>NW_027361758.1:0-600000 GCF_039654945.1 Dendrobates tinctorius
CCCCACTCCCAGAGACAAAATAAGCCATGATGCTAACACATTAGGAGGTCACATCTCAAACTTCCTTCCACCGTGGCACAAGATCTGTTCAGACCAATGGACTATAACATCAGTCAGGGAAGGAATAAAGACAGAGTTTGCCTCATATCCTTCAAAAACAATAAAAACATCACGACTCTCCAGAGCTACAGTCCACTTTGATAGCGGGAGTAAAAGGCCTAATATCTACAAAGGTAGTCTCCATAGTCCCGGAAAGGGAAAGAAACAGGGGACATTACTCAAACCTGTTCCTCATAAAGAAACAAAACGGGTCCCATAGGATTATAATCAATCTGAAACCCCTGAATCTATACATGACCTGATAGATTCCGTTTTGAAACTTCTGTATGTTCACAGTATCTCCTGATTAGGCAGGATTTTGTCATGGCAACAATCGACCTACAGGATACATATTATTATTATCACATCCCGATCCATCCAACTTATCACAAATTCTTAACATTCGCAATTGCCCAGGGAGAGCACACAGTTCATAATCAGTTCAATGTCCTCCCATTTGGTCTAACATCAGCCCCACGGATATTCACAAAGATCATGTCAGAGATCAGCACATATTCATAGTTCCATACCGCGAAGATCTCTTGTTGGTGATTCCGTAGCATGGGTACTGAAGTAACATCTACAGATGATTACCTAGATCTTATTGTCTCTAGGCTGTATAGTGAACCTCAGAAAATCAGATATGGTTCCTGCAGCGACAAAGACATTCTTAGGAGTCCTACTAGACTCACATAGCCAAGCATCTTTCTTGCCCAAAAAAAAATGGATCTTGTTAAAATCAAAGATATTACAGAGCAAGAAAGTGGTGTCTTTAAGATGGGCCATGTCTGTTCTCAGATCTATGACATCCTTCATCCAGATGGTAGCATGGGCACAAGCACATACCAGAATGCTTCAGACACACATCCTGGCAAACTAGGATGAGTCCCCAGAATCTTTGGACAAGAAGATCCAGATGTCGCCTTGTGTAAAGACCTCGTTGACATGGTGGCTTAAAACAAAGAACTTGAGCAGGGGGGTCCCCTGGACTCAAAGACCCGGCGATGACTATAAAAGTGGATGCCAGCGGGAAAGGATGGGGAGCCTTGGTTTCCCAGAATGTATTCCAGGGATGCTGGTCAGACAAGATAAGCCAGCGATCCTCAAACTTCATGGAATTGAAGGCGGTAGAGGAGGTACTCAAGACTGCAGTAGCCCTGGACCAGGATACCCATGTCAAAATATATTCAAACAACATGACAACAGTTGCCCACCTTCGTCATCAAGGAAGTACAAGGCACGAGGACCTGAAGACCATATCAGCCAGAATATTCTTGTGGTCTGAAGAACCCCTCTCCCTATCTGCTCTGTACGTAAAAGGTGCGGTAAACATGCAGGCCAATTTTCTAAGCAGAACAGAAATTCATCTAGGAGAATGGAGTCTAGATCCCGAGGTCTTTCAGATACTGACCAGATGTTGGGGCCATCCAGAAGTAGATCTCTTTGCAAGTGGACAGAACGCAAAAGTGGATCAATATTATTCACTAAATCCAGCCGATCTCTGCTTAGGTGTAGATGCGTTAACCCACCCATGGACATTCAGACTGGCCTATGCCTTCCCTCCATTACCAATCCTACCAAGGCTTCTATAAAAGATAAGAACGGAAAAGGTCAAGGTAATCTTGGTAGCATCATTCTGGTCCAAAAGAAGCTGGTTCGGTACCCTTGCCAACCACAGGATAGAAGGACCAGTAGAGCTACCCCCCGGTCAGAAACCTCCTCCATCAGGGGCCAATTTTTCATCCGTATCCCGAGAGGTTAAATCTGAAAGCCTGGCTTCTGAGTTCTCAAACCTGAAGACCAGAGGATTGTCAGACTGGGTCATTAGGACACTGCAGAAAAGCTGAAAGGCAGTAACAAACTCTATATACCAGAAGATATGGAAGACCTTTATCATATGTAGTGCACACGAACAACTTAACCCGCACCAGCCAAACTTGGCTCGGATCCTGAATTTTCTGCAAGAAGGGTTAGAGAAGGGTCTCAGACCTAGCACCCTCAAAGTCCAGGTGGTGACCCTAAGCTCGTATTTTGACCAGACGTTAGCCGACCACTGATGAATTAAAAGATTTATGACAGCAGCATCTTGCATAGGTCCAAGAGCTACGAACTTTGTACCATCCTGGGACTTCAATGTGGTCTTGAAGCGGCTCAAACTACTACCTTTCGAGCACTTGTCATCCGTAGACAGACTCTCATGGAAAGCAGCCTTCCTGGTAGCAATAACTAGAGCCAGGAGAGTAGGTGAATTACAAGCTCTCTCGATCAATGAACCCTTCATGAAGATCTTACAGGACCGACTTATGCGATTGGATCCGTCATTTCTTCCCTAAGTAGTCTCAGTTTCACAAGTCTCAGGAGATAATTCTTCTCTCCTTCTAGCAAGATCGGGGAAGGAAGAAGCAGTTCCACAGTTTGGACGTTCAGAGAACGGTAATTCATTATATTCAGGTGACGGAAAAAACTAGGAAGGACCTAAACCTGTTTGTTCACCTTCGAGGCCAGAATAAGGGAATGAAGACTTCCAGATTCATGATCACCAACTGGATCAAGAGAGCAATCTCTGAGGCATACCATGTCCAAGGCCTTCCACCACCAGAGAAGTTTACGACTCACTCTACCAGAGCAACATCTGTCTCCTGGGCCAAGCAAGCCAGTGCTTCCATCGAGGAGATATGCAAAGCTGCTACTTGGTCCTCGGTCCATACATTCTCCAAGCATTGCAGGCTAGACTTGATGTCATTAGAGTATTTAGGCCTTTGGAAGAAAAGTCCTCCAGTGTGCTGTCGTGGGGAATTACTAGAGAAAATAGAATTAGACTTACTGGTAATTCGGTTTCTAGTAACCCACCATGACAGCATGGGTAAATCCCTCCCTTTTATGCTTTAATTTTTAAATTCTCCTCAGATAAAGAAAATAAATATAATTTGAAGCATTCCTTCTCCTGTGGTCCTTTATAAGAACACTGAGGGGAAGGATGCGGGAGAGGTTATTTAACCTTTTTGCTATTTCCTGTCCCTATTAGGAAAGGGGTAACATCCTCCGGTGTGCTGTCGTGGTGGGTTACTAGAAAACGAATTACTGGTAAGTCTAACTCTATTTTTTTTATTTAGTAATTTCTTCAAGTGGGAGGTGCTCACAGGATTCCCTAGGGGTGTATCTTTAGGCTGCTCAGTATTTTAAACAGTGAGCCACTCGACTTGAAAAGGCAATAAAAACTAGTCCTAAATAAAAGTTCCATATCTCTGGAATTGTATGGTAGCTTACTCAGGGGTTTAGGGGTAATAAAATAAGAACAAATACTGGCCACTCTTGACATTGTAAGTTTTTGTGCTTGTTTTTTTTTCCTTCTCTTCAAGGAGCCATAGCTAGCTTTTTTAATTATTTACTTTTTTTTCTAGCATTTTCTGGAGGGTTGTTTTTTTTTTTTTTTTTTGTACCGTTCATTGTATGGTAAAAATCACCTGGAAATGTGGGGGTTGTATTGTTTTTGTTTGACAATGGTAACAAAAAATTTTTTTTTTATATTTTGGTTTGTGTTGCTACTGCCGTTTTCTGAGACCTAAAAAAAAAAAAAATCCATTGACGTCTAAGTTAGTGAAGTGAGAAAAATTTAGGCATAAATTAAATGTATGGGATCAAATAGGTAAAGATTGATTCACCTCTTTTGCTATGAAGCCCCTAAAAATTTCTGATGCAAGCAATTCCCTTCATAAGTCACATGTTTAGTGATCGGTTGCACACAGGTGGACTTCCTAAGTATCACATGATCTTTCAGTATATACAAACACCTTTTCTCAAACGCTACAAAGGCTGCAACACCGTTAAGGAAGAGGCCCCACTAACCAAAACACACCATGATGACCAAGGAGATCTCCAAACAAGTCGACAAAGTTATTGAGAAGTAAAAGTCAGGGTTGGGTTATTTAAAAAAAAATCCCAATCTCTGATTATCCCGCAGATCACCATCAAATCCATTGTCATCAAAGGGAAAGAACATGAGAACATGGTAGCACAACAAACCTGCCAAGAGAGGGCCGCCAACCAAAACTCTCAGCCCGGGCATGGCGGACAATTAATCAGCAAGGCAGTGCAGAGACCAAAAGGTAACCCTGGAGGATCTGCAGAGTTCCCAAGCAGAGACTGGAGTATCTGTCCATACGACTACAATAAGCCGTACACTACATAGAATTGAACTTTATGGAAAAGTGGGCAAATAAAGGCCTTTGCTTGCAATATGTGTGTAAGGCTCATTTTGAGCTTACCAAAAGGCTGGTGAGAGACTCCCCAAATATATGGAGGAAGGTGCTGTGGTCAGATGAGACCAAAATTGAACTTTTTTGCCACTAAGGTAAACGCTATGTTCATCACCCTAAGGCGGGGGTCAGACTTGCAAGAAACTCGGACGAGTCTTGCACGTCAACACCCAGCATTGCCACACTCGGATCGAAGTATTCAGCTGCATGTATTTCTATGCAGCTGAATGCTTTGATCTGAGTACGGCAGTGCCGGGTACTGACCTGCGAGACTCGTCCGAGTTTCTCGCAAGTCTGACCCCGGCCTAAGAACACCATCAGCAACAGGGAAGATGGATGGTGTGAAATACAGTGATATTCTTGAAGAAAACCTGTTTTTGTCAGTGATATGAGATTGGGATGGTGGTTCACTTTCCAACAAAACCATGACCTTCTAAAGCAACACTCAAGTGGTTTAATGGGAAACGTGTAAATGTTTTGGAGTGGTGTAGTCAAAGACCAGACCTTAATCCAATTGAGAATTTGTGGTAGACGTTAAGATTGCTGTTCACCAGAGGAAACCATCTAAGGCCGGTTTCACATTTGCGTTAAAGGCCGCAGCGTCGGCCTGCGCACGGCCGCAGCTAAGCCCCGCCCCCTGCTGCGCCTCCGCCGGTAGCTCCGCCTCCGGGCGCATGACGCTGCATGCGTCATGCGTCCCCTATCTTGATCACTGAGGACGCAGGCCGTGCGCAGTATGCGTTTTGGCGGCGCCTGCGTCCTTTTGACGGTTTGCCGACCAGCGCCAAACGCAACCTGTTGCAATTTGGTTGCGCTCGGTGCACCTTCAAAAGGACGCATACTGCGCACGGCCTGCGTCCTCAGTGATAAAGATAGGGGACGCATGACGCAAATGTGAAACCGGCCTAACCTGAAGGAGCTGGAGCAGGAGAAAATGTTACTTAACATTCATTTAACATGGGAGAAGAGTGGTATATATTCATTGTACTTTCAGTATATGTGCATATATGAAGATTATCTTTTAAACTGCATAGTGATCTTTTTAGACCTGGAGAGTCTAAGAAGACAATCTGTGGTTGCCAAGTTAAGAGAAAATCATCCATAGTTTGTTTTGATTATATGTTTTCTTTTCTTTTTGCCTTTTTTTTTATTATATGAGGAAGGCAAAATGCATGTGACTGGAAATAACCAATTGTGGGATCAGTTCACATTATCATTAGAGGGCATCTTGACCAAATGTGTAGATGGTTACTTATGCTGTTACATTTAAAGAGCAGGTTTAGCTAGATAGACCTAATGACTTCCCTTAGACACTGTATTTCTAGCCTGTTTGTCATCTCAGGTCGCCATAAATGGCAATTTTTCATCGACTGATGGAGAATTTTTGTAGACTATAAAATGAAAATTTGCAAAGAATGTGCCCAAAAGATAATACAATGTAGAACTCAGAGCAAAGTCTTGTTTGGCAGTTTTAAAAAAAAAAAATTGTAATGGAAAACCTTTTTTCAGTCACAGAAATTTTAAAGGAACATTCTAGAAAAAACCACCAGCAACACATCCATACATTTCCATGTCCATTTTTCATGGTCCGTATCCTTGTACCAACCTCAATTTATAGACTGGCTGCAGGTATCTGACATGAGATCAACAGCTTCAAAGGCCTATGTGATGCTGTTGAGTTTGAGGCAGGAGATCTGTAGTCGATCTGGAAATCTCCGAAACCATAACATGTGAATACAACCTTCTACAGCTTCTTTTTTGGTGTTCTTTTAATCTCTGTGCCTTGCACTAAAGCCCAGAAATTGCACTTGATGTAACAAAGGAAAATATTTTTAAGAAAAACTATTAGGGCAGTCAGACTGCCGTATTGCACGTGAGAGGATCACATTACATCGCAATCCTTCAAGTGGCTGTCAACTTTCCTGACCTGAGCGTGACATGCTGTCATTCCTAGGTCAGGAGCGCTGATGGCCAGACCAAGGATTGTGATCTGATCCTCGCGCAAATATGGCAGTCTGAACATCACTAGAAGAAGAGATGGCGTATCGCTAGGATATTTGTTGTAGCCTCATGTACTACAGTTGGCCAGTAGCTCTGTCTATTCATTCTCTGGAATGGTAGGATCCAAGATGTTTGAATCCCCACTGATGTTTTCACATCTTCAAATTGGAATACCCCTGTAAAGGAAATTTACATAAAAAATGTTTGAACAATTGAAAAATGTAAAGTATTAATGTTTACATATTTTAGTGATAAAATATGAAAAAATAATTTAACTTTTGATATTTTCAACTGTTAAACACTATGGTGAGTAGCTGCTGAATTTTATCATAACCCAATGTAATGCTAGGTTTCATTACGACTACAGTAAAAGTGGTCAGGATCTGCTCACCTGTATCTGAAATCATTCTTACCTCCACCCGCTCTGGGTGTTTGTAAAAGGATAAGGGAGGATGAGATTAGGATTAGAGATGAGTGAATTTGTTCAGACTTGGTTCCGAATACGATCGGCATTGAATATTGTTTTTGCAATATGCGTCGAACATAGCCGAACGACATTAGAGTCAATGGGAGTAGAAATTACCGAATATGTTCGGAACCGATCATTAACCCCCCCCCCAAGGGTGGTTTGCACGTTCATGACCGGGCCAATTTTTACAATTCTGACCACTGTCCCTTTATGAGGTAATAACTCTGAAACGCTTCCATGGATCCTGGTGATTCTGACACTGTTTTCTCGTGACATATTGTACTTCATGTTAGTGGTAAAATTTTGTTCAAATAACTTGCGTTTATTTGTGAAAAAAACGGAAATTTGTCGAAAATTTTTAAAATTTCGCAATTTTCCAACTTTAAATTTTTATGCCCTTAAATCACAGAGATACGGCACACAAAAAACTTAATAAGTAACATTTCCCACGTGTTAACTTTACATCAGCACAATTTTGGAACCAAATTTTTTTTTTTGTTAGGAAGTTATAAGGGTTAAAAGTTGACCAGCGATTTCTCATTTTTGCAACACCATTTTATGTTTATGGACCACATCACATTTGAAGCCACTTTGAGGGGTCTATATGATAGAAAATACCCAAAAGTGACACCATTCTAAAAACTGCACCCCTTAAGGTGCTCAAAACCACATTCAAGAAGTTTATTAACCCTTCAGGTGCGTCACAGGAATTTTTTGAATATTTAAAAAAAAAAAATGAACATTTAACTTTTTTTCACAAAAAAAATACTTCAGGTTCACTTTTTTTTTATTTTACCAAGGGTAACAGGAGAAATTGGACTGCAAATGTTATTGTGCAGTTTGTCCTGAGTACGCTGATACCTGATATGTGGGGGGAACCACTGGCAGAGCTCACAAAGGAAGGAGCGTTGTTTGACTTTTTCAATGCAAAATTGGCTGGAATTCAGATCTGAGGCCATGTCACGTTTGGAGAGCCCCTGATGTACCAAAACAATAGAAACCCCCCACAAATGACACCATTTTGGAATCTAGACCCCCCAAGGAACTTATCTAGATGTGTGGTGAGAACTTTGAACTCCCAAGGGCTTCACAGAAGTTTATAACGTACAGCCGTACAATTTAAAAATCATATTTTTTCCGCAAAAATGATCTTTTCACCCTCAATTCTTATTTTTCCAAGGGTAACAGGACCCTAAAAGTTATTGTGCAATTTGTCCTGAGTACGCTGATACCCCACATGTGTGGGTAAACCACTATTTGGGCGCATGGCAGAGCTCGGAAGGGAAGCTGCGCCAAATGACGTTTTTGGCTGGAATTGAGATCGGACACCATGTCGCGTTTGGAAAGCCCCTGACGTACCAAAACAGTGAAAACCCCCAACAAATGACACCATTTTGGAAACTAGACCCCCCAAGGAACTTATCTAGATGTGTGGTGAGCACTTTGAACCCCCCCCCCGTGCTTCACAGAAGTTTATAACGCCCGGGCGTGAAAATAAAAAAAATCATATTTTTTCCACAAACATGATCTTTTAGTCACCAATTTTTTATTTTTCCAAGGGTACCAGGAGAAATTGGACCCCAAAAGTTGTTGTCCAAGTTGTCCTGAGTACGCTGATACCCCATATGTGGGCGAAAACTACTGTATGGGCACACGTCGGGGCTCGGAAGGGAAGTAGTGACATTTTGGAATGCAGACTTTGATGGAATGGTCTGCAGGTGTCATGTTGCCTTTGGAGAGCCCTTGATGTACCTAAGCAGTGGAAACCCCCATAAATGATGCCATTTTGGAAACTAGACCCCCTACGGAACTTATCTAGATGTGTGGTGAGCACTTTGAACCCCCAAGTGCTTCACAGAAGTTTATAACGCCCAGGCCTGAAAATAAAAAAACATTTTTTTCCACAAAAATGATATTTTTGCCTCCAATTTTTTAATTTCCTAAGGGTAACAGGAGAAATTGGACCCCAAAAGTTGTTTTGCAATTTGTCCTGAGTAGGCTGATACCCTATATGTGGGGGTAAAACACTGTTTGGGCGCATGGCAGAGCTTGGAAGGGAAGGAGCACCATTTGACTTTTTCAACACAGAATTGGCTGGAATTGAGATCAGACGCCATGTTGCATTTGGAGAGCACCTGATATGCTCAAACAGTGGAAATCTCCCAATTATAACTCCAACCCTAACCCCAACACACCCCTAACCCTAATCTCAGCCCTAACCCTAGCCCTAATGGGAAAATGGAAATAAATACATTTTCTTTTAATTTTATTATTTTTCCCTAACTAAGGGGGTGATAACGGGGGGTTTGATTTACTATTTATGGCGGTTTTTATTTTTGGCAGCTGTCATACGCTAAAAGACGCTTTTTATTGTAAAAATAATTTTTGCATCACCACATACTGAGAGCTATAATTTTTCCATATTTTAACCCACCGAGTCATGTGAGGTCTTATTTTTTGCGGGACGAGTTGCCGTTTTTATTGGTATCATTTTCGGGCACGTGACATTTTTTGATCGCTTTTTATTCTGATTTTTGGGACGCAGAATGAACAAAAACCAGCGTTTCATGAATTTCTTTTGGAGGGTGCGTTTACACCGTTCTGCCTGTGGTAAAATTGATAAAGCGGTTTTATTCTTCGGGTCAGTACGGTTACAGCGATACCTCATTTATGTCTTTTTTTATGTTTTGGCGCTTTTATGCAATGAAAACAATTTTATATAAAAAATAATTATTTTTGCATAGTTTTATTCTGCGAGCTATAACTTTATTTTTTTGCTGATGATGCTGTGTAGCAGCTCGTTTTGTGCGGGACAAGATGTCGTTTTCAGCAGTACCATAGATATTTATATGCATCTTTTTGATCACGCTTTATTGCACTTTTTGTTCGGCGGTCTGACAATAAATCATTATTTTTTGCTTAGTTTTTTATTTTTTAAGGGGTTCGCTAAAGGGGTTAACTAATGGGACAGTTTTATAGGGCGGGTCGTTTCGGACGTGGCAATACCAAATATGTGTACTTTTATTGTTTTGTGTTTTTTTTTTTTTTTTGTTTTTTTTCATTTCCAAAAAATGAATTTATTAGGGAATATTTTTTTTTTAACTTATTTAGCGATTTTTTTTAAAATTATTTTTACACTTTTTTTTTTTTTAACTTTATTACATTGTCCCAGGTGGGACATCACTGTCCTGTGACAGATCGCTGATCTGTCACATCACAGATCACTGTGACAGATCAGCAATCTGTCACAGTCACTACACAGGCTTCCTCCTTGCCTGCGCTTTGCAGGCATGAGGAAGCCAGCTCCCTGCAGGCCCCCGAAGGTCCCCGTCGCCATCTTGGAATTGGGGACCTGCAGGGATGGAGCCCCCCGCAGCAGCGCTGCACATTGCGCTGCTGTGGGGGGCTCAGGGAAGCACAGAAGGAGCCCCCTCCCTGCCGATGCTTCCCTTTAACACCCAGTACACCGCGATCGTGTTTAATCGCGGTGTGCAAGGGGTTAACGTGTCGGGGGTGGTCCGTGACCGCCCCTGACACGTGCCGGGTGTTAGCTGTGATAAGAAGCTGACACCCGGCTGCGATCAGCGGCGCTCACCACGTGGGCGCCGCTGATCACTGTGACGTGCTATCCCGTCCCTGGGAATTAAGTCCCAGGGCACATGAACGGGATAGTACGTCACATGGCAGTAAGGGGTTAAACATACATTCGGCATGAATGTTCGAATATGGTGCGAATATGTCAAAATCAGATTCAGGGACAAAAGCCGGACAAATTTGCTCATCTCTAGTTAGGATCCCAGTCCAGCACCATTATGTTGGTGACTGCAATGTGATAATATAGCATGTAAGCATGAAATTTGAATTGCATTACTGCTTTAGATAATAAAAAATGGAGATGCTAAGCATATCCATTTTTTTATTATCTAGAGCAGTAATGCAATTCAATTATATATATTTCATGTTTACATGCTATAGCACTACAGCATGCTACTTTGTTATGTATAGATATGGCAACTCTTAAGACCTCACAGGTTCCCTTTAAGCAATTTTTCCCTATAGAATTGGTAACCTGGTGAGGAGTGCACCAGGTCTATAACGTCCAACTCAGTGCTTATTGGGACATACTTGCAAACTGTTTCCCCTTCCCGTTTTTCATTTCTATATTTTATTTGGCAAAAGGCTATATACCGATATGGCAGCTGTATACAAGAAGCAAAGTAGGGCAGCTCTGATTAACCTCTGTGAGCAGAGCGGAATAGTGACAGCAGACAAATCCAAGGATCTGCAGATTGGCGCCTTGATGGAGTAAAGGCCCCGTTACACATAACTATGTCCCAGCGATCACATCAACGATCCGACATGGATGGGATCGCTGGGACATCGTTAGGCTGATCGCTGGTGAGCTGTCACATAGACAGCCCCTCCAGCGATCAGGACCAGCGAGCAAGCTGGTTTCCAATGTAAACAGCGGGTATCTAAGAGCTGTGCGGCTCTTGGATACCCGCTGTTTACCCTAGATACCAGCGTGCGTGCTGGCCAGCAGGAGACCATCGATCAAAAAATGGCCCAGGACGATCTGCACGATCAGCGATACCCTCCAGGGGGGCGGGTCGCTGATCCCCATCACACACAGCAATATTGTTGGAGAGATCGCTGATGCATCACAAAATCAGCGATCTCGCTAGCGATCTCGCTGTGTGTGACTGGGCCCTAAAACTCAGAGCAGGGTAGCGTGACACCTTGACAAATTGAAAGCCCAACTCAGAAGAGCCAAGCAATGGACCTTGTCCCAGAAATAACTTCTGGGGGGGGTACCAAAATGCCAGTTCTCAGGCGAGCAGGGACTTTTCTTTGCAAAAGGCCTTACAACAGCTGGGAGAATGTGATGCCAGTATGCGCCTGCAGCTTATTCTAAAGTGCCAACAGGCTGCAGAACGCCAGGCCAAGAAAGATTATATGCTTTAAATGGCCCAATTATCAAGGGGTAACAGTTTCCAGCTACCCCATTCCCAGGACATAAAACTAAGGAGATGGCGCTTTCAAAGCTTCCCTGTGCTGGATAAAGATGGAGCCGTTAGATACTTTTCTTCTGGGGGTTGAAAAAACCTGCAGGCAATACCATCTTTCCTGTGATCAATGGACACAGTATTTAACTCCAGGGCTGAAAGGCAAAGCTTTGGAAGATTTTGTGGACCTTTCACCAAAGCTAGATAGGGACTATCTACAGTTGTGGCCAAAAGTATTGACACCCCTGCAATTCTGTCAGATAATACTCCGTTTCTTCCTGAAAATGATTGCAAACACAAATTCTTTGGTATTATCTTCATTTAATTTGTCTTAAATGAAAAAAACACAAGCGAGAATGAAGCAAAAAGCAAAACATTAATAATTTCACAACTCCAAAAATGGGCCAGACAAAAGTATTGGCACCCTCAGCCTAATACTTGGTTGCACAACCTTTAGCCAAAATAACTGCGACCAACCGCTTCCTGTAACCATCAATGAGTTTCTTATAATGCTCTGCTGGAATTTTAGACCATTCTTCTTTGGCAAACTGCTCCAGGTCCCTGATATTTGAAGGGTGCCTTCTCCAAACTGCAATTTTTAGATCTCTTCACAGGTGTTCTATGGCATTCAGGTCTGGACTCATTTCTGGCCACCTTAGAAGTCTCCAGTGCTTTCTCTCAAACCATTTTCTAGTGCTTTTTGAAGTGTGTTTTGGGTCATTGGCCTGCTGGAAGATCCATGACCTCTGAGGGAGACCCAGCTTTCTCACACTGGGCCCTACATTATGCTGCAAAATTTGTTGGTAGTCTTCAGACTTCATAAGCCATGCAAACGGTCAAGCAGTCCAGTGCCAGAGGCAGCAAAGCAACCTCAAAACATCAGGGAACCTCCGCCATGTTTGACTGTAGGGACCGTGTTTTTTTCTTTGAATGCCTTTTTTTCTCCTGTAAACTCTATGTTGATGTCTTTGCCCAAAAAGCTCTACTTTTGTCTCATCTGACCAGAGAACATTCTTCCAAAACGTTTTAGGCTTTTTCAGGTAAGTTTTGGCAAACTCCAGCCTGGCTTTTTTATGTCTCGGGGTAAGAAGTGGGGTCTTCCTGGGTCTCCTACCATACAGTCCCTTTTCATTCAGACGCCGACGGATGCTACGGGTTGACACTGTTGTACCCTCGGACTGCAGGGCAGCTTGAACTTGTTTGGATGTTAGTCGAGGTTCTTTATCCAACATCCGCACAATCTTGCGTTGAAATCTCTTGTCAATTTTTCTTTTCCGTCCACATCTAGGGAGGTTAGCCACAGTGCCATGGGCTTTAAACTTCTTGATGACACTGCGCACGGTAGACACAGGAACATTCAGGTCTTTGGAGATGGACTTGTAGCCTTGAGATTGCTCATGCTTCCTCACAATTTGGTTTCTCAAGTCCTCAGACAGTTCTTTGGTCTTCTTTCTTTTCTCCATGCTCAATGTGGTAAACACAAGGACACAGGACAGAGGTTGAGTCAACTTTAATCCATGTCAACTGGCTGCAAGTGTGATTTAGTTATTGCCAACACCTGTTAGGTGCCACAGGTAAGTTACAGGTGCTGTTAATTACACAAATTAGAGAAGCATCACATGATTTTTCGAACAGTGCCAATACTTTTGTCCACCCTCTTTTTTATGTTTGGTGTGGAATTATCCAATTTGGCTTTAGGACAATTCTTTTTGTGTTTTTTTTTTTAATTTAAGACAAATTAAATGAAGATAATACCAAAGAATTTGTGTTTGCAATCATTTTCAGGAAGAAACTGAGTATTATCTGACAGAATTGCAGGGCTGTCAATACTTTTGGCCACAACTGTACATATATAAACGCCTTATCATGTCTGTCTGTAACCGAAATCCCGCTGTGCTGATTGGTCGCGGCCGCCAGGCCGCAACCAATCAGCAGCAGGCGCAGTCCGCAATTAGCAGGACGCCCGCTACCGTGCCATCGGGAGATCAGCGGCACTAGCCGCTGATCTCCCGACGATTGACGCGGGTCATCTCCGGGCGCACAGGCGTCAGCGGCGACACAGCCGGAGATGCCATAAACGTGTACAAGATAGAATTAAAATAAAAAATAGTGATCTACTCACCTTCCGACGGTCCCCGGAATCTGTCCCTCCTCTCCACGCTGCCGGTATCTTCCGTTCCCAGTACTGCTTTGCGTGAAATACCGCTGAGGACGTCGCGCCCTCGCGAGAGGGCGTCAGCAGCGGTCTTTGGCGCAAAGCAGTACTGGGAACGGAAGATGCCGGCAGCGTGGAGAGGAGGGACAGATTCCGGGGGCCATCGGATGGGAAGTGTGGAGGACACAACACAGGACCCGTTCCTCCCACGTCACCAATGTCACGTAACTACACAGGCACATCTCTCCGGTGCCCCCTTGGTCTCTCAGGTCAATAAGGGAACTGCACCTAGAGCAAATGGCCGCCGGGGAGGATGTCCTTTTACCCGCTGGGTATTCTAAGATTCGTGATCAGAGTAAAAGCATCAGCCCAAGATTAATTTTATAGTTTAATTGCCTTAAGGGTGCAATAGATAATTACAGAAATATACAGAAAACTATACAATGGAATTACAGTGGATTTGCAGTCAGAGTAAAATATAACAATAAGGGTACAAGACTTAGAGATATTAAGCTGGAGGTCAATTTACCAGATTGTAGGGTGCATGTGGGTGCCGGGAGCTCTGCAGTCCACAGGTACAAGAATCTTAGTTGCCGGACAGACCCCCAAAGCACGGGCCGCTGCTCCCCTTGGCAGGTCTGTCCCCAGTTCCTTCTTAGATCACCATCGTCTGGTTCTTCTGTGTATGTGTCTCTGCCATGGGCTGCTAGTTCTTAAACACGCTAGGTTCCTCCCCCTGTGTCAGAGAGTGGGCTAATGATCTCCACCCTTTAGCTCTCTGCAGAACTTATTCCCAATATCTAAGAAAGGGAGTAACTTTCAACAGCATGATCGGATCAGGACATGAGAGGTACCAGTGAATGCGGTTTGTTTTGCCTGTCGTGTGGAGAGCAAACATGGCCCCATTGGGTCACTGTGGAGGGCCAATCTATGTATCTCAGGTCCCAGAACGCTCACCGACTCAGGTGTCACACTGCCAGATGCGCGATTTCCTCAGGGTCACTCGGATATTTTTCATGAGTCCATAACACGAAAGATGTGCTCATAATCCATGATCCTAGGATGGAGCTGGAGAGGCTGGGAGAGACAATGGATGTGTATTTCTGTGTCTAGCTGGCAGGTACCTTCTAATTGAAGCCCTCAGGCATCTTCCTGCCCCATGCTGGCGTGGCTCCTTACCTAAGCTTTGAAGTTCTGTTTTGGGCGTTCTCATTATCATACTAAAAGACCTTGCTATTCAGTATTGGAACACTAAATCCTGCTTTCTTCAATATGCTTACAGGCCCTGGGGGGGTAGGAGCAGTTAACCCCTTCATCACAGTAAGTATATCACATTTTTCATTAGAATATGGCCAGCGGCAGATTAAAGAGTACCCGATGGCTTAAAATCGGGCCAGCAGCTAGTGATGCTATAAAAGAGGCCTTGATCAGGAAATAAACTGACAGCTATGCGGATGTCATGAGGACCATGTTCCAGCAATGGATCCAAGGACTTTGTTACCAGCTTTAAAGAACTAGACGATTTTATGATTTAGGAACAATTTCTCCACATATGTCCCATGGATGTATGACAATTTGTGGGCGAGCAAAAGCCAAAGACTGCAGATCGTAGTAA
Source organism: Dendrobates tinctorius (assembly GCF_039654945.1). Lineage (NCBI taxonomy): Eukaryota > Metazoa > Chordata > Amphibia > Anura > Dendrobatidae > Dendrobates > Dendrobates tinctorius. The sequence goes on from NW_027361758.1 coordinate 15,602, forward strand.
TAATTAAACCATTAGCACAACTGGAGGATGGTGCACAAGTAGGTTCCCAAACCGTACAAACTTGTGTAGAAAACTTGGCACAGTAATTGCTGAGGTGTAGAAATTTAATATGATCCAAGAGGGTAAATACATACAATAACCAAACAATAACCAACCGTTTCGCTCATCTAGACTGTCCTCAATGAACTGCAATCAAAGCAGAAAAAAATAAGGTACGGTATATACAATATATTCAAGAGACTGAGTCAAAGGGGGAGAAATAAGTAATGGCCAGAGAGCGTACCCTTCATCACTGGTCAAAATAAACAACAATACCAGACAATAGAAAACAATGAAACGAACAGTATATGTAGCCAAGGACAAGACCTAATCTATGGCGACAGAGCTCAGAGGAGAGAATGGGGAAGGGAGGTAAAGATAGATGGGAGATTAACCAGTCCGAATGATAATTAGAAGTGTTGTGCCCCCCCCCCCCAAGTGTCAGTAACCCTGTGCGGGTGGAATATAATGATACAGTGATAAACAAGTGCCTGCTGAAGATCATATCATAGATGTGGAAGAGACGGATAAGCACATACCAGTATGGATGGTAGACCTGGCTTTAAGTAATACCAGGTAAATGTGGCAAAAAAAAAGACCTATAAAAAGTATAGGATACCAGTGAGTAGCCCTAATACCTGTGACCAGTGGTGAAATATAGAACCAAACACCCAGTCCTAGTGTGGTGTCTGGGATATGCAAGACACAGTGTCCAGGGCTAGTGCACGTAGCCCCTGTGGCCCCATATATAGTGCTTGGAGCGGCGCTCAGCCAGTGAAGTGCCACGGAGGCGGAAGTGACATACTGGATGTGACATGCGTTCCAGTGACCGGTGGTATAGGAGCTTGCTTTCCACTTAATCAGAAGAGAGCTTTGCTTTCCACTGAGTATATTCTATGCGTTCCACAGGAAGGAAGTTGATCTGCGGTATCCGTGGAGAGAACTGTGAGGCTACTGTATGTGCAGATCCATACGGAGGCAAGATATGAGAAGGTCCAGTGAAGTAGTCAAGATATTTAAAATGCAAGACCATAAATTAGCCCATCGTCCAGTCACAAACTGCAACTTTTCAATGGGTCAATCCGGGTCACCCTGGAAATATGAGCCTATGGTCAGGACTATAAAAAGCTGGGTGGCACAAAAGAAGTTGTTTACATGTGACGGCTCACTAGGATACTGGTGAGATCCATAATTCATTTCTCCTTCCCTCAAGGAAACAGAAGATATATGTAGATGGAAACTGTTGTGAGTTCATTGTCTGTTGTGAGTTCATTTTCCCCTTCAACATTGAGGTCTGATGAACTCCCTCTTCTGGTGAAGGAAGGTAGTGAGGCTGATTACCAAGCATCTGGGCAGGATGATGATGACTGGGTGACGGGAGTTGCTGACTGGATATAAGGCAGCCGATGCCCTTCTGCCTTGCTGGTGATCTCTCTGAGGGATTCTAGGAGACCAGTCTGATTCCTGCTCCTCAAAAGCTAAGTTTTCAGCTCTGTTTTTTGCATTTGTGTTTTGGTTTTGTTTTTCTGGATTTCTGCCATTCCCTGCTGGGGTGTGCTGAATTCCTTTTTGCTCTGTCTTCAGAAAATACCCGAGTACTGATTATAGTTTTTTTTAAGCATCTTCAGGGTTTTTTTTCCCTATCAGCGGTTGGCTCTTTTGATAGGGTTTTGGCGGATTACAGACAGCAGCTTTTCTATCCTGTCCTTTGTAGTTAGCTTGGGCCCCATCATTTGCTCAGCCTATCTTTCTATCTGTGTGTTTTTTTCATCTTGCTTCACAGTCATTATATGTTGGGGGCTGCCTATTTCTTTGGGGTCTGCTCTGGGGCAGTTTAGATTTCCCTTTCTGTCTTTAGGCTATGTAGTTCTCCGGCTGTGATCGAGGGGTCTAGGGCCCTGTAGGAACCCCCCACGGCTACTGCTAGTTGTTGTTGATAGGTTCAGGGGTCTGTAATCCGATAGCTGCCAACTTCTCTGGTTTTCTGGACTTAGCTAGTATTTCTGTTTTTGCCTCCTACGGTGACTCATTCATAACAATTTTCCCCTTCACCATTGAGGTCTGATGAACTCCCTCTTCTGGTGAAGGAAGGTAGTGAGGCTGATTACCAAGCACCTGGGCAGGATGATGATGACTGGGTGACGGGAATTACTGACTGGATATAAGGCAGCCGACGCCGTACTGCCTTGCTGGTGATCTCTCTGAGGGATTCTAGGAGACCAGTCTGATTCCTGCTCCTCAAAAGCTAAGTTTTCTGCTCTACTTTTTGCATTTGTGTTTTGGTTTTGTTTTGCATTGTTTTCCTTGATTTCTGCCATTCCCTGCTGGGGTGAGCTGAATTCCTTTTTGCTCTGTCTTCAGAAAATACCTGAGTACTGATAGTCTTTTTGAAGCCTAGCGTCTTCAGGGCTTTTTTCCCTATCAGCTGTTGGCTCTTGTTTTGATAGGGTTTTTGCGGATTACAGACAGCAGCTTTTCTATCCTGTCCTATCTAGTTAGCTTGGGCCCCATCATTTGCTCAGCCTATCTTTCTATCTGTGTGAGTGTTTTTTCATCTTGCTTCACCGTCATTATATGTTGGGGGCTGCCTATTGCTTTGGAGTCTGCTCTGGGGCAGTTTAGATTTCCCTTTCTGTCTTTAGGCTATGTAGTTCTCCGGCTGTGATCGAGGGGTCTAGGGCACCGTAGGAACCACCCACGGCTACTGCTAGTTGTTGTTGATAGGTTCAGGGGTCTGCAATCCGATAGCTGCCAACTTCTCTGGTTTTCTGGACTTAGCTAGTATTTCTGGTTTTGCCTCCTACGGTGACTCATTCCTAACAGGAAACATTTAGGTATGTTATTTCTCCCTTTTTATTTCATAACTGCTTTTGCATATTTTTATTTTTATCTTTTTATATCTTTTATTGTACGCACTGTATATTTTTATATTAAAGCTTAAAATCTTTAAGTTTGATCCTTGTATTCTGTAAAGAAACCACAATCTTTTAGAGAGTGTGCGACCTTTTGATTGTCTGACAGTAACATATTTGGGGACTCCTCATCCTGTGTGTTTGATGAGTGGTAACAGCGCATTAAGAAATCAGGGTGTGCTGAATGTGTCACGGTGTGATTTAGGGTCACTTTATAGTCTAGAAAAGTGGATGAGTGTTGGATTGAGAGAAAAGAGATAATTTAACCCTTGCAGGCGCACCCTATGTCACGTGCTGAGGTGTATATACGTGACAAAGAGGATTCACATTAGATTGGTTCCCAGCAACCATAGATCGCCTTGGCATTGGCTGTTGGGCTTGCATCAGTTGGCCAAATTATCTGCTAAGCATCTCCATTTTTTCTTCTGTCTAGAGCAGTAATGCAATTCAAATTTCATGTTTACGTGCTATAGCGCTACAGAGTGTAACTTTGTTATTATATAGAGATGGCTGCTCCTAGTTTGTACCTGTACACACCAGTTTTCTGTTTGGAAGTGGCAGTCGGTCTTTTGTTAATTGCAAGGTGATATTGACATGTGGACAGTGTAATAAAGGATGGCTGGCAATGTCAATTCTGTTGGTTGGCGCAGTGCTGCTCTTTAGTTAGAGGATTAGATACATGGCTCTGCAGATGTATCACCCATAGGATTAGATATATGGCTCTGCTCAGTCAGTGTAAAGCTTCATTCAAATGTTTGTGATAGAGGGGCTTCTGAATACGGCTTTACTGCTGCTGTCTGCAAAACAAATCAGAAGAGATGACTTAGAGTGCAGTAACCACAGTCACTGAAGTTGAATGTGCAGAGTGTTGTAGACAATGTGCAAATTCATCTTTTGATGCAGCAGTAAAGCCTCATTCAGATATCTATGCATGTCAGACATCTAAATGAGCCTTTACACTGAGCAGACCTCAGCAGCGTGATGATTTCAGGCTCTCTGACCTGTGCTCACCACAGCTGCCGGGACCTCCTGTCACCACTTGCCCCTGAACAGTGCATTGAAGCTATGAGTACAGCGCAGGGCTCCACCTACAGTTGTGAACTGGACAGGCCAAGGGGTGTAACTAGTTCTCAGCTGAGGCCGCCACAATATAGGAGATAGGGTCAGACACTGGCACAGCCTCCTATAGCCTGGGGCTGCCTTATTTAGTGTGTGTAATGTCACACATTTACACAACATCAAATAAAAATGGCAGACCCCAGCGGCACAGTTAGGAAGTTAAAAAAATAAAACACCACTTAATTTTATACATTTATTTATAAACCTTTAAACATAAAGTCCAAACATAAAAAATGTGATAAATTACCTTTAAGTCTACCTTGCTCCACACATCATGGAAGAAATGTTATTCTCTCTTTGTGGCTCTTCAGCACATTTGTAGTCTATTGTAGCGCTGTGGTCTCCAGCCTTGTGGTTGTCCAATAGTTGCTCAACTGTAACTGGAATTTGTAATTCTTTTCTAGGTTGTGATTATGTGGCCTGTCAATAACAATCTGGAAGGCTGGGGGAGCGTTCTGAGCTCATCAATACGCTAGCTTTAAGGTTTCCTCGAGGCATGGTGTTCTTGGATGCCAACTTATTAGCATATTGGCCACAATCATTCTGCAGCTGTACTCTTGAGATATCCTTGATTATTTTAGAAAACTAAGTGAACCTTAACCTCTGTTTATGTAACTGCTCGATGGTGGCGATGGTGATCCTTTAACGAGGCTTTTACTGCTCACCGCTCTGCCAATGCCGTTCTGGCAGTTTATGGATTCTGTCCGGTTTTTTTATCAGCATTGTAATTTCACCAATAATTTTATTTTCTATTAGATAAAGGTCCAGTGGAATGTGTTTCTTTTGAACTCATTGTGTTATTTCCGTTAAAGATGTAATTGTACGTAATAACTCTAAGGAAGAGAGCGATTGCTCAGTAGAATAAAAAGTCAAACTATTTCACCAATCTAGAAACCAAAGCAGTGATCGTATGAGATTTTTCTTGCGTGCCTTAGAGGTTGTGTACCAGTACTGTATACTAGTGCAGGTGTGTGTATACGTAAATATAAGACACAAATTATTGCTCTGTGACAACTCATAACATTGTAGTTATTGCTTAATCCAGAAAATGAAAGATCTTTCTAAACTAGATAATTCCTAGACTATTCTGTTCTTCTCAAATTTTCTCTTCTCTGTGGGCGTGTGGTAGTTCTTATTGCAAAAGCCAGTAATGTACTGTAGAGCTATCATATAGCAGACATTTTTGTAATTGTTTTTCTTCTTAAAGGGAAGGTGCCATCACAAAATTTTCCTTTCGCCAATTGAAAAAATGTAAAGAATTAATGTTTACATTTTCTTAAAAATTTTTATCATTTGTTTATAATTTAGTAAAATATGAAAAATAATTTTAAGATTTGTTATTTCCACTTTTAAGCACTAGGGGGAGCAGCTACTGAAATTTGACAAAAACCTAGTGTAAAACTAGCTCACATTACTGCACTGCAGTAAATATGGGCTGAGTCTGCTGACATGGGTGTGATGTCACTCCTCTCCTCCCCTCCTGGGTGGTTGTTAAGGGATAAGAGAGGATGATATCTAGGAACACAGTGAGCAGCCATTTTGTCGGTGACTGCAAAGTTACTGACAAGTAGACATTCACCGAGGATGGCAGGCAGCAAGGATTGTTAGTTGGTGCTGCTCGCTGTATCACCCAGACATGCAGGGGAAGAAGGAGTGCATAGGAGGGAGAGCAATCCATGGGGAGAGAGACACGCATGGGGAGATGCGTGCATAGGAGGTAGAGAGACTAGGCACAGGAGGATGGAGGCCACACATGGGGAGAGAGACCAGGCACAGGGAGATGGAGAGCACACATGGGGAGAGAGAACAGGCACAGGGGGATGAGCACACGGAGGATAGAGAGCACACATGGGGAGAGAGACCAGGCACAGGGGGATGAGCACACGGGGGATAGAAAGCACACATGGGGAGAGAGATCAGGCATAGGGGCATGGAGAGTACACATGGGGAGAGAGACCAGGCACAGGGGGATGAGCACACAAAGAAAAGGAAGCACACATGGGGAGAGAGACCAAGGACAGGGCGATGGAGAGCACACATGGGGAGAGAGACCAGGACAGGGGGATGAGCACACAGGGGATAGAGAGCGCACATGGGGACAGAGAACAGGCACAGGGGGATGGGGAGAGAGAATAATGGCAGATTTGGAAATCATTTGCATCGCAACCCAAATTAGCTCTTCTTGGAAGGTGTTACCATGACACAATTTACTTGTTATTAAAAATCCTTATTTTTAAGAACAGGGATATTTTTTGTTTACAACTGGTTACCAAGGAAACCTGCCACCTCCGCAGTCTACCAGAAGTGACTGGTCTCCTTAACAAGCAGTGCTTACAAGTTATTTGCTGTAGAGCTTGTAAGTGCGGCTCTCATGCTGGCCATTTTCACTGCCACTGCACTCCTCTAATGCTATAGAAAAAGCTTACTCCTGTTGGACAGTCCAAACTTTCAATCAGGAGTGCACTGCATCCTGGGAAGTAGAACACAGGGATCCTAGGGAGTATTGCATTTGTATTCCAGATGACGGGAAAACACCTTTTTAAAAGTCTTTTCATCCTGAGTTTCATTTTTCATAACTTGGAATAGACTAAAGCAGAGAGCCAAAGCTGGACTCATATCTGCCACAGCGTCTGTATTGTAAGGGTTCCAATGGATTGTGATGAATAAGAAAATGCTCACACAAGAATTGAATTTACTAAATTGATTTACTTAATAAATGATACGATCAAATAATAAACAGTATAAAACTATAAATACATATGCATTAATCAGAAACAAGCATTATTCATACGTTACATTATTCAGATACACGTCGACCAGTCATCCTCCAGGAGCCAATAAGAGAGTGAGCACATGTGTCCTAGTTCTTTTAAATGTCCAGCTAAAATGTGTGTCCAGCCCCATCATGTGGGGAATGATGACACAAGTCTATTGTGCATTGGCTATACACACATCCCCTCAATACCTGTTTTAACCAGTGTATAATACAGGAAGCTAGAGGGGGCCTCATGTGTGCCACATGGCAGAAATACAGCAAGCTGGAGGAGGGACTTCGGCGCACAAGATAACATCCTTGGGAAAGTTAACACACCCAATCTAATTAGGGTAGTTGCCTTGAATATCAATGGTCCTTTGTTGATGGATAAACAAATGACCAGTAATTTACATTCCTTTATCTTAAGTAAGTTTCAGTGACCTTTTGCTTACCTCATCTCAGTGTATATTATATTAAACTGATTGAAACCATATAAAAATAACTCATAGTATACATTCCACCCCTGGTTTCAATCACTTTAATTAATTAACCTGCCACTAAACTATATCATTTATCATTATTTGCATTGCTCCTACATAAATTTATTTATTTATTTGCTACCAATAGAAAACCGCTTTGGTAAAAACAACATCCTGGACTTAAAACGGAAAAAATCAAAAACAGAAACAACATTGGACCAGCAGGTGCTGAAATATCAAATGTCTGTAGAAATCATCTCTCTTCGGATCTTCTTGACAGCAATTTTTAAATGGGTCTCTGTTGCAGGGAAGCAAGTGGAACATTATGCCCTCATCACTTTGGGGTGACTTCACTACTTTCCCTGGTTAGCAAAAGAACTGACTCTAAAGAGCAATCTGTCCCTGCCCTTCATGACATTAACCCCTCGGTGCAAGTGTCCAATGACTGAGCATAAGAGTCCTTTCATCTTCTATTGCTGCAGCTGTTCAGGGCCTCACTTTATATGCCATTTGGTTTTCGGCATCAGCTGGCAGTCATGAGGATTCACTCTGGTGATGGTTCAGCATAATCTGGGCTCAGTCTCAGCGCTCAATTGGACATCTTCAGTCTACACACAAGACACAACCTGCACTGTGGGAAAGTGAAATTCACAATCATACTTGAAAGTTCCAAAGTCTGGGCAGAGCTAACTCAGTCCAAAGCAACAGTCCAAAATAACTCAGTTCATGATATATTCACAGTCCAAGATAGAACTCAGTCCTGGTGGCTTGTTTTCCACCCCTTGATCAAATGAATCAAACAAAATTACCGTAGGTTTGTTGGTCCAAATTAATTATGCCCAGAATGACCTTTGAAATTTTCTACTGTAGCAAATATTTCTACTCTAGATAATAACTGCTACATAAAATATATCATATGTGTATGGACTTATACACTGAAAAATCATAATATCAAAATATCAGATACCAGTTATCAAACACATCAAATTCATGTCAATCACATTTGCATAATAACGATGATCATAATTATCAGTACAATCATGTTCATGGAGGTCACAAAATAATGTTACTACTAATCAGAATCAGTACAATTACATGTTGAGGAAAGCAGAACCCAAACCAATTTGCTATTAACCCAATTCTAGCAAATTATTATTTTTACATCATAATATATACATTACATCAACACACACTCTGGCTTCACCTAATGCATTCATTCAGTAAGCAAGAGAGATTATCATTTACATATAGACAAACACACACTTTGGGTAACCACACATTTGCATTGCATGACTCAGGTGTAGGTGAACAAAGCTATATCAAGCACTGTATTTACATGTTAATTAAATGGCCAAGGTTTCTTCTTTTACTCCTGCAAACAAAAGGTTAATTACACCCCCCACCTCCCAATCCAACATGTAGTGGACTGAAAAAAAAAAAAAAAACAATTCCTTTAAAAACCAAGAATGCTAAACACAGTACAATTAAAATTCAAAAAATGAGCTCATAAAAAATAAAAATATACCAAATAAAAAGTAAAAATAAAAATACCACGTGGATTTTTTCTTTGGCTGTGAACCAATTTTATCAAGGGATATCCATGACAAATACACAAAGCACATACAATGACAATACAACACTTAGTACAAATAAGTCATCTATTTATCTTGTCAACCCCCCAGTATATTATCAGTCATCTTAAGGTACTGTCACACTTAGCGATGTACCAGCGATCCCAACCAGCGATATGACGCAGTCAGGATCGCTGGTACATCGCTAAGTGATCGCTAGTGAGCTGCCACACAGGCAGATCTCACCAGCGACATCACTGGGGTCGGGGGTCGCTACTTACCTGTCACACTAGGCGATCCTGCGTCCTCCCGCCCACGTCCACGCTCGTCGCTCATCTCTCCACAGGAAGCGCCGCAGGAAGCTGACGACGAGAAACAGTCCTGGACGTTCTCGCGCGATCAGCGATAACCAGCGGGGGAGCGGGTCGTAGGTAAGTATCAGACACAGCGATATCGCTAGCAATATCGCTATAACGTCACAAGTTATAGCAATATTGCTAGCGATATCGCTTAGTGTGACAGTACCTTAACTTTAGGTCAGTCTTAAATTCATTGTCTGTAATGTCACTCCCTCTTTTCCTTGTATGTTTCTCTCATGGCTCCCACATACAAAATCATCTTATATCTGCTGTGGTCTTTTGCCTTTTAAAACATCAAGGTCTATTACAAACCCTCAGGTGAGGAATGCACATTTATGCATCACCAAGACCAAACCCAATTCATTATATATCAGCCAGTGCATACGTCAGAGTATGCTCACAGGAGTATTTCTCTTTATATTTCAGCCAGCGCATACTTCATAGTATGCTCACAGGAATATTTCTCTAAGAATCTCTAGAACGAAAACAAACATCATTAGACATCAAAAAATGGCAAAACTGTTCAAACAACAATTTTCAGGGATGTTCCACAACTTTTATAATTAGTCCATGAGGGAATCTTGGCAGGGGGTGTAGTATGCCATGGTATTGGAAGAGTGCAAGGGGCGGTTACAGTGGGGGCTTTGCATGCCTCCATCAGGTGTCCCACCTCTATCTTTCCCACCCCCTATCTCATTTGTCGCCACCCTCTTGGGTCTGGAGAGTTGCAATTTACCTTTTCTCCTCAGATCTTGCCATCTCCTCAACAGGTCACTTGTAGAGATCCCATCTATCAGGTCACAAAACAACTCCTTCCTGCTATTTCTAATTTGAGTATCATCCTCTTTTCTCCTTCCTTGATCTACTCTCTCTACTGTACTATTTTTTGATACTTTTGCTCTCTCTAGAGCAGATAGCTGGGAGATTAGATTGCATGCTGTGTAGACAGTAGTGGAATTTCCCATAAGTGCACTGAACATAGTGAACAATGGGGCTCTGTAAGCAGCTGGGGCACCTTCTATGACTTATTCTTCATCATTACTGTCAATATTGCAGCATCTGGTCCCTTCCAATCCTCAACAACAGCAAAGTGATCATTCAGATCTGGCAAAGGATTGCGAGTTATGCCACCTATGCATGCGATTTCTCTCAATCTCTGAACTCCATCTGCAAGAGTCTCTCATCGTGTCTGTGGTATTAATTCCATGGGAGAGTCATACACTTGTGCCACAGAATCCCTCACCAAATGCAGCAAAGAGAAAGTCTCTGTAGTGTCCCTTGCACACCTCATTTTTAGACGCACCATAGGATCAATACAAATACTACAAAGTCCTACTGCCTCAAGACGGTTCAAGATTATAGTATCGGCTCCCTGATCCCATAATCTGAGAATCCATGCTAACAAAGGTTCTCCTGCTTGCTGCCTGTACCTGGTAGTTAATTCTGATAATTCTCCAGCTGTATAATTCCTAGTTTCCTCGGTCATTGAAGCTTCTGCTCCTGTAGCTGTGTTTCCTGCATCCATCCTATCTCCACTACGCTGTGTGACTTCTCTCCTAGTTTTAGTAGTCACAATCGGTCTGGCTTGCTTTTCTTCCTCATCTGTCTCACTGTTACAGCCATCACATTTTAGCAAATCTGACCATTTCTCATGTGCAATCATGGTTCTAATCTGTGCAGTACAAGTATCTGACACTGGCCGCTGTCACCTCCTGCGCCTATTCTTATTCACATTTTTCATTACATATGCTTCGAAATTCCTTTGCATATTGTCATGCTGTTTAATTTGGTCTCTCAAGGCTGATTGCAAGCTAATCCTTTGCTCTATAGCTGTATGCAGCTCTAAACGCAAGTTATCTATCTCCTCCTGTTATCTTTGGGACACTTGCACACAGATCCATCCAACGGCTGCTGCAGCTTTCTGCTCTTTTGCATCATACCTTGAGAGATCAAATTTGCCAGCCACATCCTGAGGATTTGATAAGCGCTGTCCCTCCATATATTTGTTACATTCCTGTGCCATTGGGGTCTACTTTCCTGGTAACACCCATTCTGGCAAAGATCTGACACTACTCTCAACTGCTTTCCTATCTTAACAAACTTATTCAGTTTTGCAAACATTTTTATTCAAAACAATCCCACTTCTGACACCAATTTGTATTGTAAGGTTTCCAATGGATTGTGATGAATAAGAAAATGCTCACACAAGAATTGAATTTACTAAATTGATTTACTTAATAAATGATAAGATCAAATAATAAACAGTATAAAACTATAAATGCATATGCATTAATCAGAAACAAGCATTATTCATACGTTACATTACTCAGATAGACGTCGACCAGTCATCCTCCAGGAGCCAAAAAGAGAGTGAGCACATGTGTCCTAGTTATTTTAAATGTCCAGCCCCACCATGTGGGGAATGATGTCACAAGTCTATTGTGCATTGGCTATAAACACATCCCCTCAATACCTGTTTTAACCAGTGTATAATACAGGAAGCTAGAGGGGGCCTCATGTGTGCCACATGGCAGAAATACAGCAAGCTGGAGGAGGGGCTTCGGAGCACAAGATAACATCCTTGGGAAAGTTAACACACCCAATCTAATTAGGGTAGTTGCCTTGAATATCAATGGTCCTTTGTTGATGGATAAACAAATGACCAGTAATTTACATTCCTTTATCTTAAGTAAGTTTCAGTGACTTTTTGCTTACCTCATCTCGGTGTATATTATATTAAACTGATTGAAACCATATAAAAATAACTCATAGTATACAGCGTCCATCACCCATGATCCAGGACGTCTTCAGAGAGGGCAGCAATGCAAAAAACTAGTGATTAACTGTATTGTCTAATCCTTTCACATCCTGTTCCAAAAGAAGCGATGGATGCAGCGAGCAGTGAGTGCAGCCCCAGCCTCCTGTGACATCACGTTTGAGACTCCTCTCAAACGATGCTTCACAGGAAACACAGTAAAAAAAAAACACATTTAGAAATTAGGTAGATAGGGAGAAGTGTAGGAAATTGAAATAAAGGAAATTACAAAAGTAGGGTGTAAAGATAGTTAAAATGTACACTAGTGGCCAAAATTGTGGATACACTTCAAATTTTTGTCTTTTTTTTTTTTTTTAAGTGTTTAGCATGCAATCATACAAATTGTTTATAACAATAACGCCACAAGTAGTCTAAGGTAGATTAGAACACCTCTACATAGAAAAAAAGGTTACCATGATACAAAATATCTCATTACTTCTATAAGGACAGCGGAATGGCCGAATCAAAATATCACATCCTAATATGTTAATTTCATGCTATCCCTATGTGTTCTTCCATTAGTAGCGTGTAGGGTATCCCTTAGCATCGATAACAGCTTTGCATCTCCTTGGCATTGATTCAACAAGACTTCTCAGATTCTCTGTGGTTATAACCTAGTACCAGGAACTGCAATCAATGCCTGTTTGTTACTCCGTCGCTTACTAGAAACCAATCGCTTTAACCCCTTTCTGACATCAGGCGCACTTTTCCGTCCATGTGACCCGGCACAATTTGACCATGGACGGAATAGTACATTTAAGCAATCGGTTGCACTCACGGAGGGAGCGAGGCTCATCGCTGATTCTGACATCTGACACCCGCCACTAGGTGCCAGGTGTCACAAACCGCTCCCGGCACTTTAAGCCCCAAAATACTGCGATCTTAACAGGACTGCAGCATTCGGGAGCCGGCACAGGGGCTGACAGCGGGGGTCCTAATGTCACCATGGTGAGCCGGATGTCGTCTTGACGACATCCGGGTCACCAGAGCTAAGTAAACTTGCATGATCAGCAAGTCTCTCTCTGTCAGTGCAGCGCTGACAGCTTATATGGCATGCAGATGCTGCTTCATCTGCATGCCATAGAAGTGATCAGCCTGCAAAAAATGATTGTCCCATAGTGGCACTAAGTAAAAAAGTTAGTGAAAAGTGAAAAAAAAAAAATTTAATGTAGACATATAAAAAAATAATAAAAAATCAATATACAGTATATTCTATCTCTAAATATTTTAATGTAAAAAAGCAATAAAAGTACACATATTTGGCATTGATGCATCCGTAATGACCCGACCTATTAAACTGTCCCATTAGTTAACCCCTTTAGTGAGCACGATAAAAAAGGCAAAAAAACAATGCTTTACCATCATACCGCCAAACAAAAAGTGGAATAACATGCGATCAAAAAGACATCCGTCTTTTTGATCGCGTGTTATTCCACTTTTTGTTCGGTACCATTGAAAACGTCATCTTATCCCGCAAAAAACAAGCTGCCATAACAGCTCCATCAGCAGAAAAATAAAAAAGTTATAGTTCTCAGAATAAAGTGATGCAAAAACAACTATTTTTTCTATAAAATAGCTTTTATTGTAAAAATGCGACAAAACATAAAAAAATAATATAAATGAGGTATCGCTGTCATCGTACTGACCTGAAGAATAAAACTGCCTTATCAATTTTACCACACGTAGAATGGTATTAACCCCTTAATGACAGCCAATATGTCTTTTTACTGACCTGAGATATAAGAGAATATCATCCCTATACAGGTGTCAATCCAGCAGCTGTCAGCTGTACACTATAGCTGATAACTTGCTGTATCACAAACTATCAGTGTTGGCACCGTCCATATCTGTTTAACCCCTTAGTTGCTGCTGTCAAAAGTGACTACATCATATAAATAGTTAATAGATTGTGGGGGCTTTCGCTTTAATCTAATTGGCACACGAGATCATGATTGTGTGGTCCTGATGCTTACCAAGGCAGTTCATGGCCAAATAGCGGCCTTACAGTCTCCCAGCTATAGCGGTCAGTTCAGAAGTTAGTGACATTTAGGTGGCAAAAAAAAAAATTTTTTCATTAATACTTTGCATTAATACCTGAAAATCATCTGAAGGGTTAATAAACTACCTGACAGCAGTTTTTAATATGTGGGGGGGGTGCTGTTTATAAAATAGTTTCACGTTTGGGGTTTTCCAATATATATGACCCCCAAAGTCACTTCAAACCTGGATAGGTCCCTCAAAAAAATAAATTTTGTAAATTTTCTTGAATAAAATAAACTACTGCTACATTTTTTAAACCTCCTGAAAGGCTAACAAAATGGCATTTTAAAAATGGTGCTAATGTAAAGCAAACTTGCAGGAAATATTATTTATTAATGTTTTTGTGTGGTATGACTGTCGGGATTAAAGGGATAATCATTCAAAGTTTGAAAATTGCAATTTTTTTTACATTTTTGTCAAGTTTCTGATTTTTATAAATAAACACAAAACATATCAACCTAAATTTACCATTATCGTAAATTATTATGAGCCATGAAAAAAAGAATCTCAAAATCAATGGGATTTGTTAAAGCGTTCCAGAGTTATCACCACATAAACGGACATTGGTCATAATTTAAAATATTGGCCCCGTCACTAAGGGGTTAAACCCCCCAAAACAGAATTTCATGAATTGCAGGTTTTTGCTCATTCTCTCTCCCAAAAATCAGAATAGAAAGCGATCAAAAAATATCATGTGCCCGAAAATGGTACCAAAAAAAAAACGTAAGCTCGTCCCACAAAAAACAAGACCTCACATGACTCTGTGGGCCAAAATATGGAAAAATTATAGCTCTCAAAATGTTGTGATGCGAGAACTTTTTTTTGCAATAAAAAGCGTCTTTTTAGTGTGTGACAGCAGCCAAACATAAAAACATTAGTTTTCAACCTGGACAGTGCCAAGATGCAACTGTCCACACTGAGAACCACTGGTGAATGAGCTGCTGGAAACGCAGCGTCAGTAACCAGGGGTGACATCACAGACATCACGGCTCATGGTGCTAGCGGGGATCTCACTGAAGTCACCATGGTTACATCCGGTCACTGGGCTCTGTTCCCAGCTGGGCTGAGCTGCGGTGAGAATCGGGGTCACTTATAAAATTCACATACCAGGAAACAGTAGATTAGTTCCAAAAAGGGGGCACTTGTTGGGCATTGCCACTGTTAAGGCACATCCAGATAAGTTCCTTGGGGGGTCTAGTTTCCATAGTGGGGTCACTTGTGGGGGTTTCCACTGTTTAGGCACATCAGGGGCTCTACAAACGTGACATGACGCCCACAGACCATTCCATCAAAGTCTACATTCCAAAACATCACTACTTCCCTTCCGAGCTCTGCCATGCGCCCAAACAGTTTTCTCCCACATATGGGGTACCAGCATATTCGGGACAAATTGAACAACTTTTGGGGTCTAATTTCTTCTGATACCCTTGGGAAAATAAAAAATTGGCTAAAAAATAATTTTTGTGGGAAAAAATATATTTTTTTTCACGGCTAGGCATTATAAACTTTAGTGAAACACTTGGGGGTTCAAAGTTCTCCCCACACATCTAGATAAGTTCCTTAAGGGTCTAGTTTCCAATATGGGGGCAAGTGTTGGGGGTTTCCACTGTTTAGACACATCAGGGTCTCTCCAAACGTGACATGGTGTCCGATCTCAATTCCAGCCAATTTTGATTTGAAAAACTCAAACGGCGCTCCTTCCCTTCCGAGCTCTGCCGTGCGCCCAAACAGTGGTTCCCCCCACATATGGGGTATAAGCGTACTCAGGACAAATTGCACAATAACTTTTGGGGTCCAATTTCTCTTGTTACCCTTGGGAAAATAAAAAAAATTTGGATCTGAAGTAATTTTTTTGTGAAAAAAGTTAAATGTTCTTTTTTTAAAAAAAAAAAAACATTCCAAAAATTGCTGTGAAGCACGTAAAGGGTTAATAAACTTATTGAATGTGGTTTTTAGCATCTTTTAGAATGGTGTCACTTTTGGGGATTTTCTATCATATAGACCCCACAAAGTGACTTCAAATGTGATGTGGTCCCTAAGAAAAAAAATGGTGATGTAAAAATGAGAAATCGCTGTTTAAATTTTAACCCTTATAACTTCCTTATAAAAAAAATGGTTCCAAAATTGTACTGATGTAAAGTAGACATGTAGGAAATGTTACTTATTAGGCCGAGTTCACACGTGGCGTTTTTTTCGCGTTTCCGCGGCGGTTTTAACTGCGCGATTTTGCCGCAAAAACGCGAAAAATAAGCATCCCATGCATTCCTGTGGGATTCCGCAATGCTGTGCTAATGCTGCGGTTTTTACCGCGGCGGAATCGCTTCACGGTAAAAAACACAGCATGCTCATTAATTTGCAGAATCGCGGCGATCCCGCGCCCATAGGAATGCATTGTTCCGCTTACTTCCCGCATGTGGCTGTGCACACCATGCGGAAAGTAAGCAGAACAATTGCGGATGGTACCCACGGTCCGGAGGAGAGGAGACTGTCCTCCGGCTTTGGGTACCATATCCCTGTAAAAAATAGAATTTAAAATAAAAAATATTGTTATTCTTACCTTCCGGCGTCCAGTGCAGCATTCCCGCCTCTCTCCACGCTCCCGGTCCCAGTAAGCCTTTGCGAAAATGCCCGCGATGGCGTCCGTTCTCGCGGGATCGCGAAGTCTCGCGGTCATTCGCGCAACGTCATCGCGAATAACCGCGAACATCGCGATCCCGTGAGAACGGACGTCATCGCGGGCATTTTCGCAAAGGATTACCGGGAATGGATGCGCGGGACGTCGGAAGGTGAGAATAACACTATTTTTTATTTTTTTTCACATTCTATCTTTTACTACTGAGGCCGCATAGGCGGCCTCAGTAGTAAAAAGTTGGTCACACTCGTCAAACACTATGTTTGACGAATGTGACTAACCTGTCAATCAGTTCTCCAAGCGATGCTACAGATCGCTTGGAAAACGCTAGCATTTTGCAAGCTAATTACGCATGCAAAATGCTAGTTTTTCCGCGGGAAAATCGCGGGAATTTAAAATGCAATTTTCCTGAGGAATGGAATTCCGGAATACTCACGGTAATTTCCGCGAGAGTTCCGGTACGTGTGCACTTAGCCTTAAGTATTTTGTGTGAAATATATGTGTGATTTAAGGGCATAAAATTAAAAGTTGGAAAATTGCAAAATTTTCGCCAAACTTCCATTTTTTTTCACAAATAAATGCAAGTCATATCAAAGAAATTTTACCACTATCATGACATACAATATGTCATGAGAAAACAATGTCAGAATCACCGGGATCCATGGAAGCGTTCCAGAGTTATTACCTCATAAAGGGACAGTGGTAAGAATTGCAAAAATTGGCCTGGTCATTAACATGGAAACCACCCTTTTGGATAAAGGGGTTAATCTTGACCACAGATTTTCGATAGGGTTCAGATCAGGACGGTTTCCTGGCCATGAAAGCACAGAAATTTGTTTGCTTTCAAAGCATTTTAGACAATACCTTGCAGTATGACATGGTGCTCTATCCTGTTGAAAAATAATTTCGATCTGTTCCTTGCCAAGATCACAAATTGATGGGATGAGCTTTGGTTCAAAGACATCGTGAATATACAGAGTGGGCAATTTATATGGATACACCTGCGTGGGCCATGTATATGGATACACCTAAATAAAATGGGAATGGTTGGTGATACCAACTTCCTCTTTGTGGCACATTAGTATATGGGAGGGGGAAAACTTTTCAAAATGGGTGGTGGCCATTTTAAAGTTGGCCATTTTGGATCCAACTTTATAAATGGCCCACCCAGGTGTATCCATATAAATGGCCCAACCCTGTATTTCGAAGCATTTACAGTTCCCTCAGGGACCTTTATTCTCCCAATTCCATGCTAGGACATACAGCCCCATATCATAACACTCTCAGGATGTTTAAATGTAGCTTTCATACACTCTCGAAGACAGTCTTCCTTTGGCCTTCTCTGAACATAATGCACTCCGTCACTACCAAAAATTGATATTCTTGTTTCACCGCTCCAGATTACTTCTAATCTTCAGTTGTCCAGCTAAGATGTTCTTTGGCCCAGGAAAATCTCTTACTTCTCTGTTTAAGATTTAGGAATGGCTTTTTCCTTTGTGTTCGTGCTTTCAGACCGGCATCAGGGAATTGGATGAGTTCCTTGGCTGATGCTCTTCTGCTTTGCAAGGCTAGCCTAACAATTCTTCTGTCGGTTTTTGGAGTTTTTGCCTTTTTCCTTCCTCTTCCACTCTTAGTTTTGATGCTGCAACTATCAGCAAAATGTGAACACAGCTTTTGCTCTCCAGAAGCATTGACTCCACCACCCATCTTCCTAGCAATTTCTCTGAAATTGTATCCCTCCTTCCTCAAAACAATAGTCGTAGCTCTCCTTTTTAGAGACCAATTAGACCTCTTTGGCTGGCATGATTAAAATCTAAAAAAAACAATCATTCAGGAGTTTGTGAGCTCAAAATAGACATTATAATTATTCAGATAAAAAATTAAATTTAAATATTAATAAAATACAAGAAATAAAAATTCTCAATAGTTTATAAAGATATTAAAGCCTGTAGGACCTATACTGAAAGGATCAAGTGACGGCTGTGACAAAGTCCAGTATTTCTTGTCAGAATTATAAAAACTACTGACATAATATCAAAAACAAATCTCCCGATGTCTTTAGTAACAGATTGCGTGCCTGGGCTATAAATATAATAATGTAATCAAGCAAGTAAGATTGCCGAAAGTTCCAGAAGTTTCGAAAATTATTAAAAACTTCAAGTGTTTCCACAATTTTGGCCACTAGTGTATTTTCTAAGTGCCACCCATTTAAAACAAGATGTTACTTGAGTCTTTCTGGTGTTCTGTGAAAGACCACATAGAAAAAAAAAATCTTCTTCATCTCTGCATCTTCCATCTTGGTGCACTTTTGCCTTACACATAATTCAAGGTTGCTGAGAATACAAGGGGTAAAGGCCACGTTACATTTAGCGATGCACCAATGATCCCAACAACGATACGACCCGGTCAGGATCGCTGGTGCATCGTTAAATGGTCGCTAGTGAGCTGCCAAACAGGCAGATCTCACTAACGATGCAGCAGCGGTCGATACTTACCTGTCAGACGTGGCGATGATGACTTCTTCCGCCCGCGTCCATGGCTCCCTCGTCGGCGCCAGCAGGAAAGCCGACGAAGAGAAAACGGACCAGGATGTTCTCGCGCGATCACCGATAACCAGCGGGGGGAGCCAGTCGGAGGTGAGTGTCACATGTAGCGATATTGCTAGTGATATCGCTGCTGCGTCACAAAATCGGTGATGCTTTAGCGATATCGCTATGTGTAAAAGGCCCTTTAAGTGGCAGCTTATAATGATAGTGTGACATGTTTTCTTTAGATAAATGCTTCATTTGAGGGTCTATGCACATTGTCTTATGCAATTTGTGAGATCACAATGTTCCTCAAATCTTTTTCAACAATTCCTGTGATTCTAAAGTCTCCAATAATTATCCAGGGTTCATTTTAAGCAAATATTCTATGAAAATGAAATGCAATAGTGCCAGCAAGGAAAATATTTCACTGCTTTTCTTAATTATTGAAAAAAAGCAGAGTTGACAACCTCCTATTCTTCTGTAAAACCCATTTCTTAGTATTAATTTTAGAGACCGCTTACAAAACTGAAATGTCAGTTTGGGTATAGTCAAGCGCTGCTACCCTTCATCTCCTTTGCTGAAACTGATGATGACTCTAATCCTTTTTAAATGCATCTTTTAGAAGTTCACTTGTCTGAATAAAGCAAATTGCCATCATGTAACTGCTGAGCAAACACGAAGATTCCTTTCCTGCTGTTTTGTATGGAATTTTAGTGAATGTCAGATGAAGGAGATCTCTGCCTTCTATAAATAAGCTACATTAGGACCTTGCAAATTTTACTATTTGTCCAGATGTTATAATTTGCAAATTGCTATTAATTTAAAAGGTAGTGTCGTACATTAAGTATTGTTGGTCCTAATCAAAGAATCTTTTCTTAATACAAATTGGTAAAATTAAAACCATAAAACAATGTTTACAAAGAGGCTCAGCTTGAAATCATGCCTAACCTACTGTAGGGAATCACTGGTAGGCATTAAGCTTTAGGTAGTGTTCACACAGGCATTGAATTTATGGTCCAAACATGTGCAGTTTTGATTGCTTTCCACATGTTAAGCAACACTAAAACAAATTCATAAACCTAAACGTCTAGCCTTGTCAAGGTGCTAACTAAACAGTATAGAGACCCTGATTACTTCAGACACAGCTGAGCTAGTCTCATTTCGGTCAGACAAAGCAGCTACTGTCCACCGCAACCAGTGATACATGCAGTTTGGTGCACACGGCTTGTGCACTCTTCTCAGAGAGATTCTGGCTTGCTTCTCTCTTTTAAGTCAAAACTCATCCTCTCTGCTCAGCTCCCCCAGCAGACTGACATAGATGAACACCTAGCCTGATTCTATGCAGAGCTAGCCAGGTGCACCTAATACAAGCCTGCAGAGCTAGGATTTAATCCTAGCCTACCTGGCAGTTCTATGCTCCTTAGGACCCTAAATAGGTTGTACTGAATCAAACTCGCCAATTCAAGTTAGTGGCTCCATGAAAAAAATAAACGGTAAGAGAAACTAAGTATTTTTTATTCTTAAGAGAAAAACAGATGAAACAAGGATTGTAAAAGCTGACATATGGAACAAAAATAGATCCAGCACCCTGAAAAAGCACGGAAAGTTATTCACATATGAGAAAAAAACTGATGTGTGATTTGAGTTCAAATCCAACCTGTCCTGTTTATTTTTGCTAAGAGAGAAGAGCCCTGGATTTTGTAACATAAAGGGGTAGTCCACTGCTAGCCCAACCCCTTATTAAACTAAATGTTGGGTCCCGATAAAATAATACTCCCCTCCCGCGGTGTCGGTACTCGCTCTTCCCGGGGCTGTGAGGCAGTGATGTGACATGTGATGTCAGCACCCAATCAGCGCTGGCGTCACTGTCTCTGCTGTCGTATGAACTGAAAATGAATAGGAAGTCCAGGCTGCAGCTGATCCCCGGCTTCCTCTTCATGTTCAATTTGTCTGAAGGTGGAGACAGTGACGCCAATGCTGATTGGGTGCCAGACATCACGTATCATTCCACCGTATCACACCCCTGGACCACGAGTGCCGACACCCCTGGAACAGAGCTGGCACAGAAGGTTATTATAGGCTAGGCTTTATTATTTTATCAGAGACAAACATTTAGTTTAAGAAAGGGTGGTCTTAGCCTTGGACAACCCCTTTAAATCTTGGAGGGATCTGCCAACAACAGAAACTAACTGGACCCCATTCATCAAGGTGTTTATAACTCAAACCTGGTGTAAATCATCTTGAAATGTCAGAAAGTTTTTATGCATCGTTAGGCATTCTTTCAAGCGGCTTCATCAGGTAGTCACGTGGAATGAGTTTCCAACAGCATAAAAAGGTTGCCAGAGGTGCTATGCAAATGGTGGCTGCTTTGCCTTCACTATGCAGTCCAAGTCATCCTAAAAAATTTCAGTTGGGCTAAGGTTGTGTGATTGGAGAGACCATGTATTTTAGCTCATTTTACTGTTGCAACACAAATATTGATCCCACAAAGTGTAAACCAGATGGGATTGCATGTTACTGTAGAATGCTGTTATAGCCATGCTTGGTCCGCAGTGCCACTAGCCAAACACTCCCACACCTTTACACCTCCCCCTTCCTGCTTCACGTTGGTCACTATACATGCAGAAACCATCCAATCCTTTCAGCATCTTACAAAGACATGGCGGTTGGTGCTAAAAATCTCAAATTTTGAAATTTGATTCATCAGGCCACAGTATGGATTTCCACTAATCTAATGTCCAGTTCTTGGTTTGCTTGACCCAAACAATTTTCTTGTTTGCTGCAAATAAGCCATAAAGATTTGCTTCTCCATCTCCTTTGGAAAGTTAATGTTGAGATGTTGTGATGGGCTGGCTGTTGAAATCACTGTGCCAAAGCCCAAAGATGACCTGGAGTGGTGTGACTAGGAGCCTCACCCAGTCTGACCATGGACACGCAGCAGCTAATGACACCGAGGTCCATGGAGAGACAAGGGAGGTGATCCAGGTGCTACTCCAGGACTGACCATGGGTAGGTGGCAGCTGACCCCTAGGATCGGGTAGCTGGGATGACCCGGGGCAATGGCTGACAGATGAAGGCAGAGAAGATGACAGGAACCGCAGGTGCAGTCAGGACAGTCTGACTGAGAGATGAGCACTGGCAGGCGCGTGTTAGGAACCAACTCACAACATTGCACATGCCCCTCCATGTTGGATGAGGCACTTTAAATAGTTAGAGACCTCCAGCTATTGGCTGGGACACTTTAGAGGAACGCGCGTGGCCCCTTTAAGAAAGAGGAAGTCTGCAGTGAGAGAGAGGGACTGCAGGCAGAGATGCGGGCTCTTCAGATGTGTCTTCTCTCTGATGTCTGTATATCATTTATGTGGGCTGTTATCTGAGGCGCTGTCAATTTGTGTTTTTTGAGGCTGGTAAATCTGATGGACTTATCCTCGGCAGCAATAGTAATTCTTGGTCTTCATGACCACAATTCAACATTCTAGCAAAGGAATGACCTGCATGTAACGATGGACTGTCATTTTTGTTTACCTAGTTGAGTTGTTCTTGCCATACTTTGGCTTATAATATTTGTGGAATAGAGTTCAGCATTGTATGGAACTGTATACAAACACTGACTCTGCAAAACACTCCTGATGGTAGCAAACACTTTCTGGTAATTTCACAAATTGTCTCTTGATGAGCGCGGTGGCTCATTGGGGTTCTGGGTTCAAATCCCACCAAGGACAACATCTGCAAGGAGTTTGTGTGTTCTCCCCGTGTTTGCGTGGGTTTCCTCCGGGTGCTCCAGTTTCCTCCCACATTCCAAAGACATACTGATAGGGAATTTAGATTGTGAGCCCCATCGGGGACAGTGCCAATAATGTCTGTAAAGCGCTGTGGTATTAATGGCGCTATATAAATGAGTAAAATAAATAAGTAAATATACCTATTAATTGGAAGATATTCCATATGGCTTCAAGATTAAGCTACTTGAGAAAATGCCAAGGGTGTGTTAAGCTGTTACAGAGATAAAAAGGGGGATAGTTTGTGGAATCTAAGGTTTAACACACGGTTTGGTTTGTTTCACACGTTTCCTAACTCATTATTTCCATAGGTGTTCTTTTGTGGTTTTGCTGCCATCAGTCTGAATCTACAGCATACACATTCCAATAAAAACAAGGAAAACCATTGTATAAACAGATTTAATATTATATGCATTGTTAGTCTGTAGAAGTTTCTTTATTTTACCGTCTCACCCTCCTCGATTGTGCTGTCTGATCTCAGTTTAGTGCAGACATTAACCTGTGTTTTATGCCAGAGTCTCATAAATAAAGATAAACTTGTACTTCAGAATTACTGCTCTTTTCCAGAATAGCATCATTAAGATAACACACTGTTTTTGGCATGTTGTCACATCAAGTTTCTTGTTTGATAGATCTTGCCAGACAGCTCAGAGAAAAGGGACATTGAAAGTTGCTGATAACACAACAAATTGCACACCCTATCTCTTTTCCTAGAAACAAAAGGAACAAAGTATGAAGAGAAAGATCACGGCTGTGACTGAGTCCAGGGGTAGATTAAATAAAACTGGATAAATAAGAAGACAGGGAAAAATATGATGTTCAGCTCCAGACATATCTATTGTGCCATTAGCAGAGCTACACACTAGTCTGTTGGTGTGTGTTTTACATACTTGTTAATGGCCCCTCAAAAATTGCAACCTGTCCTGGAAGAACATGCAAGTCTTACGGGTGGTGAGCCTTGACTCTTTGGTTAAGACTCTGTTCACATGTCCTAAAACCAACATAATCAAGGAGATTGTACAGCAATATAGTGTATTAATCTTTTTTAAGCCATAAAGCACAATAAAATCAATGCAAAGTTAAAACAATGATTGCATGGAACAGGAATAAATATCCGTTAGCACTTTAGAAAACCAGGAAATTCAGCATTATGGATGCTCTATTGCATTATATGCCTAAGTATAGTTATAATACCAGGAGAATTTTGCACAGACCAGACCACCTCAACATGGCTTTCGTGTATACAACCCCTGGCAAAAATTATGTAATCACCGGCCTTGAAGGATGTTCAGTTGTTTTATTTTTTAGAACAAAAGCATATCACAGACATGGCACAAAACTAAAGTAATTTCAAATGGCAACTTTCTGGCTTTAAGAAACACTAAAAGAAATCAAGAACAAAAAATGTGGTCAGTAATGGTTACTTTAGACCAAGTAGAGGGGAAAAATTATGGAGTCACTCAATTCTGAGGGAAAAAATTATGGAATCACCCTGTAAATTTTCATTCCCAAAACTAACACCTGCATTAAATTAGATCTGCTCGTTAGTCTGCATCTAAAAAGGAATTATCACACCTTGGAGAGCTGTTGCACCAAGTGGACTGACATTAATCATGGCTCCAACACGAGAGATGTCAATTGAAACAAAGAAGAGGATTATCAAACTCTTAAAAGAGGGTAAATCATCAGGCAATGTTGCAAAAGATGTTGGTTGTTCACAGCTGTGACAAAGATCTGGACCAAATGCAAACAACATGGGAAGGTTGTTAAAGGCAAACATACTGGTAGACCAAATAAAACATCAAAGCATCAAGACTGGAAACCTAAAGCAATACGTCTCCAAAACAGGAAATGCACAACAAAACAAATGAACGAATGGGAGGAAACTGACCGAACTGTGAGAAACCGCCTAAAGGAAATGGGATTTACATACAGAAAAGCTAAACGAAAGCCATCATAACACCTAAACAGAAAAAAAACAAGGTTACAATGGCCTAAGGAAAAGCAATCGTGGACTGTGGATGACTGGATGAAAGTCATATTCAGTGATGAATCGCGAATCTGCATTGGGCAAGGTGATGATGCTGGAACTTTTGTTTGGTGCCGTTCCCATGAGATTTATAAAGATGACTGCCTGAAGAGAACATGCAAATTTCCACAGTCATTGATGATACGGGGCTGCATGTCAGGTAAAGGCACTGGGGAGATTGCTGTCATTACATCTTCAATAAATGCACAAGTTTATGTTGATATTTTAGACACTTTTCTTATCCCATCATTTGAAAGGATGTTTGGGGATGCTGAAATCATTTTTCAAGATGATAATGCATCCTGCCATAGAGCAAAAACTGTAAAAACATTCCTTGAAAAAAGACACATAAGGTCAATGTCATGGCCTGCAAATAGTCCGGATCTCAATCCAATTGAAAATCTTTGGTGGAAGTTGAAGAAAATGGTCCATGACAAGGCTCCAACCTGCAAAGCTAATCTGGCAACAGCAATCAGAGAAAGTTGGAGCCGGATTGATGAAGAGTACTGTTTGACACTCATTAAGTCCATGCCTCAGAGACTGCAAGCTGTTATGAAAGCCAGAGGTGGTGCAACAAAATACTAGTGATGTGTTGGGAGTGTTTTTTATGTTTTTGATGATTCCATAATTTTTTTCCCTCATGATTGAGTGACTTCATAATTTTTCCCCTATACTTGGTTTAAAAAAGTAACCATTACTGACTACCACATTTTTTGTTCTTGATTTCTTTTAGTGTTTCTTAAAGCTAGAAAGTTGGCATTTGAATTGACTTTAGTTTTGTGCCATGTCTGTGATCTGCTTTTTTTCTACAAAATTAAACAACTGTATGAACATCCTCCAAGGCCGGTGATTACATAATTTATTTTTTTTAAAACAGTCTTTATTGAGTGTAATACAAAGTATACATATAATGTCCAATAACCTAACAGAATAACATTTATGCAATATTATTAACATTAGACGGCATTTTTTCAACTATAACCCCCCCCGCCCCTCCTCTTCCCCGGGCAAACTCCATAACTTCGTAACACAATTTCAATCCAGTCTAACAGGGATATTACCAGCAAGCTGCTCTCTCATATACCAGTTGGTGAGCTGGAAACAACTATGTATCACCTGGCGTGTGGAGATGTCTGAGTATTGATAAAAGAGGACCATGTGGAAAAAAAAGCGTTGAGTGTCTTTTTCTTTATTAAGTAAGGCCTCTATCCAATCCATTTTGAAGAGATATGTTACTCTTGTAGTAATTAAGCTTAAAGAAGGTGTTACATCCTGTGCCCACAAATGGAGAATGCTTTTACGTGTGGCTGCCGCCCATATGAACAAGATGCGGCGCTTCTGGACAGAAAGCCTCACCAACTGGTCCTGTGCGAGAATATTAAATATGGCCCACTCCAGGGAGAGAGAGATAGATATGCCAAAAGTGTTGATGAGATGTTGCAGAATTGTATCCCACACCTCCCTTATTTTTGGGTAGTCCCAAAGGCAATGGAAAATATCAGCTGGAGAGTGTAAGCATTTAGGGCAGGGATAGTCCCCTGAGGGGGACATTTTAGACTTGACCTCCGGGGAGATGTATGCTCTATGAAATATCATAAGAGACATGGTTATGTAATTGTCATATGGTAATATAGAGTTAATACGCAGAGTAGCATTCAAAAGGTTATTTACCCGACATTTCGTTAATTGAGCAATCCATTTTCCAGGGCCTGGTGAAGAGTCTGACCAATGTATAGAAGGCTTTAATGATTTATATATAAGACTCATAGAATAAGTTCCCATTTGGGCTTTAATGGATATTAAATTTAGAGGGTGTGTTCTAGAATCATCCGGTATGTCTCGCAATATTGAGCTTACGTAATGTCTAATTTGAGAGATAGTAAAATTGTCTTCTGTAAGGATTGGGTATTTGAAAACCATGTCCTCTAAGGTAAGAAAGCATTGATTATTTGTTAACGTATCTCGGACCAGTCTACACCCATTGTTTCCAAGCACCTTGTAAATGGGAGGTGGCTTGCCTTGTAGAAAAGAGGGGTTACCTTGAAAGGGAAGAAACATCGAGATGTGGGGGTCAAGACCGCTAACTCGTCTAGCTTGACACCATCCCAAGATTACCGACCATAATAGAGGATTATCTCTAATGTCCACAGGAATTTCAGCATTTCGTAGGTGAAGCAATGCTGGGAGGTTGAAGGGTCTACACATGGCCTCATCTATTGGGGTATTAGTGAAGCGATTAAAGGCGTATATCCAATCAAGAGAATGGCGAAAAGTAGCCGCTATACTGTAGAGGTGTAAATTTGGGAGATTAAGTCCACCCAAAGATTTGGTTTGCTGTAGCTTAAAAATACTAATTCTAGAGCCCCCTTCTGAGCCCCAAATAAATTGGCGGAAGGCTCGTGTCAGTAGCCTATCATCAGCTTTAGAAAGTAGAACCGGGAGCATCTGTAAAGGAAAGAGTATTTTAGGGAAAGAGATAATTTTAATTAGATGGGCTTTACCTGCAAAGGATAATTTAAGAGAGTTCCAGGATTGAATTTCTTGTATAACTACAGAAATAAGAGGCTGAACATTTAATTTATAGATATCATGAGGACTTGATGGTAGGTCAACGCCAAGATAAGGTAAAGAATTTCCCCTCCACTGAAAGGGAAAAGGGAACGGCCACCGTTTCGGAGCAATTTTAAAAATAGCTAAAGCATGAGATTTATTAAAGTTTATACGAAATCGTGAAACTGCTCCAAATTCATTAAAGGCGTCCATTATAGAGGAAATGGATTCCTTAGGATTGGATATCATAAGTAAGATAGCATCAGCAAATGCCAACGTTTTAAGTGTATGGTGACCGACCCCTATGTCCCCAAAGGAAGGGAACATCTCCCGATATCTTAGTAAGGGATCAAGGGCAATATTAAACAACAAAGGTGACAGAGGACAGCCCTGCCTCGTCCCCCTGAAGATGGAAAAAGGGGTTGACTGGATACCATTAAGCCAAATCGAAGATTGGGAGTTAGTGTAAATTGTACATATAAAGTTAAAAAAAGGTAAAGCCAAACAGTCTATACTTCAGAGTTCTGATAAGATGAGACCAGGACACACGGTCAAAAGCCTTATCAGCGTCGAGGCTGACCAGTATATTCTGCTTAGGCCGGTTTCACATTTGCGTTAAAGGCCACAGCATCGGCCTGCGCAAGGCCGCCGCTAAGCCCCGCCCCTGCCGCGCCTCCGCCGGTAGCTCCGCCTCCGGGCGCATGACGCTGCATGCGTCATGCGTCCCCTATCTTTATCAATGAGGACGCAGGCCGTGTGCAGTATGCATTTGGCGGCGCCTGCGTCCTTTTGATGGTGCGCCGAGCGCAACCAAATTGCAACAGGTTGCATTTGGCGCTGGTCGGCGCACCGTCAAAAGGACGCAGGCGCCGCCAAAACGCATACTGCGCACGGCCTGCGTCCTCAGTGATAAAGATAGGGGACGCATGACGCATGCAGCATCATTCGCCCAGAGGCGGAGCTACCGGCGGAGGTGCGGCAGGGGGCGGGGCTTAGCGGCGGCCGTGCGCAGGCCGACGCTGCGGCCTTTAATGCAAATGTGAAACCGGCCTTAGGCAAAAGAACACGGCACTCCAGAGAAAAAGGAAGGTTGTTCAGTGCTCAAGTAAGGTTTCCAACCCATAAATATGTACAAAAATACTTGGCATACAAAAATGAAGAAGCATTATATTCTTTATTTAGCATCCAGACAAAAATAGACTCATATCGTATGAACGTTTTCGGCCCAACAACGGACCTTCATCAGAAAGGTTTTTTTGGTTTCTTTTGGTAGAAAACTGCAAAAGATACAGATAGGGTAATAGATATCCTTAGGTGGTAGCAAAGTTTATGCTGCTGGTATTATATAGAGGCTGGAGCATGAGTCTATCTGGTTGGAGTTAGATTAATGTGACTGGATAAAGCAGGGCTACAGGAATGGGTTAACAGCGCTAGGAGTGCAGGCTCTGCAAACAGATACAGCGCTTAGTGCCCGCAGGAGGAATCCAGGGTGCCCCCCATGTAAGGAGGACGACCTCTGGAAGGTATATTCTCTTTCTGTATTGTGGCAGCACCTCCAGGCATCATTCAAGTCAAGCCTGTTTAACAAGGTAGAAATCGCTCAGGATGGAGGGTGAGATGCGGGCAGAGGGGGAAGATCTGTCCAAAAAAGCATCATGAAGGGTGTTTAAATCTCCACCCAATAATATATTGGTAGGATGCCAGCCGTGAGCCATCTCTTCAAGTTTAGCAAAGAAGGAGGGGCTAGTAGTGGGTGTCTGTGTACGTGGTAATGTTTGTGCCTCTGTGGTAACCTGTGTATGTGTGCATCCATGTATGAAATGGTTTCTTATCAGTTGCACCTCGGATGCGCACTACTCACGCTGAATGGTGAGACCTTAGACTCTTTAACAAAAAGATAGGCCACCACTCCTGGGCCAGTGCTTTGTGTTTGCCCCCCAGGCTAAAATTTTCCAGCCAGCCCCTGACTTCCTCTAATGCTTTATCTGGGTCATCAAAAAATACCGGTTTTCCTTGAAGCACCACCCGAAGGCGTGCAGGGTAGAGAAGAGCAAAACGATTGCCTTTGTCATGTAATAGTTTACATACTGAAGAAAAAGCACGGCGCTTGGTCACTACCAAGGAGGAGAAATCTTGAAACATATGGAGGGAATGGCCCTCGTATTTCAATGAGGAGGCGGCTCGGTATGCCCGGAGCAACTGAAGTTTGTCCTGGTAATTGAGTAACTTGAAAATTACCGGGCGTGGACGATTTTTCGGATCAGAGTGCTCAGGTCCAATTCAGTGGCCTCGCTCCACCACCATAGAGCCAGGCATGTCAGGCAAATTGAGTGCTCGTGGGAGCCATGAGGAAGTAAGGTGGTGTAGGTCCTTTACAGATTCAGGAGCGCCGATGATCCGTAGATTGTTATGACGACTCCAGTTTTCCAGGTCATCAAATTTTTCCCGAAGCTGCACTATCTCGTGGTCTCTGTCCTTTATCTGGGTAAAAAAAGGATTGTACCGTGTCCTCCAAGTCAGAAATCTGCTGTTCTGCCACTGAAATTTTATTGGTGTGTTCATTTAGCTGTGATGTGATTGATTCCAGTGATGATTGAAAAGATTGAAGTCTGGCGTCAATCACCGGCATGAGCTAATAGAAGCAGCAATTGCTTGCAGGGATTCCTCAGACATGGTGGTGTTAGAGTCAGATGTTTTAAGAGGAGATTTGGCAACCTGAGCTCTGGTCTTGACCGATTTGGAGCTACCCTGATTCACGAATTTATCCATGGATGGTGGAGCAGAGTATGCAGCCATGAGGTATACAGAGAGAGAGAGAGGGGGGGATACCACAGCCAAGATATAGCTAAAGAAGCTTACATAGTCGTATTATCGAAGGTATATCCCAAATCGGGCCGGGGTCAACCGCAATACGGAAGGCGAGCCCTGACAAAAGGGGGCTTTATCCATTATTTATCCAAACACGTGTAGGTGTAAGCAGGCGCCGTTATAAAAAAAGCAGTAGTCGCTGCTCAGCGCTGACCTCCGGAAGTTTATCTCAATAACTGGCTATGTAGTTGTAGTAAAATTTTCAGTGTTCATCCCTCGGTGTTATGATCAAGAGGATATGTAGTGTACAAACACCAAATATAAATTTATATTGTTTTCCGCTCATGGCCACAAGATGCCGCCAAAGTTCCAGCTTGTGCTGGGGATTTTCCAGCCTGCGTGTGTCTTGCCAGCACTCCTGGCCTCCTGCCTCTCACCCCTCAGCGTTTATGGCCTCTCTGGTTCTGCACTGCCCTCTCTCTCCCTAGTGACTGCACCTGCAGTCAAGTGCTGCTGTGAATCCACTGCCAGGCTGGGTGAGTCAGATTCCCTCAGGAAAGGTGGAGAGGAGGATGTTTCTAGTCCCATCTGCTGTAGGGTTCATCTGGTGGGATCATTGTCCAGGCTTTGTGCATCCAGTGGTGGGTCTGTGTGAGCTCACCCCGGGGGCTCCTTTCTACTGTCCGGCTTCTGTGGTGGCTGCAGGATTCTGCTGTGGGATAGCAATCACTTTTGGTCAGGCTCTCATCCGTCGGTGTAGGCCGCAGGCCTCACATCTGCTATGATGCCTTTGACTCCCCTGGGCAAGAATTTACAGTCCAGATCCCAATATAATTGACTTTCAGGGATCCTGAGTTTAGGTGTGTTCCAATTGTTGTTTGTGGGGGTCCTGATTGAGCTGGATGGAGTGGATTGATAAGCCCAGTCTTGGAGCTCTTCTATGTGTGTCTGTTCATGTCGGCGGCCATCTTGGATCTCCGATTACATAATTTTTGCAAGGGGCTGTAGCTTCTTCAAAGGGACTTACTGGTGTATGTATAGCAAAGATGTTTAAATAGTGGTAATAGCCTATGGGATACTATTGTTGAGAAGCTAAACCTAGTGGGCACAACAATAATATATGAAAAGAGTACCACTGATCCTTGCAAAAGAATGAATGCATAATAAGAAAAAAAATATATTCAGGATTGAGAGTCCTCAGTAGTTGATACCTTTTAATGGCTAACTGAAAAGATGGTAACACATTGCAAGCTTTCGAGACTACTCAGGTCTCTTCATCAGGCTAGACTAATACAAAATCTGAAGAGTCACATATTTATGCACAATACAGCCTAGAAAAAATGCAATAGATAAGACAAGAGACGTGAAGCAGAACTATCAATATGGGAGAGGGAGAAACATAAATATAAACATTGGACCAGTTCATAGATAAGGAGTCCGGATGTTTTATGGTCCTCTGATTGGGGTCTAGTTCTGTGTTGTGATGCCCCCACACGGTTTTAAAAGGAAATTCCTTAATTGATGTAAAAAGACATAAATCCATGCGACACATTCATTCCAGCACTGAGAGTGTCAAAGTTCGTCATAAATTTGCACTCCCAAACTCGTCTCTCTCTCTGAGAATTGAAGTTACCTTTCAATACCAGTAATTTCATATCCACGCTGCTGTGATCAGGGATACAGAAATGTTTTGCCACAGGTAGATCCATTCTTTTTTCTCTTATTGTGTGACGATGAGCATTCATCCTTGTTCTAAGCTTTTGCCCTGTCTCCCCCACATACATACCCCCAGTTGGACATTTAGTACAAATAATTAAGTACACCACATTAGATGTAATGCAGCTGAAAGTTCCTGCGATCTTGTAGTCCTGATGTGAGTTGGGGATCTTTATCTTGTCCGTGGTCATTATAAATGGACAGGTTTTACATTTTTTCTGGTTGCAAGGAAAGGTTCCTGCAGTTGTTGTAGAGGACAGGGAGCTTCTGACAATGATGCTTCTTAAATTTGGTGGCTGCCTAAAACACAGCAGTGGGGGGTCTGGAAAAATGGATTTCAATCGGGCATCTTTTTGTAGTAAAGGTTGTAATTTCCGTGCAGCTCCCCTTAGCACCTCCAGATTTGGGTGAAGCATACATCCAGCTACATTCAGGACACAACTGACCTATTGAATAAACTAGCAGCAATAGGTCCTCTACCAGAAGGAACCATCCTGGCCACCATGGATGTGGAATCTTTGTACTCTAATATCCCACACCAAGATGGTTTAAATGCCTGCAAATTCTTCATGGAAAACACAGGGACTGATGCTGTGGTGAAACTTATAAAATTCATCCTCACCCACAATTACTTTGAATTTGACAACAGGATCTATCTACAGGAGACTGGCACAGCTATGGGAAGTAAAATGGCTCCACAGTATGCAAATCTTTTCATGGCAAAGCTTGAAAGCGACTTTTTGTCCTCATGCCCCATCAGGCCCCTGGCCTACTACCGCTTCATTGATGATATTTTAATCATCTGGACGGAGTCTGAGCAACAGCTAAAGACGTTCCACGAACAGTTTAATCAATTTCATCCCACCATCAATTTAACACTCAACTACTCCAGTACTGAGATTAATTTTTTGGACACCATCATTAAGCTAAAAAACAATGAAATAGAGACATCCCTGTATCAGAAGCCAATCGACCGTCCAACGTACCTTAAATGGGACAGTTTCCATCCAAAACACATAAAGAACTCTATTATCTATAGCCAAGCCATCAGATACAATCGTATATGTTCCAACCCCATGGACAGAGACAAACACCTTGGTCGCCTCAAAAAGACCTTTTTGAATCAGGGTTACCATCCAAGAACAATTGAAAACCAAATTACAAGAGCCACCAGATTGTCAAGGAATCACCTGCTAAATTACAAAGCTAAAGAAGAAAATAACCGAGTGCCTCTAGTAGTCACCTACAACCCAAATCTGGAGGTGCTAAGGGGAGCTGCATGGAAATTACAACCTTTACTACAAAAAGATGCCCGATTGAAATCCATTTTTCCAGACCCCCCACTGCTGTGTTTTAGGCAGCCCCCAAATTTAAGAAGCAACATTGTCAGAAGCTCCCTGTCCTCTCCAACAGCTGCAGGAACCTTTCCTTGCAACCAGAAAAAATGTAAAACCTGTCCATTTATAATGACCACGGACAAGATAAAGATCCCCAACTCACATCAGGACTACAAGATCGCAGGTACTTTCAGCTGCATTACATCTAATGTGGTGTACTTAATTATTTGTACTAAATGTCCAACTGGGGGTATGTATGTGGGGGAGACAGGGCAAAAGCTTAGAACAAGGATGAATGCTCATCGTCACACAATAAGAGAAAAAAGAATGGATCTACCTGTGGCAAAACATTTCTGTATCCCTGATCACAGCAGCATGGATATGAAATTACTGGTATTGAAAGGTAACTTCAATTCTCAGAGAGAGAGACGAGTTTGGGAGTACAAATTTATGATGAACTTTGACACTCTCAGTGCTGGAATGAATGTGTCACATGGATTTATGTCTTTTTACATCAATTAAGGAATTTCCTTTTAAAACCGTGTGGGGGCATCACAACACAGAACTAGACCCCAATCAGAGGACCATAAAACATCCGGACTCCTTATCTATGAACTGGTCCAATGTTTATATTTATGTTTCTCCCTCTCCCATATTGATAGTTCTGCTTCACGTCACTTGGCTTATCTATTGCATTTTTTCTAGGCTGTATTGTGCATAAATATGTGACTCTTCAGATTTTGTATTAGTCTAGCCTGATGAAGAGACCTGAGTAGTCTCGAAAGCTTGCAATGTGTTACCATCTTTTCAGTTAGCCATTAAAAGGTATCAACTACTGAGGACTCTCAATCCTGAATATTTTTCTATCTACTGGCTAACACGGTACAAAGATATACATCTTCCCTGTAATAAGAAAAAAAGATTCACAGATGAAAGGAGTGCACAAAAGATGAAGACAATGATTTGTAAACACATAGTGTGTACAGATAGCTTCATAGCATATCACTTATTATTATTATTATTATTTATTGTTATAGCGCCATTTATTCCATGGCGCTTTACATGTGAGGGGGGTATACATAAAAACAAGTACAATAATCTTAAACAATACAAGTCATAACTGGTACAGGAGGAGAGAGGACCCTGCCCGCGAGGGCTCACAATCTTCAAGGGATGGGTGATAATACAGTAGGCGAGGGTAGAGCTGGTCGTGCAGCGGTTTGGTCGATCGGTGGTTACTGCAGGTTATAGGCTTGTCGGAAGAGGTGGGTCTTCAGGCTCTTTTTGAAGGTTTCGATGGTAGGTGAGAGTCTGATATGTTGTGGTAGAGAGTTCCAGAGTAGGGGTGATGCGCGAGAGAAATCTTGTATGCGATTGTGGGAAGAGGAGATAAGAGGGGAGTAGAGAAGGAGATCTTGTGAGGATCGGAGGTTGCGTGCAGGAAAGTACCGGGAGACGAGGTCACAGATGTATGGAGGAGACAAGTTGTGGATGGCTTTGTATGTCATGGTTAGGGTTTTGTAATGGAGTCTCTGGGCAATTGGGAGCCAGTGAAGGGATTGACAGAGGGGAGAAGCTGGGGAATAGTGGGGGGACAGGTGGATTAGTCGGGCAGCAGAGTTTAGAATAGATTGGAGGGGTGCGAGAGTGTTTGAGGGGAGGCCGCAGAGCATGAGGTTGCAGTAGTCAAGGCGAGAGATGATGAGGGCATGGACTAGGGTTTTTGCAGATTCTTGGGTGAGGAATGAACGGATGCGTGAAATATTTTTGAGTTGAAGTCGGCAGGAAGTGGAAAGGGTTTGGATATGTGGTTTGAAGGAGAGATCAGCATCAAGGATTACTCCGAGGCAGCGAGCTTGTGGGACTGGGGAGAGTGGGCAGTCATTTACTGTAATTGATAGGTTCGTAGGGGGGGTCACGTGAGATGGGGGAAAGATGATGAATTCTGTTTTGTCCATGTTGAGTTTCAGATATCTAGTGGAGAAGAAGGATGAAATAGTGGACAGACATTGAGGGATTCTGGTTAGTAGGGAGGTGATATCTGGTCCAGAGATGTAGATCTGTGTGTCATCAGCATAAAGATGATACTGAAAGCCATGAGATTCTATGAGCTGTCCCAGGCCAAAGGTGTAAATAGAGAACAGCAGGGGCCCTAGGACTGAACCTTGTGGGACTCCGACAGATAGGGGGCGAGGTGAGGAGGTGGTGTGTGAGTGGGAGACGCTGAATGTCCGGTCTGTTAGGTATGATGAGATCCAGGAGAGGGCCAAGTCTGTGATGCCGAGGGATGAGAGGGTCTGTAATAATAGGGAATGGTCCACTGTGTCAAAGGCAGCCGACAGGTCCAGGAGGAGGAGGACAGAGTAGTGTCGCTTGCTCTTGGCAGTTAAGAGGTCATTGGTGACCTTAGTAAGGGCAGTTTCAGTGGAGTGGTGTGACCGGAAGCCAGATTGTAAGCGGTCGAAGAGGGAGCAAGAAGAGAGATGGGAGGACAGTTCAAGGTAGACGTGTTGTTCCAGTAGCTTGGAGGCGTATGGGAGAAGTGATATAGGGCGATAGCTAGATACAGAGGATGGGTCAAGAGAGGGCTTTTTGAGGATAGGTGTGATGGAGGCATGTTTAAAGCTTGAGGGGAAAACACCAGTTGTTAGTGATAGGTTGAAGAGATGGGTTAGGGTTGGGATGAAGACTGTGGTGAGGTTTGGGATGAAGTGGGATGGGATCAGGTCGAGTGCACAGGTGGTGAGATGTGATCTTGAGAGTAGAGTGGAGAGTCGATCTTCTGTAATGGTGGAGAAGTTGGTTTTGAAGGTGGAGGGCTGGGAAGTCGGGAGGAAGGGCTCTGGGGGTTGTTGACCAAAACTGTCCCTGATGTTATCAATTTTTCTGCTCCCATGGTAAGTGGTGGTAAAATGGTCAGAATAAAGGCTAGGAGCTGCAAAAGGAAGCAGGACACAATTGCCCTTCACACAAATGTGTATAGGGAAATGACTTAACAGAATTAAAAAAAAAAAAAGAAAAAATTATAATCTTGAACCAGGAGGAGGAGGTTGAGGAGGAGTTGGAGATGGCGATGTAGTTAGAGGAGAAGGTAGCCAACACTGTTTTCTTCCACCTCATCCCCTTGCAAATTAGGCAAGCAGTCTGAGGCCCAAG
Organism: Dendrobates tinctorius; assembly: GCF_039654945.1. Lineage (NCBI taxonomy): Eukaryota > Metazoa > Chordata > Amphibia > Anura > Dendrobatidae > Dendrobates > Dendrobates tinctorius. Next base: position 52,226 of record NW_027361758.1, read on the forward strand.
TCATGCAGCAGTCACTTCTGCTTTTTTATGACACTGCTCGTTGTGGTTCTGTGGGCCATCCACCTGGCCCTGCCACCCAATTTGAAGAGATTGAGTGCACTAATGATCAACCACTTGTTCTGTTGGAGGATGAGTATGTGGGAGGGGTAGTGCAAACGGTCAGTGGACCACCACAGCACATCTTTGATGGTGCAGGTGACAAAACACAGGTGCCACCTGTTGCAGCTTTCTGCCGTGTGTACAAGGATGGCAGGGGTGAACACTGGGTGGAACATCATGCAGGGGATTATTATTATTATTGTTATTTCTTTTTAGAGCACAATTAATTCCATGATGCTGTTCACGAGGAGGGGTTACATAAACAACACAAATAGAAATTACAAAAAATTATAGTGACAGACAGTTACAGGGGGAGAGGAACCTACCTTTGAGGCCTTACATTCTATTAGGTAGTAGCGAAGGAGACAGTAGGTTTGGGTTTGCAGCAGCTCTGAGGTTGGTGATGTGGCAGCGAGGTCATTGCAGTCTGTAAGCTGTTCTGAAGACATGGGCTTTCAAGTTCCGCTTCAAAGTTCTGACTGCAGGTGATACTCAGGAGAAGTCAGAAGTCTTGCATTCAATTGGATTAGGAATGTACGATTGTGGAGGAGAAAAAGAGGTCTTGGGAGAACCAGAAATTACGTGATGGGAGATTTGTTCAGAGATATATGGGGGAGACAGATTATAGACCATCATGAAGTCAAGGCCATCTGAGTAACGTGAGCAGTTTGGAGGAAGAGAGGGTGGTCACGCTGCCCTAGCTACACAGCAAAAGAGGGAGCAGGGTGAAAAAGCGCAGAGGACAGTCCCTAGCCATTAAGTTGGCTGCTACTGCTCACCGTAGCCAGCTCCTTGCCTTTTCTATGTCCATGTTGCCTCCTGCTTTTGCGCTGCCTCCTCCACCGTCTCTTCATCCGATCAGAAAGTGTGGGCTGCCTGTGCGCCCTTTTGGCGTTCTCACCATGCTGCTGCTCGCCTCGCAGTGCAGCGTCATTTCTGCTTTCCTGCTCCGCGCCTCATATACGACATAGTCACACGGTGGAACTCCACTTGCATATGCTGGAGAAGCTGTGATGCGCTGCAGCCTTTCAACAAGCTTTATTAATCTGGCAATCCCAAACAGGAAACTGGACATACAGTAAAATGTCCGTGTTCAGCAGCGCATACTAGATGTTCGGTACGAACTTTCCTTTCTGGTTCATTCATCCCTAGTAGCATGCTAAAAAGAAAAAGGTGAAAAAAAAACAGAGAATCTCATGATTTCACTACTCACGTCCACCTAAGGGCGGTGTGAATGACAGCTCTGCCGTCCTATGGGATTGAGTGCTGGCTGAGCTTTCAGAATTGTAACAGCTCTACCGCGCAATCTGAGGCAGAGGCGTTAATATTGTGACTGACAGCTCAACCATCCTATGTGGCTGGATCTGTGGAATCTCCTGTAGGTGTCATCCATTCTGGGTGATTATAGGGCTATATAGCACTCTGACAATTGTCAGACCTTTGCCAATCGTGGCTTTGTTCAAGTGGTATGTGTGCTAGTTCGTTACTCTGAGTTGTATTCTAATCTCCCTTGCCAACCTGAGATTTGCCTTTTTGATCATCTATCTGATTTACCTTTTTGTCGTCCTGATTTTTTGACCTCGGACTGTTACCTAACTACGCTTTGGTCTCACCCCTCTGTTTATTACGAGCCCACTTGGTACTGACCCCAGACCTTTTGACCATCCTGCCTCATGGTAAGTCTGTAAGTAGTGACTAGCATCCTCTTTAGTAGTGACTAGCCTCCCAGAGAGACTTTGCATATCTAACCTGAAAAAGCCAATCAAGTATACATTGATATATCACAAGAATTTCATGAGTAGTATTACAAAACAAATCAGGTGCTTTTTCACACATTCACCTAAGTAGGATAGTATTAGTATTTTATAAATCCACCTTTGGCTTTCAACACTGCCTGAATCCTTCTGGGCATGCTCTCCATCAGTTTCAAGCATGTCTTGACTGAAATCTGATCCAATTCTCTTCTGCACATTCCTAAAGTTGGTGCATACTGATCTTCTCACTTTGGAATGTATACAGCTTTTTCTTCAACTCTACCCACAAGTGTTCGATTGTGTTGAGGCCTTGGGACTGTGGAGGACAGAGTGGTGATCCGTTAATTCAATTTTCCCTAGTTTCTTCCAGACCCATTTGCACCCATCACAGCCTAGTCTATTGACTTTCGTCTCATCCTTTCCCAACCTTATACTATATACTTTTCATACTTTTTTGTTAACTCGAGCCAACGTTTCTTATGACGATATTAAAGTCGAGGCTTCTTCACCTTTGGCAGGCCACCATTCCAGACTTGTGTGACATGAATCGCACGGTGTTTGCAGAGATATCTGTGATCTCACTATTACGAAGCATATGAGCCACCTCCACTGCCGAATTTGTGGCGCCAGAACTAATAGACCTTGTGATGAGCCAACTTGTTGACTCCGTTATTTTCCCTGGCACTCTTCATTTCATATTCTTCCAAATGAATAGCTTCCAGCTGACGAAGCCCAGAGGGTGAAATGTGCGTCGAGGTGCAGCAAGCACATTGCTGTGTTGATCCTTGATGCAGACCTTACTTACACTATTTGCACTTTATTCACCTATCTGCTATATGACTGTATCTTCGATATTATTACTACTTTCTGATCTTTGAACAACACGTCATTTTGCACATTTGATTATTATTGAATTGATGCTGCACATATTTTATATATTTGTGTAGGGTTGTAAATCTTACACATGGAGCATTGTAACATACTGTGACTGTTAGTCTCTACTGATAAAAATCCATTGTTTAGTACATTGTGATTGAGTGGCTATATTTTGCTGCCTAGATGTAATTACGCATGGTCTGTTCTACTTTCCATCTAAGATCCAAGTACATAGAACATAGGAATGGTTTTATTATGATACGTCCTAGAAGTATTCCAGCTCTTTGCTCTATGTCCCACACAGCTGCAGTTGAATAGACCTAAGATACTTACAAATATTTGTCCTTTTAATCCCAAAAGGAAATGCACTAATTCTGTGGCTGATTCAAGTATTGCCTTGGGACATACTTTTAGTATTATGAGAGATAGCAGAAGTCTCAACACAGCTTTGTATGTTATATTCTCAATATATTTTAGCTGAACTTTCTGTAATTAATATCTATGTTTAATAAAGCTATTATTCAGTAGATAAACAGTCGCACTCAAGTGTGGATTAATCTTGCAAAAAATCTTGAAGATTTTGTGAAATTTTTGGATTTTTATTTTATTTCAAATGCATCAAATAGTGTAACACCGCAGACAAAAGAAGTATCCAAAATGTGGGTATAATATCGTAATCCAGGATATGAGTATACTATGGTTACGTTTCGACCTACTAGGAGGCCTTTCTCAAACCATACTGAAAAATAAAATAAAAAGCAATTACAACAATGAATATGGACGACAAACTCGCGGAAAGCTGAAAAAGAAAAAATAAACATGAGAAAAATGTGAAAAATTTTTTTAAAAAAATATTTTTTTAAAAAAAATACTAACAAAAAAAACACAACAGAAAAGTAGTGCAAAAAAAACCCTAAAGGCGAAACATATATCTATACAAATTTAAGCACAACAACATAAAGGTCCCTAGGGCAATTAGGAAAATGTCATATAGAGAGTAAAAAAATTAAATTAAGCAAGTGCTAGAGAGACTATTGGCCACAAGTCAATCTTAACATTCTAGGCATCAGGAGTAACAATGGGGATAAGCAGCAGACCTAGATGAGACATATTATAGTATTGTCACTGTACATGATGAAATAACAGGGGTGGTGGAAACACAAGGCAGGCAAATAAGGCAGATATACTGAGTACTAACCTCAAGTAGTGTCAAGAAAAAGATTAATTAGAGCATTTTCAGAAGTCCCAAACAGGGGCTGTAGGAGAAAACATGAGAAATGAATGTGGAGAAGAAAAAAATGGATCAGAAGGAGATGTTATGCACCAGGTGGTGCTGCAGTGCTGACCTGATGGCATGGGAGCAGCCTGGACCTGCGGTGTTGTAAGTGTGTGCTCAAGAAAGCACGGTATATATATGTGTATTAAGAAGGTGCAGGATGATGACGTCATAAAGCCAACGTGACTAGAGCGTCCTGGCGTCTGTATGGGGTTTGCAGCATAGGGAGGGAGGGAGAGCAGAGGGAGGTCAGGCTGAGGGCAGTGTGTGTTTGGAAGAAGTCATGTGGTCACTCAGAGCAGTACCTGCACTGTTGAAGGAGAGACTCAGTAGTAGAGGGCGGGGTGAGAAGGGGAGAGAACAGTTTATGATAAATGAGAGAGAGGAAGGAATGAAGTTGGAAATGTGTAAATAAATAAAAAAGAAGTAGAGGGGAAGAAAAAGAAAGATAAGAAAAGCAGGTTAATAAATAAGAAGAAGGGATATAGGTAAAAAAGAGGGGGGGGAGGAAAAAGGGGAAAAAATAAAATAAAACATGGAAAAAAATAAATGAAATGGGAAAAATAAATTGAAAAAATAAAAAGTAGAAAAATTAAAAAAATAAAAAGTAAGATGAAAATAAAGAACAAAAAATAAAAAAATGAAAAAATAAAAAAATGAATTAATGATAGAATTTGAGAGAAAATGTGAAAAAAAGGGGGAAAAAGGGAATAAAATAAAAATAATAATAATAATAAAAAAGGGGAAAGAAAAAGAAAAACGAAAAACGGATGAAAAATAAAAAATGAAAATAGAAAAAATATATTTATATATGGGAATACTCACCCATGCGGGGGAGGGGGGAAAAAAAATTAGTGGATCTGTAAGATAAAGAGATAAAAAGAATTGAGATACAATGAGATGGAAAGCCGCCATTCCACCACCCTAAGGGATAAAAAGACAACATAATATTAGGTTAATAATATATGTGAATACATGCTTAAACCAAAGATGCATAAAATAGGTAGAAATCCAAGGAACTAATGCGGGCTAAGGTCCAACTCACGGTTAAGGCCTTTAGGGGCCAAAGTCTGTAACCTATATATCCAGAAGGATTCCCTTGATTTTAGGAGCTTGATGTGGTCACCTCCCCTGCGCGGTCTTTCAACTTTTTCTATAACCTGGAACCTGAGTTGAGATACTGAGTGGTTGGCGTTGATGAAGTGATATGGGATTGGAAGCCAAGTCTTCTTGCACCGGATAGTTGATTTATGGCTCGAAATTCTGTCGCGTACGTGCTGAGTAGTTTCGCCAACGTATAAAAGGCCACAGGGGCACTTAATTAGGTAAACCACATAGTTCGTGTCACATGTAAAAAAGCCCCTGATGCCATAGCGTTTGCCAGTACGTGGATGTGTTATGTCGCTCCCCTTGATCACATTGGAGCAACAAGCGCACCCAAGACAGGGAAATGTGCCCTTTCGTTCAGTTCCAAGAAAGGTCTGTCTAGGAGTTCTAGTTAGACTACCAATATCGGCTCTGACCAGCTCATCTCGGATATTTCTAGGACGGCGTTTGCACATAAGTGCTGGTGTTTTAAATGCCTCAATGTGGGGATAGGATCTAGGTAGAATTGACCAATGTTTGTGGATAATGTGATAAATTTTGGGCATAACAGGATGGTGGGTGTGTACAAAGGTGACACGTTCGCCTTTGGGTTGAGATGGTTGCAGAGGGCAAGGTTCCAGGGCACGGCGTGTTTCACTTTCCAGAAGTTTGGTGGGATAATGCCTTACTTTGAATTTGTCTGACGTTTCATTGAGGCGAATGGGAGCCAGAGTAGGGTCTGTGACAATTCTAGTAACGCGTGTGAACTGAGAACGGGGGAGACTATCCTTGGTAGAGGCAGGGTGACAGCTTGTGTAATGAAGAAGGTTGTTGGAGTCGGTGGGTTTAACATATAGATCAGTAGAGAGTGTACCAGTGCAGGACTTGATTACTATTGTATCCAGGAAAGAGATCTGTGAAGAATTGCAATTAAGGGTGAACTGTAATTCAGGTCTGATAGAATTAAGATGTTCCGTGAAGGAAAGTAAGTCCTCGAGGGTACCCAGCCATAGACAAAAAATATCGTCGATATATCGTAGCCAACATTGGCTGTATGTTTTGAAAAGGGTATTATTGTAGACATAGGAACATTCGAAATCATTCATGTAGGCATTAGCGTAAGCAGGTGCTACGTTAGCGCCCATTGCGGTCCCGCGGCACTGTAGATAAAATTGGTCCCCAAAGAGAGAAATTTTCTTTCAAGATGATGGACAGGAGATCAATACAAAGCTGAATGGAGTTGTGGGAAAGGTCAGAGGACTCAAGGAGGGTTTTGGTAGCACTAATCCCTAGGTCGTGATCTATAGAAGTATATAAGCTTTTGACATCCAGGGTGACTAGGAGACATTCCGGAGGGATATTGTCAATTTGTCGAATAAAGGAGAGAAAGTGACCTGTATCTTGGACAAAGGACTTGGTAGTTTTGGTAAGAGGGGTCAAGATTTTTTCTAAAAAGGTGGAGATTGGGGAGAAGATTGAATCAGTAGAGGCAACGATAGGGCGGCCAGGAGGTTTAAGTAGAGACTTGTGAATTTTGGGTAATGTGTAGAATACAGGGATGACTGGGTTAGAATTTTTGAGAAATGTGACGGTTTTGGAATCAATGGTTTTTAGGGTCAGATACCTGTCAAGGACTTCGTCAATTAGGAGCTTAATGCGTGGTGTAGGATCACGGGAAATTTTCTGGTATGTGGAGGAATCAGAAAGTTGACATGAAATTTCATCCATATAGTCGGAGAAATTTTGGATGACAATGGCTCCTCCCTTGTCAGCCGGTTTGATGATTATTGATTTATTATTCTTTAGGGAATCAATGGCTTGTCTCTCTATAGGGGTAATGTTACTATGTGTAGGTAATAAACCTTTTTCGTGTTCAGCTAAAATGTATTCTATGTCTTTCTGGACTACATCAATAAAAGCCTCAACAGCATGAAAGGTGTGTGGTGGAGAGAAGTTACTGGGGTTGCGTAGACCGAGGAAAGAGATGGATAAATCGGGAATGGGGTTCCCCCCAATTGGAGGGGCCCTGTTCCCTGGGGTGACTGGTTCCAGTCCAAAATGCGTTTTAAGGCGAGTCTTCCGAAAAAAGTTCTGTAGATCTTGTGATAGCTGGAATTTATCCCAAGGAGGGGTGGGACAGAATGATAAGCCTTTTTGAAGAACAGACAGCTCTAACGGGCTAAGGGTGTAGGATGAGATGTTGAAGACCGAGTTGGTGGGCTTACCTGAGATCTGGTCGTCATACGTTCTGCGTAGTTTGCGGCTTGCCCTCCGGGTCGGTCTCCTCCTGCCGTCTGTTGATGGTTGTTTCTTGAAGGTTGACGCCTGGCTAAAAAACGATTGTGAGATGAGCTTCCAGTGGAGCTGTCGCTGTCGGTGTGGTAAGCGCCTGTGCGTCTTTGATTGTAGTTCCTTCGCCCAGAGCCCGTAGAGGAGGAGTCGTGCCATCTGTAGACCCTGTCGTAGGTATAGTCGTCTGCGTCCCTTTGGAATTTGGCTCGTTTTCTGTCTTGTAGGGTTTTACGGTTTTCGTCAAGGGACTTGTCCGTTTTGGTTTTAAGGTTTTGCCAATCGCTTTTAGAAAGAGTGGAGCTAAGTTGTTCCTCTATAGAAGCAATTTTCGTGGATGTCTCGGTAATTGCTGTGTAGAGAAAATCAATTGTTAACAGAATAATATCAAGTGAACATTTGTTAAGTATTTGCTGGAATCTTTCACAGAACTCAGGTTTGTCTGAGAATAAGGTAGGTCGGAGATGGCTCCGCAGGCCCCGTGGAATTCTATCTAATTTATGATACTCCGCCAGAGTGGTAGCATGTAGATCATAGGCCAGTAGTCGTCGTCGTTCCCTTTCGTAGTCTCTAGTGCGGGTTTCTTGAGCAGGGGTTTTCAAGAAGTCCCCTGAAGAGGTAACCTGGGACAGGATCCGAGTAGTTGTTGTGTCGTCAAAGGCAAAGGTATTCCGAGACATTTAGGGTGCAGGTGCAAGCGTCAACAAAAAGCCGAGCAAAAGAAGAAAGACGCGCACTCTTGCTGTGGAGGAGATAGGTGCTGACTGTACGTGGAGGGTCCACAAACAGTAGTCAGTAGATAAACAGTCGCACTCAAGTGTGGATTAATCTTGCAAAAAATCTTGAAGATTTTGTGAAATTTTTGGATTTTTATTTTATTTCAAATGCATCAAATAGTGTAACACCGCAGACAAAAGAAGTATCCAAAATGTGGGTATAATATCGTAATCCAGGATATGAGTATACTATGGTTACGTTTCGACCTACTAGGAGGCCTTTCTCAAACCATACTGAAAAATAAAATAAAAAGCAATTACAACAATGAATATGGACGACAAACTCGCGGAAAGCGACAAACCTGAGTTCTGTGAAAGATTCCAGCAAATACTTAACAAATGTTCACTTGATATTATTCTGTTAACAATTGATTTTCTCTACACAGCAATTACCGAGACATCCACGAAAATTGCTTCTATAGAGGAACAACTTAGCTCCACTCTTTCTAACAGCGATTGGCAAAACCTTAAAACCAAAATGGACAAGTCCCTTGACGAAAACCGTAAAACCCTACAAGACAGAAAACGAGCCAAATTCCAAAGGGACACAGACGACTATACCTACGACAGGGTCTACAGATGGCACGACTCCTCCTCTACGGGCTCTGGGCGAAGGAACTACAATCAAAGACGCACAGGCGCTTACCACACCGACAGCGACAGCTCCACTGGAAGCTCATCTCACAATCGTTTTTTAGCCAGGCGTCAACCTTCAAGAAACAACCATCAACAGACGGCAGGAGGAGACCGACCCGGAGGGCAAGCCGCAAACTACGCAGAACGTATGACGACCAGATCTCAGGTAAGCCCACCAACTCGGTCTTCAACATCTCATCCTACACCCTTAGCCTGTTAGAGCTGTCTGTTCTTCAAAAAGGCTTATCATTCTGTCCCACCCCTCCTTGGGATAAATTCCAGCTATCACAAGATCTACAGAACTTTTTTCGGAAGATTCGCCTTAAAACGCATTTTGGACTGGAACCAGTCACCCCAGGGAACAGGGCCCTTCCAATTGGGGGGAACCCCATTCCCGATTTATCCATCTCTTCCCTCGGTCTACGCAACCCCAGTAACTTCTCTCCACCACACACCTTTCATGCTGTTGAGGCTTTTATTGATGTAGTCCAGAAAGACATAGAATACATTTTAGCTGAACACGAAAAAGGTTTATTAACCTACACATAGTAACATTACCCCTATAGAGAGACAAGCCATTGATTCCCTAAAGAATAATAAATCAATAATCATCAAACCGGCTGACAAGGGAGGAGCCATTGTCATCCAAAATTTCTCCGACTATATGGATGAAATTTCACGTCAACTTTCTGATTCCTCCACATACCAGAAAATTTCCCGTGATCCTACACCACACATTAAGCTCCTAATTGACGAAGTCCTTGACAGGTATCTGACCCTAAAAACCATTGATTCCAAAACCGTCACATTTCTCAAAAATTCTAACCCAGTCATCCCTGTATTCTACACATTACCCAAAATTCACAAGTCTCTACTTAAACCTCCTGGCCGCCCTATCGTTGCCTCTACTGATTCAATCTTCTCCCCAATCTCCACCTTTTTAGAAAAAATCTTGACCCCTCTTACCAAAACTACCAAGTCCTTTGTCCTAGATACAGGTCACTTTCTCTCCTTTATTTGACAAATTGACAATATCCCTCCGGAATGTCTCCTAGTCACCCTGGATGTCAAAAGCTTATATACTTCTATAGATCACGACCTAGGGATTAGAGCTACCAAAACCCTCCTTGAGTCCTCTGACCTTTCCCACAACTCCATTCAGCTTTGTATTGATGTCCTGTCCATCATCTTGAAAGAAAATTTCTCTTTGGGGACCAATTTTATCTACAGTGCCGCGGGACCGCAATGGGCGCTAACGTAGCACCTGCTTACGCTAATGCCTACATGAATGATTTCGAATGTTCCTATGTCTACAATAATACCCTTTTCAAAACATACAGCCAATGTTGGCTACGATATATCGACGATATTTTTTGCCTATGGCTGGGTACCCTCGAGGACTTACTTTCCTTCACGGAACATCTTAATTCTATCAGACCTGAATTACAGTTCACCCTTAATTGCAATTCTTCACAGATCTCTTTCCTGGATACACTAGTAATCAAGTCCTGCACTGGTACACTCTCTACTGATCTATATGTTAAACCCACCGACTCCAACAACCTTCTTCATCACACTAGCTGTCACCCTGCCTCTACCAAGGATAGTCTCCCCCGTTCTCAGTTCACACGCGTTACTAGAATTGTCACAGACCCTACTCTGGCTCCCATTCGCCTCAATGAAATGTCAGACAAATTCAAAGTAAAGCATTATCCCACCAAACTTCTGGAAAGTGAAACACGCCGTGCCCTGGAACCTTGCCCTCTGCAACCATCTCAACCCAAAGGCGAACGTGTCACCTTTGTACACACCCACCATCCTGTTATGCCCAAAATTTATCACATTATCCACAAACATTGGTCAATTCTACCTAGATCCTATCCCCACATTGAGGCATTTAAAACACCAGCACTTATGTGCAAACGCCGTCCTAGAAATATCCGAGATGAGCTGGTCAGAGCCGATATTGGTAGTCTAACTAGAACTCCTAGACAGACCTTTCTTGGAACTGAACGAAAGGGCACATTTCCCTGTCTTGGGTGCGCTTGTTGCTCCAATGTGATCAAGGGGAGCGACATAACACATCCACGTACTGGCAAACGCTATGGCATCAGGGGCTTTTTTACATGTGACACGAACTATGTGGTTTACCTAATTAAGTGCCCCTGTGGCCTTCTATACATTGGCGAAACTACTCAGCACGTACGCGACAGAATTTCGAGCCATAAATCAACTATCCTGTGCAAGAAGACTTGGCTTCCAATCCCATATCACTTCATCAACGCCAACCACTCAGTATCTCAACTCAGGTTCCAGGTTATAGAAAAAGTTGAAAGACCGCGCAGGGGAGGTGACCACATCAAGCTCCTAAAATCAAGGGAATCCTTCTGGATATATAGGTTACAGACTTTGGCCCCTAAAGGCCTTAACCGTGAGTTGGACCTTAGCCCGCATTAGTTCCTTGGATTTCTACCTATTTTATGCATCTTTGGTTTAAGCATGTATTCACATATATTATTAACCTAATATTATGTTGTCTTTTTATCCCTTAGGGTGGTGGAATGGCGGCTTTCCATCTCATTGTATCTCAATTCTTTTTATCTCTTTATCTTACAGATCCACTAATTTTTTTCCCCCCTCCCCCGCATGGGTGAGTATTCCCGTATATAAATATATTTTTTCTATTTTCATTTTTTATTTTTCATCCGTTTTTCGTTTTTCTTTTTCTTCTTTCCCCTTTTTTATTATTATTATTATTATTATTATTTTTATTTTATTCCCTTTTTCCCCCTTTTTTTCACATTTTCTCTCAAATTCTATCATTAATTCATTTTTTTATTTTTTCATTTTTTTATTTTTTGTTCTTTATTTTCATCTTACTTTTTATTTTTTTAATTTTTAATTTTTCTACTTTTTATTTTTTCAATTTATTTTTCCCATTTCATTTATTTTTTTCCATGTTTTATTTTATTTTTTCCCCTTTTTCCTTCCCCCCTCTTTTTTACCTATATCCCTTCTTCTTATTTATTAACCCGCTTTTCTTATCTTTCTTTTTCTTCCCCTCTACTTCTTTTTTATTTATTTACACATTTCCAACTTCATTCCTTCCTCTCTCTCATTTATCATAAACTGTTCTCTCCCCTTCTCACCCCGCCCTCTACTACTGAGTCTCTCCTTCAACAGTGCAGGTACTGCTCTGAGCGACCACATGACTTCTTCCAAACACACACTGCCCTCAGCCTGACCTCCCTCTGCTCTCCCTCCCTCCCTATGCTGCAAACCCCATACAGACGCCAGGACGCTCTAGTCACGTTGGCTTTATGACGTCATCATCCTGCACCTTCTTAATACACATATATATACCGTGCTTTCTTGAGCACACACTTACAACACCGCAGGTCCAGGCTGCTCCCATGCCATCAGGTCAGCACTGCAGCACCACCTGGTGCATAACATCTCCTTCTGATCCATTTTTTTCTTCTCCACATTCATTTCTCATGTTTTCTCCTACAGCCCCTGTTTGGGACTTCTGAAAATGCTCTAATTAATCTTTTTCTTGACACTACTTGAGGTTAGTACTCAGTATATCTGCCTTATTTGCCTGCCTTGTGTTTCCACCACCCCTGTTATTTCATCATGTACAGTGACAATACTATAATATGTCTCATCTAGGTCTGCTGCTTATCCCCATTGTTACTCCTGATGCCTAGAATGTTAAGATTGACTTGTGGCCAATAGTCTCTCTAGCACTTGCTTAACCCTCCGTCAGGCGCAATATAGATTCTCCTCAGTTCATGCGCAATGTGCCTGACAAGCACAGGTCAGAAAACCACCTTGTTACACCGCTCCGCCATACTCACCCGGCCTCCGCTCCCACGCCGCAGTCGCCCTCCGCTCCCACGCCGCAGCCTCTCTCCACCCGACGGCCGCGGCGGTCACCTGAGACAGGTCCGCGACCGATGCCTTCCCTGCATGCTATGCGCATGCGCCATAGGCCGCGGCCGCGCCTCCTTCCTATGCTCCGGCTGTGCCCTAACCCGGAAGCACCTGTGGACCAATGGCTGACCAGACGGGGCCATATCAGGCCGCTTCCCCCTGAGGGAGGCGCCTGATCGTTGTGTTTCCTGACACTCTGGCCTCGCTCCATCGTGCACACACTGCTGCTGCAGTTCCTGTCTCGGCTGCTCCTCACAGCAGCTTCTCAGTCCCGCTGCCTTCAGTGTTCCTGTCGTCCTACTCCAGTCCTGCCTTGTGTTCCTGCCGACCTACTCCAGTCCTGCCTTGTGTTCCTGCCGACCTACTCCAGTCCTGCCTTCAGTGTTCCTGTCGTCCTACTCCAGTCCTGCCTTGTGTTCCTGCCGACCTACTCCAGTCCTGCCTTCAGTGTTCCTGTCGTCCTACTCCAGCCCTGCCTTGTGTCCTGTCTTCAGTGCTCCTGCCGTCCAACTCCAGTCTCAGTCTTACTCCGGTCCATCCTGAGCCACCCCTCTCGGTACCGGCTACCGTGGTACTCGAACCCCTGGGCCTGCTCCTAACGGTCCCTGTATAGGGGTCGGTTCCACCTGGCAGCTCGCCCGGGGCCCCTCGGTGCCACGGTCCAGAGGGTCCACTCTCGGAGTTTCCCGCTCCTGACCACCCGCGCTAACAGTACGATCAGGCCATGGACTCCGCCGGTACTACGGCTGCTACCCAGAAAGAGTTGCTATTCCTACGGGAGAATCAGGGGCGCATTATGTCAATCATGAAGTCGATGGACACCCGTTTGTCGGCCTTACAGGTGGCCGATCCTGGAAATGCCACTCAGCTGGCCAGTCTCCAACAGGAGCTGGGTCAGCAGCAAGATACTCAAACCCACATTTTGTCCTACATGGCCTCCTTTGATAGTCGCTTGACGGCCCTCCAGGCTGCCGCTGCAGTGCCGACACCTCCCCCTGCGTCTACTGCTCCTCCGACGCCCCGCCTCGCCAAGCCTCCTCGTTTCACTGGGGATCCCAGGCTCTGTAGGGGGTTCTTAAATCAGTGTAGTCTCCACTTTGAATGGCTGCCGCAGCAATACCCCTCGGACCGGGCCAAAGTGGCCTTCATCATGTCCCATCTGGAGGGAGAGGCCCTTTCTTGGGTAAACCCGCTCTGGGAACGTGACGACCCGGTCGTTTCGAGTCTCCCGGTTTTCCTGGATACGTTTCGTAAGGTTTTCGATGAGCCGGGCCGGTTAGCCTCTCTCACTGAGTCACTCTTTAACTTACACCAGGGCTCTCTCACGGTCGGACAGTACGCTATTCGCTTTCGCACTATTTCCTCCGAGCTCGGCTGGAATAACGCAGCTTTGGTGGGGGCATTCTGGCGCGGTCTTTCTAGTAAAATAAAGGATGAACTCGCAGGTCGAGATACCCCGTCCACCTTAGAGGACCTTATCTCGCTGGCTACCCGCATTGACCTGCGCTTCCTGGAGAGTGCTCGGGAGTCAGTGAGAGACAGGCGCTCCTCCAGGTCAGTTTCTCCTTTCACTCAGTCGGCCAGCTCACGTTCAGTCGGATCTTCTTCCCTCTCTTCGGGTGAGCCCATGCAGATAGATCATCTCAGGTTGGCCAAGTTACGTCAGAGAGAGAGACGGGCACAAGGTCTGTGCCTCTATTGCGGTCATTCGTCACACTATATCCGCACCTGTCCTAAGAGACAGGGAAACGACTCCACCTAGGTCAGGTAAGAGAGGCCTTCCTAGGTGATGATGATGATTACTCTCAACCCCTTACGATTTCTGTGCTTTTGGTTTCAGGAGGGAGGCGTGGTTCCGAGGTGGCCTACGTGGATTCGGGCTCAGCGGGTAACTTCATTCGGCCGGAGGAGGTAGACAAATACCGAATTCCTGTAGTCACTCTACCTAACCCAATTCAGATTGCCACCGTGGATGGCAAACCGCTACAGGTGTCCGTCACCTTAGTCACTGAAGAGGTGGAATTGCAAGTCGGAGCCTTACATCGAGAGAAGATAGCCTTTTACGTTTTACCTAAGCTCTCTCACGCCATTCTACTCGGTCTTCCATGGTTAAGGACTCATCAGCCTGTTCTCGACTGGTCTTCTGGGGAGATACTCCGCTGGGGGCACCCGTGCCAAGCTCGCTGTCTGATTCCTGTCCGCCTGGCGGCCGCTCCACGGTCACCTCCAGACCTCCCGGGTCTTCCTCCAGCTTACAGCTCCTACGCCGATGTTTTTGATAAGAAGGAAGCGGAGGTCCTCCCTCCACACCGGCCGTTTGACTGCCCAATTGAACTTGTTTCTGGTTCAACCCCTCCAAGGGGCAGAATCTACCCTCTGTCTCCCGTGGAGACCACCGCCATGTCTGAGTACGTCCGAGAGAACATCGCCAAAGGCTTTATACGGAAATCCTCTTCGCCCGCAGGAGCCGGGTTCTTCTTCGTCAAAAAGAAGGACGGGACTCTTCGGCCATGTATTGACTATAGGGGCTTGAATGAGATTACCATCAAGAACAGGTACCCTCTTCCACTCATTCCAGAACTGTTTGACCGTCTCAGAGGGGCTCGGGTCTTTACCAAGCTGGACCTCAGAGGAGCCTACAATCTGGTCCGTATCCGTGCAGGTGACGAGTGGAAGACCGCTTTCAACACTCGAGATGGCCATTACAAGTACCTGGTCATGCCCTTCGGTCTTTGCAATGCTCCTGCAGTCTTTCAAGAGTTCGTCAACGAGATCTTCCGGGACCTCTTGTACTCCTGTGTGGTCGTGTACTTAGACGACATCCTCGTCTTCTCGCCGGACCTCTCGTCCCACAGAAAGAGTGTCCGCCTGGTGCTTCAGCGGCTTCGGGAGAACCGTCTGTATGCAAAGATCGAGAAATGTCTCTTCGAACAGACCTCTCTGCCATTTCTGGGATACATTATCTCCGATGCTGGTTTAAGGATGGACCCCGAGAAGTTGTCTGCCATCCTCAAATGGCCTCGCCCCGTCGGATTAAAGGCGATACAACGATTCCTCGGGTTCGCCAACTATTACCGGCAATTTGTCTCCCACTTCTCCGCGATCACAAGACCCATTTCGGTGCTCACCCGTAAAGGGTCTACTTCCAAGGATTGGTCTCCTGAGGCAGAGCAGGCCTTTCTGACCCTAAAACGGGCTTTCTCCACGGCTCCGGTCCTGCATCGCCCTGAGAGCAATCGACCTTTTGTACTCGAGGTGGACGCTTCCTCGACTGGTGCCGGGGCGGTGTTGTCCCAGAGAACTGTCTCCGGTCGCCTGCACCCTTGTGGCTTCTTCTCGAAGGCCTTTTCTCCATCCGAGTGTAACTACTCGATCGGTGACCGGGAACTTTTGGCTATCAAGTTGGCCTTGGAGGAATGACGCCACCTCCTGGAAGGAGCTGTACATCCTTTTGTCATCTTCTCGGACCACAAGAATCTGGCCTATCTCCAGTCTGCCCAGAGACTAAACCCTCGCCAGGCCAGATGGTCTTTATTTTTTGCCCGATTTGATTTCGAGCTCCGATTCCGTCCCGGCAACAAGAATTCCAAAGCCGACGCCCTGTCCAGGGTCTTCCAACCACACGAATCCACGGAGGAACCGTCACATATCATTGATCCCACTAGGATCATCACCGTGGCTCCAGTGAACTGGCTTACTCCTCCGCCTGGCAAGACGCTTGTGCCAGAGAATCTCAAGCAAAAGGTTCTTCTATGGGGGCACTCCTCCAAACTGGCCGGCCATGCCGGAACTAAGAAGACTCTTGACCTTATCAAACGTCACTACTGGTGGCCCTCACTTCGCCAAGATGTACTCGACTTTGTGGCTTCTTGTCCATCCTGTGCAAAAAACAAGGTGCCACGGAGATCTCCGTCCGGCTTGTTGCTTCCGTTGCCTGTCCCTACGGTTCCTTGGGAGAACATCGCCATGGATTTAATCACCGATCTACCCTGCTCTGCGGGCTGCACAGTCATCCTGGTAGTGGTGGATCGTTTTTCCAAGATGGCCCACTTCATCCCTCTGCCGGGTCTTCCCTCAGCGCCAGAGCTGGCCAAAATCTTCATTCATCAAGTCTTCAGGCTTCATGGTCTACCTCGACGCATTGTGTCTGACCGAGGGGTTCAGTTTACCTCCAAGTTCTGGCGTTCGCTTTGTAAGCTCATGAACGTTTCCCTCGACTTCTCCTCGGCCTACCATCCACAGTCCAATGGACAAGTAGAGTGTACCAACAAGACGCTTACTGGATACTTACGCCACTTCTCTAACGCCCACCAGAACGATTGGGTCAACTTACTCCCCTGGGCAGAGTTCGCTTATAACAACCATGCTGGTGAGTCTTCGGCCAAGTCTCCGTTTTTCATTGTTTTTGGCAGACATCCTGGTGTTCCTCTTCCGATAACCCCTGCCTCTGAGGTACCCGCGGCCAATGCCTTGTCCTCGGAATTTTCTAAGATTTGGGCTGAGACCAACACATCACTCAAGAGATCCGCTGATCAGATGAAGAACTATGCTGACAAAAAGAGGTTGGATTCTCCTCCGTATCGTGTTGGCGACAAGGTCTGGCTCTCCTCCAAATTCGTCCGACTAAAACTGCCCTCTTACAAGTTGGGTCCACGCTACATCGGTCCGTTTGAAATTCTGGGACGTATTAACGAAGTTCCCTACAAATTGAGGTTGCCTGCTTCGCTCCGGATCCCGAACACCTTTCACGTCTCTCTCCTGAAGCCTGTGGTGCTGAATCGTTTCCACTCCTCGCTTGATCTTGGTCCTCAGCCGGTGGGGGCTGACAACATTTTTGAAGTACAGGACATCCTCGCTGTGAAAAGGGTTAGAGGTAGGACTTTCTTTCTCGTTGATTGGAAGGGCTTTGGTCCTGAGGAGAGATCCTGGGAGCCTCGGGAGAATATTAATGCTCCCCGTATCCTCAAGAGGTTTCTTGTTAACCTCCGGGGGGGGCGGCTTAGGGGAGGGGGTACTGTTACACCGCTCCGCCATACTCACCCGGCCTCCGCTCCCACGCCGCAGTCGCCCTCCGCTCCCACGCCGCAGCCTCTCTCCACCCGACGGCCGCGGCGGTCACCTGAGACAGGTCCGTGACCGATGCCTTCCCTGCGTGCTATGCGCCATAGGCCGCGGCCGCGCCTCCTTCCTATGCTCCGGCTGTGCCCTAACCCGGAAGCACCTGTGGACCAATGGCTGACCAGACGGGGCCATATCAGGCCGCTTCCCCCTGAGGGAGGCGCCTGATCGTTGTGTTTCCTGACACTCTGGCCTCGCTCCATCGTGCACACACTGCTGCTGCAGTTCCTGTCTCGGCTGCTCCTCACAGCAGCTTCTCAGTCCCGCTGCCTTCAGTGTTCCTGTCGTCCTACTCCAGTCCTGCCTTGTGTTCCTGCCGTCCTACTCCAGTCCTGCCTTGTGTTCCTGCCGACCTACTCCAGTCCTGCCTTCAGTGTTCCTGTCGTCCTACTCCAGTCCTGCCTTGTGTTCCTGCCGACCTACTCCAGTCCTGCCTTCAGTGTTCCTGTCGTCCTACTCCAGCCCTGCCTTGTGTCCTGTCTTCAGTGCTCCTGCCGTCCAACTCCAGTCTCAGTCTTACTCCGGTCCATCCTGAGCCGCCCCTCTCGGTACCGGCTACCGTGGTACTCGAACCCCTGGGCCTGCTCCTAACGGTCCCTGTATAGGGGTCGGTTCCACCTGGCAGCTCGCCCGGGGCCCCTCGGTGCCACGGTCCAGAGGGTCCACTCTCGGAGTTTCCCGCTCCTGACCACCCGCGCTAACACACCTATAGTAGCTACATATTTCAATTTCAGGACTATAGAAGTAGTCAGTGACCTTCATAGGAATGTATTAAAAGAGATTACACCAAATCAGATGCAAAAAAAAAAACATTTATTAACCATAAACTTATTAAAACTAAAAGTACCACTTTTCGGTAGTGCCGCCAAATAGGCTCCAGTTATCTTTACTTAACTATTGCTTAAATATAAAATTATGGAAAAAAACTTAAAGGATATTGCACTTAGATGTTACTTAATTATTTTCTACTCATCTTCAGTGGTTTCAATTGCAGCAGAAGCAGCACAGGTACACTTAGAAAAGCAAGGCTGGCAGACGAAAGTTGCATGGGAAAGGCAGATTGATTCTTTACATATTTTGCAGTCATATTTAGAAAGCCTTCTGAAACCAGATACAAATGAGCAGGTAGTACAACTGCGTCTTTTAGAAGGTGGTAGAGTCGGTGTTTGTTCTGGAACGTCCTTGGACGATATCTCTTCAACCGGTGTTGCAGGGCAAGGGGCATTCCAACCGTCTTTGTACTTCTTAGGCTTAGCTCTCCACTCACCAGTTCATTAGCCATTTGTTTTAGGTACATTCTTCTGCGCATTTGTTTAAGTTCATTACCGAGGTAAATTACTTGTGAGTTGATGCCACCCACATTCAGCATTGTAAAGAAGATTACCATCGGCCAGCGTTTGGTATTTCGACTTACATTGAAATTGCCACACATTTGGTCAGCAGTGTCAACGCCGCTTTTGGTCAAATTATAAAAAGTTATGATTTCTGGTTTCCTTAGCTCCCCAGACTCTGGATCAATGGTGTAATCATTATGTAATGAAGAGACCAAAATCACATTTTTCCTCTCGCGTGGGATGTAAGAAACTAAAATCTTTCCATTACTGAACCCAAACATAGTGCTATACTGTTGTTTGCCTTTTGTATATAGAAAATCTGGCGGCAACTGCCTTTTGTTTTTTCTAACAGTTCCCACATATGACAGCTTTTTCGTTTTTAAAAAATCAATCAGATCAAAGTCAGTAAACCAGTTGTCAGCAGTGATATTTCGACCAGATCCAAACATTGGCTCAGCAATTCTCTTTACCACATCACTAGGCTTGTTGCTCACATTGAAAGGACCTGGTGGCTGTCTTCCACAATAAACTTCCATGTTCATAGTGTACATCATCCTTGCATCAACCATGGCAAAAATTTTAATTCCATATTTGTTTGGCTTTGATGGTATATATTGCCAAAAACCACATCTTCCACGGAAACCTGGAAGCATCTCATCAATAGTGAGGTTTTGCCCCGGGCAATAGCTTTTTTGACAATTCATAATAAATTGTTGAAATATGTCCCGAATTGGTGCAAGCCGGTCATAACCTTTTCGTTCTGTCCGGGTACTTCGATCATCGAAACGGAGGCAACGGATCAGGACTTTGAATCGTTTCAGATTCATCACAAGGCTGAATTTTTCGATGCCATCACCGTCTGTCCCCCACAGCTCCTCCAAACTTTGCCTATTTGCTCTGAAAGCACCAGCTAGGTATAACAAGCCAATAAATGCCTTGAGTTCAATCACATCAGTGTTTTTGATGTCCCTCTCTCTGGAGAATTGCTCTTTGATTGTGTCAATATACTGGTTAGTGAACCGAACAATAGTTTCCAACATGCTATCTATAATTAGATTACTACAACATTCCACTGCAGTTTTAGCTTTTCTAGCACTTCCAATAACTCCAGGAAGGTGTGTAATAATATTGTGGGATTCTCTGCGCTGTTTGTTCTTGGGTGCCTTTTTGTTCCACTTTGTATTTTTATCTTTGCCCAAATAATAAGCTAGATCTGTGTCTGTTTCCTCTGTATCAGTGTCATCACCATCCTGCTCTGTTCCAGAATCAGTGTTACATTCTGCTACCTCATCTTCAGATGAAATGTCACTAGATTCCTCTAAATCCTCAGTTACTGCTGGTTCTTCCTCATCATCTTCTAACAAAAAAAATCTTCATTTCTTCTAAATGAAGGGGTTTAGATGAATCATACTGTTTTCTGGCCATTGCAGCAGGAAATCTGAAGCAAGAGAGAAAGAGTATGTGTTAGGGCGCAATGTGCCTTAGAAGCCACCCTCCTTTTGTCTAAGAAAACAGTACTTATGTACACTAACTTAGCATTAATCCTTCATAAAACAAGCTAAATACACAATCGTGATGAATAAAAAAAGAAAATACTAACCTTTCAATTTGTGTTGAAATCAGGCGCAATGTGCCTGAGAAGCCAAAGTGTTGATATCTGCTCACTAGAAGGTCTGCTGAGTCACTGTGATATCAGGTTTCACAGAGCCTGTAGAGTCAGGAGATAACTAGGAGGGGTGGGGTTTTCTGATAAGTGGGCAAGGAGAGAGAAGTGAAACTAATTACTGTGTGCCTGTCAGATCTATTGCGCCTGACGGAGGGTTAATTTAATTTTTTTACTCTCTATATGACATTTTCCTAATTGCCCTAGGGACCTTTATGTTGTTGTGCTTAAATTTGTATAGATATATGTTTCGCCTTTAGGGTTTTTTTTGCACTACTTTTCTGTTGTGTTTTTTTTGTTAGTATTTTTTTTAAAAAAATATTTTTTTAAAAAAATTTTTCACATTTTTCTCATGTTTATTTTTTCTTTTTCAGCTTTCCGCGAGTTTGTCGTCCATATTCATTGTTGTAATTGCTTTTTATTTTATTTTTCAGTATGGTTTGAGAAAGGCCTCCTAGTAGGTCGAAACGTAACCATAGTATACTCATATCCTGGATTACGATATTATACCCACATTTTGGATACTTCTTTTGTCTGCGGTGTTACACTATTTGATGCATTTGAAATAAAATAAAAATCCAAAAATTTCACAAAATCTTCAAGATTTTTTGCAAGATTAATCCACACTTGAGTGCGACTGTTTATCTACTGACTACTGTTTGTGGACCCTCCACGTACAGTCAGCACCTATCTCCTCCACAGCAAGAGTGCGCGTCTTTCTTCTTTTGCTAATAAAGCTATTATGTCTGATATAATTATATCCTTTACGCTCCCTGTTTTTTCTGGTTAATCTCCTGAATAGATCGTTTGTAGATATTACGCCGCATGATACCGTTACTATGAGATTGATCGGTTAGATTTTGGTTTTCAATCTTCTTATAGGATGTAATTTGAAATTAAGGAAAGAGAGCACACATAGGGCGATAAAAGTAATATTTTAGGTGACAATACACGGTTAGTGCATTCACCTTTGCAGGTTGTGAACAGTCACAACCCCTTGCAGGATGTGAAAGGAACCAGTGGTAGCAGCAGACTCCTGTAGATGCCGATGTCACAGAGGAAGAAAAAAATAAATTCTGTAGCCCTGAGGAAGTGGTAGATTGGCCACGAAAAGCGTCAGTACAAAAAAGCTTTCTAGAATATTTCCATCCTTGAGTGGTCAGCGCGGATATATTGAAAAACCCAGCTCTTTTTTTTTTTTTTTCTTCCTCTGTGATATAGGATGTAATGGGAGTAATTATACACCTCGTGAGGATTTTCTAGGCTGTTAATTATCACAAGTTATAGTCCAATGATTTCCCAAACTTCTACACCTGAGGGACTGATTGATCCATATATAAAATATCAACAGATGTCCCCATGTCCACTCCAATGATTGACAAATTTAAGAGAAATGACTCTCATACATGTTCTAATGTATAATCTTCCTGGATCATAGGCCGCTAGATTTCCAGATTCCTACTGTAGAAAACTGAAGAAGGTATAAACAAAGATCCCAATGTCTAACCTATTAATCATCATCAGACACAAGGAAAGTTAACAGCGAAAAACTGTATCCAATTGTATCACAAGAAAATGGCAAAGCTTAGTATTTCATTGAAACCTTTCAGGCCCACCGTATCAACCTTCCAAATCCACCTGGCCTTCAGTTGGGCAAGAATTTTCTTCCCATCACCTCCTCCATCTAAATCCATTTTATAACATTACCTTTAACATTTTTTTCATTCCAGCTATGGACTTTTTAAAAAAAATGTCTTTGAATCTGTTTTAGCCATGTTGTGTCACAGATGTCCCCACTGCACTCTTTATATTCAAAACAATCTGCCAGATACTTTTAATTTCCTTGATGTTAGATCTACACTGATGAGCAAAAGGATAGCAATGTTTTGAACTTTTGACTTTCAGGCTCCATATCTCACCATCCACTACTACTTCGAACACGAGACTACTATAATTTTATAGACAATAATCTTGGTTATCTCATACATAAATTTGACTTGCAATCATTTTGCATATGGTTAGTTATGCAGATTGTTATCATGTCACTGTATTGTTACTGTTTTGCTCCTAAAAATCTAAATTAAAATTTTTATTATTTTGTTAATATTTTGTAAATCCATCTTTGGCTTTCAACATTGCCTGAATCCTTCTGGGCATGCTCTCGATCAGATTCAAACATGCCTTGACCAAAATATGATCCCCAGTTTCTTCTACACATTGCCAAAGTTGGTGCATACGGTCAACTCACTTAGGCATGTATAGAGCTTTTTCTTCAACTCTACCCACAAGTGTTCGATAGGGTTGAGATTTGGGGACTGTGGGGGCCAATCAAGCACCTCTACTTCATTGTAATTGAACAATTTCTTCATCAATCTCGATGTATGTTTCACGTCATTGTTCTGCTGGCACACTATGTAGTCCTTTCATACCTATGTATGAAGTAATTCTTCTTTTAGGAGACTCACATATAGCTCAGCATTGAGATCACCATCAATCCTGGTCAAGTATCCAATGCCTTGGAATCATCAGGCTTCCTCCACCGATCCGTTAGCCCCATTTTTCCCTTGTTTCTTCCAGACCCATTTGCACTCATCAGAGCCTAGTGTATTGACTTGCATCTCATTGCTCCAAATCACCCATTGCCAATCTTCTACTGTCCACTTTTCGTACTTTTTTGCAAACTCAAGGTGATGCTTCTTATGATGATATTGAAGTCAAGGCTTCTTCTCTTTTTTTTAGGCCACCATTCCAGACTTGTATAACGTGCATCTCACAGTGCTTGCATAGACATCTGTGATCTTACTATTAAGAAGCATACGAGCCACTTTCACTGCCGTGTTTGGTGCACCAGAACTGATAGACCTTGTGATGAGCCGACTTGTTGATTCCGTTATTTTCACTGGATCTCTAACTCTTGACTTCTGAATGGATGGACAGACTTCATTTCATATTCTTCCAACTGTCATGGCACTCAAATGATTCAATTTGGCTATTTTCTTGGCCGAGAGACCAATATCAATGAGCTGGATGATACTGTTTCTCTTTTCTTGGGAAATCTTCATGGCTGCTCCTCAATTAGAACCAGTGACTATTCATTTTGGAATCAACCTAATAACACACTGAGCTATTATGGAATGTGAAAACAGGTTGTAATTTGTACTATACGGGACGAAAAAGGTTCTTCAACCACCAGAAGCAGTAGTGGATGGTGACGTATAAAGCCTAAAAGTCAAAAGTTCAAAACATTGCTACCATTTTGCTCATCAGCTTATGTAAATGTGGCAATACACGACACCCTCTGTATTGCATATTTTGAGAGATTTTTAATTCTTTTTGCCCATCACTAGATTTGAATGTCAAGACTTTTTGTATGTTCAGTCAGGCTCGATAGTTGCCACTTGGGAATTTTGGGACCTTCGTACCAAAGGTCTTCTTGACAGTAGTGCGTTGGAAATTACTGCGTACCAGTATGTCTTTAAAATTCTTAGTCCATTTGTAAGTGATCAATAGTTACATGGTACAAAATAATAGGTTAGGGTCCAATCAAGGAAAGGTACACCTAGTCGCAGCTATTGGGCTCACATGAATTAGTCAATTTATGTGCTAATTAACTTCATTTTTATAAGCATATTCTATATAGCAATAATGTAGTCCAAATTTCATGTATTCAATGTTTGAATATATCTAGCGTTTACAGAGTGTTTCTGTATTCTTTAGTTTTTACATTACACAGTCATAACAGCTTGCTCCTGTTCACATTTGCTTTATTCTGTTCGGAGGAGCTGGTCATTATTATTTTTTTTTTTTAGGATTGGTTTCTTTTGTGACTCGTTTACTCAATATAAGGCTAATAGGTAGGATGGAGCTATATCTCTGTAACCTCTCTCATTTCCTGCCAACATTCATTGTATTTAGAAATGAACCACATTTGGTGTGCCAATGTGTATTTATTTCTAGCCATAAGTATTTCTTCCCTTCTTGTGTCCTTTTCTCTTCTGAATCCTTTTCTAATTCCTCTCTCGGAATTTAGCAGCTCGCTTAAACAAAAATCATGTAATTAGAACAATTTATTCTCCTTCTGAGGAAGTGTCTCTTTAGAATACCTGCCTTTAGAGGTTTGGGGTGTGCAGATGTAGAGGAGAAGACGGGGCTGTGGGTGCTGACAGGGAACTGGGTCCGGAACTGCTGGGGTCGAACCTACTGTCGCAGGGGGGAAGGAGATTGGAGATGGAGCAAACCCTTAACCTGTGTAGAAGGGGCGTAGCGAGCCAGGGAGATATAAAAGGATTTGCACGGGAAAAGACGGGGGCTCCCCGCCAGAGAGAGGAGTCAGAGAGGACCGGTGCAGGGCTGCTGGGAAAGATAGGCCGCATAGTAGCAATCACGGCCAGGTGCTGCGACGACACCCAGGTTTTGGCGGGCGTACGGAGGAACACACGCCGAGTGGAGGATTGCCGTGAACACCACTTTGCTGCGCTGCAGCATAACGGACAAGGGGCTCAGGGGTAAGACCAGTGACCGCCCGCTGCCGCCAGAAGGGAGGCCAATTTGTTAGGCAGGGAAGGAGAAGAAACAGACAACCGAGTCACACTAAGTGGAATTAGTATATATACTGCCATTCTGAATTAGTCTTTCCCTGGTTTACCCCTCATCTTTTATCAATTTCCTGTTGCTCCCTGCAAGGAGGTTATCCCTGTATTGATAAAATAAGTAATTGTTAACCCCTGCTCTGTGCTTCTGTGGCACTACATCTGAATACCTGTTACATTTGATGTAGTCGGCAGGATGCAGTCTTTGGACACAGATGCTGCAGATCAGTCCATCATGAGTACCCCGAGGTCGAGCTTGCCATTGGGGGCCATGCTTAGCAATCTTCTACGGGGAGTAATATGATGTTGTGGGACTGGACTGAGAGGGTTAAGAGCATGTTGCAGATGCACCCTATGACCCCTGCTATACAGGCTGTGATAGCCTTAATGACCCTGGATGGTGAGGACTGGTACTCTGTTATGTTCCGCCCCCCATGAGTGGAATACAGTACGTTGGATAAGGTGATGCAGATTCTAGAAGAAATGCATGGTGATCCCACTGACGTGGGAGAGTTGCGGATGCAATTGTTTCACCGCGTTCAGCGGGAGGGAGAGACAGTGACGCAGTAGATCAATGCGTTGCAGGAGGTGCATGCTCACATCACTAAAAGGGATGATGTGGGGCCCCCTGATAGGATATTGAGAGATCAGTTTGTTTTGGGTCTCAGGGATGCGCCGCTTAAGCAGGCTTTGCGAGAACACCTGCGCACTAGCCCACGTATGACCTTCCTAAAAGTAGGGGAGGAGGCATGCGTGAGAGAGCAGGAACAGGGGTGGTGGCCCTAGCAGGGATGGTCTGGAGCAATGGAGTACCTACCCCGCCCGCAGCCAAGCCGGAGTGGGCCCTTTGAGATCTGGAAGGAAATACATGAAATGCAGAGTGAATGGTCCAGCTTCAGAAGAGCCCCCGCTACGGCTCAAGAACCATCGAGAGCAGCCCCCTCGCCAAGGGATAGGAGTGATGTAGGGTCCTGCCCTTCCGTTGGACCCAGTCAGGGAGCGATACCAATTAGTGCAGAAAGAGACCTGACTTGCTACAGATGTGGAAAGACAGGACATTACGCTCGAGGCTGTGCAAGCCAAGGTCGGTCCCTTCCACGGCAGCTGTTAAACTAGTGCCCTCCGTGGCTGAGCGACGCAGCCCAGAGCCTGAAAGACAAAGGAAAGGAGAAGGAAGTCCTGAACGCATAGTTTCTGTGAGTCCAACAGTCTGGGCTGTAGTAAATGGGCGAGCTGCTCACTGCTTGATTGACACCGGGTCACAGGTGATCATCATGCCGGAAGCTTACTTCAGGCAACAATTCCCAGAAGTATCACGGCCAGAGTGGGGGCCAGTAGTAACATTGACAGCAGCCAATCAATTGCCCATTCCGGTCACCGGGGTGGTCTGGATGGAGATCGTAGTGTGCGGGAAGGATGTAGGCCGTAAAGGGGTCATTTTCATTTCAGGGAATGTCGGCTATGGGCCCATAATGGCTCTCAAAATGAATGTACTGAAAGAGATTGGACAGTTTCTAATCAATGAGCCATGAGAGCCCTTTTTGAACCAGTGGAGCCCCAAAAACCCCTCAATGGAAGGTGTTCCAGCAACTAATCCAAGCTGCCCAAGCTCAGGAGACATCAGGGGAAGGAAAAATCTTGGGGAAGGTGATGGTTTCTGCGGCTGACAAAATTACTCTACCGCCCGGCCAGACAGTGCTAACGTTGCCAGTACGAGCTTGTACACCCCTTGAGGGGGTGTAACTGCAAATAAAGCCGACATAAGATAAATGGATCAAGTGCCCCCTGGACTGTTCGTAGCCCGGGCATTAGCCACAGTTCAAGACGGCAACTTTGTAGCACGGTGTGTCAACCTGGGGAAACACAGTCTCATCCTCCTACCTAAGAGTGAAGAGATCCCTGGACTCTAGCAGTTACAGTGACATCGGAACCCCCGCCAGGCAGCATGAAGGAGGGTCGTAGTAGGATCTTAGAACAGATGCTGATTTGACAGGACTATCACCCCAGTAGGTGCAGCAAGTGGAAGATGTGCTAGAGCGTTATCAAGATATCTTTGCCCGCCATGAATGTGACTTCGGTTGCACTCAGACCATCGCTCATGAAATCCCTATGGGGTGTGCCGCGCCAGTTTGGGAAAGATACCGACAGATACCTCCCCAGATATACAAAGAAGTGAAAGAGATGTTAGCTCACATGTTGTAGAGTGGAGTGATACGAGAAAGTCAGAGACCGTAGGCGGCTCCCATTGTTCTGATCCGAGAAAAAATGGGACCATATGTTTCTGTGTCGATTTCAGACAGCTGAATGCCTGTACAGGACAGGACTCCTATCCATTGCCAAGATTTGAGAAGTCCCTATCAGCCTTGGGACAGGCAAAGTACTTTTCTTCCCTTGATCTGGCCAGCAGGTACTGGTAGGTGCCCATGGCTGAACATGACCGGCCAAAGACAGCGTTTGTATTGCCCATGGGATTATTCGAGTTCAACCCTATGCCCTTTGGCCTGACTAAGGCTCCCAGGAAGTTCGAACACTTGATGGAGAGATACCTTGGGGATTTGAATTTCGAGGCCACACTGATCTATCTTGACGATATCATCATCTACGCGCCCACCTTTGAAGAACACCTCCAGCGGCTGGAACAAGTGCTAAGTCAGTTACAGAGCCATGGCCTGAAGGTGAAGCCACTAAAATGTCATCTCTTTTGCAAACAGATTGAATATTTGGGGCATGTCGTGTCCAGTGAAGGGGTAAGATCTGCATGTGAGAAGGTGGCAGCTGTGCAAGAGTGGCCCACCCCCATGAAGGTGAAAGACGTACGGACCTTCCTGGGGCTTACTGGGTACTACCAAAGATTTGTGAAAAATGTCACCCACATAGCCAACCCATTGTTAAAGGGAGTGCCAGCCGACTCGAAGAACCCAACCATTCAGTGGTGAAGTCGGCAAGAAGAAGCTTTGAAAATGTCCCTGACGGAGGCCCCAATACTCGCCTATGCAGATTTCTCAAAGCCCTTCATTCTCTATACCGATTGAAGTTTTCATGATCTGTCACAAATGCAAGTGGAGAAAGAACGAGTGATAGCCTATGCGAGCCAGTCTCTTCATGACTGGAAACGGAACCTAGACAATTATAGCTCTTTCAAGTTGGAACTGCTGGCGCTGGTGTGGTCAATGACCGAGAAGTTTGCGGAATACTTGTCTGTATCGGAGGTCCTGGTGCGGATGGATAATCCCTTGGCCCACATGGAAAATGCAAAGTTGGGGGCCTTAGAACAGGGGTCCTCAAACTTCATGGTCCAGAATATAGTTTAAAAAAATGCTGAACAAATTCCTATGCACACTGCACATATCTTATTTTATAGTAAAAAAACAAAACAGGAACAAATACAATATTTAAAACAAAGAACAAGTAAAGTTAAATCAACAAACTTACCGGTATTTCAATGGGAACTATGGGCCTGCTTTTGGCTAATGAGATGGTCAATGTTCGGTTCCATATTTTTCACTGCTAGTCATAACAAGTGAAGCAATTTTTCTCTTTCTTGATATCATTGTTTCCTAGAAATTCCAAATTGCTATTAGTAAAATACCAATATATATACAGCACTACAAAAACAATATACCAGCAATAAAATTGCCCACACAGAGACATACAAACTGCACTGCCCATCAATGCCGTCTGATCAGTGCCCATCAATGCAGCCTTGCCAGTCCATATCATTTCAGCCTCACCAGTGCCCATATTGGTGGAACACCGCTTTAACCTCAGGCTCAGACTGGTGTGGTGTGAGAGTCCTCAATAAGCAGATAAATGTCCCCAATAGGCAGCATAGGTCTCCAGTAGGCAGCATTGGTCCCTAATAGGCAGGTAAATATCCCAATAGGCAGCATAGGTCCCCAATAAGCAGCATAGGTCCTCCTCAATAGGCAGAATTGGTCCCTAATAGGCAGGTAAATGTCCCCAATAGGCAGCATTGGTCCCCAATAAGCAGGTAAATGTTCTAATAGGCAGTATTGGTCCCCAATAGGCAGGTACATGTCCCAATAGGCAGCATAGGTCCCCAATAGGCAACATGGGTCTCCAATAGGCAGCATGGGTCCCGAATAGGTAAATGTCCCCAATAGGCAGCATAGGTCCCCAATAGGCAGCATTGGTTCCCAATATGCAGGTAAATGTCCTAATAGGCAGTAATGGTCCCCAATAAGCAGCATAGGTCCCCAATAGGCAGCATAGGTCACCAATAGGCAGCATAGGTCACCAATAGGCAGCATGGGTCTCCAATAGGCAGCATGGGTCCCCAATAGGCAGCATGGGTCCCCAATAGGCAGCATGGGTCCCCAATAGGCAGCATGGGTCCCCAATAGGCAAGTGTGGCGCCCCTGAGGGTTCAGTTGCCGCAGAGGTACTGCACCTCCTCCTGAGGTGTGGTGCCCCACCAACCAGGTAAGGTGGGAACTCCTGACCACGCTCCAACACTCGCATCCCACACAACACAGTAGTTCAGCAAAGCCACATTGCGGCTCCCTGCTTGGAACACTAAACGTGCTGGGAGGTGGATGGAGTTTAGAATACATAAAAGAGTGGGAAGGTTTAGAATTTCAGTGAGTTCGAGGTCAGTCAGTCGGAGAGTCACTCAGAGAGGAGTGAGGAAAGGAGATCCCTGGAAGAGGGATGGAGGAAGGAGGTGCTGCAGCAGACCTCAGTGACCTGGGTCTGATGGCACGGGAAAGGAAAGAAGGAGAAAGACATTGAACGGAAACCTGATCTTCCATAAGAAGGAAAGACTAGTACGGAACGTAGGAGTAAAAGGGAACAGAGGACGTGGGTTAGAGGAAGAACCCTGCCTAGAAGTTCTAAGCGCAAGGCCGGGGCCCGGTCCCCGAGGTTGTATGGACACTAATGGTTCTGCAGCAGACACCGGTGGAGTAGTGGGCTGTAAATGCACTACTCCCACCTAAGACTTGGGGGCACAACAGCAACATTGATAGTGAGTCGGGACTCAGGAGTAAGGAGTCCCCGAAGCAGGCTACAGCTGTCTGTCATACAAGTAGAGTTCTTGGGAACATCTGTCAGGAGGAACTCCAGTGTAACTCAGTACTAGGAGATCTTCACACTTAAAGGCGCTATAGAGGAGACGTTCAGAAAGGCACATGTTGGCGGAGTGTTGTAAGGGAGCGTCCTATCTTGCCTGGAGGTCGACTGAGCCCCTAACCCGGAGGACACAGCACGGAGGCAGGCACCTGTGTGTACTACAGACTGTGAGTAAAGCTTTGCAACTACAAGCCTTGGTGTCCTCCATTCATTCCTGCGCCAACACCCCTGGTGCCGCTGCATCTGGGTGCCAGCTTCTGCGCTGCCTGCGCCTCTCAGCTACCCCTACATCTACACTGCCCTGGGACTACAGCTCCACCTGGGGGAGCTCCACCATCTTGGCTGCAGCACACCACCAGTTCCAGAGGATCTGCATGCAGCGCTGGCCTAACATCTCACTTGCCGAACACCACAGGTGGCATCACGAACTATTCATAAACTCTATTCACTCCTTTTTGCCATGGAGCCCCAGGTCCACGGACCGGGTCACAGCTTCCGTGACAACTCCCATTGAGATCAACGGGCCTGGTACCGAGTACCCCGCTAGCCCTGGTCAGGCGCTCCACAGGTAAATGTCCTAATAGGCAGGTAAATGTCACAATAGGCAGCATAGGTCCCCAATAGGCAGCATAGGTCCCCAATAGGCAGGTAAATTATTATTATTATTATTATTATTATTTATTGTTCTAGCGCCATTTATTCCATGGCGCTTTACATGTGAGGAGCGGTATACATAAAAACAAGTACAATAATCTTAAACAATACAAGTCATAACTGGTACAGGAGGAGAGAGGACCCTGCCCGCGAGGGCTCACAATCTTCAAGGGATGGGTGATAATACAGTAGGCGAGGGTAGAGCTGGTCGTGCAGCGGTTTGGTCGATCGGTGATTACTGCAGGTTATAGGCTTGTCGGAAGAGGTGGGTCTTCAGGCTCTTTTTGAAGGTTTCGATGGTAGGTGAGAGTCTGATATGTTGTGGTAGAGAGTTCCAGAGTAGGGGTGATGCGCGAGAGAAATCTTGTATGCGATTGTGGGAAGAGGAGATAAGAGGGGAGTAGAGAAGGAGATCTTGTGAGGATCGGAGGTTGCGTGCAGGAAAGTACCGGGAGACGAGGTCACAGATGTATGGAGGAGACAAGTTGTGGATGGCTTTGTATGTCATGGTTAGGGTTTTGTAATGGAGTCTCTGGGCAATTGGGAGCCAGTGAAGGGATTGACAGAGGGGAGAAGCTGGGGAATAGTGGGGGGACAGGTGGATTAGTCGGGCAGCAGAGTTTAGAATAGATTGGAGGGGTGCGAGAGTGTTTGAGGGGAGGCCACAGAGCATGAGGTTGCAGTAGTCAAAGCGAGAGATGATGAGGGCATGGACTAGGGTTTTTGCAGATTCTTGGGTGAGGAATGAACGGATGCGTGAAATATTTTTGAGTTGAAGTCGGCAAGAAGTGGAAAGGGTTTGGATATGTGGTTTGAAGGAGAGATCAGCGTCAAGGATTACTCCGAGGCAGCGAGCTTGTGGGACTGGGGAGAGTGGGCAGTCATTTACTGTAATTGATAGGTTCGTAGGGGGGGTCACGTGAGATGGGGGAAAGATGATGAATTCTGTTTTGTCCATGTTGAGTTTCAGATATCTAGTGGAGAAGAAGGATGAAATAGTGGACAGACATTGAGGGATTCTGGTTAGTAGGGAGGTGATATCTGGTCCAGAGATGTAGATCTGTGTGTCATCAGCATAAAGATGATACTGAAAGCCATGAGATTCTATGAGCTGTCCCAGGCCAAAGGTGTAAATAGAGAACAGCAGGGGCCCAAGGACTGAACCTTGTGGGACTCCGACAGATAGGGGGTGAGGTGAGGAGGTGGTGTGTGAGTGGGAGACGCTGAATGTCCGGTCTGTTAGGTATGATGAGATCCAGGAGAGGGCCAAGTCTGTGATGCCGAGGGATGAGAGGGTCTGTAATAATAGGGAATGGTCCACTGTGTCAAAGGCAGCCGACAGGTCCAGGAGGAGGAGGACAGAGTAGTGTCGCTTGCTCTTGGCAGTTAAGAGGTCATTGGTGACCTTAGTAAGGGCAGTTTCAGTGGAGTGGTGTGACCGGAAGCCAGATTGTAAGCGGTCGAAGAGGGAGCAAGAAGAGAGATGGGAGGACAGTTCAAGGTAGACGTGTTGTTCCAGTAGCTTGGAGGCGTATGGGAGAAGTGATATAGGGCGATAGCTAGATACAGAGGATGGGTCAAGAGAGGGCTTTTTGAGGATAGGTCTGATGGAGGCATGTTTAAAGCTTGATGGGAAAACACCAGTTGTTAGTGATAGGTTGAAGAGATGGGTTAGGGTTGGGATGAAGACTGTGGTGAGGTTTGGGATGAAGTGGGATGGGATCGGGTCGAGTGCACAGGTGGTGAGATGTGATCTTGAGAGTAGAGTGGAGAGTCGATCTTCTGTAATGGTGGAGAAGTTGGTTTTGAAGGTGGAGGGCTGGGAAGTCGGGAGGAAGGGCTCTGGGGGTTGTTGACCAAAACTGTCCCTGATGTTATCAATTTTCTGCTTGAAAAATGAGGCAAAGTCTTCAGCTGAGATGAGTGGGGAGGGAGGAGGTGCTGGGGGGCGGAGGAGAGAATTGAAGGTGTTGAATAACTGTTTAGGGTTGTGAGACAGGGAGGATATGAGAGATGAGAAGTAGGTTTGTTTAGCTGTGGCGAGTGTGGTCTTGAAAGTAGTGAGGGACTGTTTGAATGCGATGAAGTGCTCGTTGGAGTGGGATCTTTTCCATCTGCGCTCAGCAGCCCTGGAAGCTCGCCTCAGCTCTTTGGTCAGGCTGGTGTGCCAGGGCTGTCTGTTGATTTTGCGAGTTTTGGTATGTGTAAGTGGGGCAGCGGATTCCAAAGCTACAGCTATTGTGGTGTTATATAGAGCGGCAGCGTCATCCGCATTGTGTAAGGAACTTATATCTGTAAGAGGGAGGAGGGATTCAGAGAATGAGTGTAGGTCAAGGTGTTTAAGATTCCTGCGAGGGTGTGAAAGTTTGTGGGGTGGGGATTGTAGACATGGAGTGAAGAGGGAAGAGAATGTGAGCAGTTTGTGGTCAGAGAGAGGAAGAGGTGAGTTAGAGAGGTTAGATAGGGAGCAGAGGCGGGTGAAGATGAGGTCCAGTGTGTGGCCATCTTTGTGGGTGGCTGTAGAAGACCATTGAGTGAGGCCGAAGGAGGAAGTGAGAGATAGAAGTTTAGTGGCAGCTGAGAGGGAAGTGTCAATGGGGATGTTGAAGTCGCCCATGATGATAGTAGGGATGTCCGCGGAAAGGAAATGAAGTAACCAGGTGGTGAAGTGGTCAAAGAAGGTGGTGGTTGGCCCTGGGGGGCGGTAGATGACAGCCAGTTGGAGGTTGGAGGGGGAGTAGATGCGCACAGAGTGCACCTCAAAGGAAGGGAGGGTAACAGAGGGTGGCAGTGGGATTGGGGTGAAGGAGCTGGTATCTGACAGGAGAAAACCAACTCCTCCACCATGTTTGCTGCTGGGGCGGGGGGTGTGAGAAAGGTGGAAGCCGCCATACGAAAGTGCAGCAGGAGAGGCTGTGTCAGAAGGGGTGAGCCAGGTTTCGGTGATGGCGAGGAAGGAAAGTTTGGTAGTAACACAAAGATCATGGATGTAGGAAAGCTTGTTGCAGACAGAGCGAGCGTTCCACAGAGCTCCTGTTAGTGGGACTGGGGAAGCGGGGGCTGGGTGAATGGGTATAAGGTTGGAGAGGTTACGGAAGGTTGTGATAGAGTGTGGATGGGAGGTAGAAATGACTGTGGGAATGTGGTGAGGAGGACCAGGATTTGGAGAGATATCACCAGCAGTGAGAAGGAGCAGAGAAAGTGTTAGCAGGTGGGAGCAGGAAGGGCATGAGGGGGCTGTCTGTGTTTGGAGACAGAGGATTGTATGTTAAGGAACAGTTTTGAAGAGGAGGTGAGGTGGATGGGGAGGATTGAAGAAGAGATGAACAGTTCCTTGGGGGTAAATGTCCCCAATAGGCAGCATAGGTCCTGAATAGACAGCATTGTCCCCAATAGGCAGCATAGGACCCCAATGGACAGCATAGGACCCCAATAGACAGCATAGGTCCCCAATAGGCAGGTAAATGTCCCCATTAGGCAGCATAGGTCTCCAATAGGCAGCATTGGTCCCTAATAGGCAGGTAATTATCCCAATAGGCAGCATAGGTCCCCAATAAGCAGCATAGGTCCTCCCCAATAGGCAGAATTGGTCCCTGATAGGCAGGTAAATGTCCCCAAAGGCACCATTGGTCCCCAATAAGCAGGTAAATGTCCTAATAGGCAGTATTGGTCCCCAATAGGCAGGTACATGTCCCAATAGGCAGCATAGGTCCCCAATAGGCAGCAGGGGTCTCCAATAGGCAGCATGGGTCCCCAATAGGCAGGTACATGTCCCCAATAGGCAGGTACATGTCCCCAATAGGCAGCATAGCCCCCCAATAGGCAGCATTGGTCCCCAATAAGCATGTGAATGACCTAATAGGCAGTAATGGTCCCCAATAAGCAGCATAGGTCCCCAATAGGCAGCATAGTTCCACAATAGACAGCATAGGTCACCAATAGGCAGCATAGGTCACCAATAGGCAGCATAGGTCACCAATAGGCAGCATAGGTCTCCAATAGGCAGCATGGGTCCCCAATAGGCAGGTAAATGTCCTAATAGGCAGCATTGGTCCCCAATAGGCAGGTTAATGTCATAATAGGCAGCATAGGTCCCCAATAGACAGGTAAATGTCCCCAATAGGCAGCATAAGTCCTGAATAGACTGCATAGTCCCCAATAGACAGCATAGGACCCCAATAGGCAGGTAAATGTCCCCAATAGGCAGCATAGGTCCCCAATAGGCAAGTAAATGTCTCCAATAGGCAGCATTGGTCCCTAATAGGCAGGTAGATGTCCCAATAGGCAGCATATGTCCCAAATAGGCAGCATAGTTCCCCAATAGGCACCATAGGTCTCCAATAGGAAGCATGGGTCTCCAGTAGGTAGCATTGGTCCCTAATAAGCAGGTAAATGTCCCAATAGGCAGCATAGGTCCCCAATAGGCAGCATAGGTCCCCAATAGGCAGCATAGGTCCTCAATACGCAGCATAGGTCCCCAATAGGCAGCATTGGTCCCCAATAAGCAAGTAAATGTCCTAATAGGCAGCATTGGTCCCCAATAGGCAGGTAAATGTCCCAATAGCCAGCATAGGGCCCCAATAGGCAGCATAGGTCCCTAATAGACAGGTAAATGTCCTCAATAGGCAGCATAGGTTCTGAATAGGCAGCATAGTCCCCAATAGGCAGCATAGGTCCTCAATAGGCAGTATAGGACCCCAATAGACATCTGTTATGAATGAGTCACCATAGGAGGCAAAAACAGAAATACTAGCTAAGTCCAGAAAACCAGAGAAGTTGGCAGCTATCGGATTGCAGACCCCTGAACCTATCAACAACTAGCAGTAGCCGTGGGGGGTTCCTACGGTGCCCTAGACCCCTCGATCACAGCCGGAGAACTAAATAGCCTAAAGACAGAAAGGGAAATCTAAACTGCCCCAGAGCAGACCCCAAAGCAATAGGCAGCCCCCAACATATAATGACGGTGAAGCAAGATGAAAAAATACTCACACAGATAGAAAGATAGGCTGAGCAAATGATGGGGCCAAAGCTAAATAAATAGGACAGGATAGAAAAGCTGCTGTCTGC
Organism: Dendrobates tinctorius; assembly: GCF_039654945.1. Taxonomy (NCBI): domain Eukaryota; kingdom Metazoa; phylum Chordata; class Amphibia; order Anura; family Dendrobatidae; genus Dendrobates; species Dendrobates tinctorius. Next base: position 88,470 of record NW_027361758.1, read on the forward strand.
AATCCGCCAAAACCCTATCAAAACAAGAGCCAACAGACTGATAGGGAAAAAAGCCCTGAAGACGCTAGGCTTTAAAAAGACTATATCAGTACTCAGGTATTTTCTGAAGACAGAGCAAAAAGGAATTCAGCTCACCCCAGCAGGGGATGGCAGAAATCCAGAAAAACAAGGCAAAACAAAACCAAAACACAAATGCAAAAAGCAGAACAGAAAACTCAGCTTTTGAGGAGCAGGAATCAGACTGGTCTCCTAGAATCCCTCTGAGAAATCACCAGCAAGGCAGAAGGGAGTCGGCTGCCTTATATCCAGTCAGCAATTCCAGTCACCCAGTCATCATCATCCTGCTCAGGTGCTTGGTAATCAGCCTCACTACCTTCTTCACCAGAAGAGGGAGTTCATCAGACCTCAATGGTGAAGGGGAAAATGAACTCACAACAGACATCATAGGTTCCCAATAGACAGCATAGGTCCCCAATAGGCAGGTAAATGTCCCCAATAGGTAGCACAGGTCCCCAATAAGCAGCACAGGTCCCCAATAGGCAGGTAAATGTCCCAATAGGCAGCATAGGTCCCCAATAGGCAGGTAAATGTCCCAATAGGCAGCATAGGTCCCCAATAGGCAGGTAAATGTCCCCAATAGACAGTTAATTGTCCCCAATAGGCAGCATAGGTCCCCAATAGGCAGGTAAATGTCCCAATAGGCAGCATAGGTCCCCAATAGGCAGGTAAATGTCCCCAATAGACAGTTAATTGTCCCCAATAAGCAGCATTGGTCCCCAATAAGCAGGTACATGTCCTAATAAGCAGTATTGGTCCCCAATAAGCAGGTACATGTCCCAATCGGCAGCATAGGTCTCCAATAGGCAGCATGGGTCTCCAATAGGCAGGTAAATGTCCCCAATAGGCAGCATAGGTCCCCAATAGGCAGCACAAGTTTCCAATAGGCAGCACAGGTACCCAATGGGCAGATAAATGTCCCCATTATGCAGGTAAATGTCCCAATAGGCAGCATAGGTCCCAAATAGACAGGTAAATGTCCCCAGTAGGCAGCATAGGTCCTCAGTAGGCAGCATAGGACCCGAATAGATAGCATAGGTCCCCAATAGGCAGCACAGGTCTCCAGTTGGCAGGTAAATGTCCCCAATAGGCAGGTAAATATCCCCAATAGGAAACGGCCTTAAAAACCCCCCCAAAAACAGTACTCACCTATGTCCCCCGCTGCTCTGAAGAAGCACCCGCTCATCTCCGTTTTCTTCCGGCACAGGTGGCGTGACGTCATCAGGCCGCGTGTTATGGGCTGGCGGAACACACCAAATAATAAGATGGTGTTTAGGTGCGTTCGCAGCCCGAGGTCCACCGTGCAGAGGTGTTAACTGCTGCTCGGTAATGGCGGACGCGATATGGCGGTGCAATAACGGCACACACGGGGTTAACCTCACCCAAGGTGTACCGAGGCGAACTCTTATGACTTAGAGCTGCACTACCGCAAATAATAGATGCCGTAGCCTGTTTTCGCTCACAGAGCTCGGCAGAGTAAGCGCTAGCGTAACGTCACAGAACTCAGCCCTTAGACAGCAGGACTGAAGTCCCTCTAGACCGCTAGCGCCCGGCACCGCGACTGCGATACCAACAGGGATCAAATAAATGGCGTGTGCAAGTGTGCAGACGGCCGGTATGCACTGTGGCCTACAGGCTAGCCACTAGCAGGCGCTGACTCAGTCTCTAAACCCTAACAACAGACGTATCAAAGGGTAGGGGTTTCATAATGAGTCAGACACCAGATACATGCATCCATCATCATACACACCAAACTATTTGAGTCTTAGCGCATGGCCGAGCGGCCATGCGAACCTTTTATAGCCGCAGGCGTCCGTGATCCTCCTTGCTTCTCGGATGGGCCAATCCGAACACGAGCAGGACCTGAGCACATGACCTTTGATCTCCAATGGGAGATCACTCCACAGGCATGCTCAGTGGCCCGACATGAGGACTTAGTCCCTGGAGGATCTTGCTGCTGAGCAGCATGCATTGCCAAAGCTGAACCAGGGGTGGCAGCAGCAAGCAAACCCACGGAGCTGGTCTGGACAGAGCGCCGGGACCGACGAGTTTGCTGAGCAAGCTCCGCTGGGGAGGAATGGGAGACCGTCGGAGGCAAGGCTCGGGATTCCCGCTGTGCAGCGCCGGAAATCCGACCCCTAACATTACCCCCCCTCCTAGGGCCCCCTCCTCTGAGCCTCGCTCCGCTCAAACTCTGCAATGAGAAGAGGAGCGTGGATATTCTCCACCGGCTCCCAGGTCCAGGCCTCTGGACCATGACCCTTCCAATCCACCAAGTAAAACTTTTTGCCCCGCATCACCTTGCATCCCACGATGGCATTGACCTTAAACTCGTCAGACGACAGATCTGATGTTCTGGCAGCTGGCTCAGAAAACCGGGACATGTGAACTGGCTTGAGGAGGGACACATGAAACGTGTCCGAGATAGCCAAGTGTGGTGGAAGGGCTAGACGGTAGACCACAGGATTAATCTGCTCGAGGACCTTGAAAGGACCGATGTAGCGTGGTGCAAACTTAGCGGATTCCACCCGCAGCCTGATGTTACGGGCAGAGAGCCACACTAAGTCGCCAGGGGCAAAGGTCAGAGCAGGACGCCGGCGGGTATCAGCGGAGGACCTCATTCTCTCCTTGGAGGCCCGGATAGCATCCTGCGTGCGGTCCCAAATGTCACGTGCTTCCACCGCCCAGTCTGCCACCCTAGAGTCGGTGGATGACACGGGCATGGGCACGGGGACGCGCGGATGCTGACCGTAATTTAAGAGAAATGGGGTCTGACCGGTGGAATCGGCTACCGCGTTGTTCAAGGCGAACTCCGCCCACGGCAGTAAGGATGCCCAATCATCCTGCCTAGCCGAGACAAAATGTCGCAGATATGTCACCAGGGTCTGGTTGGCTCTCTCCACCAACCCATTCGTCTCGGGATGATAGGCCGAAGAGAGATTTAGCTCAATGCTGAGCAGAGAACAGAGCTCTCTCCAGAACCGAGAAGCAAACTGGGGACCCCGGTCGCTGACAATCTTATCCGGCATGCCGTGTAGGCAGAAAACATGTTTAATGAACAATGCCGCTAGGCCTCGTGCCGACGGTAACCGAGAGAGTGGTACTAGGTGCACCATCTTGGAGAAATGATCGGTAATCACCCAGATGACGGTGCTGCCACTGGACTTGGGCAGACCCACCACAAAGTCCATACCAACCATCTCCCAGGGCCTGTCCGCAACCGGCAGAGGATAGAGTAACCCAGCGGGCCGCTGCCGAGAGGGCCAATTCTGGGCGCAAGAGACGCACGCCTGAATATAGTCCTTGACGTCACGGGCCATATGCGGCCACCAGTACATCCTCGCCAGTAGTTCAGTGGTCCGTTTGATCCCGAAATGACCTCCCACTCTGGACGAATGAGCCCACGAGAGGACCTCCGGTCGCAGATGGACAGCGACAAAAGTCTTGCCCGGAGGTACAGACTCAAGAGCAACCGGAGCCACGGTCCTCAGGCTCTCCGATGGGACTATCAGTCGAGGCTCCTCCTCTGATGACACCACAGAGCGAGAAAGAGCATCGGCTCGGACTTTCTTCTCCCCGGAGAGAAAATGTAGTGTGAAATGGAGGCGGGAGAAGAACAAGGACCATCTGGCCTGACGAGAATTCAGCCGCTGAGCCGTCTGCAAATAGACCAAATTTTTGTGATCGGTGAACACCTGGAAAGGATGGCGAGCCCCCTCCAGGAGATGACTCCATTCTGAGAAGGCCAGCTTCATTGCTAGCAACTCCCTGTCCCCGATGGAATAATTCCTCTCCACCGGTGTGAAGGTCTTGGAGAAGAAGAAGCATGGGTGCTTCCGACCTTGCGAGTCCTTCTGGAAAAGGACCGCCCCAGCACCGACGGAGGAGGCATCCACTTCTAGAATGAATGGCTTATCTACATCAGGGCGATGTAGAATGGGAGCGCTAGCAAAATGGGACTTAATGGAGGCGAAAGCCTTGGAGACAGTCTCCGACCACAGTTTGGGGTTCGCACCCTTCTTGGTGAGGGCTACCACGGGTGCAACCAAAGTTGAGAAATGGGGAATGAATTGGCGATAGTAATTTATGAACCCCATAAAGCGCTGCACCGCTTTGAGAGAATGGGGTTCCTGCCAATCCATCACCGCCTGTAGCTTGGCAGGATCCATGGCCAAACCCTGGGCTGAGATGATGTAACCCAGGAAAGGCAAGGACTCCTGCTCAAACACACATTTCTCCAATTTGGCATAGAGGGAGTTGGCCCGCAGGAGATCGAAAACTTTGCGAACATCTCTCCGGTGGGAGTCAATATCTGGAGAAAAAAATAAGAATATCATCCAGATAGACTACTACCGAGGTGGCAAGCATATCCCGGAAGATATCGTTCACAAAATCTTGGAAGACGGCTGGGGCGTTACATAGCCCGAAGGGCATCACCAGATATTCATAGTGCCCATCTCTGGTGTTAAATGCCGTCTTCCATTCGTCCCCATCACGGATGCGAATCAGGTTATAGGCTCCCCGCAGATCAAGCTTAGTAAACACTCTCGCTCCCCGTAGCCTATCAAATAGTTCCGATATCAGGGGCAGAGGATACTTGTTCTTAACGGTTATGGCGTTAAGTCCCCTGTAATCGATGCACGGACGTAATTCCCCATTCTTCTTTTGGACAAAGAAGAATCCCGCTCCCGCCGGGGACACCGACTTCCTAATGAATCCCCTTGCCAGATTCTCCCTGATATACTGCGACATGGCCTCTGTCTCTGGGAGAGATAGGGGGTATACTCGACCCCGGGGAGGCTCAGCGCCGGGCAAGAGGTCAATAGGACAGTCGTAAGGGCGGTGCGGCGGAAGGATCTCCGCCGCCTTCTTGGAGAAAACGTCTGCATACTGCCGATATGGCTTGGGAAGCGAGGAGAGATCTGCAGGAACCTCAGAAGTAGCGACCTGAATGCAGTCCCTCAGACACCTGCCCTCGCAGGACTTACTCCAAGCGAGGATTTTCCCCGAGGACCAGTCTATGTGGGGAGAGTGGGCCTGTAACCAGGGAACCCCTAGGAGGACCTGGTCGATACCTTCTGGCATCACAAGGAGAGACAGCATCTCCTGATGAGACGGAGACAGTGAGAGTCTCAGTGGAGCCGTTTGGTGGGTGATTAGGGACGGGAGTGTCGCCCCATTCACCACCCTAATGGTGACTGGCTGAGGTAGCAAGACCAGAGGGACTGCGTGTTGTTGAGCGAAGGCAGATGACATAAAGTTGCCCTCCGCCCCAGAGTCCACACAAACCTCCACCATTAGAGTGGAAGACTCAAACTCTAACGCCCCTTTAAACAGGAGCTTGGAGGAGAAATTAGCTGTGTCTAGTAGGCCCCCTCCGATAACCACTAGACGGGGGCGTTTCCCGGCCGCTGTGGGCACTGGTTAGCGTGGTGCCCAGTCTGCCGACAACAGAAGCAGACTGGGGGGACCCTGTGCGGGACACCTCCATGGCCTCTGGAGGCTCAGGCGGTGGGCCGAGGGGTTCCAGCGGTCTGGCAAAATTTGGAGCCAACTTATAGCGTTGGCGGGACCTGGAGTGCTCCAACCCTCGCTCAGTGAAGCGAACGTCAATCCGGGTGGAGACTGTAATGAGCTCCTCTAGGGTGGTGGGCACCTCCCTGGTGGCCAGGGCGTCCTTGACATGATCAGCCAGGCCTCTCCAGAATATGGGTATGAGCACCTTATCTGGCCACTCCAGCTCAGAGGCCAGAGTTCTGAAGAGGATGGCATACTGGCTGACCAAAGACGAACCCTGGGCTAGCGCCAGCAACTGGAGTGCCGTATCATGTGTGACCTGAGGTCCCAGGAACACCTGTTTCAGAGCGACCATGAAGTGGGTGGCACTCTGTACCAGGGGATCCCAACGCTCCCACAGTGGAGTGGCCCATTCCAAGGCCCTGCCTGACAGGAGGGAGATGATAAATCCCACCTTGGCCCGCTCAGAGGGAAATCGTGTAGCCAGCAGCTCTAGGTGAATGGAGCACTGACTCACGAAACCCCTACACGAAGCACTATCCCCTGAGAACTTCTCGGGCAGCGGGAGGCGGGACAAGGTCGGGGCAGGACTGGCCGTGGAGACACGAGCGACAGCCTCTGTAGCTGCCTGAACGGCGACCGAGGTAACATCCGCAGCTGAGGTGGAACGCTCTAGCGCTGCCAACCTACCCTCCAGCTGCTGGATGTACCTATGCAGTCGTTGTTCATCCGCCATTATCGGCCAGACCCTGGCGCTAAGATAATGTTAAGGGCTGGCGGAACACACCAAATAATAAGATGGTGTTTAGGTGCGTTCGCAGCCCGAGGTCCACCGTGCAGAGGTGTTAACTGCTGCTCGGTAATGGCGGACGCGATATGGCGGTGCAATAACGGCACACACGGGGTTAACCTCACCCAAGGTGTACCGAGGCGAACTCTTATGACTTAGAGCCGCACTACCGCAAATAATAGATGCCGTAGCCTGTTTTCGCTCACAGAGCTCGGCAGAGTAAGCGCTAGCGTAACGTCACAGAACTCAGCCCTTAGACAGCAGGACTGAAGTCCCTCTAGACCGCTAGCGCCCGGCACCGCGACTGCGATACCAAAAGGGATCAAATAAATGGCGTGTGCAAGTGTGCAGACGGCCGGTATGCACTGTGGCCTACAGGCTAGCCACTAGCAGGCGCTGACTCAGTCTCTAAACCCTAACAACAGACGTATCAAAGGGTAGGGGTTTCATAATGAGTCAGACACCAGATACATGCATCCATCATCATACACACCAAACTATTTGAGTCTTAGCGCATGGCCGAGCGGCCATGCAAACCTTTTATAGCCGCAGGCGTCCGTGATCCGCCTTGCTTCTCGGATGGGCCAATCCGAACACGAGCAGGACCTGAGCACATGACCTTTGATCTCCAATGGGAGATCACTCCACAGGCATGCTCAGTGGCCCGACATGAGGACTTAGTCCCTGGAGGATCTTGCTGCTGAGCAGCATGCATTGCCAAAGCTGAACCAGGGGTGGTAGCAGCAAGCAAACCCACGGAGCTGGTCTGGACAGAGCGCCGGGACCGACGAGTTTGCTGAGCAAGCTCCTCTGCGGCTGGGGAGGAATGGGAGACCGTCGGAGGCAAGGCTCGGGATTCCCACTGTGCAGCGCCGGAAATCCAACGCCTAACACCGCGCAGGCGGCATGATGACAATCACGTCGTCTGTGTGTGCTGGCTGCATATGGAGGGCTGCACAATGCCTTTCCTCGGTGGCTTGTTGTTCTGCCCGCGATTACATGGCCTGCCAGCATTGAACTGCAGTGACGATCAACGTCGGCTGGGGCCTGGATAAAAGTCCTCGGCGGGCCGCAGTTTGAGGACCCCTGCCTTAGAACAACGATGGGTGGCCCGCATGGTGAAGTATCTGTGCAAGACTGTCTATTGGGCTAAGGCCGAGAACACTCATGCTGACTCTCTCTCCAGGGTGACTCACAAGCGACCCGAACGTGATCGAGATGAAGAGCTTGAGGCGGAAGAGATCCCTGACTTACGGAACTTGGCCAAATCATTAGTGGCGATGCAGGGACAAATCAAAGAGGTGATAAGATAAGGACATCGCCCAGCTGCGACTGTGGGTGGCACTGAAACAACTCCCCAGCCGGAGAGAGAGGAACACCCTGTCTCCAGGAACCTTTTGGATTCTGGGGCAATTGGAAAGGCTCTATTTGAAGGATGGATTGTTATACCAGAAGGTACAGCTGTTACGAGAAGAGGGGGTAACTTGGCAAGTAGTGCTCCCATAGAAGTTGTTCAGAGTAGTGGCTATGGAGGATCACGAGTGTGGGGCTCACTTCGGTCCAGAGAAGACGTTCCAGTGGTTACAGAGGTTCGTGTATCACCCACAAATGAGGACTGCAGTGGAAAAGGCTTGCCAACAATGTCAGAGCTGTGAGCTGGCCAAACCCCCAGAGCAGTGGGCCCTGATACAGACCATCGGGACCTCTGCTCCCTTGGAGGTTCTGATGATCGATTACTTAACTGTAGGCCCGATGCATCTTGGATATGAACATTGCCTGGTAATGACAGCCCATTTCAGAACGTTTGCTGTGGTAATGCCGACCGAGACCAGACCGCTGAGTCAGCTGTGCAGGCCATCTGCTGGGATTTCATCCATGTATACAGCTGTTCAAAGAGGATCCATTCCAACCTGGACACCTGCTTCCAGGGGCGAGTGATGGAAGAATTACACTGTTTGTACCAGATTGTGAAATCCAGTACTACTACTTACCACCCTCAAGGGAATGGGGCCTGTGAATGCTTCAATCGGATACTGATCCAGATGCCACGCATGTTAGAGGAAGATACGGTGGCCTGAGTTCGTGACTGAGCTGGTGTGGGTGTACAATAACCAAGTGCACAGTACGACAGGGTTCACTCCGTATAACAAAAACTTGATTCCAGCTCACCCAGTTGCTCTATGCTCATCCACCTGGGCCTTTAACGTGTGTAGCTCTCCATATACCATGCTGTTCGGGCGAAGGGGCCGAGAGAATTGGACTCGGAGGAAGACTACCCACAGACGGGGGGGGGGGGGGTGTCTTCCTGGGTTCGAGAACACCGGCATAGATTGCAGACTCTCTGTCAGCTGGTACAGATGAAGTTCCAAAAACTCAAGCATCATGAGGCGCCACCTATCCGAGGGACAGCTCTGAGACCCAGGGATTGAGTTCTGGTCGGGAATAAGCGGTCCTGGGAAAACTGGAAAGCCGATATGAGTAAACCCCGCATCGAGTGACACAAAGAGTTGGCTCTGATGGGCCGGTGTATGAAGTTCAGCCTAAATGGGTGGAAGGAGCATCCACCTGAGTGGTTCACTGTAGCATGCTGCGGCCCTGCCTGTCCAAATGTGGAGAGGAGTCACCGAAAACTTCTGAGGAACCCAGTTTAATGGTTACAGACTTTATTGGAGTGGAAGGGGTGCCAGCCTTGCTCCCAGACCCCAATGCTTCGTCACCTGCCACTCCTGGGGAGTTGAGCGCTGAGTTACCAATGCTTGAAACCATGGAAGTGTTGAGCCCACTGGACCAGAGTAGCTCTCCTCCTCCCATTAGTCAGCTCGGATTGCAACGATCAGAGCGAACCACAGCTGGAGTACCTTGAGCAAGATCATTTCATTTGGCAATGAATCATCCAAGAAGTTAAGAATTGTGAAGACCTGGTGAAAGAGCTCTCACCCATGGAATGGTGAGTTAAAAGAGAACGGGGGAGTAGAGGAGAAGACCGGGCTGTGGGTGCTGACTGAGCACTGGGTCCGGAACTCCTGCAAGGCTGAAGGAGATTGGAGACGGAGCAAACCCTTAACCTGTGTAGAAGGGACGTGGCCACACAGGGAGATATAAAAGGGTTTGCTCAGGAAAATAAAGGGGCTTCCCGCCAGAGAGAGGAGTCAGAGAGAATGGCACAGGGCTACGGGGAAAGATAGGCTGCATAGTAGCGATTACGGCAGGGTACCGCGAGGACTCCCAGATTTCGGCGGGCGTGCGGAGGAATGCATGCCGATTGGAGGATTGTGGTGACCACTTTGCTGCACCGTAGTCAGGGGCACACCTACAATGAGGCAAGTTGAGCACTTTGCCTCAGGCAGCGGTGCATCCCTGAAGATAGGGGGCAGCAGATTCTCCTCTCCTGCAAGTTTGGGTTGCTCATATATGGCTGTTCTGTGCTCACAGGGTCTGTGATGAGGTCCAGGGCTGCCATCAGGGCATTACTGCCCTGACTGGTGTATGGGGCCCGGTGGCCAGAGGGGGCCCACATCGGGCCCCATCTCATCTGCTCACCGGGACCTACCGGCAGGCTAAGCCGGGCCCTGGCTAGCGGCACTGCGGTAGTTCTACTGTGTGGGCGCCTGTACATCCCTGGTAACATTCCCGGTGATATCGCTGGTGCGGGATGGGTCAGTGTGGTGGCGGCGGCTGCCCCCTCCTCCCGGCTGTCATTCAGAGGCAGAGCTCGGCACTTGTCTCCTCCCCTCCGTGTGTCAGTGGCCGGTTGGATGGCTGTCCTACTCCAGGCCGGGGCTTAGGCCTGGGCTTTGGCCGGGTCTCAGTGGCTCGTGTATTCCTCCTCAGCGGCGGCCGGTAAGAGGGGTGTGTGCGGGTGTATGAGGCTGCGGCTCAGCAGGCCCGTACCAGGCCCGGCGGCACAGACATACAGTGCGGTGTGTGTGCAGGGTGTGACAGTGTGCCCTCAGTGTGTGCCTAGGTGTCAGCCCTGTGTGCCTGCACAGGTCTGTGAGGGGTCAAGTGTGTGGGTATATTCCAGTGCGAGGTGCCCAGGTCCCCATTGTACCCTCCACTATATGGTAAGCGATATAGGACCTGGGACATAGTGGCCATTGTGGCAGAGAGTGGTAAATTGTCGGGTGTAAGCACGGCTTGGTGCTGGGCTGGTGCCCACCTGAAAGCTAAGGGACAGTGGTGGCACCTGCTCACCTGGAGGGAAAAAAAAAAATCTTATAGAATCTGAATACTCAGTACTGGAGCATGAAACACACATCCAACTTTCCCAGGGCAGACATGGGGCAGAATGCAAGACATGATGGGGGCAGAATGCAAGACATGATGGGGGCAGAATGCAAGACATGATGGGGGCAGAATGCAAGACATGATGGGGGCAGAATGCAAGACATGATGGGGGCAGAATGCAAGACATGATGGGGGCAGAATGCAGGACATGGGGGCAGAATGTGACAGTGAGACACAGGAGGGGTCAGAATGGACACGGGGGCAGAATGTGACAATAAGACACAGGAGGGGGTAGAATGTGACAGTGAGACACAGGATGGGGGAGACACATGGTGCAGGATCATGGGGCAGGATGGATATGATGTAGACAGATGGTGCAGGATGGGGAGATCATATGGGGCAGAATGGATACTCATGAGGGCAGGATGAGAGACCATATGGCTGGAGCCAGGAATGAGTCACACGGGGGCCAGGATGGGGGATATTATTACCATAGGGGGTTAATAAAGGGATATTATTACTGCAGTGATGTATTTTATTTTTTGAGGATACGGTTTTAAAAGGGGGGGAGGTCCTGTTACTGTGCAAAGCTACACTGTGTCGCCTTTTTTTCTTCATCTGGTGCATTGTAGAAGTTGGGAAAAAATTAAGTAATGTGTTCTGCAAGTGGAGCTCTAGATAACTGTTTTTTCCTGCAGAGATGAGCCCTGGCTGGAAGACGTAATGGCGGTCTGTGCTGGATGAAAGATGAAAAGCGAAGCTGTGCAGGTTGTCATGGTGCTGGTTGAGGGGAAGTTTCTGTGTGGGGTCAGGAGGGGTTTACAGGGTGGATGTAGCAGAGCCGTGTGTGTACGAGGTGTATGGAGCAGAGCCGTGTGTGTACTTGGTGTACGGAGTGGAGCCGTGTGTGTACTTGGTGTACGGAGCGGAGCCGTGTGTGTACAGGGTGTACGGAGCGGAGCCGTGTGTGTACAGGGTGTACGGAGCAGAGCCGTGTGTGTACGAGGCGTACGGAGCAGAGCCGTATGTGTACTTGGTGTATGGAGCAGAGCCGTGTGTGTACTTGGTGTACGGAGCGGAGCTGTGTATGTACTTGGTGTACGGAACGGAGCCGTGTGTGTATGGGGTGAACAGAGCAGAGCCGCGTGTGTACAGGGTGCACGAAACGAAGCCCTGTGTGTACAAATTGTACGGAGCTGAGCCGTGTGTGTACGGAGCGGAGCAGAGCCGTGTGTGTATGGGGTGTACAGAGCAGAGCCGCAGGAGTGCGAGGTGTATGGAGCACAGCCGCATGAGTACAAGGTTTATAGAGTGGAGCCATAGTAACATAGTTATTAAGGTTGAAGGAATACTTTAAGTCCATCTACTTCAACCCATATCCTATCCCTTCCCTAACATGTTGATCCAGAGGAAAGCAAGAACAACCCATGTGGCAATCAGTAAGCTTCACATTGGGGAAAAAAATTCCTTCCCGACTCCACATACGGCAATCAGACTAGATCCCTGGATCAACTAGTGTATATAACCTGTAATATTATTGTCATGATCCAGGATGGGGTTTGTTTTTGGCCCGTCCTGGTCAGACCGGGGTTAATTGTTTCTGCCTCTCTGGCAGAGGGCGGCTATTTAATGCTCACTTGACCTAGGTCCGTTGTCAGTTATACTCCTGCCCTCGGCTGAGTTAGTTGACCTCGTGCGTACGTGTGCCTTGTGTCTGATAACTTGTTGCTTGTTTGGTTTTGATCCGGTTCTGTCCCTCTTGTACTGTGCTACCTCTCTGTGTATGACCCTCTGCCTGTGACTTGACTATTCTCCGCTTGTCCCTCTGGTACCGCACAGCCCTCTCCGTGTACGAACCCTCGCTTGTCTGACCTGCGTTTTCCTCTACTACAGTTTCCCTGCAGTAGGTACATTACATCATCTGCAGCTATAGGATGCTAAGCCCCGCCCCCTGCAGTCACATGATCGTAGGTCCTGGGACTCCTTACTATTTTCAGTGCCGCAGGTCGTGTCTGCTTGAACCATCACTACAGTATTGGACCCCGTGCTCTCCCATAGTGTGGGTAAGTCACCCTGCTATGCGTGGCAGTTTGTCGATGCTGACAGGGTCCTGACAATAGAGTCCTGACAATTATACTTTTCAAGAAAAACATCCAGTCCCTTCTTAAATTTTAGTAGGGAATCACTCATTGCAACATCATATGGCAGAGAGTTTCATAGTCTCATTGATCTTACAGTAAATAATCTGCTTCTGTGATTATGCTTAAACCTTCTTTCCTCCCCGTCATAGATCTAAGAGTAAAAAGATCATTAGAAAGGTCTTTGTACTGTCCCCTCAAATATTTATTCATTGTAATAAAATTACCCCTAAGCCTTCGTTTTTCCAAACTAAATAACCCCAAGTGTAATAACCTGTCTTGGTATTGCAGACCCCCTAGTTCCCTAATAACCTTGGTCGCTCTTCTCTGCACCCGCTCCAGTTCAGCTATGTCTTTCTTGTACACCGGAGACCAGAACTGTACACAGTATTCTAAGTGTGGTCGCACTAGTGACTTATATAGAGGTAAAATTATGTTCTCCTCATGAGCATCTATGCCTTTTTTATTGCATCCCATTGTTTTATTTGTCTTTGCAGCAGCTGCCTGACACTGGCCACTAAATGTGAGTTTGTCGTCCACCCGCCCAAGCTTCTAGTTTAGAGAAATCCTGTAATATAAAATTGTCCTCCTCTGTATCGATTACTCTGCAGAGTTTAGTGTCATCTGCAAATATTGAATTTCTACTCTCTATTCCCCCAACAAGGTCATTAATAAATATGTTAAAAAGAAGGGGGCCCAATACTGACCCCTGTGGTACCCCACTGCTAACCATTACCCAGTCTGAGTGTGCTCCATTAATAATAACCCTTTGTTTCCTATCCCTGAGCCAGCTCTTAACCCACTTACATATATTTTTCCCTATCCCCATTGTTCTCATTTTATGTATCAACCTTTTGTGTGGCACCGTATCAAAATCTTTTGAAAAGTCCATGTACACCACGTCCACTGCATTTCCTTGGTCCAGTCCAGAACTTACCTCTTCATAAAAGCTTATCAGATTAGTCTGACAGGAACGGTCCCTCATAAACCCATGTTGATATTGGGTCATGAGGTTATTCTTCTTCAGATACTCCAGTATAGTATCTCTTAGAAAACCCTCCAGGATTTTACCCACAGTTGAGGTTAAGCTCACTGGCCTATAATTTCAGTTTATGTCCCCTTTTTGAATATTGGCACCACATTTGCTATACGCCAGTCCTGTGGTACAGACCCTGTTATTATGGAATCTTTAAAGATTAAAATAACGGACTATGACTGTACTTAATTTCTGCAGTACTTGGGGGTGTATCCCTTCCGGGCCCGTGGATTTGTCAATTTTAGTGATTTTTAGACGCCACCGTACTTCCTGCTGGGTTGAGCAGGTGACATTTAATGGGGAATTTTTATCACTGATCATGTTATCCATCATGGGATTTTCTTGTGTAAATACTGTTGAAAAAAAGTCATTTAGCATATTGGCTTTTTACTCATCCTCATCCACCATTTCACCCAGACTTTTTAAAGGGGCCAACACTATCATTTTTTAGTTTCTTACTATTTATGTAGTTAAAGAATATTTTGGGATTATTTTTACTTTCTCTGGCAATGAGTCTCTCTGTCTCAATCTTTGCAGTCTTGATTTGCTTTTTACAGAATTTATTTAATCTTCTGTATTTATTTAATGCCTCATCACTACCTACTTGCTTTAATTCTCTAAATGCTTTATTTTTGTCACGTATTGCGCCCCTCACAGCTCTATTTAACCATAGTGATTTCCTCCTATTTCTAGCATGTTTATTTCCATACGGTATATACTGTGCACAGGTCCTATTCAGGATACTAATAAACGTCTCACATTTTCTTTGTGTATTTTTATGTCTCAGGATATCGTTCCAGTTAATTGCACCGAAATCATCTCTCATCCGTTGGAAATTTGCCTTCCTGAAGTTTAGTGTCCTTATAACCCCTCTACTACACATCTTACACATCTTATTAAAGGATACATGAAAACATTATTTTGTGATCACTATTACCCAAGTGACCCTCAACCCTTATATTTGATATGTGGTCTGGCCTGTTGGTTAATATTAGGTCTAGCAGTGCCCCCATCTTGTTGGGTTCTGAACAAGTCGTGAAAGGTACCGTAATTTTCTCTCACAGTTGTCAGAAACCTATTACCTTTGCTGGAACTGCAGATTTCGGTTCCCCAATGTATTTCAGGGTAGTTGAAGTCCCCCATAACAATGACTTCTCCTTGAGTCGCAGCTTCATCTATTTGCTTTATGAAGATATTCTCCGTTGCTTCCATTATTTTTGGAGACTTATGACAAACCCCTATTAGTAATTTACTATTTTTCCCCCCTCCCCTTATCTCCACCCACAGGGCCTCTACATTTTCATTAGATTCACATATATTATAACGCAGGATGGGTTTTAAGAATGATTTTACATATAAACACACCTCCCCCTCGCGTATTTGTACAGTCATTTCTGACTAGACTATAGCCCTGTAAATTAACCGCCCAGTCATGGCTCTCGTCGAGCCATGTCTCAGATATCCCCACCATGTCATAATTATGTTCCAATAAAATGAATTCTAATTCCTCCATTTTGTTGGTGAGGCTTCTGGCATTAGTATACATGCACTTTATGTATCTCTCTGTACCTTTATTCTTTCTGAAATTATTAACTGTTCTAACCCCACCCCCCATGCCACCGCCACACCCAATTTCAATATTTGTGCCCAGGTCTCTATCTGCACTGTCTTCCCCTCCTATAAAATGAATACCCTTCTCCCCAGTCCCTAGTTTAAACACTCCTCCAACCTTCTAGCCATTTTCTCCCCCAGCACAGCTGCACCCTCCCCATTGAGGTGCAGCCCGTCACTAGCGTAGAACCTGTAGCCAACTGAGAAGTCGGCCCAGTTCTCCAGGAACCCAAACCCCTCCTTCCTACACCAATTCTTGAGCCACTTACTAACCTCCCTAATCTCCCGTTGCCTCTCTGGCGTGGCACGTGGTAAAGTCAGTATTTCAGAAAATACCACCTTGGAGGTCCTTGCTTTAAGCCTAATTCCCTGAAATCATCTTTAAGGATCTTCCACCTACCTCTAACTTTGTCATTTGTGCCAATGTGCACCATGACTGCTGGGTCCTCACCAGCCCCTCCTAGTAATCTGTCAACCCGATCAGCGATGTGTCGGACTCGAGAGCCAGGTAGGCAGCACACCGTTCGACGATCCCTGTCTTTGTGACAGATTGCCTTATCTGTTCCCCTAATAATTGAGTCCCCCACTACCATAACCTGTCTGGCCTGCCCTGCTCTCCTATTTCCCCCCTCACTGGAGCAGACACTCCGGCTTTCAGAGGACATGCCTTGCTGCAGCAGTGCTACTCCTGTACTGACACTCCCCTCATCCGCCAACTTAGAAGGCGGGGTAGAGGGAAGAGTGCAAGGGAGGCTAGTCCTGATCTGGCACACCCCAATAAGTTTGCTAACTGTCACCCAGCTTGCTGCTTCACTGTCCTGCAGCTCCACCCTAGCATCCCCCCTCATCTATCCCATTGAGTGTCTGCTCAGTGAGCAGAAGACTCCTTTCCATATTGTCTATGGATCTCAGTGTTGCCAGCTGCACATTTAGAGCCAGTATCTGGGCTTCCAAACGCACAATGTGCTCACATCTCACACAGCAGTATGCACCATCGACCGGCTGTTCAAGGATTGCATACATGTGGCAAGACGTACACTGGATGGCATTGGCAATAGTGGAGCACATTCCTAATGGGGATTGCACCAGACAGAAAAGATAAGTAAAAATAAATAAAAAGTATTAATAAAATATAGCAGCAATTCAGTAATTCCTCCCTTGGAAACTCCCTGAATCCAAAGTCACTGAATCACAAGTCACACACTTACCACCGGTCCTGTCACACTCAGCTCGCTCACGCAGAAGTTTTAGAGTTTTTTTTCCCTTCACAAGCAAGCCACCCTGCTGCTTAATGCACTTCCATGTGTGTACGAGATGTATGTAGCGTGGCCGCATGTGTACAAGGTGTAGGGAGCAGAGCCGCATGTGTACGAGGTTTATGGAGTGGAGCCATGGGTGTACTGAGTGGAGCCGTGTGTGTGTGAGGTGTACGGAGCAGAGCCGTGTGTGTACGAGGCACACAAAGTGGATCCATGTGTGTATGAGATGTGCGGAGCCATGCTTGTAGGAGGTCAGTGTATGGTGGGGAGCATTCACACCTCCCAACCGTCCCGGATCCACAAGGACAGTCCCGATTTTGAGAGTCTGCCCCACTATCCCGTCCGGAAGCTTACTTTTCCCACGGACACAGGAGTACACAGCGGAGCCCCGAGGAGCACTTTAAAACTCGCAAGTGACATTCCACCGGAAGTGACGTGCTGGAAGCTTACCGGAGATTAAGTAATTTCGGCAGGAGATTGTGACGGAACCATGAAGGCACTTCAGGGAATGCTTCAGATCCATCACCGTGTCCTCCTCCGACAACACGGACAGTGGGATCGCTTTGGAATTGGGGATGCCGGCCATGAGAGAGGATCATGATATGTCCTGCACCGGGAGGCTCAAGTGGGCATTAAAATGGGAGCCGTGATGCTATAGTATCTTTATAGAATCTTTCTTTCTATCTGTTTCTTTCTCTCTCTGTTCTTTCTTTTTCTCTCTGTCTGTTCTTTCTCTGTTCTTTATTTCTCTCTGTTCTTTTTTTTCTCTCTCTCTCTCTTTTCCTTTTTCTCTGTTCTCTTTCTCTCTCTCTCTCCTTTTTCTCTGTTCTCTCTTTCTCTCTCTGTTCTCTCTGTTCTTTCTTTCCACCCCTCTTTCTCTCTCTCTGTTTTTTCTTTCCCCGCTTTCTTTCTCTCTCTGTTCTTTCACTCTCTGTTCTTTTTCTTTCCCCGCTTTCTTTCTCTCTGTTCTTTCACTCTCTGTTCTTTTTCTTTCCACGCTTTCTCTCTGTTCTTCCTTTCTCTCTCTCTGTTCTCTTTCTTTCCCCGGTTTCTTTCCCTCTCTGTTCTTTCTCTCACTGTTCTTCCTGTTATGAACAGGTCACGGAGGAGGATGGCAGGAATAGGCTAGGCCACCAGGAAACCAGAAAGGTTGGTAACTTAGTGGATTGCAGACCCATAATCCTAACAACACAACTAACAGTAGCCGTGGAGTGTACCTACGATGCCCTAGACGCCTCGACACAGCCGGAGGACCAACTAGGCCTAAAGCAAGAAAGGTGAAATCTAAACTGCCCCGGAGTAGAACCCCAAAGTAATAGATAGCCCCCCCAAACATATATTGTCGGTGAGACAAGATGAAACACAAACACAGGCAGAAAACAGACTGAGCAAATGATGGGGCCCGAACTGACCAGATAGGATAGGAAAGACACTGTCTGCAATCACGCAAAAAAACATAAAAAATCCAACATGTCTGATGTACCAAAAAAACACTGAGGTCTCACAACCTCGCCCCCACTACAGTATATCAGCATTCTGGTATGAACTGGCAGCAAAGCAAAAGAGACTAATATAACAGGGGACTGAACAAACTGGCACAAGCTGTAACATATGGAGCGGGGTCCAGCACTGCCTCCAGTGGGGAGCTCGCTGAACCCTCACAACAAGCAGAAAGAGGCAAAACCAAATCAGATGCAAAGGATTAGCAAGTGAACAGCTTAACTGAAAAAAAAATGCAGGATCAGGGCAGGAGACATCAGACCTCAGAATGCACTGGAAAACTAATCACCAGCAGGGATTGAAGGAAGCCTGCTGACCTAAATACTCCAATCTGTAACCCCAGATCTCCAGTCATCATCATCAGGTGGCAGACCTCTGTCAATCCGGCCAGCTCCACTACCCACAGTAACCACCAGAGGGAGCCCTGACTCAGAAGTAAGAGAATTCACAACATTTTCCTTTCTTTCTCTCTGTTCTTTCACTCTCTCTGTTCTTTGTTTCCCCCTGTTCTTCCTTTCTCTCTCCTTTCTTTCTCTCTGTTCTTTCTTTTCTCTCTCTCTCTGTTCTTTCTTTCTTTTTCTCAGTACAAGTCAGTGTGCCCATAGTACAAGCCACTGTGCCCTCAGTACCTGTCAGTGTGATCAGCAGTGCTAATTGGGTGCGATTTGGGGGGCGGATATGGGTGTGACTAGTTGTGAAATAGAAGTGGTCAGGGCATGGCCTAAAATTTGCTGTGGGGCAGAATGGAGCACGGAGCAGAATAGAGCAGGGGGCAGGATCATGGGGCAGGATGGAGACAGATGGGGCCGGATGATGGGGCAGGATGGATACGATGGAGATAGATTGGGCAGGCTCATGGGACATCACATGGGGTAGAATGGAAACTCATGAGGGCAGGATGGGAGAACATACGGCTGGAGCCAGGAATTTGACACACGGGGGCCAGGATATACCATAGGGGCTAATTAAGGGATTTTCTGTGTAGCAAGGTGGATATTAAAACTTATCCTTTATTAGGTAAAATTGTAAAAGCCAATTTAGTCAAACAACAAAAACAGAGGGGTACCACAGTGATGGAAGTGCCATATAACCAATGAACAGAAAAGGCGGGGGGTTGTTAAAAAGGCACTACTGGCCTCTCAGATCCTCAATATTAATCTGACCTGATAGCAAAATGACTATAGTTGCCCATAGGAAGAATAGTATATACATGATCTCATTTATAAGGCACAAATAAGTGGTGCTTATAAGAAAAGGATGTTTAATAGTGATGAGCGAGTATACTCGTTGCTTGGGTTTTCCTGAGCATGCTCGGGTGTCCTCTGAGTATCCTGGCGTGCCTGGAGACCTAGCCCGTGTTGTACCCATACATGTTATTGTGACTTACTAGGGCAAGTGGATGACATATCCTATGGGCAACTATAGTCATTTTGCTATCAGGTCAGATAAATATTGAGGATCTGAGAGGCCAGTAGTACCTTTCTAACAACCCCCCCTTTTTCTGTTCGTTGGCTATAGGGCACTTCCTTCACTCTGGTACCCCTTTGTTTTAGTTTGACTAATTTGGCTTTTTACAATTTTACCTAATAAAGGTTAAGTTTTAATATCCACCTTGCTACACAGATAATCTATTTTGTGAATTGTTCTATTCCTGCTTTATATGCTAACTAAGGGATATTACTGCAGGGATGTATTTATTTTATTTTTTGAGTATACTGTTTTAAACGGGGGAGGCGGTCCTGTTAATGTGCAGAGCGACACTGTTGCTTCTTTTCTTCAATTGGTGTAGTTTAGAATTTGGATAAAAATAAGTAATGTGTTCTGGAAGTGGTGCTCTAGATAACTGTTATTTCCTGCAGAGATGAGCCCTGGCTGGAAGAAGTGACGGTGGTCTGTGCTGGATGAAAGATGAAAAGCAAAGATGAAGGACTTCATCTAGAGACGTCACTGGTGAGTTAGTGTGTTACCTGTACACTGACACTATACACTGCATACTATATACAGTGGTCCGTTGATCACTGTATTACCTATACATTATATTACATTATATACAGAGCTCCTGTGTATGTCACCGGTAATCACTGTATTAACTGTACACTGACACGATATACAGAGCTCCTGTGTATAATATCATCGGTGATCACTGTATTAGGCTAGTTTCACACTAGCGTTTCTCTGACCTGCGTCGGTCTGCGCACGGTCGCTGCTAAGCTCTGCCCCCTGCCGCGCCTCCTCCGCCTATGGGCGCATGACGCTGCATGCGACCAGTGTACCCTATCTTTAACATTGGGTATGCAGGCCATGCGCAGGTATGCGTTTGCCGGCGCATGTGTCCTTTTGACGGTGCACTGAGCGCACCAAAATGCAACATGGTGATTTTGGCACAGGTCGGCGCAGCATCAAAAGGACGCATGCGCCGGCAAACGCATACCTGCGCACGGCCTGCGTATCCAATGCTAAAGATAGGGTACGCAGGTTGCATACAGAGTCATGCGCCCATAGGCGGAGCTGACAGTAGGAGGCACGGCAGGGGATGGAGCTTAGCGGCGGCTGTGCGCAGACTGATGCAGGTCAGTGAAACGCTAGTGTGAAACTAGCCTTACCTGTACACTGACACTATATACAGAGCTCCTGTGTATAATGTCACCGGTGATTACTGTATTACCTGTACACTGACACTATATACAGAGCTCCTGTATATGTCACTGGTGATTGCTGTATTACCTGTACACAATACACTATATACAGAGCTCCTGTGTATAATGTCACCGGTGATCACTATATTACCTGTACACTGACACTGTATACAGAGCTCATCTGTATGTTACTGGTGATAACTATATTACCTGTACACTGACAACATAGACAGAGTTCCTGTGTATAATGGCGCTTAAGGTGATATTAGTATTGTGTTTTTTTGTTAATGATCAGTATTGTAGTATTCAGTCACTATGTGGTGGTAATATCTTGTCCGGCCATGGTGTGGCAATATTTTTTCCTTGAATGTGCTATTATTTGGTCACCATATGTGGTAATATGTGGTCTGGTTATGGTGTGGTGGTATTTGTTCCTTGTATGTGGTATTATTCGGTCACTATGGTGGTAATATGGTGTATGGACATAGTGTGGTGGTATTTGTTCCTTGTATGTGGTATTATTCAGTCACTGTTGTTTGTAATATGGTGTCTGGTCATGGTGTGATATTATTTGGTCACTATGTGGTGGTAATATGTGGTCTGGTCATAGTGTAGTAGTAGTTGTCCCTTGTATGTGGTATTATTCGGTCACCATGTGGTGGTAATATGTGGTCTGGTCATGGTGTGGTGGTATTTGTTCCTTGTATGTAGTATTATTCGGTCACTGTGGTAGTAATATGGTGTCTGGACATGGTGTGGTGGTATTTGTTTCTTTGTGTGTGGTATTATAAGTCATTATGTGGTGGTAAAATATGGTTTGGTCATGGTGCGGTGGTATTTGTCCCCTGCATGTGATATTATTGATCATTTTAAAAATTGAAAAATAAATAAAAATATACCTAAATTATATTAACCTTTAAATTAGTCGTAACTAGAGTTGAGCGATACCGTCCGATACTTCAAAGTATCGTATCGGATGGTATCGGCCGATCTTTAAAAAAAGTATCGTTATCGCCGATTCCGATACCGGAAGTCCCATTCAAGTCTATGGGACTTCCGGTATCGGAATAAGAAAAACCCTTTCCTGCCCTTGTACAGCCTCTCTGGGGTCTGTACGGGCCTTTCGGGGGGCTGTGCCGGCCTGCCAGGGGGGCTGTGCAGGCTCCGGTGGTCTGTGCCGGCCTGCCGGGGGGCTGTGCAGGCTCCGGGGGGCTGTGCAGGCATCGTCCGATGGGACTACAAGTCCCATCGGGCGATGCCTGCTACCATGACAGTGATTGACACATTAGCCAATGATGGGACAGTAGTAGTCCCATCATCCGGCTAATGTGTTAAATGTAAAAAAAAAAAAAAAATTACATGCTACATACATACAACATGCATACTACATACATGCTACATTCATACTACATACTACATACATGCTACATGCATGCTACATGCATGCTACATGCATGCTACATGCATGCTACATGCATGCTACATACATGCTACATACATGCTACATACATGCTACATACATGCTACATACATGCTACATACATGCTACATACATGCTACATACATGCTACATACATGCTACATACATGCTACATACATGCTACATACATGCTACATACATGCTACATACATGCTACATACATGCTACATACATGCTACATACATGCTACATACATGCTACATACATGCTACATACATGCTACATACATGCTACATACATGCTACATACATGCTACATACATGCTACATACATGCTACATACATGCTACATACATGCTACATACATGCTACATACATGCTACATACATGCTACATACATGCTACATACATGCTACATACATGCTACATACATGCTACATACATGCTACATACATGCTACATACATGCTACATACATGCTACATACATGCTACATACATGCTACATACATGCTACATACATGCTACATACATGCTACATACATGCTACATACATGCTACATACATGCTACATACATGCTACATACATGCTACATACATGCTACATACATGCTACATACATGCTACATACATGCTACATACATGCTACATACATGCTACATACATGCTACATACATGCTACATACATGCTACATACATGCTACATACATGCTACATACATGCTACATACATGCTACATACATGCTACATACATGCTACATACATGCTACATACATGCTACATACATGCTACATACATGCTACATACATGCTACATACATGCTACATACATGCTACATACATGCTACATACATGCTACATACATGCTACATACTACATATATACTACATGCATGCTACATACATACCACATACATGCTACATACATACCACATACATACTACATATATACTACATGCATGCTACATACTGCATGCTACATACATACCACATATATACTACATACATACAATACATTCATACAATACATACATAGACATACAGTACATATAACATAGAGTAACATACTTACCAATACTTGTCACATTGTTCCCCGAAGCCATTGTCTTTTCCGGAATAAATATTAACATAACAAACCACAAAAATACTCACCCACGATCCGAAGCAGTCCACGAGTGTGTCCCACGACGATCTTGGGTAGAGAACTGCAGCATCAGCTGTTGCTGCCGTTCTCTACGGGCTGCAGGAATCCAATGACGGAAGGTAGGTATCCTTCCGCACTGTATTCCTCCGCCACTTAAAAAAAAAAAAAAGTCCCTAGTCTCACTTTATGCCATTGCTGTGTGGGAATTTCCCACGCAGCAATGGCATAAAGTGAGACTAGGGACTTTTTTTTTTTTTTTAAGTGGCGGAGGAATACAGTGCGGAAGGATACCTACCTTCCGTCATTGGATTCCTGCAGCCCGTAGAGAACGGCAGCAACAGCTGATGCTGCAGTTCTCTACCCAAGATCGTCGTGGGACACACTCGTGGACTGCTTCGGATCGTGGGTGAGTATTTTTGTGGTTTGTTATGTTAATATTTATTCCGTAGACGACAATGGCTTCGGGGAACAATGTGACAAGTATTGGTAAGTATGTTACTCTATGTTATATGTACTGTATGTCTATGTATGTATTGTATGAATGTATTGTATGTAGTATATATGTGGCATGTATGTAGCATGTATGTAGCATGTATGTAGTATGTATGTAGCATGTATGTAGCATGTATGTAGCATGTATGTAGCATGTATGTAGCATGTATGTAGCATGTATGTAGCATGTATGTAGCATGTATGTAGCATGTATGTAGCATGTATGTAGCATGTATGTAGCATGTATGTAGCATGTATGTAGCATGTATGTAGCATGTATGTAGCATGTATGTAGCATGTATGTAGCATGTATGTAGCATGTATGTAGCATGTATGTAGCATGTATGTAGCATGCATGTAGCATGCATGTAGCATGCATGTATGTAGCATGCATGTAGTATATATGTAGCATGTATGTAGTATGTATGTAGCATGTAGTATGTATGTAGCATGCATGTAGTATATATGTAGTATGTATGTAGCATGTAGTATGTATGTAGCATGCATGTAGTATGTATGTAGCATGCATGTAGTATGTATGTAGCATGCATGTAGTATGTAGCATGTATGTAGTATGTATGTGGTATGTATGTAGCATGTAGTATATATGTAGTATGTATGTGGTATGTATGTAGCATGTAGCATGCATGTAGCATGCATGTAGCATGCATGTAGCATGCATGTAGCATGCATGTAGCATGTATGTAGCATGCATGTAGCATGTATGTAGCATGTATGTAGCATGTATGTATGTAGCATGTATGTATGTAGCATGTATGTATGTAGCATGTATGTATGTAGCATGTATGTATGTAGCATGTATGTATGTAGCATGTATGTATGTAGCATGTATGTATGTAGCATGTATGTATGTAGCATGTATGTAGTATGTATGTAGTATATATGTAGTATGTATGTAGTATGTATGTAGTATGTATGTAGTATGTAGCATGCATGTAGTATGTATGTAGTATTTTTTTTTTTTTTAACATTTAACACATTAGCCGGATGATGGGACTACTACTGTCCCATCATTGGCTAATGTGTCAATCACTGTCATGGTAGCAGGCATCGCCCGATGGGACTTGTAGTCCCATCGGACGATGCTTGCACAGACCCCCGGACATCAGCACAGCCCCCCGGCAGGCCGGCACAGCCCCCCGGCAGGCCGGTACAGACCCCCACAGGGTGCACAGACCACCGGCAGGCCGGCACAGCCCCCCGGCAGGCCGGTACAGACCCCCACAGGGTGCACAGACCACCGGCAGGCCGGCACAGCCCCCCGGCAGGCCGGTACAGACCCCGGGCAGGCCGGTACAGCCCCCCGGCAGGCCGGCAGAGACCCCCGGAAGGCCCGAAATGACGGCGCATCATGATGCGCACACACCGCGCATCATGATGACGTCAGTCTGTCAATCAACTTTGAATTCCGATTCCGATGCCGAATTCCGATATTGAAAAAATATCGGAAGTCGGTATCGGCCGATACCCGATACTTGCGGTATCGGAATGCTCAACACTAGTCGTAACACAAAACATGTGAGCTCATAAATGCAAAATCTCAATCAACCAGTTGGTGACTCCTATACGGCCCCCAAAGACATGAGCTTAAACCAATGATTTAGAAGAATATCAAAAAATTCTTTATTGAACACCGTTTTAAAAATATTTGCATATTTCAGAAGTACAGTACAGGAACAAACAAACATGACACCAATAAGCTCACACAAACAATGTTAATTACTGCTTGGTATGAAGTAAAAGCGGCATAACAACTCCTTCTTTTACAGTTTAACCATTCGTATGGTGATTTTAAACATTATCCATAACAAATGCAATCCCCCCTGTCCATTGCTGTGTCAACCGACACCTGCACACTAAAACCATAAGGGGGTAGCAATACAAATCAGGCCTTAAAAACCACACCACACCTCCCATACACCTGGAATCCCAACTCTGGTATTAACCCATAATGCAAGAAACTGAGGGGAGAATGTGGCCCATTGAATGGAGTACACATGCCATAGGTTGTAACCACCCACCCTGCACACATTACCTGGATCCTTGCAACTTCAAACCAGTAAAGGGGAGCCTGTGTCACTCAGCCCCGACGCGCACGTTTCGCCTTGCTTCCTCGGGGGGCGTGTCTACATTGCGGGTACGTTCAACTTATATATGCATCCTTGTACTGGGTAAATGCATGTCACCTGAGTGAACGAAAATGGCGCGTGCGCCGACGGAGCCACGCTCCCATCAAAAGCGGCCATCAGGGCACGGCTATGGTGGCTAAACCGCCTCCCCCTGCGATGACGCGGTGTGTGGGGCGGAGTCAGCATCTAGCGCCGCTGCCCGGATGCCCAAGCGCGCACAAGTCCGTGCATGCGCACTAGGTCACTCAAGTGTTGTGGAGATAAGTCCCCAGATCTCGCGTAAAATCGTACTTATATTATGAAACCCCTGCTCGCTAAACCGACGGCTTTACCCGAAGGTGTACACATCCCAGTCGCACTGAAGCTGCACCTCAGCCTTACCACTACTGCATGGAAAATTTCTGCTATACCAATTACCTAAATGCCCCCAGAACACATATCACAATTTATATAATAAATCACACAGATATAAAAAGCCAGGATCACCTAAACTATCCTAAAGTGATACTACTAGAGCACCATAGGTCATTACATTAAATGTCGCTACGGCAACCGGATGCCGATTTTACATACCATATGCAACCAAGAAGCAGAATACTGGCGTCTCCTACATATATATCAATCAGTAGACCCCTTGAGCAATGCTCAACGGTTGCACACAAATATATGCCTGCCTACCTGTTGATGATTACTTAGATGGTTCTATATATTACCTCTTAACAATCCACGGCACAAAGGTGTATAATATTGATCAATACGGCTAAGCCGATTTTTCCACCCGATCCCTCCACCCAACTTCTCAATAATTTAATGATAGGAAACTTTTCATTCCTCTATCCCATAAAACAAGGGGGAAGTCCAAACAAGGTGAAGTCCAAGCAGTTTTGTCCACATCAGGAAAAGATCATCGCCACGTACTCCCAACTCCGTGATATAGCCTTCCTCCTTTCATGTTAATCATAATGGCAAGACACCTCTGGACCAATGATCTCCAAAGTCCCCATAGCAAGAAAAAGCTGGATGATGGAATACCACCCCTCAGAAGCCGTCCTTCCTCCATGTTGGTCATAATAGCGAGACGTCCTCCTGACTCATAATCTCAAAAACACCCATGCCAAGAACATGCAAAAAAAGAAAAAGACAAAATAAATACATAGCAGATTAAAAAATGCAAATATGCACCCACCTAAAAAGTCAGGAGTTGACAATAAAAACACCTACTAAAGGAAAATACAGAGCCCAATATTTAAAGAAACGCCACGAAACCAGCACTTTCATTCAACCCTGCTGGACTAAGTGTACCTAACCTATAAATCCATTTGCATTCCAATTTCACCAATTCTTTAACCATATCCCCACCCCTAGAACTCAGAGTAATCATGTCAATCCCCCTAATTCTCAGTTCATGAGGCTTACAATCATGGAATTTCTTGAAATGTCTAGGAAGCGTTTTTAATCCCGTGTCATCTGTGGCCGACTTAGCCTTCTCGATATCCAAACAATGTTCTCTTGTGCGGATCTTGAGTTCGTGGGACGTAAGCCCCACGTACACCTTCTTGCAAGGGCACGAAGCATGGTATATTACTCCTTTTGAGGAGCAAGTAATAAGTTTGCGGATTTCAAATATGCGTGACCCATCGTGATTTGAAAAAGTTTTACTCCTTACCAAATTGGCACATGCCTTGCATAACCCACAGGGAAAAAAAACGCTATTACCCTCCATGGGCTCCCTATTACCTGATTCAAAATGGCTATGCACTAACCGGTCACGCAAATTGCGTGCTCGTTTGGCCACCATTGAGGGGGCAGGGTCAAGTAATTTTCCCAAGACCGGGTCTGTAAGTAAGACACTCCAATGTTTTTGTAACACATCTCTAAATTCATTCCATTGATCATGGAACGGAGTGATAAACCTCACCTTATTGTCACCTAAGTGGCCCTTGCATGCCTGGCATAGTAATGTGTCAGTCGGAGTCTTCTTGGCTCTATTATACCCCTTCCGGATGCTTCTGTGACTATAACCACGTGCCTCAAATCGTTGGGTCAAATCCTTAGATTGTCTCTCAAATTGTTGGTTATCCGAGCATATCCGTTTGACCCGGAGAAATTGCCCAATGGGGATGCCCTGGATCAATGACTTGGGGTGAAAAGAATTGGCGTGATGTAAAGAGTTCGTAGCAGTTTCCTTGCGGAAAACGGTAGTAGACAAAATCCCTTCTTCGGACACTGCAATGGAGAGGTCAAAAAAAAAAAAAAAAAATAAAAAAAAAAAAAAAAAAAAAAAAATCGATAGAACGACCAAATTTATAAGTGAGGTGAATATTATAGCCATTGTCATTAAGGCGACTCATTGTGGCTTCAAGATCTTCTATTGAACCCTCCCAAATGAACAAAATGTTATCAATGAATTGTATCCAATTATACTGGTCAACAGCATTTTTGGTGCCAAAGATATTTCATCGAATTTAGGGTATTTTTGGGGTGCTGATTCTGAATATGTCATCAGTTTTGCCAGATTGGCTCAAGTTTTTGAGATTTTTGGTATCTTATTTATAGCACTTGTTGGTAAATGCGACGCATCATCTCATTAATTTCTTTGGATTAGTACTTGAACTGAGCAGTTCTCAATATAGTTTTGTGTTAATTAGTGTTCTAAAAGTTTGTTCATAGCTTGATTTTTGCACTAACTTTATGTTGTTGTCTGTTTTACAGTGAAAAGCATGAACTCATCATGAAGAAGTTGTCTTAACGATCCAGACTCATTCTGTTACATTTGTGGTGAATATACACTGCCAAAACATAGAAGAAACATAACAGACTTCGTAAAAAAAGTGTATTTTGCCTATTTTGGGGTTATGCTTGGGGACCAAGACAAGTTTTGGGCACCACACATA
The DNA here is from genome assembly GCF_039654945.1 of Dendrobates tinctorius. Lineage (NCBI taxonomy): Eukaryota > Metazoa > Chordata > Amphibia > Anura > Dendrobatidae > Dendrobates > Dendrobates tinctorius. The sequence goes on from NW_027361758.1 coordinate 117,336, forward strand.
GTGTGCAAAGCATGTATCGAATTATTACGAAAATGGAGCAAAGGACAAAGAAAAAGCTTCAAATTTGGTGTTCCAATGGTGTGGAGAGAGCCAAAAAATCATCATGATGACTGTTATTTATGGTAAACACAGGTACAGGCACATCTTCACAATGAGGGACAGGCCTTCTTGCAGATTCCATGTTACTCCCATTTTCGTTTCTTATGCTTATTGAATCCTTGCACTTGCACTGCACAGAAATAACAGTCATCATGATGATTTTTTGGCTCTCTCCACACCATTGGAACACCAAATTTGAAGCTTTTTCTTTGTCCTTTGCTCCATTTTCGTAATAATTCGATACATGCTTTGCACACTATGTGTGGTGCCCAAAACTTGTCTTGGTCCCCAAGCATAACCCCAAAATAGGCAAAATACACTTTTTTTACGAAGTGTGTTATGTTTCTTCTATGTTTTGGCAGTGTATATTCACCACAAATGTAACAGAATGAGTCTGGATCGTTAAGACAACTTCTTCATGATGAGTTCATGCTTTTCACTGGAAAACAGACAACAACATAAAGTTAGTGCAAAAATCAAGCTATGAACAAACTTTTAGAACACTAATTAACACAAAACTATATTGAGAACTGCTCAGTTCAAGTACTAATCCAAAGAAATTAATGAGATGATGCGTCGCATTTACCAACAAGTGCTATAAATAAGATACCAAAAATCTCAAAAACTTGAGCCAATCTGGCAAAACTGATGACATATTCAGAATCAGCACCCCAAAAATACCCCAAATTCATTAAAATATTTTGGACACCAGAAAAAAAATTTTTTTTCGTTGACCTGTGCATTCCAGGTATCTGATCACTCAAAAATTTCTCGCTACTAAAACCCTAAAAATAAATTTGCATACACCGGAGCGCAAGCCGCCCCCATGACAGTGCCCTGTTTTTGCAAAAAATTTTTATCAAACGTGATTACGTTATGTTTTAAAACAAATTCCAATAGTTCAATCACAAGGGCAGCCATGGGTTTGGGAACGTTACTAGCGAGTAAAAACCACCGAGCTGCTCGGATGCCGTCATCATGGCAGATGGAGGTGTAAAGCGCCTCCACGTCCGCTGTCACTAACACCATCTCCGTGTTTAAGTGAACATGGTTCAGGTGATTCAAGGCTGCAGTCGTGTCTTTGATACATGATGGAAGTTCATCCACTAATGGTTTTAAATAATAATCGATAATGGCACAGATTACCTCACAAAGCCCCTCTTTGCTTGAGACTTTGTCTCCCTGGTGGATCTAGAATGTTTTTATGGACCTTAGGGATAAGGTAAAACTAGGTTGGCAATTTGGGTTTCAAATTTTTAATCAAATCCACCAACCTTTTAGGGATAACGTGGTGTTCAAGGGCCGATTCCAAAATATCCACCAATATCATTTGAAATTTACTGGTAGGATTAAAGGTGAGTTGTTTGTAACAATCTCTATTGTTCAACAGTTTCTCAGCCTGGCAGATATACATATTTTTTGGCCATATAACAATATTACCACCTTTATCAGCCATCTTGAACACCACGTCATCCCATTCCTCCATCACAGATAGAGCTCTTCTTTCAGGACCAGTTAAATTTGACCCTCTTTTCTTTTTAGATGATAATGAGATAATGTCTCTAGCAACAGGCTTGGTAAAAACCTCTACCGCCGGTACCAATGATAGTGGGGGACATTTTTTTGATCTCCCAATCAAGTGATTCGGAACATTGCTCACCTCCTCAATTTGTTAATCCAAAAGGGAATGTAAATTGGCTAAAGCTTCCTGTTCCTTCCTTGTCGGAAAAACATCAAGATTCTCAGGTTCGCCAGCTGACTATCCGTTAATACATGTTGAGACAGATTAATTACCTTTAACTGGTCATCTCGTCGATTTCTTTTAAAGGAGTGTTGATCTCTTTTTCCCAACTGCCTAGTGCATGGTCTTGTATCCACCTCACTGGCTTGGCTCTCGTTCTCACTGACTGAAGAAAACGATTGTGCAGAAGAGCTTCGAAAAAAGCCCCTTTTGACCGGGTTTTTCTTCATCTGCCAACGAAAAATCTTGCCAGTGGCAAAATCCGTATTTTCTCTTTCAAATTTATTGAATTTATCCGTACTGATTGTTTTTTCCCATTTCTCCATGTCCTTCTCCAAACTGGAGATGGCTTCCTGAAAGTTAGTAGCCCTCATTTCAGTCTGTAATTTTTTCTCCAGATCTTTAATTTCATCCTTCATTCTAATCAATGTCATATTGTTTTTCTCAATGATTATCTGGATAAATTCCACGGAACAGGTATTCGCCGCTTTTATCCATCTTTGGGTCAAGGTGTCATACTCAAGCTCAAAAGACGGGTGTACCTGTATTCTTAACCCACGAGGGATGATTTTTTGGTCCCAATAATTTTGTAGGGCAGTCCTTGTCCACCAAACTTTCGTTTTCTTATGGAGTATATTTCTGTATTTCTTTAAAACCACCTGACTATTAACACACAGAGAACTCGTATTCGAACCTGTACACTTATATTGGATATTTTAACAAATGTTTAATAGAATAGAGTAGAGTAGGGGCTGGCCAAAAGAGTCTACCTTGTCGTGGTGGCGGCTTAAAAATTTTTTTGGCCAAAATAAAAGCTGCTGGCTGTGTGATCTGGTGATGGGAACTGTTAATGTGTGATTGGTGTGTTGTGCAGTTTTTCCAAGAGAGGGCGGTGGGACTGTGGACAGTTCGAGGGGTGGAGGTGGGGATGGGGTGGAGACTGAGCAGAGTTTCAAGTGGAACCCAAAAATTATACTGCCCCGAAATTCCTAGTGGCAGCCCTATCTGTGTGCACATGGGCAATGTTTGCTACCAGGAAGGTGCGGAGCCGGGACAAAGCAGGAGGAATCTCCAATGTTCTTTACAGCATTTGTTAAACTATTACTAAGCACTAATTTATAAGATTTATCACCAGTTTTATTCACAAGTAATTTGTGTCAGCAAAATGGCCCCAAATCATACACCCTGGGTACTGCCCCCTGTGCCATGGACCTAAATGCAGAAACACTGCGTTTTTCCATATTTCGTCTTTAATACAGTGGGGCAAAAAAGTATTTAGTCAGTCAGCAATAGTGCAAGTTCCACCACTTAAAAAGATGAGAGGTGTCTGTAATTTACATCATAGGTAGACCTCAACTATGGGAGACAAACTGAGAAAAAAAAAAAATCCAGAAAATCACATTGTCTGTTTTTTTTTCATTTTATTTGCATATTATGGTGGAAAATAAGTATTTGGTCAGAAACAAGCAATCAAGATTTCTGGCTCTCACAGACCTGTAACTTCTTCTTTAAGAGTCTCCTCTTTCCTCCACTCATTACCTGTAGTAATGGCACCTGTTTAAACTTGTTATCAGTATAAAAAGACACCTGTGCACACCCTCAAACAGTCTGACTCCAAACTCCACTATGGTGAAGACCAAAGAGCTGTCAAAGGACACCAGAAACAAAATTGTAGCCCTGCACCAGGCTGGGAAGACTGAATCTGCAATAGCCAACCAGCTTGGAGTGAAGAAATCAACTGTGGGAGCAATAATTAGAAAATGGAAGACATACAAGACCACTGATAATCTCCCTCGATCTGGTGCTCCACGCAAAATCCCACCCCGTGGGGTCAGAATGATCACAAGAACGGTGAGCAAAAATCCCAGAACCACGCGGGGGGGCCTAGTGAATGAACTGCAGAGAGCTGGGACCAATGTAACAAGGCCTACCATAAGTAACACACTACACCACCATGGACTCAGATCCTGCAGTGCCAGACGTGTCCCACTGCTTAAGCCTGTACATGTCTGGGCCCGTCTGAAGTTTGCTAGAGAGCATTTGGATGATCCAGAGGAGTTTTGGGAGAATGTCCTATGGTCTGATGAAACCAAACTGGAACTCTTTGGTAGAAACACAACTTGTCGTGTTTGGAGGAAAAAGAATACTGAGTTGCATCCATCAAACACCATACCTACTGTAAAGCATGGTGGTGGAAACATCATGCTTTGGGGCTGTTTCTCTGCAAAGGGGCCAGGACGACTGATCCGGGTACATGAAAGAATGAATGGGGCCATGTATCGTGAGATTTTGAGTGCAAACCTCCTTCCATCAGCAAGGGCATTGATGATGAAACGTGGCTGGGTCTTTCAACATGACAATGATCCAAAGCACACCGCCAGGGTAACGAAGGAGTGGCTTCGTAAGAAGCATTTCAAGGTCCTGGAGTGGCCTAGCCAGTCTCCAGATCTCAACCCTATAGAAAACCTTTGGAGGGAGTTGAAAGTCCATGTTGCCAAGCGAAAAGCCAAAAACATCACTGCTCTAGAGGAGATCTGCATGGAGGAATGGGCCAACATACCAACAGTGTGTGGCAACCTTGTGAAGACTTACAGAAAACGTTTGACCTCTGTCATTGCCAACAAAGGATATATCACAAAGTATTGAGATGAAGTTTTGTTTCTGACCAAATACTTATTTTCCACCATAATATGCAAATAAAATGAAAAAAAAAAAAAAAAAACAGACAATGTGATTTTCTGGATTTTTTTTTCTCTGTTTGTCTCCCATAGTTGAGGTCTACCTATGATGTAAATTACAGACGCCTCTCATCTTTTTAAGTGGTGGAACTTGTACTATTGCTGACTGACTAAATACTTTTTTGCCCCATTGTATATATATTTTTTGTTGTTAACAATCTGCTCCGATTGGGTCATTGCTATATTTTTTATGCTTCCCAGTGTATGCATTTTTGGTGTAGGTTTAGTGCTGGCACCACATTGTTTGTTTTTCTTTGGGTTGCCCTGGAGTGGTGCTTCTAACCTAAGATCCCTGCCACCATCTTCACCTTTTATCAGTGCCATCTTGTGACTACAACTTCTGTCTGCAGGAAGTCAGAAGTAACAGAAACACGCTATCAGGCCACGTTCACATGTTCAGTATGTTACCTGCCGGGAAAGAAACGCTACAGCACTGTTCCCCTGCCGGGTGCGCACCTGAAATGAAGCAAGTTGATCACTTGAAGCAAGTTGATCACTTCGCCTCAGGCGGCATTTAGTCCCTGAAGAAGTGTAAAGATCGATGTTTCAAATATATTCCTATTTAAAAGTGTATGTATTTTACATGTGTGTCAGATTAGTCTAGTAAAGAGTAAACCAGATTTATTTGTACTGATTTTGCTAGGGGGGGGCGCCATTTTGCAGTTCGCCTCAGGCAGCAGAGAGGCTAGGTTCACCCCTGGCTGCAGCATAACGACTAGGGGCTCAGCAGGTAAGACCAGTGACTGCCCGCTGCCGCCAGAAGTGAGGCCGACTTGTTAGGCGGGGAAGCCGGAAGAACTCAGCATCGGCCTCAGCCAGCAGCTGACCAACCATCTCACTCAGGTGGAGAAACAGACAACTGAGTCGCGCTAAGTGGAATTAATATATAAACTGCCATTCTGAATTACTCTTTCCCCTGTTTACCCCTCATCCTTTATCTGTTTAGTTCCTGTTGCTCCCTGCCAGGAGATTACCCCTATATTGATAAAATAAATAATTGTTAACCCCTGCTCTGTGCTTCTGTGTCACTGCATCCGAATATCTGTTAGTCCGGGATCACACATGTGAGAAACACGGCCGAGTCTCACACGTTAATACTCGGTACTGCCGCCGGCACTCGGGAGCGGAGTGTGCGGCCACGTAGCAATACATAGAGCCACACGCTCTGCTCCCGAGTGCCGACGGCAGGGCCGGATATTAACATGCGAGACTCGGCCGTGTTTCTCGCATGTGTGATGCTGGCCTTGCACAGAGGAGGCACGAAACAGGGAATTCACCATAGTATCATTTCAAAATATGTTTGTTTGCAGGAAGCTAAACTTATCTTTATAGGTCTGGATATCCAAAAATTTGATGGAACATTGAATGTATGTACAAGTGAGCTTCATATTATGGTTATTTTCATTCAACATGTCCACTAATTCCTTCAAATCATCCTCAGTATCCTAGTAAATCAATATAATGTTGTCAATAAATCTTAACCAAAGCTGGACACTTTCAACAGTTTGATAGAGTTGATAAAGAAGGAATCTACAGCCCCAAGAACAAATTGGTATATGAGGGTGCAAAATCAGCTCCCATAAGCAGTTCCTTGGAGCTTTTAATAGAACAGTGGTCCTCATCCTTTCTGACCTTGAGAGCCACATGCAGAGAGAGGGTCGCGAGCCACATTCAGCACTGAGAAAGGGGCGCGAGCCACATCCAGCTCCCACCCCCTTCAGAGTAGTGTCAACCAAAGCCCCCATTGCAGCTATAATCATAACCAAAGCTTTTCCACATAAATTACTCCAAAGAAGTACACCGAGATCCAGGGGTTCACACAATATCCCCATTCAGTATTCTCCCATCAAGGACTCTCAAAACACTGTAACATCCTGCTTTGAGCACCTCCTCTAATAGGTAGTACCATCCTCCAGCGTACCATACCTAAAACATCTCTAATCCTCTAAGACCAGTAAATGTGCATCCACATCTGCACATCTGTGCAGGGGTACTCACAAAATTCACCATTTTGAGATGTACTCTTCATACCTGTTTGCTAGACCTGGACCTAATGCACCAAGCTGGCAGACAGTCGCGAGCCACAATTCATGGGACCGCGAGCCACATGTGGCTCCCGAGCTACAAGTTGGGGACCCCTGCAATAGAGGGTCTTCTTGAAAAGGAACATTTAATCTGATCTGATCAGAAACATACCTATAGATATAAATATTTTTGTTGATTCTAGGCCACCAAGATATTTGAGTAAAGGGTACGGATAATGCCTCTACATCTACGGCGGCTAACCATAAATGATAATTATGTATTCAGCACGTAGATATATAAAAGTGCAATAGAAATGTAATAAACCTCCACAAACATAAATTTGAAATACAGAATTCTACAACTCTCTTGTCTATCTTGTGTTACAAGAGACGACCGTGCTAAGCTTTCTATCAGTAAATCACAACATGTAACCGAAAATGTAGGTAACCTTGAAATGATATTAATAGTTTTAATTCACCATCAGTCCCAAAAGCATTTCTAATTATAATAGAAAAAAAATGATAATTAAGCCTAATAACCTCTTTAGCTTCCAGAACAGTAAAATGATACAATCCCTGTGCGTCAATGAATTTCAGTGTGTCAGCCATAATATTTTTTAAAGGGTGCGTCCAGGCATATGTTACTGACCAGGATAGGTAGTATCAGATCAGTGTGAGGTCACCAAGACCCAGCACCTTCACTTCACTTTCTTGTTTAGACATTGCAGATGGCTTTTTCTCAGTACCCCTAACACCTGAATCTGCACTCCGCTTCGCATTCACTTTTGAGAATGTGCAATACCTGTTCACGCGGTTGCCCATGGGATTTCACAGTTCTCCTGTGTATTTCCATCAGGCATTAGCTCTGGTGTTAGAACCCCTGGGTTACGAAGACAAAGTCTTACAGTATGTTGATTATTTATTGATTCAAACTGTCGATGAATGTGAACACAGAGAAACCCTTGAAAATGTTTGTCAGGCTTTACAAAATGCAGGACTCAAAATGAGTCTAGATAAAGTACAATTGATGAAATCAGAGGTTAAATTTCTGGGTGTGTCTGTCTCAGCAGAAGGAAAGAAGCCCATGCATGATAGGGTTAAAGCTATTCAGGCTGTCCCCATACCAACTAACATTACTGAACTCAGAAAATTTTTGGGTCTTATTAATTTTTCCAGAGAATTCATTGAAGATTTTGCTTATTTGGCTAAACCACTGTATGATTTATTGAAAAATGTTGATAATGACTTTGACCCTGTTAATGTAGAGGGAACCGCCTTACAGGCTTTTGAGGGATTGAAGCGCGCCCTTACGGCAGCTGCTGCATTGATTAACCCTGACCCTTCCCAGCCTTTCTACATTCAGACTTACACCGGTGATATCTCTATTTCTTCTGTGCTCCTATAAAAATGGCCCAAAGAAAGCCCAGAAGTGTCTAGTCAGTTGTATTCCCTAGGTTATTACTCCAGGTTGCTGACTCCCGTGGAAAAAGGATTCACTCAGTGCATGAAGCACCTACTGGGCGTGCACTGGACTATGAATCAAGTGAAGCATATAGTGGGATTTGCTCCTTTAATTCTACAGACCCCGCATGTCACCTTAAAAACTTTGCTGAAGGGAAAAGCTTCAGGTATTAATTCACAGAGAATGGCCCAATGGATCATTGATTTTGAGACTAGAGACTTACAAGTCGAAGTGGGTGAGAAATATCACTTAGCCCAGATGATGCAGTATGCAGGGAAAAGTCACGATTGTCAAATTGAACAGGCTAATGTTACTCCCTCTCCCTTCCGAGCAGACTTTCAAGAGGGAATCCCCTGTGCCTATATTGACGGAGCTCGCTATTGGCATGAGGGGCATTACGTCACAGGCTTCGCTGTGTGGTTTCCAGCTAAGCCATTGCTGCTGCAGTATAAACTCCCTGGTCATTTCTCCGCTCAAAGAGCTGAGTTGGAAGCAGCTCTACAGGTCATTCTCGTGTGTCCAGAGCCAATGAATATCTTCAGTGATAGCGCATATGTTGTGTCGTCACTCACTCTATATCTTAATGTATGGGCCCTTAGGGGGATGGTTGATTCTCAGAACAAGCCCTTGCAGCATGCAGACATTCTAAAACAAATTGAGCAACGGGGTAAAGAATTCCCAAAATTATGGTCCTTCTGTAAAATCAAAGGACACCAGAGGTGATTCCTGACCCCCACATCCTTGGCAATGCATATGTAGATCACGCGGCCAAGGAGGCTGCACTCACAGGCGATGACAAATATCCTCAAGAAGTCATCGCTGCAGTCACTGAGAAACCCCGAGAGCCCCCCTCCCTTGTCTTTTCTCCTCTTCAAGATCTTGTAAAGGCACAGGAGAAGGAGGGTGACTCATCCCTGTTCAATTCCCTCGAGTCCCTGCCCATTGAGGGGGAGTGTTTGTACTACAAACGGGTTAATGATAGACTTGTGCCTTATATCCCGACTACAATGATTAAGTCTTGGCTCAAATTTTCACGCTAAAAAGGTGAATAAAATGGTTCATATCAATCAGTGTAGACTTCTTAATTATTTTACTGAGATTTCTGGTAAGGACTGATACTCCACTCTTTTTTTCCTATTTCCTCCAGGTCAGCTGAAGATTTTCATATTCGACTCCTGGGACCATGAGCCTATTGGATGATCAGGAGAAGATGTTTCACACTATACAGTGGGACTCTGATAGTGTGAGAGGGGGAGAAGATCAGGAAAATCCAGAAGACAAGGAATGAGAAGAAAAAGACCAAAAGACTTGACTATTGTGCAACTTATTTTTTTCAGGACTATTTGAATTATTTTTTTATTATGTGTTTGTTCTATTTTTAGGGACTTTTGCCTTACACACACGTGCATAAAGCACTGAATTACCCCAATATTCTTATTTTCAATAATTCACTCATGAATATTGCAGTACTGTATGTTGAACTCTGGATAGAGTACAAGAGGGGGACTTGTAAGAGAATGGTCAGCCATGATATACTGAGCGGCCATGTTGTCTCTAGCAGCCATTTTGTCAGAATTACACAAGTTGTAAAGGAATCTACTTCTACAAAAGAACTAATAGATGGAGGATGGCAAAATGAGATCATGTCTCCTAGCAACCTCAGCCGATGTGCGTAGAGGAAGATTGGATCGATCAATAGGGTCACAGGTCACCAAATATATGGCCAGTATGCTTATACGTGATAGTGTGGTAGCGAAGTGTAGAGTAGTTAAAATGTCAGGATGTAAGAATTTAGGGACCTAGACTGGAGACAATGATAAGATTTTAGGAGAGTAGCCATAGATACCAATGACTTATGGGTTTTAGTGTTGCTTGAAGAAAAGTTAATTAATATCTTCGTATTATGTCATTATATTCTCTGTTCTAAACCACGTTTCTGTAGATTACCATGAAAACTCCTTAGAATTATAATGTTAACGCCCTCTGCGGCAAAATGCAGCTTTCTTTGTTCTGATAATGTATAAGAAGCTCTTGTTACTGTTGCCATTCCATCGACATCATGCCACTGTGCCTCACCATGGCCAGGGCACAGAGCCTTATCATCGCCAGACTTCCTAGCGAATCTCTGCCTATCTGAATTCCTGTTTTTGCCCGCATATTCCAGCTCCTCTGTTATTCTGTATCTGTCTTGCCGTGTATCTCCGAATAAACCTTCAACCTCAGCTTGATAAGAGATCGTCTGTGGAACTTCTTCCCGACTCTTCCAGCTCTCAGTAGAACGTTTTCTTACACCTGCAATGTATATGAATTCCTGGACGTTTATATGCGCTTCTCGTCAGTGTGATCCTCCGAAGCATGCATGGACATCTATAAAGCTATAGAGCACCAAATAAGGAAGATTTGCTTAGGTTTTTGTTTTACTCTCGTTGCTGCTGCCTTTCAGAGATGTAAACGTGTTCGAAACTAAATATTTGCAGAGTTAAGTGAAACCGCCAGAAGAGGCTGTGGAAAAAGGATTTCATACTGGAGGGGTACAGAGGGATAGCACTGATCTTCATGTGTTGTAAGTGGAGGTGACTGCTTTGGCTGATCTACCAGTACTCATACAGTACATAACCTGAACGCTGCACAGAAATATGGGTGTTGCCAATGTATTTAATGTTAGGGAATGTGAAGATGTAAGTACAGCAAGCAAGGCAAGTTGTAACATGACGGCTATAATGGAACACTATTATATATGTAATATGCATTACAGCCTCCACTGTGGCAATAAATAAGATACTGGCCAAGGGGTTCAGCCAAGCGGCTGTTACAGATACGTAATCTACTACATTGTCTATTGAAAGAATGGGATTAACATGTTGCATCATCACATCAGCGGGCTGTGCTAGAAAAAGTACTATGATAGATATTCCTCCTTCTATTGCTAACCATTCCACTACTATGTATGAGAAAAATTAGGTCACACCGTCTAGACCAGCAATGTTCAACTCCCTTCCTTAGAGAGGAATGAAATATGAAGGTAGTTGCCATGCGCAAATAATTTGGGTATGTGCACACGTAGTTTTTAGGTTGTGCGGATTTTGTTGAAAACTCTGCAGGACTAAAGTCTTGCGGTTTATCTGCAGATTAGCCTGCGGTTTTGCCCTGCAGTTTCACACCTCATAAGGCTATGTGCACACGGTGCGGATTCTGCTGCGGCTCCGCAGCGGTTTTGGCGCTGCGGGTCCGCAGCAGATTTAGGGGCGTTGTACAGTACTATTGTTTTCAATGGTAAACTGAAAAACGCTGTGCACATGCTGCTGATTTTTCCGCGCGGATTTGCTGCGGGTTACAATCCGCAGCATGTCAATTCTTTGTGCGGATTCCGCTGCGGTTTCACACCTTATCCATTATGAGGTGTGAAGCCGCAGGGCAAAACCGCAGGCCAATCCGCAGATAAAGCGCAGGACTTTTGTCCTGCGGATTTACCTGCAGATTTTTCAACAAAATCCGCACAACCTAAAAACTACGTGTGCACATACCCTAATGCATGAGCCCAATATCAGAAGCACTTCCCATCAACAGAAGCCCAGGCTAGACCACAAATGAGTGCATAAACTATTTAGTAATTGTCATATTAAAATATTTTCTCATATTGTAAGAAAAAAAAAAAAAAAAGAAAAACTATTTTTGAAAATAAGCAGTTAAATAAATGTTAGTTGACGTTCAGAAGAAAATCTTTCACAGTCCGCAATCTGAGGGATTGATCAAATGGAAACATGAAATTACTTTTGTGTTGCTGACTAAGTCTAACAGCAAACTCGGTTTAAAAAAAAGGTGCACATTCAGTTATCTTATCCAGATCGTTTTGCAATATTGTAATGTCAAGGTCAGATTTTAATATCCCACATATTTTAGTTTCATCAGCAAAGACTAACACTTTACTCTCAATCCCATCCATAAGGTCATTAACCCCTTCACCCCCAAGGGTGGTTTGCACGTTCATGACCGGGTCAATTTTTACAATTCTGACCACTGTCCCTTTATGAGGTCATAACTCTGGAACGCTTCTATGGATCCCGGTGATTCTGACATTGTTTTCTCGTGACATATTGTACTTCATGATAGTGGTAAAATTCCATTCAAATAACTTGCATTTATTTGTGAAAAAAATGGAAATTTGGCGAAAATTTTGAAAATGTCGCTATTTTCCAACTTTGAATTTTTATGCCCTTAAATCACAGAGATACGGCACAAAAAAACTTGATAAGTAACATTTCCCACATGTTTACTTTACATCAGCACAATTTTGGAACCAAAATTTTTTTTGTTACGAAGTTATAAGGGTTAAAAATTGACCAGCGATTTCTCATTTTTGCAACACCATTTTATTTTTACGGACCACATCACATTTGAGGCCACTTTGAGGGGTCTATATGATAGAAAATACCCAAAAGTGACACCATTCTAAAAACTGCACCCCTTAAGGTGCTCAAAACCACATTCAAGAAGTTTATTAACCCTTTAGGTGCGTCACAGGAATTTTTTGAATATTTAAAAAAAAAAAAATGAATATCTAACTTTTTTTCACAAAACAAATACTTCAGGGTCAATTTTTTTTATTTTACCAAGGGTGACAGGACAAATTGGACTGCAAAAGTTATTGTGCAATTTGTCCTGAGTACGCTAATATCTTATATGTTGGGGGGAACCACGCATGGCAGAGCTCAGAAGGGAAGGAGCGCCGTTTGACTTTTTCAATGCAAAATTGGCTGGAATTCAGATCGGACGCCATGTCACGTTTGGAGAACCCTGATGTACCTAAACAGTGGAAACCCCCCACAAGTGACCCCATTTTGGAAACTAGACCCCCCAAGGAACTTATCTAGATATGTGGTGAGAACTTGGAACCCAAAAGGGCTTCACAGAAGTTTATAACGTACAGCGGTACAATTAAAAAATCATATTTTTTCCACAAAAATGATCTTTTCACCCCCAATTTTTATTTTCCCAAGGGTAACAGGACCCTAAAAGTTATTGTGCCATTTGTCCTGAGTACGCTGATACCCCACATGTGGGTGTAAACCACTATTTGGGCGCATGGCAGAGCTCGGAAGGGAAGCAGCGCCATTTGACATTTTTGGCTGGAATTGAGATCGGACACCATGTCGCGATTGGAAAACCCCTGATGTACCAAAACAGTGGAAACCCCCCACAAATGACACCATTTTGGAAACTAGACCCCCTAAGGAACTTATTTAGATGTGTGGTTATCTCCCTATTTGTGGGAGAAAACTACTGTATGGGCACACGTCGGGGCTCGGAAGGGAAGTAGTGACGTTTTGGAATGCAGACTTTGATGGAATGGTCTGCGGGTGTCATGTGCATTTGGAGAGCCCCTAATCTACCTAAACTATTGAAACTCCCCACAAGTGACCCCATTTTGGACACTAGACCCCCCACGGAACTTATCTAGATGTGTGGTGAGCACTTTGAACCCCCAAGTTTTTTTCCACAAAAATGATATTTTTGCCCCCAATTTTTTATTTTCCTAACGGTAACAGGAGAAATTGGACCCCAAAAGTTGTTTTGCAATTTGTCCTGAGTAGGCTGATACCCCATATGTGGGGGTAAAACACTGTTTGGGCACATGGCAGAGCTTGGAAGGGAAGGAGCACCATTTGACTTTTTCAACTCAGAATTGGCTGGAATTGAGATCAGACACCATGTTGCATTTGGAGAGCACCTGATGTGCCCAAACAGTGGAAACCCCCAATTCTAACTCCAACCCTAACGCCAACACACCCGTAACCCTAATCTCAGCCCTAACGTAACCCTAGCCCTAACCCTAACCCTGGCCCTAATGGGAAGATGGAAATAAATACATTTTCTTTTAATTTTATTATTTTTCCCTTACTAAGGGAGTGATAACGGGGGGTTTGATTTACTATTTATGGCGGTATTTATTTTTGGCGGCTGTCGCACGCTAAAAGACGCTTTTTATTGTAAAAATAGTTTTTGCATCACCACATATTGAGAGCTATAATTTTTCCGTATTTTGACTCACTGAGCCATATGAAGTCTTATTTCTTGCGGGACGAGTTGACGTTTTTATTGGTACCATTTTCGGGCACGTGATATTTTTTGATTGCTTTTTATTCCGATTTTTGGGACGCAGAATGAACAAAAACCAGCGTTTCATGAATTTCTTTTGGGGGGGGTGCGTTTACACCGTTCCGCGTGCAGTAAAATTGATAAAGCGGTTTTATTCTTCGGGTCAGTACGGTTACAGCGATACCTCATTTAGGTCTTTTTTTATGTTTTGTCGGTTTTATGCAATGAAAACTATTTTATATAAAAAATAATTATTTTTGTATCGCTTTATTCTGCAAGCTATAACTTTTTTATTTTTTCGCTGACGATGCTGTATGGCGGCTCGTTTTTTGCGGGACACGATGACGTTTTCAGCGGTACCATGGCTATTTATATGCGTCTTTTTCATCGCGCGTTATTGCACTTTTTGATTGGCGGTATGATAATAAATCATTCTTTTTTGCTTTGTTTTTTATTTTTTTTTTTAAGGGGTTCGCTAAAGGGGTTAACTAATGGGATAGTTTTATAGGGCAGGTCGTTACGGACGCGGCGATACCTAATGTGTACTTTTATTGTTTTTTTTTTTATTAAAAAAAAATGGATTTATTGGGGGAATATTTTTTTTTTTCTAATTTATTTGGCGATTTTTTTTTTTAATTATTTAACACTTTTTTTTTTTTTTAACTTTAATACATAGTCCCAGGTGGGACATCACTGTCCTGTGACAGATCGCTGATCTGTCACATCACAGATCACTGTGACAGATCAGTGATCTGTCACAGGCAGTTCTGCAGACTTCCTCATGCCTGCGCTTTGCAGGCACTGAGGAAGTCAGCTCCCTACAGGCCCCCGAAGGCCCCCGTCGCTATCTTGGATTCGGGGGCCTGTAGGGAAAGAGACCCCCGCAGCAGCACTGCACATTGCGCTGCCGTGGGGGGCTCAGGGAAGCCCGGAGGGAGCCCCCTTCCTGCCGATGCTTCCCTTTAACCCCCGGTACACCGCGATCATGTTTGATCGCGGTCTGCAAGGGGTTAACGTGTCGGGGATGGTCCGTGACCACCCCTGAGACATAGTGCCGGGTGTCAGCTGTGATAATCAGCTGACACCCGGCCGCGATCAGCGGCGCTCACCACGTGGGCGCCGCTGATCGCGGTAGACGTACTATCCCGTCCATGGGCATAGGGGCCCGGGTCCCATGGACGGGATAGTACGTCTGATGTCAGGAAGGGGTTACTAAAGAGGCTAAAAAGAATCGGTCCTAGCACAGATCCATGCGGTACCGCACTGCTGACTATATCCCATTTAGAGAACGTACCATTTATGATGACTCTTTGTTTCCTGTCATTTATCCAATTCCTTACCCATCTGTATATAGTATTCCCCAATCCTTGCTTGTGTAGCTTCAGTATAGGTTGTTATGTGGTAGAGTATCAAATGCCTTTGCACAATCCAGATAAATCACATTAGCTGCATTATTAACATCCAGATTCATGGTTGGACTGGCCCACTGGAGAGCTGGAGGATTCTCCGGTGGGTTCAGGCACTGACATCTGCTTGCATACTGGGCCGCAGCTGCCTAGGGCTCCCACTGCCCAAGGGGCCCCGAGCCAGTGGCGTATTGCTAATAGTGGCACACTACGCAGCTGCTGTGGGACCCATGAGTCAGAGGGGCCCGCCCGGTGCCGGCGGAGCAGCGGGTGACAGCAGGCAGGAGCCTGCTGCTGCAGCTAAAGCTTGTACCACGGGAGTGGAGAGCAGTGAATATTCATTTCACCTTAATAGCAAGCAGCAGGGCAGGCATCAGCAACCGGGCACGTGCCAGGTCACTGAGCAAGTGGGGGTCCACTCAATGTCGGGGACACCAGCAAGCTATGGGGGCCTAGTGCCCAAGCCTGCACCCGCAAGTGGGCTGCCCCGCTTGATCAGAGCCCCGGCACTTGCGATACATTCCTCTCCCTGATCCATTGCTGTGACGTCTTCCTCGTCTTCTGACTATGATGTTCAGGTCAGAGGGCACTATGACGTCAAGTCTGTGCGCCCTTTGCCTGAACAGTCACAGTGCAGAGAGCCGGAAGACTGTGATGCTGAGGAGTCCGGAGCAGAGCAGCGGCCAGCAAGGAGAGGTGAGTATTTCATTTTGCTTTATTCTTTGGAGCATCTTAGGGGGCCCATCATATATGGGACCCATTATACACTGGAACATCATATATGGGCCCATTATATACTGGAGCAACATACACGGGCCCATTTTACACTGGATCATCATATATGACACATTCAGGAGAAGAACATCTCGCCAATCATTAAGCATGGGGGTGGATCAATCATGCTTTGGGGTTGTATTTCAGCCAATACTATAGGATACATTGAACTGGTGGAAGGAAGAACGAATTCAATGAAATTTCAACAAATTCTTGATGCAAACATAACACCTGTAAAAAAAACTGAGGTTGAAAAGAGAATGGCTTCTCGAAATGGATAATGATCCTAAACACATGTCAAAATCCACAATAGACTACCACAGAAGGCGCAAGCTGAAGGTTTTACAACGGCCATCACAGTCCCCTGATCTGAACATCATTGAAAATCTGTAGCTAGACCTCAAAATAACATGCAAAACAACTCAGGAATCTCACAGAACCAGTAGAATTTTCAAAGGATGAATGGATGAACATCCCTTAACCCCTTCGCGACATGCACCATACTAGTACTGCTCTGCGAGTTAGGTTCGCACAAACCACTGTACTAGTACGGCGCTATTATTTCCGGTCACCATGCTGCATCGTGCGGTGACCGGGTTAAGATGGCTGCTGCCCCTGACAGCAGACCATCCCTGCACGTCGCCCCGGGGGGGCTGCACCATCCCCCTGCATCGGCGATTGCTGTGATTGGCTGGTCAATTCTGACCAGCCAATCACAGCATTATGTCAATAAAGTTAGTGAGAAAAAAAAAAAAAAAAAAAAAAAAAGCATGTGACATGCTGTGATCTGTGCTGTGTGACACAGCACCAATCACAGCCATCACAATGGGGTAATTGCGGCATCACCTCACCTGATTAACCCCTTGTCATGGTATGCCTAGGTTACTTTAGGCAGAAATCCCGGGACCCCTGCGATGTCCCTCAGACTAGGGGAACCCTGTCTGTCCCTCTACCCAGGGTTTACACTGAAGGTGTGCCTGCCTGAGCCTCCACCCTGTCCCTGTCTCCTGTCCAGCCCTAAGCTGAACCCACCACCCTCCACCCAGTGAGGGGACCAGACACCAGACCCCACAAATACGTAAGGACAGGGGTAAAAGAAACACCACACAGTTAATACACAAGGGAATACAATAATGTGCAAGGGCAACCAAATATATATATAACAGATTGGAGAAAGAACCACTGAGGGATATACTGCACCAGATATCAGACGCTCCAAAACCACCACTGCTGACCGGTATTGCTAGCACTAGGCTAAAGCTATAGTCGGCGACGCCCATAGTCAGGACGAACTATTTAAAGACCAAGGGCGTGGCCCAGCCCTCAGCCAGCATGACAACCTGGTTAACCCTATCCCGACTGGAACAGAATACCCAACAGGGTATTACCGCTGTCTGCCGGACACCCTGGTGTGAACAGTGTCCGACATGACAGTACCCCACCTTCTACGAGGGACCTCCGGAACCTCACCATGTCGAGGACCTGGCTTGTCCGGATGGCGACGATGGAACATAGTAACCAGTCGATCAGCATGAATGTCAGAGGCCGGCACCCATGTCCTCTCCTCAGGACCATAGCCACGCCAGTGGACCAGGTACTGTAGAGTGCGACGCACAACCCTAGAGTCCACCACTTTGGACACCTCAAATTCCAACGCGCCATCCACCAAGACGGGAGGTGGTGGCCCGGGGGAACCATCCACCAAACCCACGACCTTCTTTAGCAATGCTTTGTGAAATACATTATGATTCTTATACACAGCCAGCAACTCCAAAAGAAATGCCACGGGGTTGATCACTGCGGAGATTCTAAATGGGCCAATGAACCTGGGACCCAACTTAAGTGACGGTATCTTGAGCTTAATGTTCCTAGTAGATAACCACACCCAATCACCCACACACAGGTCCGGACCTGGCACACGTCTGCAGTCAGCCACCCATTTGTACCTGGAACCCACCTTCAACAAGCGCTGCTTGACTTTCCTCCAAACAGACGACAATTGAGCTCCCAACTGGTCCTCCTCAGGGACACCAACTGAGCACCCCTGACGCAAGGTGCAAAATTGAGGATGTTGACCATACACACAAAAAAAAAGCAGATTCCCCAGACGATTCCTGGCAATGGTTGTTTATTGCGAATTCTGCCAGAGGAAGAAACGCTGACCACTCTTCCTGATTGTCGGAAATAAAGCAGCGCAAGTATTGCTCCAGGTTTTGGTTGATCCGCTCAGTCTGTCCATTCGACTGAGGGTGGAAAGCCGATGAATGAGATAATTTGATTCCAAGGCGAGAACAAAAAGCTCTCCAAAACTTTGCCACAAACTGCGTACCTCGATCAGACACAATGTCAGACGGGACACCATGAAGTCTGACCACCTCGCGAATAAATATCTGAGCAATAGTCTTAGCATTGGGCAAAGACGGTAAAGCAACGAAATGTGACATTTTGGAGAACCCATCAACAATTACCAAAATGACCGAGTTCCCTGCCGAGGCGGGCAAGTCAGTAATAAAATCCATGGAAATCTCAGTCCATGGCTTACTGGGCACCCCGAGTGGCTGCAAGCTACCAGCTGGACGGGAACGAGGAGTCTTGGCCCGTGCGCACGTGGTACAGGTAGCCACATATGAGGCACATCCTGCCAGATTTTAGGCCACCAAAAACGACGCGATACCAGTTCCAGAGTGCTCTTAACCCCTGGATGACCTGCCAGTACCGTGTCGTGATGTTCGCCCAACACTCTAGAGCGTAGATGTAGCGGCACAAAAGATTTATTAGCAGGCAACCCCGGCGGTACCACCTCCTGAGCCTCCGCAATCTCTGCCTCAATCTCTGTCGTGATGGCAGATACCACCACACCCTTTTGGAGAATAGGCACCGGCTCTTCACATAACTCTCCACCAGGAAAACACCTGGATAAAGCGTCTGCCTTAATATTCTTCGAACCAGGTCGATAGGTAACAATGAAGTTGAACCGGGTGAAGAATAATGCCCAGCGAGCCTGTCTGGAGGACAGGCGCTTAGCAGATTCTAAATAAAGCAAATTCTTATGGTCGGTTATCACAGTAATCTGATGAACAGCCCCCTCCAAGAAGTGTCGCCACTCCTCAAATGCCAATTTGATGGCCAATAGTTCCCTGTTGCCAATATCATAATTACGCTCCGCAGGCGACAGCTTCTTGGAGAAGAAGGCACACGGATGCAACTTGGCCCAAGAAGGGCCCTGAGACAGTACAGCCCCCACTCCAACCTCCGACGCATCCACCTCCACGACAAACGGTAAGGAGACATCGGGCTGCACCAGAATGGGCGCTGAGGCAAAACTATTCTTGAGGAATTCAAACACCTGTACCGCAGGCTCAGACCAGTCAGAAAAGTCGGTACCCTTCTTAGTCATGTCAGTCAGTGGTTTGGCAATCAGAGAAGTTCTTAATAAATTTCCTATAGTAATTGGAGAAGCCAAGAAATCGCTGAAGCGCCTTAAGATTATCAGGCCGATCCCAATGTAGTACCGCCTGCACCTTTGCGGTGTCCATCTTAAAACCTGAGGCGGAGATTATATAACCCAAGAACGGTAGCTCCTGTACGAAAAACACACATTTTTCAAGCTTGACATAGAGCCTGTTCTCTCTGAGCAACTGCAGAACCTGTCTAACATGCTCTATATGTGTATCATGGTCGCGAGAGAAAATGAGGATGTCGTCAAGATAAATTATAACGAACCTCCCCAACAACTGAGAGAAGACATCATTAATGAAGTGTTGAAAGACCGCCGGTGCCATAGTCAACCCAAACGGCATTACCAAACTCTCAAAGTGACCCTCAGGGGTATTGAACGCTGTCTTCCACTCATCCCCCTGACGGACTCTTATAAGATTGTACGCCCCCCTGAGGTCCAGTTTGGAGAACCACCTGGCACCAACCACTTGGTTGAATAAATCGGGTATAAGTGGCATAGGGTAAGGATCACGGACCGTAATCTGGTTGAGTTCTCTGAAATCCAGACACGGGCGTAAACCGCCATCCTTCTTTTTAACAAAGAAGAAGCCAGCAGCCAGAGGAGAAGAGGAAGGTCTAATATGACCCTTGCTCAGGCTATCCGCAATGTATTCCTTGAGAGCTAGCCTCTCGGGACCTGAGATATTAAACATTGTAGCTTTAGGTAACTTGGCCCCTGGTTTCAACCTAATAGCACAGTCATAGGGGCGATGCGGTGGTAGTTCCGAACAACCCTTCTCAGAAAATACATCCGCATAATCCAGCAACGGCTCCGGGATACAGGGGGTCAAAGCGGAAATACATGTAGCCAGGCACCTCTCCTGACACTCCCTGCTCCACTGAATTATGTCCTGGGTCTTCCAATCAATAACAGGGTTATGCATTGACAACCATGGAAAGCCCAGAACCATCTGAGCCGGTAAGTTACTAAGCACCTTACAAGTTACCCGCTCTGAGTGTAATACTCCGATGTGGAGTTGTATATCCAACACATACTCTGATCTCCCCTCGAGACAACGGGGAAGCATTGATGGTAACCACCCGGATGGGGTTCGGCAATTTCTCCACCGGAAATCCCACTGTATGCGCGAACCTCTCATCAATGAGATTGGCAGCTGAGCCACTATCAATAAATACTGTAATAGAGAGCATTTGCCCCCCAAGTGCCACCCTAGCAGGGAGCATACACTGGGAAACCATGACGGAGGATACACAAAGGCTCAGACTAGACTCCTCCAAACCCTCTGAGCCTATCAGTTTTCCGCCGGCGCGCCCTTCTTAGGTACCAGGGGGCAAGCGTTACTAAAATGTCCTCCTTTGCCACAAAAAAAACAGAGCCCCTGCCTTCTGTGCCAAGGACGTTTAGGCTTGTTACTCGGTGACTGTGCTATACCAGCGATCTGCATGGGTTCCACGGATTCACCCGAGGCAACCTCACCGACCACTCCCCCACCTCCCGGAGGCAACAAAACCAGCGCCCCCTGACGGAGACGTCGGTCTATGCGTACTACAAGTGCCATCGCAGCCTCCAGAGAGGCGGGAGTCTCGTACATTAGGAGAGTCTGTTTAACCCTTCCAGAAACCCCATGCAAAAATTGACTTCTAAGCGCAGGGTCATTCCACTGCGTGTCCACCGCCCAGCGCCGGAATTCCGTGCAGTAATCCTCAGCTGGTCGATCACCCTGTAGCAGTGAGCGTATCTTAGACTCTGCTAAGTTTAATCTATCCGGATCGTCATAGATCAAACCCAGAGCAGAGAAAAAAAAAAAAATCTACAGATTCAAATGCCGGTGAGTCTGAAGGGAGTGAAAAGGCCCAGGCCTGTGGGTCACCACTCAGCAAAGAAATCACCAAGCCCACGCGTTGAGCCTCATTACCTGAGGAATGTGGACGCATACGGAAATACAATTTGCATGATTCACGAAACACCGTGAACTTACCACGATCACCAGCAAATCGTTCAGGAAGGGGAAACTTGGGCTCAGCTGCCCTGGCTGCAGCCTCAGCAGGTACTGCAGGAGCTGACAGGCCTTATTGCTGGACCGCCCCCCTGAGTTCAGTGACCTGTATAGATAGAGCCTCCAGCTGCTTGGTTAGGGAAAGTATAGGATCCATAGTAAGTAACCCCTATATTCCCTATCTATACCTTTTTTTTTTTTTTTTCTCTCACTTTATTATTTGGGCCGACTATAATGTCATGGTATGCCTAGGTTACTTTAGGCAGAAACCCCGGGACCCCTGCGATGTCCCTCAGACTAGGGGAACCCTGTCTGTCCCTCTACCCAGGGTTTACACTGAAGGTGTGCCTGCCTGAGCCTCCACCCTGTCCCTGTCTCCTGTCCAGCCCTAAGCTGAACCCACCACCCTCCACCCAGTGAGGGGACCAGACACCAGACCCCACAAATACGTATGGACAGGGGTAAAAGAAACACCACACAGTTAATACACAAGGGAATACAATAATGTGCAAGGGCAACCAAATATATATATAACAGATTGGAGAAAGAACCACTGAGGGATATACTGCACCAGATATCAGACGCTCCAAAACCACCACTGCTGACCGGTATTGCTAGCACTAGGCTAAAGCTATAGTCGGCGACGCCCATAGTCAGGACGAACTATTTAAAGACCAAGGGCGTGGCCCAGCCCTCAGCCAGCATGACAACCTGGTTAACCCTATCCCGACTGGAACAGAATACCCAACAGGGTATTACCGCTGTCTGCCGGACACCCTGGTGTGAACAGTGTCTGACATGACACCCCTTTGGTGCCGATTGTCTGAACAATAGTTTCTGGCCAATCAGCGCCAAAGGAGTAAATGTGAAATACTGCTCGCCATCTTTGTCTCAGATTTGGCATGCAGAGAGGTTGTATAGCCCCTCTGTGTCACCTGAATAAAGAATTCATTGGTGGCCAGTGTGATTCTTCCTGCTATCTCCTGCCTCCTGTGCTGCGTCCTTCTCCGGAGTGATCCTCCTGCGATCTGTGTGCTGGCTGCTGTGTGACTCATCAATGATCACAGCAGCAGCAATTCTCCCATCCCTGTCCCAGTCCCCTCATCCCTGTTCCAGTACCCATTCTCCCCCTCTCCTTCCAATTGAATTTTTAGCGCACTTTTTTTTGTGTGCGCGGCATCCTGTGCAGAGCATTCATGCTCTTCCGGTGTCCACAGTGCTCTGATCAGTATCGCTGCTGATCAGACACTTCACCATGGGACTTTTTCTTGTTTTAGCTAGTTAGCGTAGCGGACGTCGCAGTGTAAGCGACTTAATTAATTGAGCGCTTCCTGTCTTAGCAGTGGACACTGCAGACTCTCATACACCACGCTGCCACACAGATCTCTATCCAGATGACTGATAAAGGTCAGGTATTGATCAAAATGTCTCATTTTTCTGGAATTTCTTCACTCAATAAATAAGTTCTTGAACACACCTATACAAGTGCCAAGTATTTCTACATAGCAGTGTAAGTGACGTCCGATTTTTTTTTTTTTTTTTAGAAAAAAATAATAGTAGCTACTACAGCGTAGATTTAGAGGTAGCAAGGTAGCGTAACTGGCGTCACAGTGTTCGTGACGACCAATCTTCTTTTAGAGAAAAAAAAATTGTACAGGGTAGTTTTATAGGTAGCTTGTTAGTGTTGCCAGCGTCAGTGTTTGGTGACGTCCGATCTTGCTTTAGAGAAAAGGTAGGACGGTAACATCTTTTTTTTCATAAAAAAAACCTGCTATCGCCAGGCAATTTCTATTGCATTAGGAGAGCGCACGCCACATTGTTGGTGACATTCGTTTTCCTTTTGTAAAAAAAATTATTTGCGTAGAGTAAATTTTTAACGAGTGCATTAGGAGAGCATACGCCACATTGTTGGTGATGTTCGTTTTTCTTTTGTAAAAAAAATAATTAGTTATGTCGAGTAAATTTTTAGCGAGTGCATTAGGGGAGCGTACGTCACACTATTGGTGACATTCGTTTTTCTTTTGTAAAAAAAAATAATGAGTTGT
Source organism: Dendrobates tinctorius (assembly GCF_039654945.1). Classification (NCBI taxonomy): domain Eukaryota; kingdom Metazoa; phylum Chordata; class Amphibia; order Anura; family Dendrobatidae; genus Dendrobates; species Dendrobates tinctorius. The sequence goes on from NW_027361758.1 coordinate 141,177, forward strand.
GTTGAGTAAATTTTTAACGAGTGCTTTAGGGGAGTGTATGTCACTTTGTTGGTGATGTTCATTTTTCTTGTAAAAAAATAATTATTTGCATTGGGTAAATTTATATTGAGGGCATTAGTGTAGTGAACGTCTGTATTTTTTTATACAAACTTATTTTTTTACATCTGATTTTTCCTTTTCATTTTTTTCTTGTTTGTTCTAAAATTTTTTCTCTCTACTTTTTTTCTCTGTTTTTTTTTTTTATAATAACTAGTACCCTATACACAAGCCCCACATATTACACGTGTAAAAGCACCACTTACACACGTCCCCCTGGTTTGGGAAAATGGCGCATTCGTCAAGAAGACGCTATTCACCAGAGGAGGCATACGAGGAAGATCCCACATTCCTCTATTCCTCCTCCTTCTCTTCATCTAATGAGGAAAGACCCCTAGCAAGGCACCCTAGGACCCAGGCAACTCCTGCAGCAATCGATCCCATATGGATTGCACCCCCCAAAAATTATCAGCCCGTCATTCCGGATTTCATGAATCCAGTTTGACACCACATATCCTCACTGAAATTGACTTCTTCAAATTCTTTTTCAGTGAGGAACTAATAAATGTTATGGTGTCCCAGGCAAGCCTGTATGCCCATCAATTTTTCACCCAAAATCCCACGTCATCATACACCAGATGGACCCCTGTAAATGCAACAGAGATGATGACATTATGGGGAACTGTGCTGCATACGAGCATAATCCGAAAACCAAAGCTTCGGCAATACTGGAGTACTGATATTCTCTACAGTACACTGGTATTCTACATGCCCATGACAATGACATGATTTGTAACGATCCAAAAAATTTTGCATTATAGTGATTATGCACAGTGTCCTCCCCGAGACGATCCAAACTTTGATCGTCTATATAAAACACGTCCAGTGGTTTACCACTTCAGCAGAAAATTTGCTGAGGCGTACACACCCCAGGAGGACATCGCTACTGATGAATCTCTGGTTCATTTAAAAGGGAGCCTAAGGGCCTCGTCACACATAGCGACTCAACAGCGATCCCGACAACTATATCAACGTGTCAGGATCGCTGGTAAGTCACTACATGATCGCTGGTGAGCTGTCAAGCAGACAGCTTCACCAGCAATCTGCACAGTTACGCCGAGCACGCGGCGTCGCTGTCTACTTTAGTTATTGTAATTGTAATTTCCTTTATTTCTTATGCCTCTGGATGTAATTGCTGGTCCAGATTTATTTCAACTTTTAAATTTCATATAATTTTAATAAAAATTTACAATTTAAAAAATAATAATAAAAAAACAATCATGATCCCTTTTTCACGCTTCCTCCTGTAGCGTGGCCGCTGCGCATTCCCCCCTCTCTTGGGTGCGGGACTTTTAGAGACGATATTTAATGCCTGGAATTATTCAGACCGAACAAATGGAGAGTAGAGTCGTCAAGAAGAAGAAAATATCTGAAACTCCCACACCCAAGAAGATAAAAAGAAAAATCCAGAATGGGGACACAGAAGAACCTGAATTTGAGCAAGATTGTGATCACAACAAACAGACACCAAAACTGAAGAAAAAGAAGAAACTTGCTGAAAAAGAGAGTTCTACTGAAGCAGCTGAGCAAATTGATGAAGAGCAAGAATAAACTGAAGCTCCTAAAGTAAAGAAATCAAAGAAGAAAAAGCAAAAATATGAGCAGGAAGACTTAGAAGAAGAAAACACAGCAGAATCTGAGCCACAGGTTAATGGCACAAAGAGTGGTAAACCAGCAAAAGCAAAGAAAACTCCTAATATCGAGAATGGAAAAATGGAAACTGCAAATGACAGTGCCCCGAAGGCAAAGAAAATGAAAATTGACCTTGAAGCAGAAGAAAAGGAGGAATCCAAATCAGACGATGAGGAGACTGCCTTGGAGAAAAAAGAAGGTGACTTTTCTAAGTTTCCTATTAGTCAAGAAACAATAACAAATCTGAAAGCTAAAGGGGTCACTTACCTGTTTCCTATCCAGTCCAAAACCTTCCATACAGCTTACAGTGGTAAGGATGTCGCAGTCCAGGCTCGCACTTGTACAGGCAAAACCTTGTCCTTTGCAATCCCTGTGATTGAGAGACTAATCCAAGATAAGAACCCATTAATGCAAGGACGACCACCTCGGGTTTTTATTCTTACACCTACAAGAGAACTTGCTATTCAGATAACAAATGAAATTCGCAGCATCTCTAAAAAGCTGAAGACATGTTGTTTCTATGGAGGAACGCCATACCAGCAGCAAGCATTTTCCATAAAAACCGGGATTGATATTTTGGTTGGCACCCCAGGGCGTATTAGAGATCTTATCCGGAACTTCAAGCTGGATCTCACTGTTCTGAAACATGTGGTGTTAGATGAGGTCGACATGATGTTTGACATGGGCTTTTCTGAACAAGTTGAAGAAATCCTAACTGTCCGCTATAAATCTGATCCAAATGAGAATCCACAGACTCTTCTTTTCTCTGCAACCTGTCCCAACTGTATGATGTTTCTAAGAAGTACATGAGACGAGAGTATGAGAAAATTGATCTCGTAGGACACCGCAGTCAGAGGGCTGCCATAACCGTGGAGCATTTGGCCATCGAGTGTGGCAGATACCAGAAAGAAGTAGACCTCGGTGATATCATTCTGGTGTACAGTGGAAGCCATGGAAAAACCATCGTCTTCTGTGACTCCAAGTTAGAAGCTCATGAGTTGTCAACAAATTGCAGCTCATTAAAACAGTCTGCCAAAGCATTACATGGGGATCTTCAACAAAAAGAGCATGAAGTCATCATGAAAGGCTTTAGAAATGGATCTTTTAATGTTTTAATTGCTACCAATGTTGCTGCCCATGGTCTGGACATTCCCGAAGTTGATCTTGTTGTGTTATACTCTGCACCAAAGGAAGCTGACGCTTATATTCACCGATCAGGATGTACTGGCAGAGCGGGACGCACAGGAATTTGCATTTCTCTTTATGAACCCAGAGACAGATATTACTTGCAAAATGTTGAGAGAAGTGCGGGAATCACCTTCAAGAGAGTTGCTGCCCCAACTGTATTGAATGTCGCCAAGTCATGCAGCGCTGATGCTATCAAGTCATTAGACTCTGTTCCAGCTGATGTCATTGAGCATTTTAAACCTTATGCTGAAGAGCTAATTGAGAAGAAGGGAGCCCTGGATGCGTTGGCTGCAGCATTGGCTCATATTTCTGGGGCCTCATCTCTGAAGCAGCGATCACTTCTTAACTTGGAGCCGGGCTTTGTTACAGTGATATTGGAGAGTTCAGTAGCCATCCACAACCTTTCCTATGTTTGGCGTTCAATCAAAGAACAAATGGGAGAAGACATTGATTCAAAGATACACAGAATGTGCCCTCTGAAGAACTTGATGGGTGTGTGTTTTGATGTTCAGCCAGAAACTCTTAAGGAAATGCAAGACGCCTGGAACAATTCAAGACGCTGAAAGCTTTCAGTTGCTACAGAATTACCTGAACTTCAAGAATCAAGGAGAGACACAGAAGGCCCACGTGGCAGAGGTTTTGGAGGCAGAGGAAGAGGAGGACGATCTTTTGACCGAAGACGTGGTGGCAACAGCAGGAATTCATTCCAAAGAGGAGGAAACAGACGTGGAGGTGGTTTTAGAAGACGCTAATGGACTTCAATACTTTGCAGCAAAGTTATTATTGTTTTAACTTATTCTCTCGAGGACCAGTGATGTACTGCTGAGTTTTACAGGACATAAGTTAATAAGCCTGCCACACCTTTTCTATGCCATGTATAGCTGTGTACTCCTGCCCTTAATAAAAATTGCTTTAAAATTGCTTTATTGGAATAAAAAAAAAAAAAAATCATGATACTCGCCTTACACCTAATCACTGATGCCCATGTACCCTGGAAAAAAATCAGAAAACAATGAACAACCATATCCCTCACCTGTCCAATGTGAAGATAATCCATGCTATCCCATGACGATTCAGATGATTTGTTCCCCGCCAGCTAGAACACACTGCAAGAGCGTAATTGCTCCTCCAGTGTCTAGCGCTGAGCTCCCATGAGAAAGTTCACCGGAGTTCATAGCTGAAGCGGGGTTCATAAGGTTTGAACTCTGGCGAACTTTTTTATGGCACCTCAGCTCAAGACACTGGAGGAGCGATTAGGCTTCTGTCACTGTGTCCCAGCTGATGGGGATAGCGATCGCATCACTGATGTGACTGCTACCCAAATCATCCAGATCGTCATGGGACAGTATGGATTATCTTCACATCGGACAGGTGAGGGATATAGCTGTTTATTATTTTCCTTTTTTAACAGGGGACATGGGCATTGGAGGATTATCTGCACTTCAGGGTCAAGCAGGGCTGGCGTCACTACCAGGCGCACCCGGGCAAGTTTGGTGTCGGGGATACTGGAGCGCTATGGGGCCTGTGAGTGGGGGGGGGGCCCGGTGCCCGACAGTGCTTTAAAAAGTTTGCAATACTTACCTCTCCTTTTTCCCGTCTGGCCACAGGTCCTGTCTCCTCTGCATCTTATGACTCTGTGAGGTCTCAGGGCAGAGGGAGTGATGCTGTCAGTACAGCGCATCATCTGTCCTGAGCAGTGCAAAGGCAGAAGTTGCTGAAGAGACAGGACTATATGGGGTCCATTATTCTGTATGGAGCAATATATGGGGCTCACTATACTGTATGGAGCAATATATGGCATTCATTATACTGTATAAAACAATATATAGGGCTCATTTTACTGTATAAAGCAATATATGGGGCTCATTATACTGTATGGAGTACTATATGGGGCACTACATGGATCTCATACTGTATAGAGTAATATATGGGCTCATTATACTGTATGGAGCAACATATGGGGCTTATTATACCTAATGGAAGACTATGTGGTGCCCGTTATACTCTATGGAGGGCTATGTGGTGCCTATACTACTGTATGGAGGACTATACTGTCTGGTCTAAAATAGAAAAATATTCAGAATTCAGAGTCCTCAGTGGTTGATACCTTTCAATTCTGAATATTTTTCTATCTACTGGCTAACACGGTACAAAGATATACATCTTTCCTGGTCTAAAATAAAAACTTTTGAATTCCCCCGGGGTATGTACTGTATGCTGTGAGGATTAACCAGTTTCTGAGGTATTGTAGAATTTACAATAAATATCACTCGTGATGTAACAAGCAAGTGAGGGATGTGGTTGTTTATTATTTTTCTTTTTTTTTACAGGCAACATGGGCATCAGTGGATTAGGCATAAGGTGAGTATCATGGTTGTTTATTATTTTTTGCCTTTTACAGTGGACAAGGTCTTCAATGCAGGTGCGAACGGTCCAGAGTGGCGGACTACACTGCCGTTATAGGGCCCGTAAGAGAAGGAGTGACAACCTCCTTCCCTCCGCCAGGACATTAAACATGGGTCGTGGCTGGGTCTTCCAGCACGACAATGACCCAAAACATACAGCCAAGGCAACAAAGGAGTGGCTCAAAAAGAAGTACATTAACATAGTAACATAGTTAGCAAGACCGAAAAAAGACATTTGTCCATCCAGTTCAGCTTATATTCCGTCAGAATAATTGCCAGTCTCCAGACCTTAATCCCATAGAAAACTTATGGAGGGAGATGAAGCTTTGAGTTGCAAAGGAACAGCCTCAAAATCTTAACGATTTAGAGATGATCTGCAAAGAGGAATGGACCAAAATTCCTCCTGACACGTGCGCAAACATCATCAACTACAAAAGACTTCTGACTGCTGTGCTTGCCAAAAAAGATTTTGCCACCAAGTATTAAGTCTTGTTTGCCAGTGGGATCAAATACTTATTTCTCTCTGCAAAATGCAAGTAAATTTATATAATTTTGTACGATGTGATTTTCTGGATTTTATTTTTGATATTCTATCTCTCAATGTTAAAATTAACCTACCCTTAAAATTATGGACTGTTCATGTCCTTGTCAGTGGGCAAACTTACAAAATCAGCAAGGGATCAAATACTTATTTCCCCCACTGTATATATATTTTATTATTATTTTGTGATTATATTTTTTTTTAAATATTTTTACAATTTGTTTTTCACTTTGTCCCACTATGGGACTTTCATTATTTGCAGTCTGATCACTTGTAAAGCACAGGAATGCAGGAGCATTGCTATGCTTTACAAACGGTCAGCGAGGCACTGACAGACAAACTTGCTGCAATCATGCTCTGTGCAAAATCTAGCAAGTCTGGTAGCTCTAGCGAGCCGGATGTCATCATGACGTCCTCAGGTCACCATGGCAACGATCCGACCCCCTAGCGATGACATTGTGGGGGTGCCGATCGGAGAGCAGAGGGAGCTTCCTCCCTCTGCATGCCTGCTAAATGCATTTAGTAGGTTAAAGTGCCAGGCAGAGTGCAGGATGTCAGCAGACACCCAGCAGCGATCGCCCGTGCACAGCCCCCTGAGCGCGGGAGATTGCCATGACGTTTTTATATACTGTATCAGTTAGGAAGTACATCCCAACCATGACGTATATATACTACAGATGTTGGGATGAGGTTACATCAGCCATTAGCCATCGGCTTTCCCTCTGCTGCTGCTTTAATTTATTAACAAGACCTGTAACTGTTTATGTTGCTTTGCAAGTGGCAGTGTTGAACTGATGAACACCCGCGGATCCAGCACTCCGACATTCAACAGTCCGGCACTGGAGCTATGGTGAGACCCGATAGCTTGAACTCCGTTAACCTTCCCTGAGTTCATAGTCACCAGGTCTACCGGCAGCTGTGAGGCCCGGAAACCTCATGGGAAACTTTGAGGGACATTTTAAGTTACTGTAGTTTCCAGCCACTGGAACATCTGGTGGCTGTGAACTAAGGGTACCTTGGATGCGTATTTTACAGATAATTTTCATAGGCAGCAAAGGGAAAGCCAACAGCTGAGGGCTGATGTTAACATTCTGGGAAGCACTGTAATATCCCTGAAGGTTCACAGGTTATTAATATCAGCTCATTGGTTAGCCTTTACTGGTTATTTTCTGGGAGGATCCCAGAAAAAAATGACATAGGGTGCCCCCATAATTTCAAACCAGCAAAGACTACACAGACAGCTATGGACAGATATTAATAGGCAGGGAATTGACCCTCCTCACCTGGCTAAGAACATCAGATCTCAGCCACACAAGAAATGGCACATCAATAAGATGCGCCAAATCTGGTGCTTAGCCTCATTTTTCCCACTTGCCCTGTGGCGGTGGCAAGTGGGGTAATATGATGTGTCTGCTCTTCAAATCATCTGAATCATCATGGGACAGTATGGATTATCTTCATATCAGACAGGTGAGGGATATGGTTGTTTATTATTTTACTTATTTTTTTACAGGGGACATGGGCATTGGTAGATTTGGCATTAGGCGAGTATCATGGCTGTTTATTATTTTCTGTTTTTTTTACATGTGACAAGGGCTTCAATGGAATAGGCATAAAGTGAGTTTAACAGTCTTTTTTTAGTTTTATTTCAAATAAAGGAATCTGTGCCTTCTTCCAAATAAAGGATTTAATTCTGGCTGTGTATTTTTTACAGCTTAACTATGGGGTTAGTAATAGGAGCGTCTTATAGATGCCTCTCCATTACTAAACTGTGGGATTGATGTCAACGGCCATAAAACAGCTGACATCAACCCTACAACTATTAGCCTACTTGCCACTTCACCAGGGCAAGTCAGATGAGGTGGGCAAAGCTGCAGAATTGGAGCATCTAATAGATGCACCTTTTCTGGGGTGGCTGCGGGCTGCTATTTCTAGTCTGTGAGGGCATAATATCCATGCCCCATACCAGTCCCCAGCTGTCTGCTATAGCTTGACTGGTTGTCAAAAATGGAGAGACCACACTCTTTTTTTAAAATTATTATTTTAAATAATTTGACAAAACGGTGTGAGGACCCCTCTATTCTTGCTAACGAACCATGATAAAGCCTGCAGATGTCAGTTTTGCCTGTGCTGGTTATCAAAAATAGAAGAGACCCCAAGTCATTTTTAATTTTTTTTACTTGTAGCCCAGGCGCTGATGAATACTCCCATGAGCAGCGCCTGCTCTCGCTGTTTTCAATGACAGCTGGCGTAGGCTGATGGGAGTAGTAACCGGAGGTAACCTTTTTACCATAGCTCTCTGATTGGCGGTAGTGATCCTACCGCCAATCAGAGCTGGTGTTTCTCGTACTGCCATGCAGATGACAGAACGGGAAACACCCGATGTTGTGGGGTGCCAATCCTGAATAGCAACACAGACATCCTGGAGAACTTTACTGTTTGGGTTTGCTAATCTCTATCCTGGATTGGTCTAGCCAGTCTCCAGACCTGAACTCAATGGAAAATCTTTGGAGGGAGCAGAAACTCAATGTTGCCCAGCGACAGCTCCAAAGCGTGAAAGATCTGGAGAAGATCTGTATGGATGAGTGGGCTAAAATTCTGCTGCAGTGTGAGCAAACTTGGTCAAGAACTACAGGAAACGTGTGACCTCTGTAATTGCAAACAAAGGTTCCTGTACCAAATATTAAGTTACCGTATGTTTTTCTATTGCAAAGCACAGCGTGACCTGGGCAGGGTGCAGAGTGGTGATATCACTGAGCAGCATATTGAAACAGCTCCCAAAGAGAACAGCGCTAGGCGAGTATAATGATACGCTCACACTACACACATTTATACCCATTTAATGAAAAAAAAAAATAATCTGCCTGAAATAGGTTACTATATACCTAATAAAAGCAAACAAACAAACAAATCAATGGAAACTTTGTTGCAACAGATCAATCACTATGGCTGCCTAAAAATCTATTAAGTATTTAAAATAAAATAAAAAACTGCACATGAAAACTAAAAGGAATGTGTCAAGTAAGCATTGCTATTTTGTTATTTATTACTATATTGTTCAAAACTTTGTATCTGTGATTTGTTTTGTACACATGACTCGTCTAACGAAACTATTTACTGTCAACCTGAAGGCTGCTATTAGCTTGGCGGCTTTCTGTTTATAGTATACGGCTCATTTTCTTGGGCTGGATTTTATACACCACAGTTCTGCAAGGTTCTGACATCCAGTTCTGGTTCATTTAAGCAAAAAAAAACAAACAAAAAAAATGGGTCATTTCCAAATGGATGAAATTCAGAGGTCTGTTTTTCATAGATTTCAATGTTTAAAAAAAGGATCCACTTGAAATCAGTTTTTATTCAGGGGAGAAAAAAGTTGTACCTGCACAACTTTTTTTGTTAACTGATGGCTGCTGAATTCATTATAACGCATGATTTGTGGACATGTGAACTTCGCCCTACAAACAATCAATACTTAGCTAACCTAAATGAATTCAAGTCTCCAGGTCCAGATGAATTACACCCCAGAGTACTGAAGGAGATAGCAGAAGACATTTTTGAACCCCTCTCCATAATCTTTGAAAATTCTTGGAGAACAGGAGAAGTGCCAGAAGACTGGAGAAGAGCAAATGTTGTTCCTAGCTTCAAAAAGGGGAAGAAGGTGGACCCAGGCAACTATAGGCCGGTGAGTCTGACTTCTATACCAGGAAAGATCTTTGAACAAATTATTAAACAACATGTATGTCAGTACCTGGATAAGAATGAAGTGATTAAACAGAGTCAGCATGGGTTTGTAACTAATAAGTCATGTCAGACTAACTTAATTTCCTTCTGTGACGGAATCACTGATTGGGTGGATCAAGGAAATGCTGTAGATATAGTATATCTTGACTTCAGCAAAGCATTTGACAAAGTATCTCATACAATCCTTATTGAAAAAATGACTAAGTATGGAATGGACAAGGCAACTGTTAGGTGGATTCATAACTGGCTTAGTGATTGGACCCAAAGAGTGGTCGTAAATGACTGCACATCCAGTTGGAAGAATGTCTCAAGTGGGGTACCACAGGGCTCTGTCCTGGGCCCTGTATTGCTCAACATCTTTATCAACGATTTAGATGAAGGAATTGAGGGTAAACTGATTAAATTTGCTGATGACACAAAGCTAGGAGGGATAGCTAGAGAAGAGAGAGAGAGGATTCAAAAAGATATAAATAAACTGGAGAAGTGGGCAGCAACTAACAGAATGGTTTTTAACAGGGAAAAATGCAAAGTACTACATCTGGGCAATAAAAATGAAAAAAGCATATACAGAATGGGAGGAATAGGCCTAAGCAACAGCACATGTGAAAAAGACTTGGGTATGCTAATAGATCACAGACTGAATATAAGTCAACAGTGTGATGCAGCAGCAAAAAAAGGCAAATGCAATTCTAGGATGTATTAACAGAAGCATACAGTCTAGATCACGTGAAGTCATTATTTCCCTCTACTCCTCTTTGGTCAGACCTCATCTTGAATATTGTGTCCAGTTTTGGGCACCACATTTTAAAAAGGACATCAACAAACTGGAGCAAGTTCAGAAAAGAGCAACCAGAATGGTGACCGGTCTGCAAACCCTGTCTTATGAGGAAAGGTTGCAGGATTTGGGATTGTTTAGTTTGCAAAAGAGAAGACTGAGAGGAGACTTAATAGCTGTCTACAAATATCTAAAGGGCTGTCACATTGTAGAAGGACCAACTTTATTCTCATTTGCACAAGGAAAGACAAGAAGCAATGGGATGAAACTGAATGGGAGGAGACACAGATTAGATATTAGAAAAAACTTTTTGACAGTTAGAGTGATCAATGAGTGGAACAAGCTGCCACGAGAAGTGGTGAGTTCTCCTTCAATGCAAGTCTTCAAACAGAGGCTGGACAGACATCTGACTGGGATGATCTAGCGAATCCTGCTTTGAGCAGGGGGTTGGACCAGATGGCCCAGGAGGTCCCTTCCAACTCTACGATTCTATGATTCTATACAAAGAGTACTCACACACACTGAAATAAACATAATGATAACAATGGTCACTAATAGTGATGAGCGAACGTACTCGGGAAAGGTGTTCTCTGAGCATGCTCATGTACTAATGGTGTCTTTGGTGTACTTGAAAAATATGTTTGATTCCCCGCGGCTGCATGTCTAATGTCTGTTCGACAGCCGCAACACATGCAGGGACTGTCTAAGGGTATGTTTCCACCTGGCGTATTACATCTGGATTTTCTGCGGACTGAACGCTGCGTGCAGCATAGTGGAGGGGATTTTATGAAATCCCGTCTCCACTATGCATCCTAATACGTGGGTGACACACCCACGAAACCAGACATGCGGCGCGTCTTTTTTAGAACGCAGCATGTCTGTTTACCTTGCGGAGAGTCTCCACAAGGTAAATAGCCTACCCTATGTGTACGATGCGGCGATTCTGGATGTGTTAAATGAGCACATCCGGAATCACCGCGCGTACAGAAGGGGGTGGCGCTTTGGGTGGAGCGGGCTTTCCGCTCCGTCCAAAGCGCAAGGAATGCGCTACGTGGAAACTCACCCTCACAAGCAAGGAAAAGGTATAATAGAAACACATCACCACTTCTGTATTATCACCCACTCCTGTTTTTGGCTTGAAAATACTGATGGAAAATGCTGACCAAATACTGAAGGTGTGAATGTGGCCTAACAGAGGTGATACAAATGCTGGGCAATTACTTTACCAATTATCAACTGAAAGCTAGGGTTTCATTATAAGATAATCACAAAACATTTCAGCATTAAATTGCAGGTCCATTATTAGTATTTAAATACATTCTTTATACAGTCGGTTCAAGCAGCGTTTGTGTTCTGTGGCCATGAGCTACGTGGCAAGTACAACTGAAAGACACCTGAAAACTAATCTGAAAAAAACAGCAGCAAATCTCAGAAAAGGACTTCTGTGTTTTTGCTGTGAGAGACAAACCGCTAAAAGACATCCTAAGAAACGTAAATCATTTACAGTAATTATAGCATTCTTAGGAATAATAAGACCATATTTTCCGAAATTAAATGATCTAGATATGTGCTGTCCGTAGTAGATGTGTTTATTATTGGAGATTCAGATACTAGGATTCAGTTATTTTTTTTACTTTGATACACCAGTGTGGCAAGTATCTAAAATGTATTCTAATTTTTACCTTTTTAGACACCGTAAAAGTTACAGTTGGGTCCAAAAGTATTTCGACAGTGACAGAATTTTTAGAATTTATTCTCTACTAGGTGTGCCCGATGCTATCGCTTCAGGAGGGCAGTAACATCACGATGGGGGCAGCTTTGTGGCGCTGGGGTGGCCACACCCAATCTCCAGCACAGGCCTCAAGCCGCGGTCTTTCCTGCCGGCTGTGACTGCACGGAGGTGGGTGGGCAGGCAGCGTCAGGATCCGGCGTGTGTAGTCAGGTGGGTCCTGGCTGGGGTCCGGCTGCGGCATCCCTCTCATTACTCCCCCCTCATTACACCCCCCTCACAGCTGGCAGGAAAGACGGTGTTTTGCAGCCTGTGCTGGAGATGGGTGCGGCGCCACCAGAGGGCGCCTGCACCCCATCTCCAGCACAGGCCGCAAGCCGCGGTCTTTACTGCCGGCTGTGACTGCACGGAAGTGGGTGGGCAGGCAGCGGCGGGTCCAGCGACAGCGGGTCCCAGCGGCATGGGGGTGCCGGCGGCGGGTCCAGCGGCGGGGGCTCCTGGCGGCGGCGGGCAGCCGGTGGGAGAGACCGCGGCTTGCGGCTTGTGCTGGAGATAGGGTGCGGCGCCTGCACCCCATCTCCAGCACAGGCTGCAAGCGGCGGTCTTTCCTGCTGGCTGTGACTGCACGGAGGTGGGTGGGCAGGTACTATAGGTAAAATAATAGGTACTATTAATTTACAGATTGGAAACACAGGGATTCAGAAGGTGCTGTCTGAGTAGTAGACGTCCCCTTTAAGGCTTCATGGTAAAGGTTATGCTACAGGCATGAGGTCCATCCAATGTTACATAAATAATTCTGTGTAATTGAAAGAAGCAACAATATACTTTATATTTCGATTACCCGCCATTTCCAAGATATCTTTTTGCTGCTGCCATGCAGGAATATTCTTGTTTACATCATGAGCAGAAAACTCTCATGACCTCGTCCTGTTCCCACCTCCGATACGTTACACTTGATAAGTTGGATCAGTCTCTTTAATTATTTGTAACCCAAAGTTCCTGTTTAACCCTTGGATAGACAAATCCTGCATGTTTATGCGGAGAGGAGATGGTTTACCCCTTTCTAACCCACCAATTTACCATGGGCTAGTATGGTATGTACTGTAAGTCAGTAGCCATTACACTGCCCTGCCTATTGTAATGAGGCTCCTGATGAACTCATGTTGATTTTAGCTACAACACTTGGCTACCAAATTTATACTTTTTCAGCTACATATAATTTGTATCTATTCATCCATTATTTAATTACTTATAAATACAACATATGTTTTATGTAAACAGTAGTATATGTACATATAGACATAAGTATATGTTGGGTATAACATAGCACACTTGTACAGGCAACATAAGGTTTTGTTCATTTAGATAACACTCAATTCAGGAGGATTTTTTTTTTTTATATTACTACTATTCACAATGGCAGGGATATTAAACTATTTATTGAAATTCATTCCTTGTTTATTCCCTACATCAGTACACCTAATGTAATAGAAAAGTGTTTTGTATTGTAGGGAAGTAACTCTAAAAATCACTATAAATAGATTCAAAAGGAAGGGGTAACAAAAACAGAAAAGACCACCAGAAAGGAAATACCCCTTAAAAGATAACTTATTAATACTCAAAAGATAATACCAAAAAATTAATTACAAAAATACATGTATATAATAACACCCCTAAAGGGATAATACACAGGGAATCCGGGCAGCGGCCCCTGGGGGGTAGAACAGTATTCCTAACACCCCCCCGGTAAGCCCTGGGATCTGATGGCCTACCTGGCAGTGGAGGATGGCATCCTAAATTTGCAATGTGGCGCCTCCGCTCCACGACGGCTGTCACTTCAATCCCTGAGAATCCCTTACTCTATCAAATAGAGTGCAGAAAAAAACAATTGCATTCAGATCTAGATAGATCCAATGCATTTGTCAAAAGCACACTTGACCACTAATGCGTGTATAGTCTAGGTAATGCCTTAATTGAATCTGGGTCTAGGATCTAGAAATATATGTTTACTAGTCAGTTAGTGTGGCTATATAGTGAGCATATAGATGGTATACTGTATGGATATATACTAGCCTAATCTGTCAGCTCACATATGGCATCTTAGAGGTAAAGAGTTAATCTGAAGAAATACATACAGTATATTGCATATTGCTCAAGCAGAATATAGTAAGGAAATGACTCTCGATGTCAGGACACAAAAAAAAATCAAAGAGTAAATGTGTGTCAGGTTTTAAATTGACAAGGTTATAAATTCAGCTCAATTTAAAGATGACCCTTATAGGAGTAACCTCTTAGCCCATGAATAAATGGCAAAATAGAAGGGTACTCCTATAGTAAAGTGCAAAGAGTGCTAGAGAACTAATAGCTCAAAACTTAAAGCAAAAACAATGACTTAGCTGCTATTCAAGACGAATCCCTTATGTCAGTTACGTAGCTGGATTCAACCCTGGTCTCAACATGTTTCTCCCCCATAAATGTTTTCTTGGGGGTTCATCAGGGGACTTTTTTAATCAGAGGCACCTCAATAGGTTCACGAGCTGTGGATGGGTAACCTTCTGCCCACCCCAAAGAAAGATCTGTGCACAGATATACTGTATAGCTATACAGTATACCATCTATATGCTCACTATATAGCCACACCAACTGCCTAGTAAACATATTTCTAGCTCCTAGATCCAGATTCAATTAAGGTATTACCTAGACTATATACACATTAGTGGTCAAGTGTGTTTTGAGTGTTTTTGACAAATGCATTGGATCTATCTAGATCTAATAATAATAATAATAATAATAATCATCTTTATTTATAAAGCGCCAACATATTCCGCAGCACTTTACAAGTTTAACAGTTTCAAAAAACAAGTCATAAGTAACAATGTTAACAATACATTAAAGCAAAATAAGACAACCCTGCTCGTGAGAACTTACAATCTACAATGAGGTGAGGGAGATACAAAGTACAGGTGTGTATTTACAATGATGTATTTACAATGATGGTCCAGCCATCTTGAGGGAGTGAGGGATAGATGGAGATAGTGAATGGGCTACTCATGCACACTTTGACTTAAAATAACTTTGATTAGTGAACGTGATAGGCCACTCTGAACAAATGCGTTTTGAGGGAGCGCCTGTGCAAATTGTGGATAGTCCTAATTTTTTGGGGTAGAGCATTCCAGAGGATTGGCACAGCGCAGGAGAAGTTATGGAGTCGGGAGTGAGAGGTGCGTATTAGTGCAGAGGTTAGTCGAAAGTCGATTGCAGAGCGCAGCGGTCGGTTAGGCCGATAGAAATGAGGGAGGAGATGTAGGGGGGTGCCGCACTGTGGGGAGCTTTGTGGGTGAGAACAAGTACTCTGAATTGGATCCTATAATGAATGGGCAGCCAGTGTAACGATTGGTGAACAGCGGACGCGTCCGAGTACCGATTAGCCAGATGGAGCGTTACAGTAGTTCAGGCAGGAGTGGATCAGGGCGACAGTGGGGGGTTTTGTTGTTTCCATGGTGAGAAAAGGGCGGCTTCTAGAGATGTTCTTTAGGTGTAAATGGCAAGAGCGGACAAGAAATTGTATATGGGATGTGAAGGAGAGATTGGTGTCAAACATAACATCCAGACAGCGCGCCTGCTGCCAGGATGTTATTATGGTGCCACCCATGGAGAGGGAAATGTCAGATTTAGGGAGGATAGTAGACAGCGGGAGCAGAAGAAGTTCAGTTTTTGAGAGGTTAAGTTTCAGATAGAGAGCGGACATGATGTTGGAGACTGCGGACAGACAGTCACTGACATTCTGTAGTACAGCGGGGGTAAGGTCATGGGATGACGTGTATAGTTGTGTGTCATCAGCATAAAGATGGCACTGAAAGCCAAATCTGCTGGTAGTCTGTCCAATTGGGGCCGTGTAGAGAGAGAAGAGAAGGAGGCCAAGGACTGAGCCCTGAGGTACCCCGACAGCAAGAGGAGATGACGTGGAGCCAGCTAACAAAACACTGAAATGCAATTGATCTGAATGCAATTGTTTTTTCTGTGCTCTATTTGATAGAGTAAGGGATTCTCAGTGATTGAAGTGACAGCCGTCATGGAGCGGGGGCGCCTCATCGCAAATTTAGGGTGTCAACCTCCGCTGCCAGGTAGGCCATCAGATCTCAGGACTTACCAGGGGGAGGGTTAGGAATACTGTTCTACCCCCCCAGGGATTGCTGCCCGGATTCCCGGTGTATTATCCCTTTAGGCTGAGTGCAGACGTACTTTTTAGCCCTGCGGATTTTTCCGCGCAGAATAGAAGAAATCCGCAAGTCAAATTACCTGCATTTTTCCTGCGGATTTCTTCCATTTTCCATGGGGTTTTCTTGCAGTTTTCCAATGCGGTTTTCCCCCTGCGGATTTGCTGACAGGGGAGATGGAAAACCGCACAAAAGAAGTAACATGCTGCAGATTTTTTACCGCAGGAAAACCGCGCAGAAAAATCCGCAGCGTCTGCACAGCGTTTTTTTTTTTTTCATTGATTTTAAGGCTAC
The DNA here is from genome assembly GCF_039654945.1 of Dendrobates tinctorius. Classification (NCBI taxonomy): domain Eukaryota; kingdom Metazoa; phylum Chordata; class Amphibia; order Anura; family Dendrobatidae; genus Dendrobates; species Dendrobates tinctorius. Next base: position 157,795 of record NW_027361758.1, read on the forward strand.
TGTACATCACAATGCGGATATGCAACGTTTCTGCGTGGTAAAAATCCGCTGCGGAACCGCTGCAAATCTGCATCGTGTGCACACAGCCTTAGAAGTGTTTTTATATAGATATATATTTTTAGTAATAAATTTTTTGGTATTATCTTTTAGTATTAATAAAAGTTATCTTTTACGGGTATTCTCTTTCTGTTGGTATCTTAGGGAAGTAACTCTCCAATATCTATTTTTGTATTTTCTGCAATTCAGTCTTAAGACTCATTTAGACAGATTATTCTGATCAGAGTTTGATCAGAGGGTGGTCGGAGTATCATCCATTTTTCTCATATGTGGAGAAGAAAAAAAAAAAATGTTTCTACACATTCTGCTGACATCCGTGAAAATCGGACAGCACTTGGATGTTATCCGAGCATGGTCTGATTCTTTTCACAGACCATTAGATGTGCATAGCCCATTCTGATCCGACCCTCGGAGTAAAATCGGACATCTCTCTGTGATTTTGCACAGAGTGCTCCGTCCGCAAAAAGTCACAGACATGTGAATGGCCCCATAGACTATCAAAGGTGCAAATGCTATCCCTGAAAACCACGGACAGCACTAGTACTTGAGAATTGGACATCTAAATGAGACCTCACACTGGATTGTCAGCATTTTCAGATTATTAAACAATTACAATAGAATTTTTTTGGGGGAGAATAATAAAGTGTGATAGTTATTAAGAATTGTTTTTTCTTTTACCTGTGTTGTAAACTCTCCCCCCCTCCAAAACAAACAAATATTTATAATGGGGCTATATGGCAGTTTTGCCCGAGGCACAGTTGACACAGCCAAATGTAGCTCTGTGCTGCTGCTACATTGCAGCGTAATACAGATAGATAGGGGTCACATTGTGATTCTGAGGGCTCCGTGGGCAGTAGGTCACAAAAAGTCTTAACCATTTGGATTTTTTAAACATTTGCTTTTTTGTGGTCATAGTATCTTAAGGGTCACAATGATACCCTAATTCATCTGCAATGTAGCGGCAACAAAGAGCAATTTTTTGCTGCGCAACCTGTTTCGCAGTCAATGTCGCCATACATTAGAGCAGTGTTCCCCAACAGGTCATGTTTTCAGGATTTCCTCAGTATTGCACAGGTGTTTGAATTCTTGCCTGTCCGGGTGATGCAATTATCACCTGTTTAATACTAAGGAAATCCTGAAAACATGACCTGTTGGTGGGCCTTGAGGACCAGAGTTGGGGAACCCTGCGTTAGAGTAATAGCAGTAAAAAAAAAAAAAAAAATAGGAAATGTACTAAATATAGTATTATTTTCTCAAATCACTCAAAGATTAAAGAACACTGCAAACTAAAATTTAACACTGCTGTTCTGTAGAAATGTGACCCTGAAGGTAAACATAGGAAAGACGCTGTAAGTGATCACAAATAATAATAATTTAAAAAAAAACACGCCAAGACCCCACACTATTATGTGCAAAGGCTGTATCATGTGGAGGTGTTTGTTTCCATCATTGCTATTCTTAATACAAATGATTGGTATGCCAATAAGTGGTGTCCACCAGCATGACCCTGGCAAGGAATCCGCGCCTCTGATGATTTAATAGTTGTAGGGGACACAGATCAGCACACACCTCACAGAAATGTAAACTCGTCTTGGAATTCAGTCTGGAGTTACTATTTTTGAAAAGCTTTCAACCCGCTGCCCGGGAGCAGCACTCATTTATTTTATTACCCGCTGTGGTGCTGAAATTATATTATGACTAAAGGCCCCTTTACATTTAGCGATGCACCAGCGATCCTGACCACGATATGACCCGGTCAGGATCGCTGGTGCATCGTTAAATGGTCGCTAGTGAGCTGCCAAATAAGCAGATCTCACAGCGACGCAGCAGCGGTCGCTCTTACCTTTCAGACGTGGCGAGGGTGACGTTTTCCACCCGCGTCCATGGCTCGCTCGTCAGCGCCAGCAGGAAGCCGACGATGAGAAATGGACCCGGCCAATCTCGCGCGATCAGCAATAGCCAGCGGGGGAGCCGGTCAGAGGTAAGTATCACATATAGCGATATCGCTAGCAATATCGCTGCTGCGTCACAAAATCGGTGACGCTTTAGCAATAGTGCTAGCAATATCGCTATGTGTAAAGCCCCCTTAAGGTGAAAGAAACGGAGAGGAGCCATACAGAATTCAGAAAATACAGGGGCGCAGGAACCTCAGACAGTGTAAAAGCTTGATTTTTCTAATGGCAGTGAATATTAGAGTATGTGCACACACTTTTGTCTTCTCCCAAAATAAAACACATAAAAACTATTTCTATTATAAGATAACTTCCTAATCATATTCCAGTGTTTCTGGTGAGAGAAAAGATAGCATGTCACTGTGAGCAGGTTGCGGGATGCAGTGACAGACAGGAGACAGAGCAAGGGTTAACGTATTTTACTTTAACAGATCTGTACTTTACGCAGGGAGATAAAGAGTTAATCAGGGATAATGCAGGTAGTAGGTGTTAAAGGGTATGCACTTTGGAAAAATGCAGGGAAAAATGACGGTAGCTTTTCTTAAGGTAAACTTGTCCAATCTGACAACTTCCAAAATGTAGAGTTCACAAGACAAGCGTTGGCGCCAACAACAGTCAGTGCAGGGTTAATCCGGTGTAGTCCTGAAGACAACGGCGAGCTGCGTCCTCTCGGTAGTGGTGAGTCTCTGATGTCTCCTGCGGGATCTTCAGTCCAGCGGGTGCTGTGGAGGGTAAGGCACAGGCCACAGGAATGTCAGGACCCAGTGTGGCCCGACAAATATGCACCCGGGGGGTCAGGATTCAGTTCATGGTCACACACCTGGTACTTCTTAGGCGGTACGAGTGCGGTACTCACGAGCCCGGAGCGTTTGGCACCTTGCTTTGCGGGGGCAAACAGGCACAAAGTATATCTCTGTTCACAGTCTTTGCGGGCAGCAGCGGGGATGCTGGAGTGCGTGCCTGCGCCGCTACGGTGCTCAAAGGGTGGATTCATCATCGGGTGATGAATACTTCTATCTGCCCATATGCCGCCTGCTCTCACTATTATTAGCGGCAGCAAGTGTACGCTGATGGGAGTAGTAGTCCCATCAGCCGCTGCCTGCTCTCGGTTATCAGTTGAATATAATTCTCAACATTCTCCCCTGCTTACGCCGATAGCTGGCAGAGCAGGATTGAATGAGGAGAGCGATCTTCAGCACCCAGCTAACAGTACTGCTGATTCCCAGGAGACACACGAATGTAATCAGTGTGTCATCAGTGGGCACGTGTGCGGTACGTTTTGCGGCCCGCGCTATTGGGGTATGTGCACACGTTGCAGATTCTGCTGCATTGTACAGCACCATTAAAGGCTATGAGTATTGAAAACCGCTGTCCACATGCTGCAGATTTTTTCTGCGGATTTAAATTCAATTCTTCAAATTCAATTATTTGTGCGGGTTCACAGCGTTTTGAGACCTGCTCCTTTATAGGAATCTGCAGGTGTTAAAACGCAGTAGAAATCCGCACAAAATCTTCACTAAATCCGCAGGTAAAATGCAGGTCATTTGACCTGCGGCTTTAGCCAAATCCGCAACGTATGCATATACCCTTAAAAAAAAACAGACATGTCAGCGTATTTTGCCCACGAACACATGGTCCATGGAAACACACTGACATGCACACAGATTCATTCACTTGAATGGGTCTTTGTGTGTAAGCGTCTCTGATAAGTGTGAAAACTGTCACCACACGTACCAGACACGCTGATGCGTGAGAGGCCTAAGGCTCCTTCACATGTCCATGAAAAACCGGTATCTGTGTTTTCAACCTTTTCCATCAGTGTGTCATCAGGATTTGGTTCATATGTAACATCTTTACAGCATCAGGGTTTGGTCCATGTGTCCGTTTTTACCATAATTATATCAGTGTTTGGTCTGTGTGTCCGTTTCTACCATCAGTGTTTGGTGTGTGTGTCCGTTTTTACCATTGTGTCTCAGTGTTCGGTCTGTGTGTCCACTTTTGCCATCTGTGTATCATCAGTAATTTTCCGATATGTATAAAGAAAATTAAATGACAAAGCTTCTGCTATACTTTGCAATGTTAAACACGTACAGCACACAGATGGCACATCGATGTCCTCAGTGTGCTGTACGTTCTTCCCCTGATCCATAGACTTGTATTGGCCCTTGTCATCAGTGCGGCCACAAATAAAAAGACGTCTCCTTGTGTTTTGCATGGACACTTGGTCTGTGAAAAACACAGACATGTGCATAGCAGCAAATTCATAATGGATACATATGGTATCTGTGAAAAAAGGAAAAAAAAACACACGTACAGGAAACACGGACATGTGTAGGAGGCCTAATGAAAAGACTTTTAAAGTCAATTCAGGAAAATAAAACCTCTTCCAAAACATCTAACAAATTCTTCAAAAATTCTCCAAGAAACTACTACAAAGAATTAATTTGTCTCCATTAGAAAATATGTCCTTTTTGACCACCTCCCTGCACATAGCCTTAGGAACAGTCATTCACTTAAAGAAACAGATCCTAGACAGGTTCCAATTGAAGCTAGGCACAGAACCACAATAATGGAAAGCTGGAAAAATAGGCAGAAAAACACAAGGTTTTGGATGCAAGTCGTTTGAATCCTTCTGTTAGGAAATTGGTTATTCATTTACTTTTGGTTTCTAAAAATGAAATTGCGTTTTATTGGAAAGCCACTCGAGTGCCCTCTTCACTCGATATTATTGCAAAGCTGACTTTACATACGTCATATGAGCAAAAATTGGCGTTGCTGAATGGCTGTCTTCCTTCCTTTATAAAGAAATGGGCTCGCTGGCTGGAAATGTTGCCATGAGTTCTTATTATTTATAGTCTGGTTGTGTTTTTTTATTTTTTCTTTCATGTGTCATGAATGCCTCACGATATTGCATTTATGTATGCTCGGTTATAAAATGTTAATAAAATTGTTTGGAAAAGAAAAACACGAGGGTGCATTTTAGATTGTGATTTTTACAATTTCAGTTTATTATTAAGTACAGCTATGCTAATTTCTACTTAAGAACAGAATGTACAAATGTCTGCATGGGAGGAATGATAACTGGCAGTACGTTAATGACTTCAGCTTGTTATAGCTTTTGCCGTTTTCATGCCAGCCCCATCACAATCCACCAAAGTAGGCAGAGTATGGGTAGATCAGGGCGTGGCAAAGCCTGATCGAGAATTTCTACAAACGCTACGCCACGGTGGAACTTACACCAACAAAGTTACTCCAACCTCTAAATGGAATAACATTTCCTGGGAGGTCTGATCTCATTTCTTATACACCACAATCATTTCTTCTCAACAATTTGTCCATTATTTGTTTTTACATGAATAGTTCCCCCTTTCCTTCGTCTGCCCAAGTGGCTCCTCCGTTAAATGTTCCCTTTCTGGCTTCTATTCGTTGGTCCAGCCAGCATTCCTGCATTCCAATCATTTGTCCTCAGCACTTGATGATAAAATAAAGAACTTATTTTCCTTTTTTTTTTTTACCTATAACTCATCATTTTGAATTGCCAGTTGAACCCCCCCATTGGTTTAAGTGTTCCTGTGGGTTCTCCATCTGTAACTGGCTTCCATTTTGGGCCTTTAAAAACCATCTTAGGTTGATGAAGCAACAGAGTATACAGCAAGGGATAGCAAACCGTTTGAAAACAGGAGGGGAAGTATTTTATCTCACAAAAAGATTCAGCTGCGATCCTCCACTGTCCCGTCTGTAGACTTTTTTTGTTGCCAGTCTTAAGGCATCGAACCGTATATGCTAAGATTAACCCCTTCACCCCCAAGGGTGGTTTGCACGTTCATGACCGGGCCAATTTTTACAATTCTGACCACTGTACCTTTATGAGGTCATAACTCTGGAACGCTTCTATGGATCCCGGTGATTCTGACATTGTTTTCTCGTGACATATTGTACTTCATGTTAGTGGTAAAATTTCATTCAAATAACTTGCGTTTATTTGTGAAAAAAACGGAAATTTGGCAAAAATTTTGAAAATTTCGCAATTTTACAACTTTGAATTTTTATGCCCTTAAATCACAGAGATACGGCACACAAAAAACTTGATAACTAACATTTCCCACATGTTTACTTTACATCAGCACAATTTTGGAACCAAAATTTTTTTTTGTTAGGAAGTTATAAGGGTTAAAAGTTGACCAGCGATTTCTCATTTTTACAACACCATTTTATTTTTAGGACCACATCACATTTGAAGCCACTTTGAGGGGTCTATATGATAGAAAATACCCAAAAGTGACACCATTCTAAAAACTGCACCCCTTAAGGTGCTCAAAACCACATTCAAGAAGTTTATTAACCCTTTAGGTGCGTCACAGGAATTTTTTTGAATATTTAAAAAAAAATGAACATCTAACTTTTTTTCACAAAAAAAATACTTCAGGTTCAATTTTTTTTATTTTACCAAGGGTAACAGGAGAAATTGGACTGCAAAAGTTATTGTGCAATTTGTCCTGAGTACGCTGATACCTGATTTGTGGGGGGGAACGACTGTTTCGGCGCATGGAAGAGCTCAGAATGGAAGGAGCGCCGTTTGACTTTTTCAATGCAAAATTGGCTGGAATTCAGATCGGACGCCATGTCACGTTTGGAGAGTCCCTGATGTACCTAAACAGTGGAAACCCCCTACAAGTGACCCCATTTTGGAAACTAGACCCCCCAAGGAACTTATCTAGATATGTGGTGAGAACTTTGAACCCACAAGGGCTTTACAGAAGTTTATAACGTACAGCGGTACAATTAAAAAAATCATATTTTTTCCACAAAAATGATCTTTTCACCCCAATTTTTATTTTCCCAAGGGTAACAGGACCCTAAAAGTTATTGTGCAATTTGTCCTGAGTATGCTGATACCCCACATGTGGGGGTAAACCACTATTTGGGCGTATGGCAGAGCTCGGAAGGGAAGCAGCGCCATTTGACGTTTTTGGCTGGAATTGAAATCGGACATCATGTCGCGATTGGAAAACCCCTGATGTACCAAAACAGTGGAAACCCCCCACAAATGACACCATTTGGAAACTAGACCCCCTAAGGAACTTATCTAGATGTGTGGTGAGAACTTTGAACCCCCAAGGGCTTCACAGAAGTTTATAACATAAAACCGTACAATTAAAAAATCATATTTTTTCCACAAAAATGATCTTTTCACCCTCAATTCTTATTTTTCCAAGGGTAACAGCACCCTAAAAGTTATTGTGCAATTTGTCCTGAGTATGCTGATACCCCACATGTGGGGGTAAACCACTATTTGGGCGCATGGCAGAGCTCGGAAGGGAAGCAGCGCCATTTTACGTTTTTGGCTGGAATTGAGATCGGACACCATGTCGCGATTGGAAAACCCCTGATGTACCTAAACAGTGGAAACCCCCCACAAATGACACCATTTTGGAAACTAGACCCCCCAAGGAACTTATCTAGATGTGTGGTGAGCACTTTGAACCCCCCAGTGCTTCACAGAAGTTTATAACGCCCGGGCGTGAAAATAAAAAATTCTTATTTTTTCCACAAACGATCTTTTAGTCACCATTTTTTTTATTTTCCCAAGGGTAACAGGAGAAATTGAACCCCAAAAGTTGTTGTCCAATTTGTTCTGAGTACGCTGACACCCCATATGTGGGAGAAAACTACTGTATGGACACACGTCAGGGCTCGGAAGGGAAGTAGTGACGTTTTGGAATGCAGACTTTGATGGAATAGTCTGCGGGTGTCATGTTGCCTTTGGAGAGCCCCTAATGTACCTAAACAGTGGAAACACCCACAAATGACCCCATTTTGGAAACGAGAACCCCTAATGAACTTATCTAGATGTGTGGTGAGCACTTTGAACCCCCAAGGGCTTCACAGAAGTTTATAATGCCCGGGCATGAAAATAAAAAAATCGTATTTTTTCCACAAACATGATCAATTAGTCCCCAATTTTTTCATTTTTCCAAGGGTAACAGGAGAAATTGGACCGCAAAAGTTGTTGACCAATTTGTCCTGAGTACGCTGACACCCCATATGTGAGAGAAAACTACTGTATGAACACACGTCGGGGCTCGGAAGGGAAGCAGTGCCATTTTGGAATGCAGACTTTGATGGAATGGTCTGTGGGTGTCATGTGCGTTTGGAGAGCCCCTGATGTACCTAAACTATTGAAACTCCCAACAAGTGACCCCATTTTGGACACTAGACCCCCCCACGGAACTTATCTAGATGTGTGGTGAGCACTTTGAACCCCCAAGTGCTTCACAGAAGTTTATAGCGCTCGGACGTGAAAATAAAAAAATCTTTTTCCACAAAAATGATATTTTTGCCCCCAATTTTTTATTTTCCTAAGGGTAACAGGAGAAGTTGGACCCCAAAAATTGTTTTGCAATTTGTCCTGAGTAGGCTGATACCCTACATGTGGGGGTAAAACACTGTTTGGGCGCATGGCAGAGCTTGGAAGGGAAGGAGCACCATAGGACTTTTTCAACTCAGAATTGGCTGGAATTGAGATCAGACGCAATGTTGCATTTGGAGAGCCCCTGATGTGCCCAAACAGTGGAAACCCCCAATTCTAACTCCAACCCGAACCCCAACACACCCCTAACCCTAATCTCAGCCCTAACCCAAGCCCTAACCCTAGCCCTAACCCTAACGGAAAAATGGAAATAAATACTTTTTTTAATTTTATTATTTTTCCCTAACTAAGGGGGTGATAACGGGGGGTTTGATTTACTATTTATGGCGGTTTTTATTTTTGGCAGCTGTCGCATGCTAAAAGACGCTTTTTATTGTAAAAATAGTTTTTTGCATCACCACATATTGAGAGCTATAATTTTTCCGAATTTTGACCCACCGAGTCATGTGAGGTCTTATTTTTTGCGGGACGAGTTGACGTTTTTATTGGTACCATTTTCGGGCATGTGACATTTTTTGATCGCTTTTTATTCCGATTTTTGGGACGCAGAATGAACAAAAACCAGCGTTTCATGAATTTCTTTTGGGGGAGTGCGTTTACACCGTTCCGCGTGCGGTAAAATTGATAAAGCGGTTTTATTCTTCGGGTCGGTACGGTTACAGCGATACCTCATTTAGGTTTTTTTTATGTTTTGTCGGTTTTATGCAATGAAAACTATTTTATATAAAAAATAATTATTTTTGCATCGCTTTATTCTGCGATCTATAACTTTTTTATTTTTTCGCTGATGATGCTGTGTGGCGGCTCGTTTTTTGCGGGACAAGATGACGTTTTCAGCGGTACTATGGATATTTATATGCGTCTTTTTGATCGCGCGTTATTACACTTTTTGTTTGGCGGTATGATAATAAATCATTATTTTTTGCTTCGATTTTTATTTTTTAAGGGGTTCGATAAAGGGGTTAACTAATGGGACAGTTTTATAGGGCGGGTCGTTACGGACGCGGTGATACGTAATGTGTACTTTTATTGTTTTGTTTTTTTTTTATTTTCAAAAAATGAATTTATTGGGGTATATTTTTTTTTTTTTTTTTTTACTAATTTATTTGGCGATTTTTTTAAAATTATTTTTACACTTTTTTTTTACTTTATTACATAGTCCCAGGTGGGACATCACTGTCCTGTGACAGATCTCTGATCTGTCACATCACAGATCACTGTGACAGATCAGCAATCTGTCACAGGCAGTGCACAAGGCTTCCTCATGCCTGCGCTTTGCAGGCACTGAGGAAGCCAGCTTCCTCCAGGCCCCCGAAGGCCCCCGTCGCCATCTTGGATCCGGGGGCCTGGAGGAAAGGAGTCCCCCGCAGCAGCGCTGCACATTGCGCTGCTGTGGGGGGCTCAGGGAAGCACGGAGGGAGCCCCCTCCCTGCCGATGCTTCCCTTTAACTCCCGGTACACCGCGATCATGTTTGATCGCGGTGTGCAAGGGGTTAACGTGTCGGGGGCGGTCCGTGACTGCCCCTGACACATAGTGCCGGGTGTCAGCTGTGATAATCAGCTGACACCCTGCCGCGATCAGCGGCGCTCACCACGTGGGCGCCGCTGATCGCGCTAGACGTACTATCCCGTCCATGGGCATAGGGGCCCGGGTCCCATGGACGGGATAGTACGTCTGATGTCAGGAAGGGGTTAAACTTTGTGCATCTACAGATGTATCTTTTGAACTTAAGTAGGTAGTGATGAGGCATTAAATAAATACAGAAGATTAAATAAATTCTGTAAAAAGCAAATCAAGACAGCAAAGATTGAGACAGAGAGACTCATTGCCAGAGAAAGTAAAAATAATCCCAAAATATTCTTTAACTACATAAATAGTAAGAAGCTAAAAAATGATAGTGTTGGTCCCCTTAAAAATAGTCTGGGTGAAATGGTGGATGAGGATGAGGAAAAAGCCAATATGCTAAATGACTTTTTTTCAACAGTATTTACACAAGAAAATCCCATGACGGATAACATGATCAGGGATAAAAATTCTCCATTAAATGTCACCTGCTTAACCCAGCAGGAAGTACGGCGGCGTCTACAAATCACTAAAATTGACAAATCCCCAGGCCCGGATGGGATACACCCCCGAGTACTGCAGGAATTAAGCACAGTCATAGATAGACCACTATTTTTAATCTTTAAAGATTCCATAATAACAGGGTCTGTACCACAGGACTGGCGTATAGCAAATGTGGTGCCAATATTCAAAAAGGGGACAAAAACTGAACTTGGAAATTACAGGCCAGTAAGTTTAACCTCAACTGTGGGTAAAATCCTGGAGGGTTTTCTAAGAGATACTATACTGGAGTATCTGGAGAAGAATAACCTTATGACCCAATATCAACATGGGTTTACAAGAGACCGTTCCTGTCAGACTAATCTGATAAGCTTTTATGAAGAGGTAAGTTCCGGACTGGACCAAGGGAATGCAGTGGACGTGGTGTACATGGACTTTTCAAAAGCTTTTGATACGGTGCCACACAAAAGGTTGATACATAAAATGAGAACAATGGGGATAGGGGAAAATATGTGTAGGTGGGTTATGAGCTGGCTCAGGGATAGGAAACAAAGGGTGGTTATTAATGGAGCACACTCGGACTGGGTCACGGTTAGCAGTGGGGTACCACAGGGGTCAGTTTTGGGCCTGCTTCTTTTTAACATTTATTAATGACCTTGTAGGGGGCATAGAGAGTAGAATTTCAATATTTGCAGATGACACTAAACTCTGCAGGGTAATTAATACAGAGGAGGACAATTTTATATTACAGGAGGATTTATGTAGACTAGAAGCTTGGGCTGATAAATGGCAAATGAGCTTTAATTGGGAAAAATGTAAGGTCATGCACTTGGGTAGAACGAACAAGTTGTATAATTATGTGCTTAATTGTAAAACACTGGGCAAAACAGTCACTGAAAAAGACCTGGGTGTATGGGTGGACGACAAACTCACATTTAGTGGCCAGAGTCAAGCAGCTGCTGCAAAGGCAAATAAAATAATGGGATGCATTAAAAGAGGCATAGATGCTCATGAGGAGAACATAATTTTACCTCTATATAAGTCACTATTGCGACCACACTTAGAATACTGTGTACAGTTCTGGTCTCCGGTGTATAAGACAGACATAGCTGAACTGGAGAGGGTGCAGAGAAGAAAGACCAAGGTTATTAGGAAACTAGGGGGTCTGCAATACCAAGACAGGTTATTACACTTGGGGTTATTTAGTTTGGAGAATCGAAGGCTTAGGGGTGATCTTATTACAATGTATAAATATATGTGGGGACAATACAAAGACCTTTCTAATGATCTTTTTACTCTTAGACCTGTGACGGTGACAAAGGGGCATCCTCTACGTCTGGAGGAAAGAAGGTTTAAGCATACTCACAGACGCGGATTCTTTACTGTAAGAGCAGTGAGACTACGGAACTCTCTGCCATATGATGTTGTAATGAGTGATTCACTACTAAAATTTAAGAAGGGACTGGATGCCTTTCTTGAAAAGTATAATATTACAGGGTATATACACTAGTCTCCTTAATATTGCGTTGATCCAGGGAGCTAGTCTGATTGCCGTATGTGGAGTCGGGAAGGAATTTTTTTCCCCAATGTGAAGCTTACTGTTGCCACATGGGTTTTTTTTGCCTTCCTCTGGATCAACATGTTAGGGCAAGTTAGGATAGGATATGGGTTGAACTAGATGGACTTAAAGTCTCCCTTCAACCTTAATAACTATGTTACTATGTAAATGGCACTGCAATGGAGTGTCGGCAAAACAATTGAAAAGATGGCGGTTTGGTGGGGTTTTTTTTTTTTTTTTTTAAAGCATCAAATTTTCATTTTGTGCTTTAATTTTTCCAATGACTTCTTCCAAAACATTTTTTTCTTTCTCTGAGGGTACCGTATGTTATATTAAACACTCCATGTGCAGAGAGTGAAAAAACCAACGATTCCACCATTGTTTTTTTTGTTTTTACTGTGTCCACTTTGCAGTAAACATGATTTTCCAGGTCAGTAAGTTTACCCAAATACCAAAAGGACGTCATCAGGGGGGCAACGCATTCACTCTCCACAGATTCTGGCCTCACTCTCCCCTGGTGACATCTTGGTTCAGTAGACGATTGAGAAGGGACCACAAGCCTCTTTACCTGAAACGAATCATCGGGGGCAGTGACACCAGTGGCCCCCTTGATGACAATTTGAGGGCGATGCTAGAAGCTGTAGAGCGGTGCTGTTGTCATCCACCATGCTTTTATCACCACGTTCAAAAGGTATAGTGATCAGAGGGCAGCGCTGGTGTTCCTCACACTGCTTCCATCACCACCTCCTCATGACAACCCATTTCAGAAAGACACTACAGTGTTAGGTGAGACTAATGGCAGCAACTGAAGAGGTGGTAACGTCTCGATCATCTCTACTGACCCAAGACACCAGCAAGGGATTGTGGGACAAAAGGTGGGGACTGTGACGCTGCCCCTGATCACGTCCAGTTTCAGTAGGCCTGAAACGCTGCAGAGAAGCGAAGTTCCGTTTAAAGGAAGAAAAAAAAAAACCCACATAGGAAAGAGCATAAGGAACTTTATAAAAGGCAATTATAAAGTAGTTAGAGCCTTGGACCACCACATTAAGTATGAAGCAGAAAAAAAAAAAGTGTTGCTATTTTCTGAGAGGTTTTTATTTTTCCATGAGAGTTGGTTGAGGGCTCTCTTTTTTTTTTTTTGAGTGGCAATACCTTTTTTTATATACCTTATGTACATATTTTTTAAGCTTTCTTTTTAACCCCTCAATGACATTGCGATTTAGTTTTTTCCTCCCCTTCTTCCGAGAGTCATAACTTTATTTTTCCATCAATATAGCCATAGGAGGGTTTTTGTTTTTTTTTAAAGGAAAATCTGTACTTTTGAATAACAAAATTCATTTTACCATAGAGTGTACTGTAAAACAGAAAAAATCCAAGTCCATTGAAATCCCCCTCCAAAAAAAAAAAGGTTTTGCTTTTGGTCATTTTCCATGACCGGTAAAGTTTTGAAATTTTCAGGATCATTTGTACCCTGACCCAACATTTTTAGTGATAGCATTTTAGAGTAGATACAATGTTTTGATCGCCTCTCATTAGGACTCAATTTTGGGGGTTTGATTGGTTTTTTTTTTCTTCTTTACTAATTATGCCATTTTCCGATCAATTTCCCAGAAATACCAAATGTGTAATTTTTTTTTTATTTATAATTCGGCAAGAGGGAAATTATTCTTTGAAATCAGCTCATCAATTGCATATGCGGAAAAAAAAAAAAGAAAAAACACAAGTAAGTCACTAAGTCTATAGTAGAACAAACTTTTATTTATCGGAAACCATGTCTGAATGATGCTTGTGTCAGCAACAACTGAATTTATTTACAATCGTCTAGGGGCCAAACATGCGTTTGCAGCAACTGACGTCGTTTTCTGGTAATAGAAGCATCACAGTAAATTGTATTGCACCAAAAGATTATCTGCTTTAGAATTTAATAAGTTACATTATTACAGTGCAAAAGTTACATTTGCACACTTGAAAACGAGATTAAAAAAAAAAAAAATCCTAAAAACGTATGAAATGGTGACCTAGAGATTTACAGCTTCAACATTCAACATCTGTAGGTTCTGAATGAGTTTATAAATAGGACAAGTGCAAATTGTACATAGCGGTTTATAAAGGAAATGATACAGTACAGATATCTGGCTACTTACAACTGAAAGCATGCACTACAATGATATTGTACAGGAATGGATGACATCTTACACGGCGGAACACAGAAACGTGGCTTGGCTGCTTAGGTCATCTTCTCACTCCGTTTGTTGCTAGAGGGCCTCCAACACCGCAATTCCGGGTTTTACCCTCTAGCAGCAAAAGAATCTTTACCGTGCACCGAATAATCAGACGCCTCCATGAAATCTTCCAACACATTTCATTGTGAGGGGGATTTTGGATTTTAGCACTATTTGAAGCACATGCCTTTTCTTGTCTCCATTTACTTTGAAAACTGCCTCTAAACACACACATGCACGCAACAAAGCAACCTTACATCTCTGCACAATTGTTTAAGAGGATTACTCCAGTTGTTCTGAAAAGGAAAGAAGAAATAAGACATCAGTGGTTAAGAAGTCTGCAGGACATCAGCATACATTGCACCTGAATATATATATATATATTTTGAGGAGCCCAAGACTACACCCTAGGAATATAGCATTTCCCGCATGTATAGGATTATACACAAGCTTTACCCCATACGGTCCTTGCTAGGGTTTACCTTCTGCACGTTGAATCCCTACACAGAGAAACAAGTCTACTCTAGGATCTCATGATGCTCGCACTACTTGTTCACATAGTACTTCTACATTTACATGTGCAAAATAAAATTTGAAGTTCAACACGGCCATATTTCCCTTTGTTCATTAAAGGGGTTTTCTGGTCATCACATATTGATGACCCACGCATAGGATAGCTGTTCTGCAGTACTCGGCAGCGGCCATTACACACTGAATGGAGACTGTGCCCTGCAGCACTGCTCAATGTGTTTACAATGGGCTGGTGTCGGGGCGTATAGAAGCTGACCTGTTTTAGAGATGAGTGACAGACTCCCACTGATATGATGACTATACTATAGATAACAGAAATAATGAATGACGGTCATAGGAGCGCAGGAATAAGACCAGGACAAGAAGATTGGTGTTTAACCACAACGCGTTTTAACGGAAGCCCGTCTTCAACTTCCACCTGATGAAGACTGGCTACCGTCGAAACGCGTTGTGGTTAAACACCAATCTTCTTGTCCTGGTCTTATATCTGCGCTTCTATGACCGTCATTATTTCTGTTTCACATTGATCCTCTCTGAAGGCATACGGCTGGAGCCGCGGTGGACCTGAATTTATATTCCATTTCCCTGCCGCCTCTACAGCGCTCCTATTTGACTGCTTAATTCCTGGCTCATATATACTATAGATAAATCAATAAGTGGTGACGGGACCACCCTCTTAAAGAGAATGTTTAAAAAATCATGTTATGTAATGTAAAGACATGGCTGTAGTGGCGCTGTAATACGGATTACATCGATACCTTTGGTAAAGAAATCTGCTTTGTGGTTCTTCTGTAATCGGCATTTGAAGTTTTCTGTCAATTAGATTTCGGTGCATAAGGGTCAGGCTGTATACAGGGTGTTCTCCTCCCTGTCTGTGATTCCCCTGCCTCTCTGCCTGCTTCCGGTCTGTGAATGACAGGTCACTACTGAGATCTCAAACAGGAGGCTTCATTCACAGACCGGAGGAATCAGACAGGGAGGAGAAGACCCCGTATGCAGTCAAGCCCCTGTGCACAAAAATCTAACTGGCAAAACTTCAAATGGCGATTAAAGAACAAAGTATTTCTTTACCAAAAGGTATCAATTTAATCAGCTTTACAGCCATGTCTTTACTTCACAAAACCGTGCCGACAGGTTCGCTTTAAGGGATCTCATTTGTACTTTTGTCTACAATATACAGTCATGTTTAATTTTTCTATATTGCACATAAGGATCAGATCTAAGGAAGTCAATCAGTATCTATATGTATTAATTTTGTAGAGTGACACTATGCAGGCGCAGGAGTTCACGGTCTGACATGTGCGACTCCTCAAAAGGGGTTCTACAGCAGCAGATCTATTGTGGCCCTTTTTGCTATGACAGCCTCCATCACAATTTAGCATTTTCCCAGGACAAGTTACAGCAGGTGTCTATTTCTGGCAAAGTGTTGGACAAAATTGGGGTCGAGCATATAGTAGATTCGTCCTTGCTATGAATGCAGTCTTGTTTCATCATATAAATTAGAATAAGTTGAGATTTATAATTTACAGTAGGAAGTAAATGTATCATGGATCAGTTCTTCCATGAGGGGAGAGAAGCATTATATGCGAGTCCATGGACCATACTGTGCAATGAAGATCTAACATGCATGCACAGCCGGAACCAATATTCTATAGGAACACAACCACATTTTGCACATGTAAATGATGATTGTCTCGTGAAAGCTGTACAATTTAGACCTAAAATAGGAAGCGTTTTTTTTCTATTGCTGTGAACATTTGGTTCACTGGATGCTCCAACAGTGAAAATGAAGATATTTTGCATGTCTCTTATTTTAGAGAGCACATGCAAAATAGGAATCTCTTGAATACTAACCAAAACATATTAAGCATCCAGAAAATCATGGAGAAGTAATGTAATACTAATTTAGCCATCAACATGGTTGAAAATGTCAAAGCTTTACTTGGAGGCCAAGTGTAAATGGCTGAACACTGGCAATGTGCTCAGCTTCATATCGGAAGGCTACATCAGTGTCCGACCCTACGCACAACTGGAGATCACAGTGGTTAACAGCATTCATGTGCACAGTGAATATCAATGGCAAACATGTTCATTAGTGTGTGGATGAAGAAGTGTGTTAATTACCCCCAGGGAAAGTAGTAAAGGTGAAAGGTTAAAAGTAGTGACTTAACACATGAGAATACAACCAGCCGTGTATTTAAGTGACCTGTGTTCTTATACTATCTCGTGCTCAACATGGAGCAAAGAAAAATGGAGACAGATTCCAATCCTTTTATTCTCTGGGACCCAACATCGGTGTATCCAAAGTCACGGCAACTTGTGAGCTCAAGAATCGAAATGGCAATTTGAGGAAAAGACTATGTTAGCAGTAAATGCACCACAAAACATGGAGGACGATGGATTACTGAGAAATATGCATCTACATTGTAGACCAAAAACTATTCGTAATGTATCAATGTAACCGATCTTCATGGAATCTTTCAGAATCAGATATTACTTCTAAGATGGTAGGAAGGGTAAGAATGGTATCTTTTTTTAACTATGAAGTGGCAAACCAAGCATAAAAATCTATTCTTCTCTCACCTTTGTGTTTGGATCCCCTATATTAACCCCTTAACGACCAGAGCTATTTTTGGTTTTGGGTTTTAATTCTTTGCTTTCATTCTTCCCAGAGCCATAACGTTTAAATTTTTTGGTCAAAATGGCCATGTGAGGGCTTGTTTTTTTACGGGACGAGTTGTACTTTTGAACGACACCATTGGTTTTACCATGCCGTGTGCTAGAAAACGGGGGAAAAAAAAAAAAAAAAAAAATTCCAAGTGCGATGAAATTGCAAATTTGAAAAAAAAAAAAAAAAAAAAAAAAAAGTGCAATCCCACAGTTGTTTTTGGGGGTTTTGTTTTTACCATGTTCACTAAATGCTAAAACACAGACCTGCAATTATAGTTTTCCAGGTCATTACGAGTTCATAGACACCAAACATGTCTAGGTTCTTTTTTATTTAAGTGGTGAAAGAAAAAATCCAAAGTTTGTTAAAAAAAAAAAAAAAAAAAAAAAATTGCGCCATTTTCCGAGACCTGTAGCATCTCCATTTTTCGTGATCTCGGGTTGGGTGAGAGCTGATGTTTTTAATGATACCATTTTGGTGCAGATACGATCTTTTGATCGCCCGTTATTACATTTTAATGCAATGTTGCGGCAACAAAAAAACAAAACAAAACGAGGTTCTGGCGTTTTTACTTTTCTCGTTACACGATAAGGTTAATTTTTTTTTTATATTCATCGAGCGATTCTGAATGCGGCGATAAATATGTGCACGCTTGTTTTTTATTGTTTAATTTTGAATGGGGTGAAAGGGGAGCGATTTGAACTTTTTTTTATTTTTAAAAACATTTTCTTTTTACTTTTGGCATGCTTCAATAGTCTTCATGGGAGACTAGAAGCTGCCATAACCCAATCGGCTCTGCTACATACAGGCTATGATCAGTTCGCCTGTATGTAGAATTGCTGACTTGATATGAGCACCGACCACCAGGCGGCGCTTATAGCAATCCAGAAGTGACAACCATAGAGGTCTGCTGGAGACCTCTGTCATGTCAACCCATCGCTGACCCGCGATCATGTGACAGGGTCAACGATGGGCGGTGTTTCCAGCCTGAAGCACGAGTTAAATGCCACTAAGAGTTTGACAGCGGACTTTAATGGGTTAACAGGGAAAAGATGTGGGCTCGCCACCGGAGCCCACATCAAAGGCAGGGAGTCCGACATTGGCGTGCATTTACGCCTTATGCCGAAAAGGGGTTAAATGCCATAACACTAACTTTTCTGTGGTCATAGTTGAGGGCTTTATTTTTCCACTACACAAGAGGTGAGTGATTCAATAGACAACCACATCATGAATGAAGAAAAAAAAAAAAAAATAACCTGGCAGGGGGACAAAACAGAATTCATCTTTCCCATCTCACGCGACACCCCCCAATGGACCTATCCATTAAAGTAATTGGTTGCTCACTCTCCCCAGTCCCACAAGCTCGCTGCCTCAGGGTAATCTGAGTCTGATCTCCCCTTCAAACCACATATCCAAGCCCTTTCCACTTCCTGCTGACTTCAACTCAAAAAATTTTCGGGAGATGCGTACATTCCTCAACCAAGAATCTGCAAAAAAAAAAAAAAAAAAAAAAAAAAAAAGAATACACTCATCTCCCACCTTGACTACTGCAACCTCCTGTTTTGTGGCTTCCTTTAACACTCTTGCACCCCTCCGATCTATTCTAAACTCTGCTGCCCGACTAATCCACTTATCTCCCCGCTATTCCCCGGCCTCTCCCCTCTGGGTAATGGGGAGCCAGTGAAGGGATTGACAGAGACTGTAGTTCAAAACCCTAACCATGGCATAACAAAGCCATCCACAACCTGTCTCCATACATCTGTGACCTCGTCTCCCAGTACTTACCAGCACGCAACCTCCGATCCTCACAAGATCTCGTTCTCTACTCCCCTCATCCCACAGTCGCATACATGATTTCTCCTGGGCATCCCCCCTGCTCTAGAACACTACCACAACATATCAGACCCTCGCCTACCGTGGAAACCTTCAAAAAGGAACCTGAAGACCCACCTCTTCCGACAAGCCTACAACCTGCAGTAACCCCCGATTCACCAAACCGCTGCACCACTAGTTCTACCCTCAACCATCCCTTGCACACTAAGGAGCATTTTTCTGAAACGTGCGTAGGGGTGGGGGGGCTGACCACCAGAGACTCCATTGCTGCACTTTGCCAGGAAATTAGCAAGATTCATACGCTATACACTGGAAACTTTAGCACTTAAAAAGGTATAGTATACTAATATTAGGTTCTCTTTAGGAGCATATGTTATACCACTATTTTGCCATATCTATGTGCAGCGCATCTATCTTGTTGTATTCTTAATAATGGATCTCTGTTATAATGGATAATGTAACCATATATTTTGAGTGTTCAACTACAGTATATATGTGGTCTTACCTGTCCTCTGCACTGCATGGCTGTTTGTTTGCCCAGCTGTTTTAATCTTGTCTACCTCTACTTGTTCATATGACCAATAAAGATATTGTAATTTGTACTTATGGACCATATGATTGTATATTTTTTTGTCTCGCCCCCTTCTCAACCATTCCTTGTAGATTGTGAGTCCTTGTGGGCAGGGTTCTCTCCCGTACCAGTCGTGACGTTTAAGATTACTATACTCTATTATGCTTACCCCATTTCACATGTAAAGCGCCATGAAATAAATGACGCTATAATAGGAAAAGGGGGGGGGGGGGGGGGGAGAGACGGCAAAAAAGGAAACAAGTTTTTTTTATGGTAGATCATTAATATGATAAAGTCACATACTGTTTTATTCATAAACTTCTTTTTTTCAAAGAAAAATATTCTCAAGTTCAAGTTTGTTCTGTGCTCCCATTTTCTGACACTCATAACTATCTACCCTTTGAAGTTATGCAATGCTTGTTATTTCAGGGGCACGTTGAGATTTCTATTGCTGCAAATATGCAGTTTATACAAGTGACTGCTTTTGGTTTAATTCTTGGGGAGACGCGGTGGCAGACAAATAGCAATGCTTTTTTTTTTTTTTACATACCGTAGTTTACAGTACAGGTTAAATTTTATTTTGAAAGCATGGATTGGGAAAAATTGAGTACGGTAGTTTCAAATTGGATCAATTCCCCCCCTCCCCCTTTGATATGCTGAAAACCTATGAAGACATCTACAGTATAGTGCAATACGTCACCTTTACAGTATATTATCAAATTAATCTCTTCTGAAGCCACTGGCAGGACTTCATAGGCGTTCCACCATGACGGCGACAGGAGCCATGACTAGTAAAATCTGGAGTGTATTAGCCTCTTCCTAAAGCCACACCAGACCTGTGCCATACATTTACATCACATATTGGGAAGGGGGTCAAGTCTAATTATTTTAGCATTCACTAAATGTGAATGAGGTCTAAGAGTATTTGCATATGCTGCGCTTGATGTGGCAAAATTTAAAATGGGTTCTTCCTGAGGACAGGTGATCAATATCTTCTTACTGAACAAGCCCTTTGTGATAGGACCAGATAATCTTTAAAACATGAAGCATGGACATCGTTACAAACAGAGCATTTAAGATTAAATAGGGATTTTATTAAACTATGCCCGATAACAGTATAGCTGGCCAGTAAGTGTGGCCAAATTCACCTATAAATGAAGGCAGCTTCAGAAACAATGTGAAAGCCCAGTGACAGTAATAGAGTATAAAACTATCAATTCAAATTAAAAAACAGCTAGGGAAAAGGACCAAAGAATTCTTAAACTTCAAAATTTATAATGAACACAAGTTCAGAAAACAGTATATGAAATAATTAGCAATTCCTAGCCCATAAAGTACATTAAAAGGTCAAGTCCAAGTAGAAGGAAAAAAGGAGAGAAAAAAAAAAAAAAAAAAGGAACCCAACCACCTGACTAAAGGGAACCTGTCACCAGGTATTCTATAATGCGGTAGATAAGGCCCGGAGCCAAAAGAAGACAAAAAAAACAAAAAAAAACAAAACAACTTACCTACGGGGCGGTCCGGCCGAAGGGTGTCACAGTTCTTGGTCCGGCGCCTCCCATCCTCTTATGATATCCGCCCTCCTGCTTGCTTCATGTGGATGACACATCCCTGAATCATCCACACAGGCTCGCCGGCATTGTG
Organism: Dendrobates tinctorius; assembly: GCF_039654945.1. Lineage (NCBI taxonomy): Eukaryota > Metazoa > Chordata > Amphibia > Anura > Dendrobatidae > Dendrobates > Dendrobates tinctorius. The sequence goes on from NW_027361758.1 coordinate 179,326, forward strand.
CTTCTGCACCGGCATACTTATCTGCCTTGTTGAGTGCGTAGGCGCTGGTAAAGGTCAGAGAACCAGCACCTGTGCACTGCAGGAATTCTCTAAAACATGAAAATACAAAACCCGACTGAGTCTAAGAACACTGTTTGAAACGCGTCCATCTCCTTACCGCAACCTTCCCCGGTTGGGTTTTGTATTTTGTACACTGCTTTTTCATGTTTTATGGAAACTTAAATAAACGTCTTGGATTTTTATTTTCCTGAGCTGGACTTTGTTCCTTTTGAATCTTTCACTTGCCGTCTTGACATAAACGTGGTCCGTGCTGGAAAGTTTTCTTGGAATACAAAAAGGGTGAGCTGAACATTTTTTTCTCTTTGCACAGGAATTTTCTCTGCCCTCAGAGCAGATAAGTATGCCTGTACAGGAGCGCAATGCCAGGGAGCCATGAAGCAAGCAGGAGGGCGGCATCGCAAGAAGCTGGGAAACACCGGACACGGACCAGCAACACATCGGACTGGACCGCCCGGCAGGTCAGTATAGCAAGTTATTTTTCTTCTCTTAAGATCGGATCGGGGGGCATATCTACAGCATTTGCTTTAAGCAGTTTGTCAAATCCTGTTTAGTTGTGTTCTGTAATCTTTGTTGGACAACAAGTGGCATATTTCTTTTGTGCCTACATGCATATTCCTTTTCTGAGATCATTTATTGTTCTCGTGAGGGTGATACTTTCACCTATGTTTTTAGGTTAGCAACAGAATTTTTCATTGCCGATTTTGTATAAGGTTTTCTAATCATGGGGGGGGGGGGGTTCATGTTCAATATGAATTTAGAAATTTGATTTTTGGGGCCTTTAGCTTTTAACCATCTTTTATTGCAAAAGTTTCTTAGCTACAAAAATGCTCCTCTGACATGATCTAACATTCATGTACATTTTTTCAAATTAGATGCCAAGTTAAATTGTTTACAATGATTTAAAAAAGTGTGGCAAGAAAGTTCTTAAAAAAACAGAACAACATTCTCCAACATTGGTGCCCAACATTTTCTGGTCCAATGGTCAAAGTGCTATACTGAATCACTCCCAAGCGATAAGTTCAAAATGTAAAAGGAGTATTTCTATTGGTGACATTTTCACAGATTATAAGTGTATGCCATTAATTGTCTGAGTTCCAAGCCTGACTACCAGGACCCTGGACACAGACTGATGCAGCCTGTATAACGCTCTATGGAGCGCACTCAAGCGGCAGAAAGCTCAGGCCTCCAACATCCTGAGCAGCACATTGCAGGAAAAACGTTAAATTATCGATTGGGATTTCAGATCATATGCCAGCTGATCTGCTGCACATGCAAGGCATTACCTATTGAGTAAAAAGGTTTTAAAATGACACTTTAGCAGAATAGGAGCAGATCTGCAGTTCATGGCAGCAACTGGAACACACAGGACAGAGCAGATATTGAGGACCTAAAGACAGATCTCATTATATTATACCTGGAAAACCCCAAGTTTTGGGTATTCTAGTAAAAATTGTTGCAAGATTGTCCATAAACTTGTTTTCCATTAGCGAAACACTAACACTGCACATTGTGCTCAGTAAAATTCCAGTGTTACGAGTAATCTTTCCCTTTAAAGGGAGTGTCACCCTTTTTTGACTATGAGCTGCTGGCACCTCCATCAGGGGCTTATCTACAGCATTCTGTAATGCTGTAGATCAGCCCCCCCCGATGTAACCTGAAAGAGAAGAAAAAGGAATTAGATTATATTCACCGGGGGCGGTCTGGTCTTGGTCCAATGGGTGTTGCGGTCCGGCGCCTCCTATCTTCTAACGATGACATCCTCTTTGCTGCCTGTAGTGGCTCCGGCGCACTGCTCTGCCCTGTTGAGGGCACAGCAGAATACTGCAGTGCGCAGGCGCCGGACCTCCCCCGATGCCTGCGCACTGCAGGACTCTGCTCTGCCCTCAATAGGGCAGAGCAGTGCGCCTGCGCCACAACAGGCAGCAAAGAGGACATCACAGTTAGAAGATGGGAGGCACCGGACCGGAAGGCGACACCAATCGGACCGGATCCCTGGGTGAGTATAATCCAACTCTTTTCTTCTTTCAGGCTACATCAGGGGCTTATCTACAGCATTACGGAATGCTGCAGATAAACCCCTAATGGCGGTTGCTGCAGCTTATAGTCAAAAAAAGGGGTGACAGATTCCCTTTAAAAATCTCTCATACTAATATAACAAACCAATAGCCTGTCACTACATAAAGTCATAGTGTGCCAACTGTAAGATTTACTGTTTTAGGAAGTAAAATTTAAGTTTAAAACAAAACATGAAAACTTTAATAACCTAAAATCCCCTAAATTAGTCAAGGTACCGAGAACTGGAATTCTCATGCTTAAATTGGAGAATAATTAAGTAATATACTGTGAAAGATTGATGAGATGCAATGGAAAAAGTAGTAATACAAGCCTTTCTGGCAGCTTTGATGTTTCAGACTGTAGTTAAACACAGCTTGGTCACTAGGAATGCTCGCTATAACGCAGCCATTTATGGACATAGGAGGCTTGAACCTCTTTCTAGCAAAAATGCTTAAGAGTCAAACTGCTAAAGATGGTAGCTGTATCTTCAGCCAAGTCTAACCAGATAATTTAAAAAAAAAAAAAAAAAGCAATAATGCTTCAGCTAAAAATAATGCCACTCTAATGAAATAAAACAGCAGCTTCTCTGCATAGACGAGTCAGGCCTATTGTACCCAATCTATACATTTTCAGCAGCTGAACACAATTTAGCCCCAATTCATTCTTTTTTGTTAATTTAAATGAACAGAATTAGAACAGTAAGTTTTAGCTGCTTAAATTGAATACGACAAGCATGAGAGTAGTTGAATTCTCTTTTTCCTCTAATCTCATTACACGAGCACCCACAATACTCTGATAACACCTCAGCATGCTCGAATAAGGCTATATCCAAGAGGGCTCGCTCATCACTAGGGAAGGCGGTGACAGGAGCATACTGGACATACAGACTTCATATCCAGCAGGTATTACTGGGTCAGACATGTCCACCTGAGAAAACGCTAACCCAAGACAAGGTTCCAAACTGCTTATCAGGAGACATTGGCATCTAAACATTATAAAGGTCCCTAAAGGTAATCAACCAGCAGACTCAGAGGTGCTTCTGTCAGCAAGTCTTAAATCAGGGAAGCCAAACAGTCACTAGATAGAAAGCACTGAAGCGCCTACCGGAAGCACCATACAGAGTACCAAACACGAAGCTTAAACAAAAACCAAGATCTAATTCAGGACACTACACACCATCACACCCCTCAGAAGCTTTCCCTTTTTATTATCTGCCACGAGAGGTGGTGAGTTCTCCTTCAACAGAAGTCTTCAAACAGAGGCTGGACAGATATGTCTGGCATGATTTAGCAAATCCTGCTTTGAGCAGGGGGTTGGACAAGATGGCCCAGGAGGTCCCTTCTGACTCTACGATTGTACAAAAGTAGTGTTATAATCAACCAAAACTGCCCTGTTTGCACCAATGCATCATACAGTGGGTATGGAAAGTATTCAAACTCCTTTAAATTTTTAATTCTGTTTCATTTGCATCCATTTGTTAAATTCAAAAAAAGTTCTCATTAATGTACACTCTGCACCCCCATCTTGATGGAAAAAAAACCCAGAAATGCCACAAGTTTTTCACACCTGGATTTCAGGATCCTCTGCCATTCTTCCTTGCAGATCCTCTCCAGTTCCGTCAGGTTGGATGGTGAACGTTGGTGGACATCCATTTTCAGGTCTCTCCAGAGATGCTCAGTTGGGTTTTGGTCAGGGCTCTGGCTGGGCCAATCAAGAATGGTCACAGTTGTTCTGAAGCCACTCCTTTGTTATTTTAGCTATGTGCTTAGGGTCATTGTCTTGTTGGAAGGTGAATCTTCGGTCAAGTCTGAGGTCCAGAGCACTCTGGAAGAGGATTTCCTCCAGGATCTCTCTGTACTTGGCCACATTCAGGTTTCCTTCAATTGCAACCAGTCGGCCTGTCCCTGCAGCTGAACACCCCCCCATAGCATGATGCTGTCACCACCATGTTTCACTGTTGGGATTGTATTGGGCAGGTGATTAGCAGTGCCTGGTTTTCTCCACACATACCGCTTAGAACTTTTTGGTGATAATTCTATCTTCGTCTCATCAGACCAGAGAATCTTGTCTCATAGCCTGGTAGTCCGTCAAGTGTTTAAGCAAACTATGTGGGCTTTCATTTTTCATGCACTGAGGAGAGGCTTCCGTAGGGCCATTGCTATAAAGGCCCGACTGGTGGTGAGCTGCAGTGATAGTTGACTTTGTGGAACTTTCTCACATCTTCCTACTGCATTTGTGGAGCTCAGCCACGGTTATCTTGGGGTTCTTCTTTACCTCACCAAGGCTCTTCTCTCACGATTGCTCAGTTTGGCTGGACGGCCAGGTCTAGGAAGACTTCTGGTGGTCCCAAACTTCTTCCATTTAAGGATTATGGAGGCCACAGTGCTCTTAGGAACCTTGAGTACTGCAGAAATTCTTTTGTAACCTTGGCCAGATCTGTGCCTTGCCACAATTCTGTCTCTGAGCTCCTTGTCCAGTTCCTTTGACCTCACGATTCTCATTTGGTCTGACATGCACTGTGAGCTGTGAGGTCTTCTACAGACAGGTGTGTGCCTTTACAAATCAAGTCCTATCAGTTTAATTAAACTCAGCTGGACTCCAAGGAGTAGAACCATCGCAAGGAGGATCACAAGGAAATGGACAGCATGTGACTTAAATATGAGTGTCTGAACAAAGGGTCTGAATATTTATGACCATGTGATAGTTCAGTTTTTCTTTAATAAATTTGCAAAAACTTCTACATTTGTATTTTTCAGTCAAGATGGGGTGCAGAGTGTACATTAATGAGAAAAATGAACTTTTTTGAATTTACCAAATGGCTGCAATGAAACAGTGACAATTTTTAAAGGGGTCTGAATATTTTCTGTACCCATTGTATATATTCCATGCTGATGTGCAAATCACTTTGAAAAGGACCCAACTTTTATCTCTGGTGTAGTAAGGACAGATCTCAAAGATTATACATTTTAAATGTCATTGGCTTGATGCAATTAAAAAGGTGATGGAAAGCACAGCGGATCATTGTTTTTAATTCCAGCAAGCTTAGTAAAAAAAAACAAACAAAAAAAAAAAACCTTAGCGTTAAAGTAAAAGGTGTGGTAAATACTGAACAGCCCATTGCAAATGAACCAATTGCCTTAGTCTCCATTCATATGGTTTTAACATGGAACATAGTCCATGCAAAAGCTGAGTCAACAAAAGAAATGAAAGGCCCCGATTCAAGACAGGTGTGAACATCCAACCTTGTTGCAGTCAGACTCTCTTAATCCACCTAGAGGGGGTGCACAGTGCCATAGATTTTATTCCAGTCAATGACTGGAGTAAGATTTCTGGCATAAGCTACACCATATCACTTCATTTCTTAGACGAGATGTGGTGTCATGGCTCTTTTCTGCCCATTTTGACAGAGCATGGCAAGACAGGCATGAAAACTACAGATACTGAACAATTTTGGCGCAACCTCAAGTTATGCAAAAAAAAAAAAGTTGTGTGACCCATCAGTGTTTTGTGTCATATTTCTGATGACTGTTCTGATGAACATCTAAGCAAAAAGGACCACTACTCAAACTCATCCCTCATGCTGGCATTTTCTTACAGTATTTCACTACTTATACTCCAAGTTCCACTTACCTGATCAGTACCTGTCCAGAGATCCACTGCGGTCCTTTACTGTGCTGCAGCCACTAGGGTTTCAGGTAAGTGAAACTTTTGGCAAATAGACCTAGAACTCTGGCACCTAAAGCAGCCTCTTCAGTCTATACACTTCGAATACTACTGTATTTTCCGGCGTATGAGATGACTTTTTAACCCCTGAAAATCTTCTTAAAAGTCGGGGGTCGTCTTATACGTCAAGTACATATGGTGGGGGAGTAGTCCCGATGAAGAAGGGAGGGTGTAAGTGGTGTTTATCATCCTTTTACCTCATTGGTGGCAGCGGCTCCTCCTTCAGCAGTGTGGCGGCTCTGCTGGGGATCGGCGGCTCCTTTGTTCAGCGTGGGGGCGCTGTGCTGGGGGGAGGCTGTGGCGGCTCTTTGTTCAATGTCAGGGCTCCTCCGGCATTTCTCCACAGCCCGGAGGCCCAGGCAGCTCCATTGCTGCGATGCGGTGGCCTCCGGGAAAATGGCCGCCGGAGCCCACGCATGCTCCGATTCAGATCTCGTCCCGAGATCTCGGGAGACGAGATCTGAATCTGAGCATGCCCGGCTCCTGCGGCCATTTTCAGGGAGGCCACCGCATAGCAGCAATGGAGCTGCCTGGGCCTCCGGGCTTTGGGGAAATGCTGGAGGAGCCCCAAAGCTGGACATAGCCGACGCAGCCGCCCCTCAGCACAGAGCCCCCACGCTGGACAAAGAGGAGCCACCGCCGTCCCCCACCAGCACAGAGCCGCCACAGTGCAGATGGAGTAGCCGCCGATCCCCAGCACAGAGACCCGCAGACAGCACCGCTGCCACCAATGAGGTAAAAGGGGGATAACTCCACATACACCCTCCCTTTGTCATCGGGACCACTCCCCCCCGCACCCGGCATATAAGATGACACACGGCATAAGAAGACCCCCGACTTTTAAGAAAGTTTTCTATTTTAACTGGAAAAGTTGGGGGTCGTCTTATACGCCGGAAAATGCAGTAAATTTTTTTTTTAAATATCCACCCTTACTTACCGTAACTGCTTTGAACAAAACTAATTATCCAACCTTTCTACAGATGCTGGTCTGGATGAAACCTTTCTACAGATGCTGGTCTGGATGAAACCTTTCTACAGATGCTGGTCTGGATGAAACCTTTCTACAGATGCTGGTCTGGATGAAACCTTTCTACAGATGCTGGTCTGGATGAAACCTTTCTACAGATGCTGGTCTGGATGAAACCTTTCTACAGATGCTGGTCTGGATGAAACCTTTCTACAGATGCTGGTCTGGATGAAACCTTTCTACAGATGCTGGTCTGGATGAAACCTTTCTACAGATGCTGGTCTGGATGAAACCTTTCTACAGATGCTGGTCTGGATGAAACCTTTCTACAGATGCTGGTCTGGAAAATCCTACTACGTTTGAAAGAAGTCAAAGCAAGAATGAGACCACTGACTGGGCTTTACATGTCTTAGTGACCAATCTTGGAGGTGTATAATAATTGCAGGTTAGAACCCATAAATATGGTTCCATGATCTGAAAGTCAAGCTAAACCCTAATGGTGGCCTCTATCCCACATGTGAAATGTAAGTGTAGGACAGGGACAAACTCATTGCAAAGTATTGGGAAACTTAACCACTTTTATTCTTTAGCAACAATACAGACTGGCATTTCTTGCATCGTTACATGAACCGGCTACGATGGAGTGTTTCAAAAGGCAATGAATACTCACTTTAGTTGAGTGTTGGAAGGCATTTGGAGAAAAACACCACAATTAGGACGGTTAAATGACCTAAAAACTTTGGTGGCTGAGGGAGGTCAACCTGAAAACATGCTCTAACAGTTAAATGATGGTCATTAGTGTCACTTTAAAATAAAAATAGATCTATACAATATGTTCATTTGGTCATGTGCTATTTACAGGTTTTACAAAATAAAACAAAAAGTTAAATACAAGGTTATTTCCCCAACGCTGGTTAATGCAGGTTAGAAGAATAACTTGCAATGATAACAGATGGATGGTTGCTTGCCAACAACTGTGAAATATAATCCAGCTTTATCTTTGCAGTGCAATTTTTTGATCTCACGCGTACATAATGTTCTATGTAGAAAAAGAAAAATAAGGAACTTATGGTGATAAAGCATTTGTAAGACAAGACATGTTTCTCTGTCCATTAAAAGGTTTTATTTTTTATTCTCTTTTTTTTTTTTTACTAGGCTGTGAAGCATAGCCCACAGAATGGGCAACAATGGGGGGAAAAAAATAGGTCGGCTACAATAAAAATACATTAGACATTTAAATAAATAACCTTAAAAATATATGGAAGGAAAAACATGATTGGAACTTAAATCGGGGAAATCTGCACAAGCAAGAATAGGCATACCTCTTACAGAGAATCAGACGGGTGTAAACAAGAAAAAAAAAATGAAACGACAGACGAGAAAACAAAATACTGACTGAGGTAGCAATTATCTGCTTAGTGCAGAAGAAAAACTGGCTTATGGCTAAATAAAAAAAAGCCCATTAGACAGACAGTATAATGATCTCAAACCAAATCCAAATGACCATGCAGAAACAGATCATGCTCCGTAATTTCAGTCACTTAATTGTATACGTTCCCTAAATCTGCTAACATATTTCTGCAGATAACATCCATTGGATCAAATCAAATTTTTTTCGCTTCCCTTTTTTTGTGTTTTTTTTTTTTTTTTTTAATTTTAATGAGAATGGAGATGATACCGAACACTGTACATGCTTTTTCCATCTACAAAAAATATTTGCATAAAATAGTGTTAGTCCTCTGTACATATCAATGAACACTAAGTGGAGGGGGAGAAAAAAAAGCCTCTTGTCCGCACTGCTGTCAAGAGGATTGGGTGGGTCAAACGGGAGCCAAATGAGAAAATAAGACCTAGTAGGAGAAACAAACTTGCCTTCACCAGCACTATGTGAAATTTCAGCAGAAATAGACAGTTGCTTTAAACAATAAAAATAAAATAAAAATGAAAAAAATAATGGGTTAAGTTAAACATTTCCATTCTGTAAAAATGTCAGTCAAGACCAAAACATCTCAGTAATGTTAGTGTCGGTGCTGTAAAGCCAGATAACCAAAGGTAAGGCAATGAACACAAACGGCCAAGAAATCCCCTCAGTGCATGCGGAAAAAGTGCACGGTTTGGCTGCAGGCTTTTCACACTCTTTACCAGGTTCCAAGTAGTTACGGGCAAAATATTTAAGCGTCTCATCCAGAAGTATAACAGGTAATGAGATTTTCAGCACCATCAACCACTGAATCAAGTTCAACGGAGTAATCTGGAAAATAAGCTATAAAGAAGGAGGGGAAAAAAAAAAAAAAAAAAGTATTAAACAATGAGTCCGCTCAAATGACCTAATTTACAGTGGGTACGGAACGTATTCAGACCCTTTAAATTTTTCAGTCTGTTTCATTGCAGCAATTTGGTAAATTCAAAAAAGTTCCTATTTTTCCTCATTAATGTACACTCTGCACCCCATCTTGACTGAAAAAAAACAAATGTAGAAGTTATTGCAAACTTATTAAAAAAGAAAAAAACAGGATTTTTGGGTTGCTTACCGTAAAATCTGTTTCTCGGAGCCTTCATTGGGGGACACAGAGACCATGGGTGTATGCTGCTGCCACTAGGAGGCTGACACTATGCACAAAAAAAGTTAGCTTCTCCTCCGCAGTGTACACCCCACCGACCGGCAGGGAATTCCTCAGTTAGTGAGAAAGCAGTAGGAAAAGAAACAGAATAGATTGAAAACAGAACAAACAACTCAACTGTAACCAATCAACCAAAGTAAGAACAGGAGTTGTAGAACATGATAGGGTGCTGTGTCCCCCAATGAAGGCTCAGAGAAACAGATTTTACAGTAAGCAACCCAAAAATCCTGTTTTCTTGTTCGCCTTATTGGGGGACACAGAGACCGTGGGATGTCCCAAAGCAGTCCCTGGGGTGGGAAACAAACTTCCATCAGGCCAGTGGACTCACCACTGCTGCCTGTAGAATCCTTCTACCTAGGCTGGCGTCCGCCGAAGCGTAGGTGTGGACCCTGTAGAATTTCACAAACGTGTGAACCGAAGACCAGGTTGCAGCTTTGCAAAGCTGCAGCGCGGAGGCTCTGTGGCGTACCGCCCAGGAAGCACCCACTGCCCGGGTAGAGTGCGCTCTGATCCCTGGAGGGGCCACTCGATGCTTAACCCGGTAGGCCTCCAAAATTGCTGATCTGATCCAGCGAGCAATAGTAGCTTTGGAAGCCGGGTGACCTTTCCGCGCCCCATCTGGAATGACGAAAAGAGAGTCTGTTTTTCGCAAGGAAGACGTCCTAGACAGATAGACTCTCATCGCCCTGACCAGATCCAGCTTGTTCAGGGACCGCTCCCGAGGGTGAGTTGGACTCGGACAGAAGGACGGCAGAACAATATCCTCATTGGAGGTGAAAGGAGGACACCACCTTCGGAAGAAAAGAGGGCGGAGGCCGCAGAACTACCTTGTCCTGGTGAAGTACCAGGAAAGGAGAGCGGCAAGAAAGAGCCGCCAATTCCGACACGCGCCGGATGGAGGTGATGGCCACCAGAAAGGCTACCTTCCAGGAGAGAAGGGAAAGGGAGACTTCTCTGAGAGGTTCAAAGGGAGAACCTTGCAGAACCCAAGAACCAGATTAAGATCCCATGGATCTACGGGCGCTCGATACGGAGGGGCCGTGTGAGCCACGCCCTGAAGAAAGGTTTTGACCTGAGGGCGGGAGGCCAAAGTCTTCTGAAATAAAATGGAGAGTGCCGAAACTTGACCCTTCAAGGAACTGAGAGCAAGCCCCGCATCCAGCCCTGCCTGAAGAAACGCCACAACGGAAGGGAGCGAAAAGCACATAGGCGCGATGTTATTGGCCTCACACCAAGTGAAATAGGCCTTCCAAGTACGGTAGTAAATTTTGGAAGATGATGGCTTCCTGGCTCGGATCATGGTATGAATTACTCGACCGGAGAATCCTGCCCGTTTCAAAACCTCGGTCTCAACAGCCACGCCGTTAAATTGAGCGGCCGAGAATTGGGGTGGCAAATCGGACCTTGAGACAGCAGATCTGCCCTGTCTGGAAGCTTCCAGGGGGCGTCCGCGAGAAGGTTGACAATGTCCGCGAACCAAGACCTTCTGGGCCAATTCGGGGCGATGAGAATGACTGGAATTCCTTCTGCTTTGATCTTCTTCAACAGCTTGGGAAGAAGAGGCAGGGGAGGAAACAGGTAGGGGAGATCGAACTGTGACCAAGGAATGGCCAGAGCGTCGGCGCCCACTGCGAGAGGATCTCGAGCTCTGGATACAAACTGTGGGACCTTCCTGTTGAGGCGAGAAGCTAGCAGATCTACGTCCGGGTTCCCCAACGACTGCAGAGCTGAAGAAATACCTCCGGGTGTAGGGACCACTCTCCTGCCGCGAGACCCTCGCGGCTGAGAAAGTCGGCGGCCCAGTTGTCTACGCCGGGAATGTGTACCGCGGAGATTGTCGGAATCGAAATCTCTGCCCACTGAAGGATCTTGGACACTTCTGCCACGGCTGAGGCACTCCGTGTCCCTTCTTGGCAGTTGACATATGCCACCGCTGTGGCGTGGTCTGTCTGAATCCGGACAGGCAGGCCCCTGAGGAGTCTCTCCCAGTGGACGAGAGCCAGATGGATCGCTCGTATCTCTAGAACGTTGATCGGCAGAGCAGATTCTTGAGTCGACCAACGACCCTGAACAGTGTGATTGCGGAACACTGCACCCCAGCCGAGGAGGCTGGCATCCGTTGTTACAATCTGCCAATGAACAGGAAGAAAAGACCGCCCCAAGAGGATGAGAGGTGACGTCAACCACCAGTTGAGTGACCGCTTGATCCGGCATGAAAGACGAACAGGGCGATCCAGGGACAGAGCCGACCTGTTCCACCTCGACAGAATGGCGTGATGGAGAGGTCTGGCGTGAAATTGGGCAAAGGGAACTGCTTCTATCGCCGCCACCATTTTTCCCAGGACCCTCATAGCTGTTCGGAGGGACGGAAATCGTGTGGTCTGTAGCGGTCGCACAGCCTGCTGCAGGGAGAGAATCTTCTCTTGTGGGAGAAAGACCCTTGACCGACGAGTGTCGAACAGTAGGCCCAGAAACACAAGACGTTGAGTAGGGACCAGACAGGACTTTTTCCTGTTGATGATCCACCCGAAATCGGAGTGTCCAGGACGATCGTCAAACTTAGGCGCGCCTGCTGGAAAGAGGGAGCTTTGATCAGAATATCGTCGAGGTACAGAAAAAGAACGAGACCTGATCCTCAACAAGGCCATCAACGCAGCCACGATCTTCGTGAAGACTCTGGGAGCGGTGGCGAGACCGAAGGGCAGCGCGACGAACTTGTAATAATGTTCCTGGCGAACCGCAAAACGCAGGAACTTCTGATGTCCGGAGAATATGGGAACATGTAGATAGGCATCTTGGATGTCTATCGAATACATGAATTCCTGCTCCTCCATAGAAGCGATTACCGAACGAACCGACTCCATCCGGAAGTGGCGAAGACGAACTCTCTTGTTGAGCAGCTTGAGATCCAAGATGGGTCGGACCGCCCCGTCTTTTTTCGGCACGACAAACAGGTTTGAATAAAACCCTGTAAACCGCTCCGATTCGGGAACGGGCACAATCACCCCGGAACTGAGGAGAGAGTCGATGGCCGTAAAGAACCCCGGGATCAAAGCTGGATCTTTTGGAGGACGGGATTCGAAGAAACGATCCCGTGGAAGAGAGACAAATTCTATCTTGTATCCTGACGATACAACCTCCCTGACCCAAGCGTCCTCTACCGAGGCCAGCCAGACGTCCTTGAAGAACAGGAGTCGACCTCCCAATTGGGAGGGACCCTCGGGAGTCCGAGGATAGTCATGTTGATGTGGGCCGACCCGATCCGGATCTGGATGGTCTGCCCCGCGAAGAGTGGGAGCGCCAGGAGGGAGTGGGTCTGAAGGAAACTTTCTTCCTATCTTGGCGTGCCTGCGGTCTTTGCTGGTTGGAGGAGGTCTCCGCCGTATTGAAACGGCGGTAAGCACGAAAGGGTCGAAACTGTCGCCTCAGTGGGGGTCTGCGAGGTTTGGCCTGAGGCAGGAGAGAACTCGTGCCTCCGGTGGCGTCCTTAATAATTTGGTCCAATTGGGATCCAAAGAGGCGCCCTCCCTGAAAAGGCAGATCAGTAAGACTTTTTAGAAGACAGGTCCGCCTGCCAGGCCTTGAGCCAAATTGTACGTCGGATTGCCACAACGTTACTTCGACGTCTGGACTGCGCAGGATGCGGCATCCAAAGAAGCAGAAAGCAGATAATCCCCCGCATGGGAAATCTGATTGGCAAGATCGGCCAATCGATCTGGTTGTGCTTTCTCTAGGATGCCCTGACGAAGATCCTCTGCCCAAGTGGCTATGGCTTTTGCTGCCCAAGATGAAGCAAAAATTGGGCATACCGCCGTCGAAGCCGCTTCGAAGGCAGACTACGCTAGGGATTCTATGATCCTATCATTAGAATCCCTAAGAGACGCCACGCCTGAAAGCGGGAGAACCGTGTTATTAGAAAGCCTGGACACGGGCGGATCGACCGAGGGAGAAGCAGACCAGTTGTCCGTGAGCTCTTTAGCAAACGGGTACAGAACGCCGAGACGCTTCCCTCGTTGAAAGCGTCTGGTCGGATCCCCTCTTTCCCTGGTAAAAATCTTTCCAAACTCGGAATGTAAAGGGAATACCCTGGAGGGTGTTTCCTCCCGTCTGAACGAAACCTCCTGATCTGAGGATTTCGCAGGGGGGTCAGCAATGTCGAAGGTCTGATGGATCGCTGCAATGAGGTTCTGCACAGTAACCCTCATGTTCGCATCCTGATCCGAATCCAGCTCTAAGATCCCCTCAGATGATCCGTCCGAGAGCGCTTCACCTGACTCAGGAGAGGAGGCCCGGGAGGGAGGCTGCCGAGAAGGACTATGTGGTGACATGGGGCGAGGAGAGGAATCCGGCTGGGGATCCTGCCTGGGTCTTTTGCGACTAACGCTGGCCGACTCAGATGGAATCTCTCGGGACCTGCTGGACCCTATAGAGGTGTCCAGGGGCAACTTATCCAGGACGGCTACTAGGGTCTGAGACACCCTGGTGAGGTCTGCCACTGACTGTGATAGAGATGAGGCCCAGCCAGGCATGAGGGGTTCACTCTCGCCTGGGGCCCTAGATGGCTCCTGGGCGGCGTCAGGCTGAATAGGGTTGCTACAATCCAGGCAGAGGGACATACTGACGGACAGTCACTGAGGCAGTGCTGGAAGGTTGGGGGACAGGAGGCAGAGGAGGGTGTCAGTCTGCAGTCGCAGAGCTACTCACGGTCCGGTGTCCTGTCGCAGCTTCCAGCAAATGAAGTGCACGGCTCGTCTGGGCTTGCAGGGGGCACGGCAGATAAGACAGCATCCGGCTGACAGGTTGTGAAAATGGCGGCAGCCTGAGAACAGAGCAGGAAGCGCGCGCTTCCCTGCAGAGACCGAGGAAGAAGATGGGCGGGGCTAACCACCGATGTTAAAAATGGTGCCGTCCTATCCAGACTGGGGTGGGTGGAGACAGCGCCGCCTCAGGGAGACTTAGAGTGAGGGGAGAAGGCGGTGAGCAGGCTTAAAGCGGGCGGGAGGAAAGCCCGCCCGAGAAAGAAGGCGGGGGTGTGGCCGCGACGCAGGACAAGGCCCAAGATGAAGCCGGGGCCTGGATTAGATGAGGCGGCCGCCTGTCAGCGCGGGGCGGCGCGGAGGCCCCGCAGCACTGCCGCAGGGACCGCTCCTGAGGCTCGCTGGGGCCGGAAGGGAGAAAACACCCCCAACCCCCCCCACCCCCCTAGAAATGCACTGGGGGCAAGTTGCGGCAGAACAGGCCGAGAAGCCGGGGCCTGAATTAAATGCCGCGCCCGCCGGGAAGCGCGGGGCGGTGCGGAGGCGTCTCAGTACTGCCACAGTGACCTCTGGAGCTGCCGAGGAGAATGGGACCCAGGCCTCATACTTACCCTGCCTGATCCGTCTCTATAATAAAGGTACCTTCATCCAGCGTGTGTTGTCACGAAGAGTATCCGCGCCTCATCCAACCAACAGGCTCTGGTAGGTGAGTGGGTGGGAGGCAGGGGACGAGGACCATCTGGATCGCCTGACACACATCCGTGTACGGTCTCCTGGTCCTGCTGTAGAGACCTATAAGGATACGGGGTGGCAGTACACGCCGTACTCAGTCTCTTTGTGGGAGTACAGTTGTGACTGTTCACACTGTATCCCTCCGGGAACCTGAAAAGGAACGACGCACAACGAGGTAGATATGGGTCTAATGAAAGACCCGTGTCCACCTCCTACTGACACCAAGCTAAACTGAGGAATTCCCTGCCGGTCGGTGGGGTGTACACTGCGGAGGAGGAGCTAACCTTTTTTTGTGCATAGTGTCAGCCTCCTAGTGGCAGCAGCATACACCCATGGTCTCTGTGTCCCCCAATAAGGAGAACGAGAAAACTGAAATATCACATGGTCATAAGTATTCAGACCCTTTGCTCAGATGCTCATATGTAAGTCACATGCTGTCCATTTCATTGTGATCCTCCTGGAGATGGTTCTACTCCTTCAATGGAGTCCAGCTGTGTTTAATTAAACTGATAGCGATGCTGGTGGAGCTTAGTCACAGGAGCGCAGAGAGGGGAAAGTGTAGATTACAATCTTATTTTATTGCAGTCCACAACTCGACAAACATCTGTCTTCCTCAGGTGGCAGTACCAATTAAACTGATAGGACTTGCTTTGTAAAAGGCACACAACTGTCTATGTAAGACCTTACAGCTCACAGTGCATGTCAGACCTAATGAGAATCATGAGGTCAAAAGGAACTGGCCAAGGAGCTCAGAAACAGAATTGTGGCAAGGCACACATCTGGCCAAGGTTACAAAAGAATTTCTGCAGTACTCAAGGTTCCCAAGAGCACAGTGGCCTCCATAATCCTTAAATGGAAGAAGTTTGGGACCACCAGAAGTCTTCCTAGACCTAGCCGTCCAGCCAAACTGGGCAATCGTAGGAGAAGAGCCTTGGTGAGAGAGGTAAAGAAGAACCCCAAGATCACTGTGGCTGAGCTCCACAGATGCAGTAGGGAGATGGGAGAAAGTTCCACAAAGTTAACTATCAATGCAGTCCTCCATCAGTCAGGCCTTTATGGCAGAGTGGCCCGATGGAAGCCTCTTCTCAGTGCCAGACATATGAAAGCCTGAATAGAGTTTACTAAAAAAAAAAAAAAAAAAAAAAAAACACATGAAGGACTCCCAGACTGTGAGAAATAAGATTCTCTGGTCTGATGAGACAAAGATAGAACTTTTTGGTGATAATTCTAAGCGGCATGTGTGGATCATGCAATGAGGGTGTTTTTCAGCCGCAAGGACAGGACGACTGGTTGCAACTGAAGGAAACATGAATGAAGCCAAGTACACAGATATCCAGGATGAAAACCTCTTCCAGAGTGCTCTGGACCTCAGACTTGGCTGAAGGTTTACCTTCCAACAAGACA
Source organism: Dendrobates tinctorius (assembly GCF_039654945.1). Taxonomy (NCBI): domain Eukaryota; kingdom Metazoa; phylum Chordata; class Amphibia; order Anura; family Dendrobatidae; genus Dendrobates; species Dendrobates tinctorius. The sequence goes on from NW_027361758.1 coordinate 195,645, forward strand.
ATGCCCCTAAGCACACAGCTAAAACAAAGGAGTGGCTTCAGAACAACTCTGACATTTCTTGACTGGCCCAGCCAGAGCCCTGACCTAAACCCAATCGAGCATCTCTGGAGAGACATGAAAATGACTGTCCACCAACGTTCACCATCCAACCTGATGGAGCTGGAGAGAATATGAAAGGAAGAATGGCAGAGGATACCCAAATCCAGGTGTGAAAAACTTCAAAAGGGTGCTTCTACTCAATACTGAGCAAAGGGGCTGAATACTCATGACTATGATATTTCAGTTTTCCTTTTTTAATACATTTGCAAACACACATCTGTTTTTTTCAGTCAAGATGGGGTGCAGAGTGTACATTAATGAGAAGAAAAAAAATGAACTTTTTTGAATTTACCAAATGGCTGCAATGAAACAATGAGTGAAAAATTTAAAGGGGTCTGAATACTTACAGTGGGTATGGAATTACTGTCTGTTAAGAGTTGGTCTGAATTTATTCTATCGTTCCAACGATGGTCTGTGGCCACTGGAATGCGAGGAGATGTAGCACCTCTCACTTGACCACGCCAAGGCCCTTTTTTTCGGTCAGAAAGCTTGTCACCATGACACTGTTGCGTTGTGATGCATGTCTGACGTCAAACGACATCACGCCAAAACAGCTAATCAAGGAAAGTCGTGGATTAAGAGGTAATTCTCCCCTCTCCCATTCCAGTAGCCACAGACTACTTGTCTTGGCTGATGGAATGGGATGTGTGAATTGATTCACACCAACTCTGCTGTCTGGGAAATCTGAACATACCGGTAATGGCTCTACATAGAGAATTAGAAAGTGAAGAGACATGGATAAGCAAATCGAGCCCAGAAGCCAAACGTTCTCCCATGGAGGCATTCTCAAAAGGGACTGGTTTTCAGATAAGCTGAAAGAAAGGGAAAATGAAAGCGAATTAGCTGTGAGCAATACTATCAGTCTTCCCTCGTTCTCCAGATCTGAAAAACAATTACATATTAGAAATATTCAGCTTGCAACAGGATAAAACACAACCATAAAATACAGAGACCCAACACCGCATGCCAGTGCCCACAGCACTGAACAGAGCCGCTCGTGTACCATTTCACAAAGTTACTTCTAGCTAAAATGACTTAATGAGAATAAACTTGGAGAAGCTACAGTGGTCTAAAAATATAGCGATGTTTGGCCTCACCACATAATTGGGGTTATTTTCTAGCCTCTCAGTTACAACATTTCAGAGGATGGGTTTTGGAGGAGGTACAGGGGGCAGGTTTTCAAGTAACTACAATTAAGGCATGTGTTTAGATTTGCAGGGGTCTATCTCCATCTATCCACCTGCTTGAATGTGGAGTTAGATTCTGATAAATGCAAAAAAAAAAAACAAAAAAAAACCACCCTCACAGCCTTACATCTTTCATGTAGAATTCCGTATTACTAAAAATCCTAGGAGACCCTACGTCTGCAGTTACATCCAGGTGGTAAATTGGTATGGGACATATTACTTCAGAGGAGTCGGACGATATCTTATTCACCAGGGAAAGTACGGAGACTATGGAGCAAAGTCACAAATATTTCTCATTCACAGTATATAACTCCAAAAGTACTATACAGGACTGGCCTCAGGATGGATGATTGTTGCAGGGAAGATGTTGCAGACTTGGGCCATATGTCCTGATCACACTTGGGGGGGGGTGTTGGGGGGTATATGTTGTGGGAGACGTTGGAAATTAATCCCCACTACAACTTGCTATAGCTAAAATACTGTATGAAACCACAAAGTCCATAGTTAAACACTGGTTGGCAAGAACTGCTCCGTTAGTGGTAGAGGTTGTGAGCTACTTAAAAGCCATTCTGATGGAAAATTGACACACATCAAAGGGGGGGGAGGGGGGGCATTGCAAAATTTAGTAAACATTGGGGGGACTGGATTAAATACCCAACGGAAGTGGCGGAGGTACTGGCAAAAGAGGTCATTTAATTTACTTTAAAAGTGACCTACTATATGAAACACCTTACTGTTTGTTCCTCATGTTTAAACTGTTGCCTGAATATTGTACTTGATAGAATATTAAAATGTGATTTCAGATAGGTGAGACGGTAGGCTGGGAGGGAGTGAAGATGGGGGAGATGGAGCATGGTTTTCTTGTCATGAACAAGGATACAAAATTGTACTCAATTCCTTGCAATCTTATAGTGTGATCATCTCCATCAACTGTTTTGTAAGTCGTAGAAGTTTGCTCAATAAAAAGAACGACCTCATGAGCATCTATACTTCTTCATAATAATTTTTTATATAGCGCTAACATTCCACAGCGCTTTACAGTTTGCACCCATCATCACTGTCCCCGATGGGGCTCACAATCTAAATTCCCTATCAGTAAGTCTTTGTAATGTGGGAGGAAACCGGAGTACCCAGAGGAAACCAACACAAACACGGGGAGAACATACAAACTCCTTGCAGATGTTGTCCTTGGTGGGATTCGAACCCAGGACTCCAGCGCTGCAGTGCTAAAAACTGAGCAACCAAATAAAAAAAAAAAAAAAAAAAAAGCGATTTATCAAGCAAACGTACGTCTTGAGACTAGTGCTTCTCTAAAGAGGTTACCTGTTCAAAGCGTTACACATTTCAATAGTAACTAGGACAGACAATGCCATTGTCATTGGATATGGAGATTCAAACACTTCGCAAGCAACATTTGCAAATTCTGGGTTGTCTTCTTTGCACTGAAGAAAGTGGCTCTGAAATGAGAAATCAGTTAATGTTAGGATAATCATATACTGCACACCCTTCACATCATGCAAACTACTTCATATAAATATAATGTGGAGATCAATACCAGCTGGTAGTAAGTAATTCTTGGTCCATCATCCGCTGCAATAAACCACCAGGCTGCTGCTCCAACTGTAGCAGCACCAACGTAACCTGTTTAATAAAATAATCTGTGAGATTCAAGCTATTTAGACCTTGGGTCACAATTGAATTTGACCTATTTAAAATCGGAAAAAAAAACAAAAAAACAGAATGTTTCAAGAACTGTTATGGCGGAGCACACAAGATTTTCTTCAAAGCCATTCACTTCTCTATTGTGCTATTGAGACGGAGCAAACTTACATCCAATTGCAAGGTAACGGAAGAATAGCCAGCCACTGATAAGTGGTTCCTTGGGATTACGTGGCGGCTTGTTCATGATGTCCAGATCTGGAGGATTGAAGCCCAATGCAGTGGCAGGGAGGCCGTCTGTTACCAGATTCACCCACAGTAGCTGAACAGGAATTAATGCCTCTGGGAATCCAAGAGCAGCAGTCAAGAAAATGCTGAAGAAACAGAACATACATATTTTAATGACAAATACGAACATCGTGAGAAATCTGTAATTTTGAAAAAAAAACTTTGACAAGTTTTTGCTATCAAAATATTATTTTAATTAAAAGCCGAGTACATACCAAACCACTTCTCCGACATTGGAAGAAATGAGGTATCGGATGAATTGCTTCATGTTGTTGTAAATTGCACGTCCTTCTTCAACAGCAGCTACAATAGTGGAGAAGTTGTCGTCAGCCAGAACCATTTCAGAGGCTGTTTTAGCGACTGCAGTGCCGGATCCCATAGCTATTCCAATCTCAGCTTTTTTAAGAGCAGGGGCATCATTTACACCATCACCAGTCTGAAAGGATAGAATGATTGGTTACTCACACGTTAACATAAAAAAGCACTGTGTGAATTTATCACATAGAATTTGATTTGGAACTAGATGGCTTTTTTGAGTGAAGGTTGGGAAATATGAATTATTCTTAACCATTGCAACAATGTTTAGTATGATTCTGTGAACTCACGGCTGAATTCGAGCAAGACTGCATTCAATGGAAAAAACTTACCATAGCTGTAATTTCATCAAAAGACTGCAGAAATTCCACAATTTTAGATTTGTGTGAAGGCTCTACACGGGCAAAGCACCGAGCATTCATGCAAGCGTCCCTCTGTGCAGCTGGAGATAGCTCATCGAACTCACGGCCAGTGAAAGCCCTTTCAGTAACATCCTCATCTACACGGAAGATACCAATACGCCGGCAAATTGCTACGGCTGTTCCTTTGTTGTCGCCAGTGATCATGATCACACGAATGCCAGCCTGCCTGCACATTTTCACCGATGCTGCCACCTCTGTTCTTGGAGGGTCCAACATTCCAACACAGCCAACAAAGGTCAGATTAGTCTAAAGAGTGAGATGCCAAAATAAAGTTATTCTACAGGAGACAGAAGATAACCATCAACCAGTGACAAGTTTTATATAGGTAGAGCATACTTTTTATACACAGCGCAACATCTGTAGCCACATGTGATGCAAACATTGCATCTAGTCCCCAACTAGCCACGCGACATGGCGGTGAAATAAAGGTTACTTTAATGCTAAATGTCTCACCTCATAATTAATAAAAGTGGAAGATTCTTCTAGATTCATTTCCTCTTTCCGCGGAGGGCTGTCGTGTGTTGCCAACGCCAAGCAGCGCAGTGTGTCTCTGCCTGTACCCCACTCTCTGATCACACTCATTATCTTCTGTTTAATCCCCGCAGTCAGAAGCACTTTTCCGTTACCAACACGTATATGGGTACAGCGATCGATCAAGCCTTCGGGTGCGCCCTAAAGAGTGTGAAAAAAAAAGTTAGTAATCATCACTGTCGTAACATTCCTACCTGCTACAAAACACTAGTACATCTTCAATTGCAAATAAAAAAAGTAATCTTCAATGATTAATATCGCACCTATACAATACAGAAAACTGTGCTCGCATTTACATAATTCTTTATCCTATTCACTCTTGACCAGACAAGGCGCGTTCGATATTACCTTTACAAACATTTTGTTCAAGTTGGTACGACTTGGTTTATTTGGCGTACAGTACACAGACATGGACTTTCTATCTCTTGAGAACTCCAATGTGAATTCCTTCTTCATGAGCTGTTTTATAACCTGCAAATAAGGTGACTGAATTACTAGAAGTGTTCTGAATCCAATGTAATCCCTCCTTCACAACTCTAGGAGCTGTCCTGCCATCCACTGTACACCCCGTTGTGTGATGCTACAAAGGGCAGAAGTTGTAGGGAAGTGGACAAGCAGCATCAGCAGTAATAAAGAATGATGGTCTCATCTATAAGTAGGTTTACAGCATTCAGTAATTTAATAGACAGGTTTGCCTATAGCAGTTTAGCTCACTTCTAGACATCACACCATTTCTGAAACAAATGACCCCGTTCTTAAATGTCGCAACAGGTGAGGAAGTCGTTCATTATTCTAATTTTTTTTTTTTTTTTTTTTTTAACAAGACGCAAAAAAGTATAAAAACAGAGCCACCTACCGAGTTGCAAGCATTAGCACGTTCAATTTTGGACAGTCCCTTAAGATCGGTGTCAAACACATTCATCTTCTCAACCAAGCAGGTAAGAGCAGTTTCGGTAGCTTCTCCAACTTTTTCATAAACTCCTTTAGCCTGTATTGCAAAAAGGAAAAAGAAAAAAAAAAAGAAAAAAAAAAACACATTTACAAAAGGTGATAGATAGATATATATATATATATATATATATATATATATATATATATATATATATATATATATATATATATATATATATATATATATATATATATTATACACACATACAGTAAATATATATAGATATATAATTTTTTTTTTTCTATAAAACCAATGTGGCGCCAAAAAGGGAAAAACTGGAAGAAGTCCTGCATCATCTGCCATTGTCTGGGGCTCTGATGCTTTTTGCATACCCGTTTGATGCATTCATTTCATTGAGAAAGTTGCCCAGCTAGTAGAAAGTGGAAACACTGGATGCCAACATGCCATTCAATAATTCTCATACTTTCTAAGGCATTACACCAGTGCTAAACAGATTTCAATCATCAGTCATACAAACCTCATTAAAGTCCAAGGAGGAATCATTGCAAAGTGCACAAATGGTGGCAAGCTCCACCAGTCCCTCATACTGGTGACATTTCACAATTTTGTCATCTTTTAGCCTAAAAGAATACATGAAGAACATGAGAAGACAAGGTCTAGTGGAAGCACATGGATATAGGCATAGGATGGAGAATACATTTTAGGCTTCAGATAGGATTGCGTGGCAGGATTAGGCTAGCTGGTTGATTGTATTAGGCCACGTTCACACGTCAAGTATTTTACATCAGTATTTGTAAGCCAAAACCAGGAGTGGAACAAATACTGATGTAAAATGCTGAATGTGGCCTTAAGGGTTTTCTGAGCAAGGCATGCAAGTAGGCAGGGAAACTGGTCGGCAAGCGACTCCAAGCATGCAAACTGCATATGGGCGGCTACATGACAACCATTGGTAAACAGGGGAAACCGTAGGAGATCCCCTGCATAATTGTATACTTGGCCTGGAAAACCCCTTTATATATGGGGATCCACTCCCACCAATACACTCTTATGAAGACCTTAAAGGGTAAAAATATCAATACTACACATGAACATAAGTAACTTTGTAATATATCATAAGACCATTTCTCATGTCCCCTCTTGGACTGATCTTTCATTCTCAATTCACAGGGAACAGCTGTATTCAGTGATGACAGATTCCCCATTACTGAGATACGGTGCATTTAAAGTTCCATGAAGGGGGGGTGCTAAAAGCTGACACGTTCTCCTGAAACAGTTACAGTTTTCCACAGAACTTTATGAGCACCAACTGTAATCTTTCCGTAATGGGAAAATCTGTCTACACTTAACAGACTTTCCCCCGTGAATTTAAAATTTAGAAAAGGAATGAGTAACATGGGTGTAGAGAAGCGGAATTCTCTGTTAAGATAAATTACAAAGTTTCATACTTTCACAAGTGGTAGTCATTTACAAAAATATGTATATTTTTAATGACAGGTACTCTACAAATCTTTAATCTCTAGATCTATCTGGCTGTTTGATTTACAATTTATGGTAACGCCTGTGGCCATCTTCTGCAGGATATCAGAGTCAAATCTATTCTCCTAATGCCAGGGTAACTATTGTTTCCATAGGAGGGAAAAACACTTACTCAAATGTCTGATCAGGAGGCTCCTTCTGCTCTTACCAGCAAAAGTGGAGACAATTGTCTTGTATCGAAGTCAAAAGAGCCAAATTATGAAGCCAATTTCATTAAGAGGCGCGCACCATTTAAAAAAGGCGGCAAATTCATTACGAGGCATGCAGAAAGATCATCAGTAGCATTTTTGGCATACGTAATGCTGACGCTTTAGATTAGTTCGGCGGGCGGACGGGAGTGACCACGTTTCATTTCTGACTACTCTACAGCTCTGTCCATTTCAATGGAGAAGACTCAAACTGGTGAGAACGCCAGAAGTTACATTTGTGAACATTCTCAGACTTATCAAAAGCTATTACAAAAGTGTTCTGACACAAAAGCTTGGATGAATCGGCCCCAGAGAACTCTTCTAGTTGGCCATTTCCACCAGTCCTCTTAATCTTTGGTTTCAATGGAGACAAATGAGCCTTCTCCTTTTACCTTTATAGTAGTGAGAGGGCACATAGGAACCATACTCTTGTGATCAGTTATGGCATATTCTGTGGGTATATCAGTACATTGCTTTCACTCTAATAACGACGAGGGTATCCCAATATAGACATTAGCAAAAAAGAAAAAAAAAAAAAAGTTGGAATGACACCAAAAAAAGCATCAGCTTATAAAAGGGACAGAGCTAAAGAGATGACAAGGATTCTGAAAATAGCAAAGGAGGAAAATACCAACAAAAATGATGTGGGACTGAAGCCAGAAAGTGGAAATGAAAAGAAAGACTTACACTTCTCCCATGGGGGCATAAGTGGAGCCAGTGACTGAAAACTCATTCAGAAAACAATTATCGCCTTCAACTCTATCAACAACAAACATCTGGAAGAAGAGGGGGAAAAAAAAAAAAAAAAAAAATGGGATTAGTACGAGGCATTTTATGGCACACTCATCTACAGTTCTTTATAGTAAGCCCATGGGGACGACAATCAGAACATGACCAGAAAAGTTTTAGTGTTCAATTGATACATTTTGTCTGGAGCTGGCTTATGTTGCCCCCGCACTTCTGGAACACAATAACAGAGTGCAGCACAAAGCTAGTCCTAATCCTGCAACTTAGGGTACTTCACACAGAGATCGTTAGCGAGATCACTGAAATGTCACAGGTTTTGTGACGCAACAACGACCTCGCCAGCGATCTCACTACGTGTGACACATAGCGGTGACCTGCCCCCCGCTGCGATATCACTGATCGTGCTCGAATGTCCTAGGCCATTTTTTTGATCGTTGGTGTCCCGCTGGCCAGCATGCATCGCTGTGACGCCATAACGACGAGCAACCTCGTTCGTGACTCAGAACTCAGGGACGCAGGCGTGATTTTGCTTTGTCTTTTCAACGCCCCCTCAGCTCCAATTGGTGGTCTCAAATTAGGATTTTTGTAGCGTTTCCTTTTATAAGTTATCAATTATATGCAATCATAACATTTAGCATGTACAGTTATAATAATCGCGTGTCCCCGTGTCAGTGACTGGATCCACGAATAAATAGCGCACTAGCGACTCAGACAGGGACGCTGAAGCAAAACACGTAGTGATAGCGCAGTAATGGCCACCAATCAGAGCAGAGGAGCGTGGAAAAGGCAACGCTGAAGCACGCCTTTCGAGGTCGGAGTCGTCAGAATCGCTGCTGTGTGACAAGGTCCCAACGACGGCTGAGGTTGCTGCATCGCTGAGTAGATCTGCCTGTCTGACAGCTTACTAACGACCATGTAGCGACATACCAGCCATCCTTACCAGGTCGTATCGTTGTTGGGATTGCTGGAGCGTCGCAATGTGTAACGGGACCCTTAGATAGATTTTTCAGCATGAGTAAGATACACATCCAAGCAGTGAGACCTGACATCCAGGCCACAATGATCCACAGCAGCAGATATCAGCACTTTCCATTTCAAAGTCACAATATTTTGGTTTAAAGCACAGTAAGAACTTGCCAAAGCCTACACTGCATTACCTGGAAGCTGAGACTACAGAACCCGAACCGCCGATCAAGGTGCTTCATAACCCTGAACAAATCCATTGAAGACCATACCAGAAAGCCATATACACTGTATGTGCTATCAAAGCTCCCAGCACAAGTGTCAAGAGAAAGCTTCTGTTGGGTGAGTGGGGAATAAGGCTAAATAGGCCCTTCCGGCCTCCACCTAGAAAGTGGACACCAGTTTCATTTATGCTAACTATTGCTGTATGGAATAGCTGTAGAAACTAAAATGTTATGCCTTGATAAAATGCTAAAGCCTATAACTCCCGTCCCTGTTCCTGCGGTGTCAGCATCAGCACTCGGGGTCCCGAGGCTGTGATGAGATGTCCCATTCCACAATCGGCGCTGGCATCACTGTCTCTGCCTTCAGACAAACTGATCATGAAGAAGTAGTCCAGGCTGCAGCTGATCCTAAACTTCCTCTTCATGTTCAGTTTGTTCAAAGGAAGACAGTGACGCCAGCGCTGATTGAGCGTCAGCGTCACAAGACAGCATCACAGCCCTGGGGTGAGCAAGTGCTGACATTGCGGGAACGGCGCCGGCATGAAAGGGGAGTTTAGGCTTTATTATCAGGGCATAACATTAGTATAAGATGTTCTAGTAGTAAACCACCCCTTCCTCAAAACTGCACAGCATATTACAAGTATATACACTAGGGTGACCGGATCTCATATGGGGGGGAAAAAAAAAATGTCAGAATCTTGTTCGTCTGGACCCCACAAAACGATTCCCCTTTCCAGATATTGAGGGAGCCAAAATTTGAGCTCGATCAAACGACGTTAACCCGTGCCGCTCGTCGCTCAAAGTTTGAAAAAATCCAAATTGAGGTATTTTAAGATTTAGGTATTTTGCATAGTCTGTTAGACTATAAAGAATGTGACAACATTGCAGAAATAGCCCTGACCAAATTTTCGAACCATTTGTGGTATTTGAATGCAGAGTTGGTGGGATTATCGTTTTTTGATCCCACCATTACAGACAATGAAAAGTTGTTAATAGCTAATAAATTGCTCAGTAGCACAGATGAACCATCAGAGCACGCTAACCTACAGGAGTTGATAATTTTACATAGTTATCTTATCTATTCTAGAGCTTTTGTTAAAGTAGTTTTTGAAACGTCAGAATATAATGCTCGGCATTTGCTTACAACTTGCAGGACATATTGCTTTTGTTCTTCATCTTTTGTCAGAAGGTCATTAAAGTCGGTTACTTCCTACCTCTTAATTTTTCTTTCCTAACTTTTGGCTTTACAACCCTAGCGTGCTCTGATGGTTCATCTGTGCTACTGAGCAATTTATTAGCCATTAACAACTTTTCATTGTCTGTAATGGGATCAAAAAACGATAATCCCACCAACTCTGCATTCAAATACCACAAATGGTTCGAAAATTTGGTCAGGGCTATTTCTGCAATGTTGTTGTCACATTCTTTATAGTCTAACAGACTATGCAAAATACCTAAATCTTAAAAAACCTCAATTTGGATTTTTTCAAACTTTGAGCGACGAGCGGCACGGGTTAACATCGTTTGATCGAGCTCAAATTTTGGCTCTCTCAATATCTGGAAAGGGGAATCGTTTTGTGGGGTCCAGACGGACAAAATTCCGACATCGATTTTTTTGCGGTCACCCTAATATACACGCACGTCAGACTCATCTGGCTGTATACCTCGATTTGACACTGCAGTGTGAACTGACCCTTATAGGCACATCACATCTGAATATCCGGGGAGCTAGGGGTGTTTGCTGGCCCCTGACAACTTTCTGCATCAGTATATGAACATTTTGATGTGGTGTAAAGTAGTTGTTTACCACTGGCTTAAGTGAAGTAAAAGCATCAGTCCCGGTACAGAGAGAACAACCTTCATGTTACAGGATAAATAAAAATGTAAGATTCCCAAATATCATGAATATTGGAATGTAAACCATTTCCAACACATGAACTCTGTCAGCAGCATTGTTTATACCCACAGTAAACTTTGCAACCCACAAAGAAGTCACTCATTAGACAGCGTGCTTAAAAGGTGTTATCCGGGACCATTTTACTTTTTGCTTATGGGCCTAAAGCCCCAATTACACACTGCAATATCGCTAGCAATATCGCTGTAAAGTCACCGATTTTGTGACATAGCAGCGATATTGCTAGCGATATCGCTACATGTGATACTTACCTCCGACCGGCTCCCCCGCTGGTTATCGCTGATCGCGCGAGAAGCTCCTGGACCATTCCTCGTCGGTCACTTCCTGCGGCACCGAAGAGCGACGCGTGGAGCCGGGCGGGAGGACGCAGGATCGCCGCGTCTGACAGGTAAGTAGCGATCCCCGTCCCCAGCGATGTCGCTGGTGAGATCTGCCTGTGTGGCAGCTCACTAGCAACCACCTAGCGATGCACCAGCGATCCTGACCGCGTCATATCGCTAGTCGGGATCGCTGGTGCATCGCTAGGTGTAATGGTACCATAAGAACTTAGGTATTTCCAAGCCAATTGTGTCCGGGGCAGATGTCTGCTGTCTCGAGGTCATGAACCACCCCTGCGGCTTCTGATGACACGTGGACAGAGCAGTTGCTTTTCTACCGCTCCGTGCTGTTGATGGGACGCGACTGCAGATATCATGCAGATTTATAGCCCCGCTGCATAACTGCGAGGAGCCGAATGTCAAGCAGCAGGACAGCAGCAGTCCTGCCCAGTTGACATAGCAGCTTGGAAGCAGCAGAATCGCCAGCAGGAGCGGTCTGTGATTGCTTAGAATCGGCGCTGGGCAATAGTGGCAGGTAGTCAGTCCTTTGCCCCATGAGAAAAAATAAAAATTACCCAGATAACCCCCTTTAACAGGCCAACTACAAAAGTTATACATTTTTGTAATAGGTGATCATTAAACTCAGCTGCACAGTGGAGGCGCCTGTGTGACAGTCAGCATCTGCCTTTAACCCCTTAACCCCCAAGGGTGGTTTGCCCATTCATGACCGGGCCAATGTTTACAATTCTGACCACTGTCCCTTTATGAGGTAATAACCCTGAAACGCTTCCATGGATCCTGGTGATTGACATTGTTTTCCCGTGACATATTGTGTTAGTGGTAAAATTTATTCAAATAACTTGCGTTTACTTGTGAAAAAAAACGGAAGTTTAGCGAAAATTTTTTAAATTTCGCAATTTTCCAACTTTGAATTTTTATGCCCTTAAATCACAGAGATACGGCACACAAAAAACTTGATAACTAACATTTCCCACATGTTTACTTTACATCAGCACAATTTTGGAGCCAAAACTTTTTTTGTTAGGAAGTTATAAGGGTTAAAAATTGACCAGCGATTTCTCATTTTTGCAACACCATTTTATTTTTACGGACCACATCACATTTGAAGCCACTTTGAGGGGTCTATAGGATAGAAAATACCCAAAAGTGACACCATTCTAAAAACTGCACCCCTTAAGATGCTCAAAACCACATTCAAGAAGTTTATTAACCCTTTAGGTGCGTCACAGGAATTTTTTGAATATTTAAAAAAAAAAATGAACATTTAACTTTTTTTCACAAAAAAATACTTCAGGTTCAATTTTTTTTTATTTTACCAAGGGTAACAGGAGAAATTGGACTGCAAACGTTATTGTGCAGTTTGTCCTGAGTACGCTGATACCTGATATGTGGGGGGGGGGGGGGGGGGAAACCACTGTTTCGGTGCATGACAGAGCTCAGAAGGGAAGGAGCGGCGTTTGACTTTTTCAATGCAAAATTGGCTGGAATTCAGATCGGATGCCATGTCACGTTTGGAGAGCCCCTGATGTACCTAAACAGTGGAAACCCCGCACAAGTGACTCCATTTTGGAAACTAGACCCCCCCAAGGAACTTATCTAGATATGTGGTGAGAACTTTGAACCCACAAGGGCTTCTCAGAAGTTTATAACGTACAGCTGTACAATTAAAAAAATCATTTTTTCCAAAAAAATGATCTTTTCACCCTCAATTCTTATTTTTCCAAGGGTAACAGGACCCTAAAAGTTATTGTGCAATTTGTCCGGAGTACGCTGATACCCCACATGTGGGGGTAAACCACTATTTTGGTGCATGGCAGAGCTCGGATTGGAAGCAGCGCCATTTGACTTATTGGCTGGAATTGAGATCAGACACGTCGCGTTTGGAAAGCCCCTGATGTGCCAAAACAGTGGAAACCCCCCACAAATGACACCATTTTGGAAACTAGACCCCCCAAGGAACTTACCTGGATGTGTGGTGAGCACTTTGAACCCCAAGTGCTTCACAGAAGTTTATAACGCCCGGGCATTAAAAAAAAAAAAAAAAAAAGTTTTTTCCACAAACATGATCATTTAGTCCCCAATTTTTTTTTATTTTCCCAAGGGTATCAGGAGAAAATGGACCCCAAAAATCGTTGACCAATTTGTCCTGAGTACGCTGATACCTCATATGTCGGAGAAAACTACTGTATGGGCACACGTCGGGGCTCAGAAGGGAAGTAGTGACGTTTTGGAATGCAGACTTTGATGGAATGGTCTGCGGGTGTCATGTGCATTTGGAGAGCCCCTGATGTACCTAAACTATTGAAACTCCCCACAAGTGACCCCATTTTGGAAACTAGACCCTCACGGAACTTATCTAGATGTGTGGTGAGCACTTTGAACCCCCAAGTGCTTCACAGAAGTTTATAACGCCCGGGCGTGAAAATAAAAAAAAAATCATTTTTTTCCACAAAAATGATATTTTTGCCCCCAATTTTTTTATTTTCCTACAGGTAACAGGAGAAATTGGACCCCAAAAGTTGTTTTGCAATTTGTCCTGAGTAGGCTGATACCCCATATGTGGGGGTAAAACACTGTTTGGGTGCATGGCAGAGCTTGGAAGGGAAGGAGCACCATTTGACTTTTTCAACTCAGAATTGGCTGGAAATGAGATCAGACGCCATGTTGCGTTTGGAGAGCACCTGATGTGCGCAAATAGTGGAAACCCCCAATTATATCTCCAACCCTAACGGGAAAATGGAAATAAATACTTTTTTTAATTTTATTATTTTTCCCTAACTAAGGGGGTGAAATCGGGGGGTTTGAGTTACTATTTATGGCGGGTTTTCATATTTGGCAGCTATCGCACGCTAAAAGCCGCTTTTTATTGTATAAATAGTTTTTGCATCACCACATATTGAGAGCTATAATTTTTCCATATTTTGACCCACCGAGTCATGTGAGGTCTTATTTTTTGCGGGACGAGTTGACGTTTTTATTGGTATAATTTTCCGGCACGTGACATCTTTTGATCGCTTTTTATTCTGATTTTTGGGACGCAGAATAAACAAAAACCAGCGTTTCATGAATTTCTTTTGGGGGGTGCGTTTATACCGTTCCGCGTGCGGTGAAATTGATAAGACGGTTTTATTCTTCGGGTCGGTACGGTTACAGCGATACCTCATTTAGGTCTTTTTTTTATGTTTTGGCGCTTTTATGCAATGAAAACAATTTTATATAAAAAAACTAATTTTTGCATCGCTTTATTCTGCGAGCTATAACTATTTTTTTGCCGATGATGCTGTGTGGCAGCTCGTTTTTTGCGGGACAAGATGACTTTTCAGCGGTACCATGGATATTTATATGCGTCTTTTTGATAGCGCGTTATTGTACCTTTTGTTCGGCGGTATGATAAATTATTTTTTGTTTTTTTATTTTTTAAGGGGTTCGCTAAAGGGGTTAGGCTGGTTTCACATTCGCGCTTTTTAAGCGCACGCACGGCCGGGGGTAGCTCCGCCCCCGAGCCGGCTCTCTGCCCGGCGTGCCCGCCCCTTCCTTGTAGCGCCGCCTCCTAGCGCACAGCGGCGCCTGCGATCGGCGCACCTTATCTTTAGCATAGGGTGCGCAGATCGTGCGCAGGCCGTGCGCTAGTTGCGCTTTGACCTGCGCTGCGCACTTTTGACGGTGCGCCGTGCGCGCCAAAATCCGAAAAGTTTGATTTTGGCGCGCACGGCGCACCGTCAAAAGTGCGCAGCGCAGGTCAAAGCGCAACTAGCGCACGGCCTGCGCACGATCTGCGCACCCTATGCTAAAGATAGGGTGCGCCGATCGCAGGCGCCGCTGTGCGCTAGGAGGCGGCGCTACAAGGAAGGGGCGGGCACGCCGGGCAGAGAGCCGGCTCGGGGGCGGAGCTACCCCCGGCCGTGCGTGCGCTTAAAAAGCGCGAATGTGAAACCAGCCTTAACTAATGGGACAGTTTTATAGGGCGGGACGTTACGGACGCGGCGATACCAAATATGTGTACTTTTTTTTATTTCCAAAAAATGAATTAGGGAATATATATTTTTTTTAATTTAGCGATTTTTTAAAAATATTTACACTTTTTTTTTTTTAACTTTATTACATTGTCCCAGGGGGGACATAGCTGTCATGTGACAGATCGCTGATCTGTCACATCACAGATCACTGACAGATCAGCGATCTGTCACAGACACTGCACTTGGCTTCCTCGTGCCTGCGCTTTGCAGGCGCCGAGTAAGCCAGCTCCCTGCAGGCCCTCCGTAGGTCCCCGTCGCCATCTTGGAATCAGGGACCTGCAGGAATAGAGCCCCCCGCAGCAGCGCTGCACATTGCGCTGCTGTGGGGGGCTCAGGGAAGCACGGAGGGAGCCCCCCCTCCCTGCCGAGGCTTCCTTTTAACCCCTGGTACACCGCGATCGTGTTTGATCGCGGTGTGCAAGGGGTTAACGTGTCGGCCCTGACACATTGTGCCGGGTGTCAGCTGTGATAATCAGCTGACACCCGGCCGCGATCAGCGGCGCTCACCACGTGGGCGCCGCTGATCGCTGTGACGTACTATCCCGTCCCTGGGAATTAAGTCCCAGGGCACATGGATGGGATAGTACGTAACATGGCAGAAAGAGGTTAACTGCAGAGACCAGAGCTTGCACGTGATCGCTGTAGTTTAAATCGCATCATTGCAGAGATTGACAGCAGGATGTAAAGTGTTAAATACTGCTGTCACATGCACTGGCTTCAATGTTACCGTGGGGAACCAATGGGTCACCATGGCAGCCAACATTTGTTATAAAATACACATACAGCTTAAGCCCCCCCAATCCTCGTACATAAACAAATTAAAAATACTTGCCACCGTACTGACCGCGAGTTCTCCAAGTTCTCTTTAATAACAAAATAAACTATTTAAACCGTATGTTGTTAAATACCCAAGAACCCCCTCCCCCCCCCCCCAATCTCCAAAAAGAATTGACTTTTCAGTTACCACATTTCCCGGGGGGGGGGGGGAGAATGATCTGGCGACCCAGACAGAATTATGTCGCCAGATCATTTCTACTGCAGGATGAACGCCGCAATTGCTCATTTACGTTTGTGCCCCCCTCACAATTTAGCTGCACTTGGCATTTTTCCATTATTTTCTAGAATATTGTATGGAAAGATCAATGGCGCCCTTCAAAACTAAAACTCATCTTGCAAAAAGAAAAGCCCACATAAGGCTGGGTACATTGAAAAATAGGAACTAAGTGGCAGCAAAAAAAAAAAAAAAAAAAAAAAAAAAAAAAAAAAAATATATCCTCCCTTGTCATTAAAGTTACTTTGATGATAAAAACCGCGCCATCCCTGTCCACAGGCCGTCTGTGGTATTGCACCTTCCGCCTCCTTCGCTGGAGTAGAGATGGCCAGGAGCAGTGTTTCTGGTAACGAAGCAGCCTAGTGCTTGACAACCCCACTACATGCCGTCTCCATAGTAAGCCGGCTATACTCCTAGCAATGTGGCAGTAGTCGCATGCTTCTTGCTGACTTTGTAAATACTTCAAAGCGCTGGGATGAGTAACTGTTCCACACGACAGACTGTATGTACACACAGGACCTTAAGAAAACAGACGGCATAATGACGGCCGCATGAGCGACTTTTTGACTTTCCTGTCCGGTGACTTTTTGGCGAGAGGCTGCGCACTCTCTGCACATAGCAATTAATCTCAGAGTTGGGCTGCATTAGCCGGGTACAAAGGAAATCTGTGATGAATAGCTGGCAGAGGGTAAATGCAGGAAAGCATACTGCGCAGTGCTGGAGGAACATCCAAGGAGTCATTACGAGCAATACACGCTCGCTGCACCCATTCATAGAGCAGAAAACGGCCCATACAAAAATCAGGTTGCATTCGTTAGCCCCTTTAACGCCAATATATTGTAAACTGTAGGGGAAAAAAAGCCTTGCCCTGACTACAGCAGTTATGCATGAAGCCTGCAAGTGGTCTCCTCCTGAATACTGATCAGCGCCTGCTCCCTGGCGAGGACACAACTCTACATAGAAGGATTAGGTCAAGACAGTCGGCCAGTCCGATCCAGAGAGGAGTTCTAGAAAATCCTAATGGTTTACAATGCTGCACTGCCACATGACAGCAACGCATTACATGGACTGATTTTTATTTTTGCTGTTTGCGCCATTATCCATCACTTTACCCCTGCAGCTCAGAGAAATTGGATTTTAGGTTTCTTTTTAATATTCTGACAAAGACTCCACTCATTTCTCGTTAGAATGCAGCAAGAGATGGAAGGAGAAATTGCCCATTCATCCGTGACTCACTTAACAAGGCAATGCACCGCGGGCACAAGTGACGATCAGAACGATGAGGCGGAATCATCTGCAAGAGCAGCACTGCACCTCGCTCACATTCAAGGTGACACTGACAGCAGACAACACGCTGCCGTTACTAAACCCTCAGAAACCTACAGCAAAAGGGCTTTACTAGACAGCACAGGAAGACGTCCACCAACACAAGACAACTGCAAAATAGTACTTAAAGGGGTGATGTCACAAGGCACCATCTCTAATACACAGGGTACATATCAAATGTCGGATTACGGGGAATGTGCACCAATTACTAGAGTGGGAACCCCAAATCTCGCTTATCACCACTGCATGACTATAGTGAGGAGGAGTGAGTGGATCAGTAATTGTAGAATACCCTGCACTCTATATAATGTCTATGAGGCTGAATGAAACAGCCGATCAGCCCTAGAGACACAATAGTGGCGCAGGGCTCGGACCAACACTGCTCCAGCCAAACTACAAGGATCTCACGCAAGCTTCCATATACACATTACAGTTTCTCAAGTTTGGAAGTTAACCACAAATCCATGGGACAGGGGACAACTTCCCAATCACCGGGGTCCAACTGCTGGGACCCACATTGACCCAAAGAACTGATGCTATGGAGAGTCCAATGTGAATGGAACAGTGGATGCTCACATGTACCGCTGCTCCATTCATTCTTAATGGGTCTGGCAGAGATGGTCAAGCGATGCGCCAGGCTTGTCTTTGGCATTCCCATAATCAGCCTCTGCTCCATTCACACACATTTCTTGAGACACTTAAGGGTGGGACCATCAATGATCAGAAATTAACCATGCAATGGATAGGGGATAACTATGTAGACCATTGCCAGCGATCCTATAAGAAATGAATGGAGTGGCAGCGCACATGATTGACCACTGCTCCACTCAAATGGGGTTTTGCAAAGCAACGTTTCTCAGGAACAGTGGAGTACCATCGGCAGGACCCCCAATGATTGGGAAGTTATCTCCTGTCCCATTAATAGGGCATACCTTCCAAACTTGGGAATACCCGTGCTTTCTCCACTGTAAGCAGAGACCAGGACCCTCCCTGCTGCCATCCAAACAATAGTTCTCTTAAAAACATGCCCGACTGACATAAAAAGCAAGCATAATGGGGCAATATCTGTGGTATGCATATGACATTTCTTAAGAAGTAAACATGATGGGATTCCTTACCCTACAGACCGACATCTGGTTAGTGGTTAGAGTACCGGTCTTGTCAGAGCAGATAACCGATGTACAGCCCAGTGTTTCCACAGATGGCAAGCTCCTGACAATCGCATTTTTCTTTGCCATTCTTCTAGTTCCCAAAGCCAAACAAGTGGTGATCACAGCAGGCAAACCCTCGGGAATAGCAGCAACAGCCAGGGCAACAGCAATTTTGAAATAGTAAATAGCTCCTCTTATCCAAGAGCCTCCGTGTACAGGATCATTAAAGTGTCCAATATTAATGATCCACACAGCAATGCAAATTAAGGAGATCACTTTAGAAAGCTGCTCCCCAAACTCATCCAGCTTCTGCTGCAGAGGAGTCCGCTCCTGCTCTGTAGCCACCATTTCATCGCGAATCTTGCCAATTTCGGTGTTGACGCCAGTGGCTACAACTACACCAATGGCTTTCCCAGCAGCAATATTTGTACCCTGATGAAGAGGGGAAGAAAAAAAAAATTATGAAAATCATTCCACACTAATCCATGGATTAGAAGGGCTCGCACTACTGCACCAACATACAGAAAACAGCATGTTCTTCTTATCTTGATTTACAGCTCGAGGATCAGGGACTGGGTCCGTGTGCTTTATTACAGAGACAGACTCCCCTGGGGAGAAAGGGAAAAAAATGGCCATTTATAATTCACATCATATACACCTGGACGTTATACATCTTAAGACAAGGAAGTAAGTTTCCTTCAACGGTTTAAATTATTTTAACAAATACTACAAACAATACAAATGTAGCATTTGGCCTTGTTTGGCCTTTCTTTTGTGTTTCCCCATCATATACTAGAAGTTAGTTCAGATGGGGGGGAATGTTCCAGAAGAACTACAATTAAAGCCAATGCTTGAGCCACATTGGCAATGGTTGAAGTGACTTCATCATGCCAATAATTTGCACCCCTGAGCTCTTGGAGTTCGCAGTTATAAAGGATTCGGTTATTTTATACGATAATAAGTCTTCATGGACTTTTTATATTAATTTCTGTTCATTATGGTACACACAAGTGTGTTGTATTACACATACCTGTAAGGATTGACTGGTCTACTCTTAATGTGGTGGATTTTATAGAAGTTAGTCGTATGTCTGCTGGGACTTTATCTCCAACTAGAAAACAAAACAAATATAAACCATGTATTACAGAGGTTGCCTGGGACTTTCACACTGAAGACCTACACAGCAGCCCCACCAGTCAGCGGTTCCCAGTGTTGGCATTTAACTGCTCAGCTGCAGAGACGCACAGCACAGAACAGTCAAAAGAAACGTGGCCGCAGCGGGGTACTGTACCATCCACCCACTATTGATTAGAATAGGTTGTGAATGTGCAGTACCCAGTTAGGGAGCCGTGATGTGCAGTTCCGGTTGCCGCAAAATGATCGGCGGGGGTGCAGGGATATCGCAACCCCACCGATCAGACAGTGATGACCCATAGCAAGGGCAGGCCATTAGTGTTAACATCCCAGACAACCACTTTAATACTACAATGTGTAACAGATTCCTTTAAAAATACAGAATGAGAAGCAGAATGAGTGTGATACAATAACCATACAAGACTGAAAACTTTACTAACAGGTAGTTGTAGCACCTGCAGCCAATGTGCACAGACCAGTCGAGTGCGGCCTCAGGATAGAAAAAGACGTTACTGCTGCAGATGGGATGAATACGGTTGAGGCATAAGAGATTTCCTAGGAATGACTACAGGCCTGTGACTGGTGTAGAAAAGCTGCTCTTAATTCCTAGTATACAGATATGCATATAATGGTGGAAAAAAGCATCTGTAAGAGGCGGCAGAATAGACAGCTATCCCCAGTGGGGCTGCGGTCTGATAAATGGAGCCAAAGCGATATCACCCATAGGTTATACAGAACTTTAACGCAATGTTTAGCGCCTCAGTCACTATCTGTAAGGTATATACAAAGAGGCTAGCATGGTGAATTGTACTCCTCGGTACCACAGGGAGCGGCATGTGCCAGTAGTCCCTAGAGGGAGTCCTTATGCAATTACAAGTAATAGTTTGTTTTGTGTTCTTAAACCACCCGCAGGAAACCTTAGCAGGTTCAATAAAACACCTACGAGGCACGTATAAAATAATGGCTGATATATATATATATAGTCAGGAAGAAAACAAATGTCAGCGGCTGCGTATGGCCATTATACGCGATCTGTCATACCTCGCACCAAGCTTACAGTGATGCCAAAGGGTTAAAGGTCTTCTGCTAGTGACATGTGGGCCAGACTACACAGCCTCTACAGCGGCTAACACGTACAATAATGTATCATGAGAACAGGACCCTGGACAATCCTCAATCTATCGCAGTCAGTCATTTTCACCGCTGTCACAGAAGGCAAACGGGTTCCGACACAAATGTCATTGGCATACGGCCTAGAATTCCATTCTCAAGATATGCATCCCTGTGTGAAGTGCTGCAAGTCCCTACATGGGCATCTCTCTACAGATTCTATGGCAAAGTCCATACAATACTAAATATAAAAAGGTATTAGGAACGTGCTCCACATACACCAGCTACTTAACGTGAGTGCTGGAGGCCTGCAATAAACTGTCCTGATGTCTGGTCGTTAAAAGCAATCTGACATTTATAGATATATTAGAGCAAGTAACATGCAGGGCTCAGCGGCACACAGCGAATCCATCAATGGAAGACTACACTGCAAGCGGCATGTGAAAGCTACAGCACTAAAGAGTTAAACATACAAATAAAGCTTAGGCATGGGATGTACTAATCGCCATAAGACTGGTTTCAAATCAAATCTCACCAGCAACTTCCACAATGTCCCCTGGGACAATATCCCTGGCTTTAATCCTCTGGACGCTCTTTCGGTCTTGTCTGTAAACTTTGCCCATCTCAGGTTCATACTCTTTGAGTGCCTCAATGGCATTTTCAGCATTTCTTTCCTGATAAGGGAATAGCAATATGATTGCAGCAAAGAATAGGCATCAATTAGTGATGAGAGAATGTGCTCGGACAAGGTGTTAACCGAGTGACTTTGGCGTGCTCGAAAAATAAGTCTGAGTCCCTGCACCTGCTCGACAGCCGCAACACATGCAGGGATTGCCTAACAAGCCGGTAATCCATAAATGTGCTGCGGCTGTCGAACATCTCCGAAACATGCATGCGCAGGGAACATATTTTTCCAACACCCGAGCATGCTCGGATAGCACTTTACCCAACCGAGCCTGTCTGCTCATCACTGGAATCAACATTTTAAAAGCGAAATGTGTAATAAATCCGCAGGGTAAATTGACCAACGCTGCAAGTATGAAACTGGCGGCATGTCCATCTATGCTGCAGATTTCCACAACCAGATCCACACGGTCCACAGCTGAAACCAATAACCCGTATACATGTACACTCGGAAGCAAAGATGAAACATTACATTGCATAAAGAAAGATCGAAAGACTAAAGAGCAGGAAAAACATTCATGAATAAAAGTCAAAGGACAGTAAGGAACATTTACTTTGCTGCCTACATCTAAAAGTGTGACCCTACCCTTTGAATTAGGTGCAACGTATATTTTGTTTGGCTATAAGCGCCAATTATATAGTAGTTTAAGATTCGCGTTAGACAATGGTCTGCCAAACGTTCAGAATTTTCCAAGTCTATGTGCACCTGAAGAGGGGTTGTCCACCTTTGTGGACATTTATTTTTTTTAAATAAACTTAATTGCATGTTTGTTTTCAGGCATTAAACACAAAAGCAACATTTAATGTACAGAAGTGGAGAAACCCCCCCCCCCCAAAAAAAAGCATTGCAAAAAAAGTCAGGGACGATAGGCCTACTACACAGGACAGCAAAAAGGAGCATCATCACTACATTATGGCATGAATGAACGGAAGTCAGATTATGAATAATTAACGCTCTACGGTCATTCACGACTCCTGTGGTTTTCTTTGGAAAAGGAAGTACTTCAATTAAAAATCTATACCAATGGCAACCCCTTGTTTGTAACCACACTCCAACCTTCATTAAAAAGGTGCTCAAACACCGACTGTCTGCCTCCCTTCAATGTCTGAGAGATGACAGGCTGAAAGGGTTATTCACATTCTCACTTAAGTTATGGCAAGTCTCGGGAATATGTCACGATTTTATGACCAAGGTGCGGGTCCAACCTCTGCGAACCCCACCAATCCGTAGGAAGTTCTTCCATGAACTGCGCTCATGGCCACCGGCTGTGCAGGAAAGAATAGTGTTGGGGATATAGCAATGCGTCAGCATGGTTACCCATTCATTCTCAGATAAGTCGGAGACCCCACCAAAAAAGGGACGGCTAAGGCTGGTTTCACATTAGCGCTTTTTAAGCGCACGCACGGCCGGGGGTAGCTCCGCCCCCGAGCCGGCTCTCTGCCCGGCGTGCCCGCCCCTTGCTTGTAGCGCCGCCTCCTAGCGCACAGCGGCGCCTGCGATCGGCGCACCCCATCTTTAGCATAGGGTGCGCAGATCGTGCGCAGGCCGTGCGCTAGTTGCGCTTTGACCTGCGCTGCGCACTTTTGACGGTGCGCCGTGCGCGCCAAAATCAAACTTTTCGGATTTTGGCGCGCACGGCACACCGTCAAAAGTGCGCAGCGCAGGTCAAAGCGCAACTAGCGCACAGCCTGCGCACGATCTGCGCACCCTATGCTAAAGATAGGGTGCGCCGATCGCAGGCGCCGCTGTGCGCTAGGAGGCGGCGCTACAAGCAAGGGGCGGGCACGCCGGGCAGAGAGCCGGCTTGGGGGCAGAGCTACCCCCGGCCGTGCGTGCGCTTAAAAAGCGCTAATGTGAAACCAGCCTTATCCCAGCTATTTGCCACCATTATTAATGGACAACCTGAGGACACTCTCATCCCTAGTTTATACCCTATATCAGCAGGTAAGGGTGAATTTGCCATTAACAACGTATTATGGACAGGTTTTATCATTGCCTGTACTTCACTGTCTGAACACAGGCAATCCCCAAAAAAGAGAAGTCAGGTGGGATAATACTTGTATGCTGCATTGTAGTTCGGCCCTATTCACTTAAAATGGGGATAAGATGTGATACCAGACAAACCCCTGAGATTACGGGTCACAGCTTCTGGGAAGAAAAACAAGAAACCTAATACTTTATGTAATTCCAGACAGTATACAGAACGAAAAAATATTATACACGACATCAGGGGACACTGATGTGTTGGCAGATTGCAAAACGAAAACTTGTGCAACAGGAAATGGCAGCACATGCCCAAAACCAACAGAACGGTTTTCCGGGACGGTTACTTATGACAATCTTTACTTAGAGGGACAGATCACACTTCTCATGAAAGGGGCAGAACATCAACACTGGAGGCAGGCTCGTTTTAGGCCACAGCTGTGTGAGGTCGGACTGGGAGACACAGGGTGACTGATGTCTGTGCCATACCGCAGATATTTACTTACCTGCCACACGCCCACAATGGCATTTGCTACTAATATAAGTAAAATTACAAAAGGCTCTACAAAGGCTGTGATTGTTTCTTCACCTTCCTCGAACCATGCCAATACCTGAAATAAAGAAGGAAATAAATTATCAAAAACAATCCCAAGAGCTGGGTGCCCTCATGTGGAATGTGCTGGCACTTTCCACATTACCATGCACTCACTATAGACACACTTGAGTGGTGCTCGCTTTGACTACTACATGAGACCTTAAGGAACAACTAAACTCCAAGACAAAAGTGGGGAAAATAGTTATCATTGCGCCAGGGCTTGTCAACAAATAATTAGCATTTCCCTGCTGTCTGCCCTTCTGTTTTGTTTTTTTTTTAATTCGTTTATTAAACTTCGAAACGGATGTAATGTACAGCATACATATTTGCTTGGGGTTGTGGACATTGTACAGAGCATACACACTACCGTCTTTGTTAAATACTAAACAAAAATTGAACACTAGTATTAATATACGGGTAATATATGCATAATCCCCCCCCAGCATAAACAATGACCAACAGGCTATACATTATAAGCATGTACATCATATCTCACAGCCTTTATCGTGTCGCTCAGATAATGTAAATTAAGAGTTCCTAAACTACAACTATGTCAACTATTTACTAACTCGCAGCCTACTATCTTTCATTATATGGTCTCACATGCAATGTCTCCATTCTACAATGTAAGATGAGAAGAGTTCCACTTCTCCCAGATCTTTTCAAATTTGCCCAGGCATCCCCTGTTCTGATATAATGTGCGCTTGTATGGAACAATCGTATTTACCAAGTCAATCCAGGTTCTAAGAGAGGGACATGAATTATCCATCCACCGTAGTGCCAATACTTTCCGTGCCAGAAACAGTGTCTCACGTAGAAAAATCCCAACATGGTGACCCCAAACCTCCTCCTCCCATACCCCAAACAAGCAGACCAGTGGTTCAAGAGGGACGGGAGCTTGCACCAGTGATGACAAGAATAGCGTCACCTCTTTCCAGTACTGTAGGTTAGTGGGACATTGCCATATCATGTGGATAAAGTCTGCATCTGGTGAGTGACATCGCAAGCATTCTGATGATTGGAATCGACCCATCCTAAAAAGTCGTATCGGAGTCAAATATTATTGGTTTATTATATACAACTGTATCATTCTATTATTAACAGATGGTGATGCTCCGATCGGAGACTCCAGGATCTCTTCCCACTGCTCTCCCTGCATATTAGGGATGAGTCGTTCCCACTTCCCTTTAACTGAGCTTATGGCAGATTCTGCTCCCACCGACAGCAGTACGTACAGTGCCTACAAGTAGTATTCAACCCCCTGCAGATTTAGCAGGTTTACACATTCGGAAATAACTTGGCATTGTGACATTTGGACTGTAGATCAGCCTGGAAGTGTGAAATGCACTGCAGCAAAAAAGAATGTTATTTCTTTGTTTAATTTTTTTTTAAATTGTGAAAAGTTTATTCAGAGGGTCATTTATTATTCAACCCCTCAAACCACCACAATTCTGTTTGGTTCCCCTAAAGTATTAAGAAGTATTTCAGGCACAAAGAACAATGAGCTTCACATGTTTGGATTAATTATCTTTTTCCAGCCTTTTCTGACTATTTAAGACCCTCCCCAAACTTGTGAACAGCACTCATACATGGTCAACATGGGAATGACAAAGGAGCATTCCAAGGCCATCAGAAACAAGATCATGGAGGGTCACAAGGCTGGCAAGGGGTACAAAACCCTTTCCAAGGAGTTGGGCCTACCTGTCTCCACTGTTGGGAGCATCATCCGGAAGTGGAAGGCTTATGGAACTACTGTTAGCCTTCCACGGCCTGGACAGCCTTTGAAAGTTTCCTCCCGTGCCGAGGCCAGGCTTGTCCGAAGAGTCAAGGCTAACCCAAGGACAACAAGGAAGGAGCTCCGGGAAGATCTCATGGCAGTGGGACATTGGTTTCAGTCAATACCATAAGTAACGTACTCCACCACAATGGTCTCCGTTCCAGACGAGCCCATAAGGTACCTTTACTTTCAAAGCGTCATGTCAAGGCTCATCTACAGTTTGCTCATGATCACTTGGAGGACTCTGAGACAGACTGGTTCAAGGTTCTCTGGTCTGATGAGACCAAGATCGAGATCTTTGGTGCCAACCACACACGTGACGTTTGGAGACTGGATGGCACTGCATACGACCCCAAGAATACCATCCCTACAGTCAAGCATGGTGGTGGCAGCATCATGCTGTGGGGCTGTTTCTCAGCCAAGGGGCCTGGCCATCTGGTCCGCATCCATGGGAAGATGGATAGCACGGCCTACCTGGAGATTTTGGCCAAGAACCTCCGCTCCTCCATCAAGGATCTTAAGATGGGTCGTCATTTCATCTTCCAACAAGACAACGACCCAAAGCACACAGCCAACAAAACCAAGGCCTGGTTCAAGAGGCAAAAAATCAAGGTGTTGGAGTGGCCTAGTCAGTCTCCTGACCTTAACCCAATGGAAAACTTGTGGAAGGAGCTCAAGATTAAAGTCCACATGAGACACCCAAAGAACCTAGATAACTTGGAGAAGATCTGCATGGAGGAGTGGGCCAAGATAACTCCAGAGACCTGTGCCGGCCTGATCAGGTCTTATAAAAGACGATTATTAGCTGTAATTGCAAACAAGGGTCATTCCACAAAATATTAAACCTAGGGGTTGAATAATAATTGACCCACACTTGTATGTTTAAAATTTAACTGAGCAACATAACTTTTTGGTTTGTAAGATTTATGCATCTGTTAATAAATCCTGCTCTTGTGTGAAGTTTGAAGGCTCTAACTTATTTGCATCTTATCAAACCTGCTAAATCTGCAGGGGGTTGAATACTACTTGTAGGCACTGTATATAAGAGAGGAGATAAGGCCCTGGGGACCCTGTGAGTTAAGTATTCCTATCAATGGTAGTGATGAAATGGCACGGCCCACACCTATACTCCTTATGTGCGACTGAAGAGCAGACCTTAGTTGTCAATAGCGGAAAAATTGTGATCTCGGGACACAATGTTTAGCCTGTATCTGCTCGAAAGACATTAAGGTCCCATGATCGTACAAGTCTCCTATCAAGGAGACATTATGTTGAGTCCAAAAATCAGTGGACGGGTGACTTAGTAATACCGGAAAATAGGCATTTTTCCATAGGGGCATTTCAGCTATGATGTCCTTAAATCCAATCACTTTCTTAATCTGCCTCCAAAATAATAGTGCCAGACGGAGCAGGGGAAGTAAACGAGGGACACTAGGCCTCTCCAACTCCAGGAAACCCAGTGGGCAATCAGTTCTTGCAGCGTGAAGCAGGTGACTTCAGAATTAGGGAGATAATTACCCGGCATCCACGTACTTAGGGCTTTAGCCTGTCCAGCCAAATAATATAGGAAGAAATCTGGTAGCGCTGCCCCCCTTCCCTTTTTAGGCCTCTGAAGAGTGGACAATTTAAGTTTGGGTCTGGTTTTCCCCCATATAAAAGAGGTGGCCTGGGAATTAAGATTCACAAAAAAGGACTTTGGTACCATTACGGCACTGTGCTGAAGGGAATAGCTAAGTTTGGGAAGTAATATCACTTTAATCAGGTTGATGCGTCCGGCCACAGACAACGGTAATTTGCTCCAGGTTGCAAATTTTACTCTAACCAGTTCCAGCAATGGGTAGATATTAAGTTGTAAGTCGAGCGTGCTGTTACGGGATACATGAACGCCCATGTATTTAAAGCTAGATACAATAGACAACGAGGAGAGAGCCTCAAGTCGGGGCATCGGAGCATGGGACAGGGGTAACAGGGCAGACTTTTCCCAATTTATATATAAGTCCGAATATTTACTGAATCCATCTATGGTGGCAATCACTTGAGGCAAAGTTTCCTCCGCCTCATCCATAAATATCACCATATCATCTGCGTATAAACCTATGGTATCTATCCAACCCGCTATATCTATACCCCTAGGGGGAGGATCTTATACGTATTGCCAATGCTTCAATCGCAAGGGCGAAGAGGACCGGTGAAAGGGGGCACCCCTGACGGGTCCCCCTGTGTAATGAAAAGGGCTCAGATATGGAATTGTTCACAATAATACGGGCTTTAGGTTTCATATATAGTAATTTAACCCATTTTATAAACTTATCACCAAAGCCATACCTCTGTAGGCATGCGGAGCGGAAAGGCCACTCAAAAGCCTTGGCGGCATCTAACAACGCCAGTGCCCATTTGTTGTCTGGCAGTAGAGCACTATATTGGACTATTGACTGGACCCGTCTGATATTAATTGAAGTGCTCTTACCAGGCATAAAGCCTGTCTCGTCAGGATGTATAAGGTTCAGTATAATCGAATTTAATCTGGTGTTGAGAATTTTAGTAAAGATTTTATAGTCCACGTTTACTAACGATATGGGAAGATAGGATCCACATTCCAAAGGGTCCTTCCCCTAGATTCTCCCTCCCATATTCCCTGAAATACCTTTATCAGAAGTGGCGTTAATGTGTCTCGGTATTTCCTATACAATTCAACAGGGAACCCGTCCGGCCCAGGGGCCTTCCCAGAGGCCATGTCCGTTATGGCATTCTCTATCTCCTCCACAGTGAATTCAGCGTCCATAAAGGCTCGCTGATCAGAATCTAAGGTAGGGAATGTTACATCTGACAAGTAACCAAGACACCCCAAATTATCAGAGCCACTCTTAGATTCATATAATGACTTCTAATAATCATAGAAGCAGCCAAGAATCTCCTCAGTTGAAGACACCAACGAATCATCCGACTTACAGATCTGTAATATTGTATTAGAAGTATTATGGTGGCGCACCAGATAGGCCAAAAGCTTACTTGCCTGATTTCCCAGTTCAAAATAAGACTGGCGAGCAAAGAATAATTTGCTCTTTGACTTAGTGTCTATGTGCTGGGTGTATAATCGTTGGGCAGCCAACCACTCAATCCTATCGCCATTAGTTTGATTAGATATGTATGCAGCCTCCGAATCCTTCAATCGCTATCCCATCACATCATCCTCTCTTGAGGTTACCCGTTTAATATACGAAATTGTGGAGGACAAGCAGCCCCTCAGATATGCCTTAAGGGCATCCAAAATTGATTAAAATCATGAGGTTCCTGGTGGGACAAAATGAAAAAATGTAGTTGATCGATAGTACCCCCCGATAGAACAATCAGTTTCAGCCAGAAAGGGTTCATGTCTGCCCTTCTGTTAGAGACAGCTGGACAGGGCTCCAAATTCCCAAGTGAAACTTCCCAAATATTAGGAGTCCTAACAAGCTAGGAATGTGAGTGTTCTGTTTAGCCAAGATCATAACAAGAATCCACACAAGTATATACTAACGGTGCTTACCACAAAATAACGGCCAGCCACAGCCATCCAGGAACACTATGGTCTCAGACGTGAATGTCATGGTTAAGGCGTTCTTCCCCAATCCTCTGACTTATCCAAATGTATCCCTGCTGACCTCATTCAGGCTGTAAAGCATCTCAGCACCAATCTCTACTGAGCATGTATGTATGTATGTATGTATGTATGTATACACTGTATATTACACATGTGTAGTAAAGAAGGGTATGGTGATGCATAGGGACACAACCTCCCATTAAACAAGCACATGCAAGGACTAACATAAACACTTTAAAAACGATCCTAGAGCGGAATACAAGGTTTGGGGTCAATACACAACAAGGATATGATACACATCACATACTATGACTCCTCTAATTAGGTTTCCCATGTCTAAAAACAAAGTTCCCACCACTCAGCGAGTCAGCTACAAATTCCCAAAGGGAAAAACAAGCAGAGAAAACAGTGTTCCCCACTGGTACTGCTCCAAGACAATAAGCCATGAAAAAAAGGGGCACCCGCCGGCCACGATAAGACGACAGGGCCAGCTTTCTGTCTCCCAAAAACAATGGCTCACTGGTACATCGGATGATTCAGGTATTGCAGCCCAGTCCTACTCACTTACATGGGCAACAAACTTCCATAGGGGTGACTAGTAATATCAGACACATTAAAGGGATTTTTCTCTAAAAAAAAAAAAAAAAAAAAAAAAAAAAAAAGAAAAAAAAAAAAAAAGAAATTACCAATGGGAAGTAATTTCACAAAAGAAAAACCCTTACATAAAATATAACCTTTATTAGGTATGTACTAAACAGGACCCTTCAAAACAAGGGAAATGAAGACAGTGCATGTATGAAAGGTCTAACAGAAATTATAGTGCCAGAAAGATGCTCTGTCCCTATAGACTGTGCCCGATATGCACCATCCTGGCTGCGGAGGTTGGCGCCCTAGAAAAGGAATAGAGACATGGCCCCCTTGCTCGTTCAGTATATACCCTTTTTTTTCTATTGTGTTTGCTAGCCCAATGGGAGGACACGCAAGAATAGAGAGATATAGATATATCCACAATATTTACCAATCAAGAGCTGCCATTGCAATGGTCTCCGTCTTATCACTCTTAGGCAGCGTCGGAGTGGAGGGCGGATTGCAGGTGTAAGCATTGCTTCCTTTAGCAGGATGGCTTCCCACCGGTAACTTCTCTTACAAAATGATTGGCAAGATCCACCCCAGCTCCCATCTAAGGCCTCTTTCACACATCATTTTTTTGCCTTCAGGCGCGATCCGGCTTTTTTTGGAAAAAACGGATCCGGCAAAATGCAATGCCGGATCCGGTTTTTCCCCATTGACTTGCATTAGCGCCGGATCGTGCCGGATGGCATTGCGTTTCATCCGTTTTTTGCCGGATCCGGCAACTTGTCTCATTCCGGCGTCTTGAAAAAACGTCTACTGTAACGTTTTTTGTCTCCGGCGAAAAAGCCGGAAGCGCCGGATCCGGCGCTTCCAGCTTTTTGCTACAATGAAAGTCTATGGGCGCCGGAATGCGCCGGATCCAGAAAAAGACGGATCCAGCAACCGGATCCGGTTTTTTTAAGTCTGCGCATGCTCAGATCCAATTGGCCAGCCGCCAGGAACAGAGACGGATCCAGCAAAAAAACGGATCCATTTCTACAGTTCTCCAAAATTTATGCCGGATCCGTTTTTTCTAAAAAAAGCCGGATCCTGCCTGACGGCAAAAAACTGATGTGTGAAAGTAGCCTTACTGGACTCCTATGAATAGATACATACTACTACTTCTCCCCTGGAGCCATACATCATTTTTACTGACAGTTGGGATTATGAAGCAGCACGAGTCCACATTAAACAGACGCTACTTTACCCTTTCTATGCCAATACCTAGAGAAAGAACATGATGCTGCCTGTTGCCAAGAGCTGGGTTTTAGTTGCCAAGAGCGGTAATGTGTTATCGCATGCAATAATCTAGGATATGCATTACGGTATACACGTGGCTTTTGGCCCACAGCATCATTAATTCAAGATTATGAAAGTCTAGATTCAGAAATATTTTGTGATTAAAGTTGCATCCTACACTCATTGTAACATCCAACTGGGCAGTTAAGACTAGCCTCCGCATGTACAGAGCCACCCCCGCAGCGGCCAGCAGCTTTCCGGCCTGATAATTCTCCTTAAGGGCTGCACAGTATATTCCTATTCTAGCACTACTACATATAGCAGAGACTGAGCCAGACAGTGAACATACCGCCGAGACAAACCATAGCCGACATTCCAACGATCCATGAAATATGGAACAAACGAAGAACTGTTCAAACTCCGATTAGAGCAATTGTGCAACTCGTTAAGCCAAGTGCTTGAATTAAAAACTTTTCCAATGCAGGTGCCAATGATCATGCCGTGGCAGTACCATTATTAATGGCTTACATTACAACACTCAGCAGAGATGCCCGCGCTGCTCTGACTACAATACTGCTCGCTCTGTTGTAGCAGCCTGCAGATAGTTATGTGGAGGTGAAATGCAAGTATGGATGACTATACCCCAGATTCAAAAAGATTCTCTCATTAAAGAGGTTGTCCGTGAATATTAAGTACTTGACCTATTCTAAAGCTGGCCATACACAATGATAGCAGACCATCAAGCACGTGCTCGGCATTCAGTCATTACTGCCAACTTCCCGAGAATGTTCGACTTGGCCAACCAGGCAATGTCTGTGAAGAGTCGGGAGGCCCCCAAACGCGTTAGTCTGCCGGCTCATCACACATATTGGAGCGTTTGGATAACTTTAGTCTAAATGGGTACGTAGGCCATTAATATTAGAATGGTAGAGGTCTGACATACAGCAAACCCATCACTCAGCTGCAGATACACACTGAGCAGAGCAGCACAGCTCCGCTCAATACTGAGTAGCCCCGATTTGCTTAAATAGGCAATGGCAATCAATTCTCTGTTGTTGAAATCCCACTGAATGAACCATGATGACCTGTCGCAAGGAGAGAAGTCATCAATATTCTCTGCCTGGAAAACACCTTTCCAAAGGGGAGATGCTAAAAATCGTTTTTTTTTTTTTTAAATCATTACGAAATATTATTCACCAATTGTCTTTTCACTTGTAGCCATTAGAGAACAAAAAAATGCTTGCTGCAAACCGGAAAGGAGAGAACTGCAACTAGCAGTCATTCATTCCCCGTACCAACTATCTAGTCTTGGGGAACTATAGGCATTTCAGGCTGGAAAAAGGCCAGGTAGTAATATTCCACAGGATTACAGACAGAAGGCACCAAACATTCCCCATGACCACCAGTCTCTCTCATATCAGCAGCTCAATCTGCAGTTACAAGACTCTTAAAAACAGGTGTAACTTCTGCATTTACTTACAAAAGATATACAGGCAGCAAGTAACAAGATTCTAACTAGTAAGTCTTCAAACTGCTCAAGCACCAATTCCCATAGTGTTTTCCCTAAGGAAAGAGAAAGAAACACTTGTCACGTGGACTGGAACAATGTAGGGAGATCTCTCCTTACAGCATAGGCGGCACGTACCTTCTTCTGCAGGTAATTCTGATGAGGCCGAGGAACCGGGATAACGTGTGGAGGAGCAGGAGAGAAAAAAAGGAAATCATTAGTATCCAATGTTTATCTAAAACAAGACAGTTCAGTAAACAATCCAGGAAAGACGACACTTGTTATGGAGATAGTCTGACCATCCAAGACACTGTCCACATTACTCAGAGGGGTGCTGCAGCAGCCATAGCTCTCATACACAACCTAGTGTCAGCATTATTACCCTGAATGGCCTCACAATCCGATACTGTCCCCTCTGATGGGCTATGGGGTCATTCACATCAGATCCAAAATGGCAGCACGGTGCATTTTTCTATCCGGTTCCATGTTTTTGCAGAAGAGTGTTAAAGAGGATACATAATCCCCGTCCTTATTCCATACCTGGTACTCTATACCCACCCCAGCAACACTAAACATATGGAGAGCCTGGCGATACTGACTGTATCTTGGGAAAACTCACGTTGGCAGCCACGTTTAGGTCTGGATTTTACTGATGGCTGCTAGCCTTAACCTAGCGCCATCAAGCTCAGCCAATCTAAGGTGATGGGAATGTCCTGACATTTGTACAATGGCACATGTCTGTGGGAAGGCGGATCAGGCAGGCTGGATGTCAACATGCCTGATCCCTTTGTTCTCAGATTAGAGTTGTCTGGTAAGTCTTCCCTTTCAGAACACGTGTCCTTCAGGCTATACTGAGACTATACGAATAAGGTGGCACTGTGTCTGCAGTCAGCTTTACCGGCCCCCGATATCCACTGTTACCATAAATATCAGGGGTTAAAACATATATTATGGATCTGCCGCCTCATCTGCTTCCAAACGTACAGAAATTCAGAGTGGAAAAATAATTGGAACCAACAGCAAAATTCCAAAACGGCCTTTTAAATGGATGGTCCCTAAAAGAAGAGGACAATATACACTGGATATAGGAGAACTGACGACTGAAGTCTCTAGATCAGGGGATGTGTAATGTATCCAGCACACAAGATACCGCAATCATAGGGCAAATAAGAAATAATGTAACCGCCACCTATACCGCCATCATACAGCTAAGAAATAACGTTCCACCACTTATACTGCAACCATAGGGCCAATAAGAAATAATGTAACCATCACCTATACCGCAATCATAGGGCCAATAAGAAAAAACGTAACCATCACCTATACCGCAATCATAGGGCCAATAAGTAGTGACGTAACCATCACCTATACCGCAATCATAGGGCCAATAAGTAACGTAACCATCACCTATACCGCAATCATAGGGCCAATAAGTAACGTAACCATCACCTATACCGCAATCATAGGGCCAATAAGTAGTGACGTAACCATCACCTATACCGCAATCATAGGGCCAATAAGTAGTGACGTAACCATCACCTATACCGCAATCATAGGGCCAATAAGTAGTGACGTAACCATCACCTATACCGCAATCATAGGGCCAATAAGTAGTGACGTAACCATCACCTATACCGCAATCATAGGGCCAATAAGTAGTGACGTAACCGCCACCTATACCGCAATCATAGGGCCAATAAGTAGTGACGTAACCGTCACCTATACCGCAATCATAGGGCCAATAAGTAGTGACGTAACCGCCACCTATACCGCAATCATAGGGCCAATAAGTAGTGACGTAACCGTCACCTATACCGCAATCATAGGGCCAATAAGTAGTGACGTAACCGTCACCTATACCGCAATCATAGGGCCAATAAGTAGTGACGTAACCGTCACCTATACCGCAATCATAGGGCCAATAAGTAGTGACGTAACCGTCACCTATACCGCAATCATAGGGCCAATAAGTAGTGACGTAACCGTCACCTATACCGCAATCATAGGGCCAATAAGTAGTGACGTAACCGTCACCTATACCGCAATCATAGGGCCAATAAGTAGTGACGTAACCGTCACCTATACCGCAATCATAGGGCCAATAAGTAGTGACGTAACCGTCACCTATACCGCAATCATAGGGCCAATAAGTAGTGACGTAACCGTCACCTATACCGCAATCATAGGGCCAATAAGTAGTGACGTAACCGTCACCTATACCGCAATCATAGGGCCAATAAGTAGTGACGTAACCGTCACCTATACCGCAATCATAGGGCCAATAAGTAGTGACGTAACCGTCACCTATACCGCAATCATAGGGCCAATAAGTAGTGACGTAACCATCACCTATACCGCAATCATAGGGCCAATAAGTAGTGACGTAACCATCACCTATACCGCAATCATAGGGCCAATAAGTAGTGACGTAACCATCACCTATACCGCAATCATAGGGCCAATAAGTAGTGACGTAACCATCACCTATACCGCAATCATAGGGCCAATAAGTAGTGACGTAACCATCACCTATACCGCAATCATAGGGCCAATAAGTAGTGACGTAACCATCACCTATACCGCAATCATAGGGCCAATAAGTAGTGACGTAACCATCACCTATACCGCAATCATAGGGCCAATAAGTAGTGACGTAACCATCACCTATACCGCAATCATAGGGCCAATAAGTAGTGACGTAACCATCACCTATACCGCAATCATAGGGCCAATAAGTAGTGACGTAACCATCACCTATACCGCAATCATAGGGCCAAT
This sequence comes from Dendrobates tinctorius, assembly GCF_039654945.1. Taxonomy (NCBI): domain Eukaryota; kingdom Metazoa; phylum Chordata; class Amphibia; order Anura; family Dendrobatidae; genus Dendrobates; species Dendrobates tinctorius. The sequence continues at coordinate 231,514 of NW_027361758.1, forward strand.
AAGTAGTGACGTAACCATCACCTATACCGCAATCATAGGGCCAATAAGTAGTGACGTAACCATCACCTATACCGCAATCATAGGGCCAATAAGTAGTGACGTAACCATCACCTATACCGCAATCATAGGGCCAATAAGTAGTGACGTAACCATCACCTATACCGCAATCATAGGGCCAATAAGTAGTGACGTAACCTCCACCTATACTGCAATCATAGGGCCAATAAGTAGTAACGTACCCACCACCTATACCGCAATGATTGGGCCAATACAAAGTACCCCACAGACATATCGCCAGTGCCAGGCTGCCCGCGCCCACCCGCCTCTCCGGCCCTGGGCACGTATCTGGCACACCCCGGCAGGTGTCAGGGAGGAGCAGACACCGGCTGGCAGGAGACACGAGGCTGCAGCCATGTTCCGGTGGTGCCGGCAGGGAAGGGCTAGGCCCGGACAGGAAGTGCCCACATGATGGCGCTGCCCCCGCCTGCAGGGCCGCCCCGGGCACGTACCGTTGGGCCCCCAGCGCTCCTTCTGCTTCTTGACCTGCTCCAGGCCCAGCCCCGTGCTCTCGTTCACGTTGCAGTGCGCCAGCACCTCCTCCACCGTCTTGGTGTGCGCGTTCTCCATGGTTCTCCCGCTGTCTTGTTCTCTGGGCCGGCGGCGTTCACATACGAGCCCCCCGCCTCGGGCACGGAGTCTGGGCTCGGGTCACTTCCGGTCGTTCCCAGCTGCTGCTCGATGCTTCTCACAAAGCGACAGATGCCGGAGGATTGCTGCGGCGATGAGCTCGGGGGTTCCCGGACCAGGACGAGCCGACGGGTGTCTGCAGTACGTTCCCGGGCAGCGGCGGTTCCCTTAGTGTTTGTCCTGGAGCTGCGGCCTCCCTTATGGTGTCTCCCTCCGTGTGCTCGGCCTGCGCGCTCCCTGCTGCTGCTGCCGCTACTAGTGGCTCTGTCGAACAGCCGCTATAGCATTTTATTCTGAGACTGCTCCGGGCTCGCGAACGCTGCATGTGGACGACTCTGATTGGCCGAGGCTCGCGTCATCAAGCCACGCCTTCATTGTTCAGCAGGATCCCGGATCATGATGACGTAGCACGAAGTGTCCCGGTGGGGGGACGCGACTTGCTCGGCCGAGGCTGTGGGGGCGGGGCCTGGGGCCGCAGCCCGGTGCTCACCATCCTGCACGTGTCTCCCCGCCCGTCATGTGTGCACAGCTCCCTGCTCCGGCCTCCTGTATGTATTCTGTGCCGCCCCAAATAACGTCCCGTCATAAGGGCAGCGAGAAATAACACTGTGACCCCACTCCCGCTCTACTGTGCTGACGAGCGAGAGGATGAGGAACAAGTGACCGAATCTGAGAGCAGCATTGTGTAGAGACAGAGACACTGATTCCAGCCATGTGTCCCCTGCTGGGCTGCTTAGGTAGTTTTTATGAAATCAGTGTTTATCAGCAGGAGATCGTCACCAGAAGACTAGTGAACCTGCTGCCAGGTAGTCCTCCATATCATATTCATGAGCCTGTGCAGCCCACTCTCACCAATGATTGGCAGCTTTCTGCCTATGCGCAGTGTACACAGCATTACGAGAACTGGTAGATCTGCAGCAGGTAAAACAGCAGCTGTATCAAAACTGCAGTAAATGACACATCACTGGAATCAGGGTCTCTGCCCCCACATCATGCTGCTCTCAGGGTAGCAGAAGCCTGGTGACAGATTCCAATGACAAGCGTGACATCTTCCCAGGGGCATAACTTGGAGCCTTTGGGCCTCAATGTCAAATCTCCCAACAGCGCTCCCAAATTGAGGCCTATTGTTGGTCTTATTTGGGGCATCGGAACCGTTGGAGCCGCCTCGTCTCCGGCGCCAACTATAGTTACCCATCGGTGGATTCTCTTGCCCGGTCTTCTCGCTTTTACACCACATCTTTCCCATGACAGTCCCAATCCCGCCATGGAACGCCACATCTCGGGCATGTATCTCCAGAAAAATGTTGTGAAGAAGAAACGGAGAGTGGTGGTCATGGGGGATTCCCTGTTGAGAGGAACAGAGGCCGCTATCTGCAGACCGGATATAACTACAAGAGAAATGTGCTGTCTTCCAGGTGCAAAAATTAAAGATGTGTCTGACAGGATATCAGGACTCTTCAGACCTACAGATGACTACCCATTCCTGCTACTACATGTGGGGACAAATGACACCGCAAGAAACGACATGGAAACCATCTGCAGAGACTTTGAAGACTTAGGCAAGAAAGTGAAAGAACTGGGAGCGCAGGTGGTCTTCTCTTCCATCCTCCCAGTGGATGGCCATGGAACAAGGAGGTGGAATAAGATTCTGCAGGTGAACAACTGGCTACATCGATGGTGCCGTCAGCAACGATTTGGATTTCTGGATCACGGAGTGAACTACTTATACGATGGACTACTTGCTAGAGATGGGGTGCACCTTACGAAGACTGGAAAGCATGTATTTGGCAGTCGCCTTGCTACACTTGTAAGGAGAGCTTTAAACTAGAACAACATGGGAAGGGAAGCAAAAGACCAGAAAAAGCCATACACCTGACAAATGCTATTGAGAACTCTGCTATTAGAAGTGGAAAGGAAGAACAAAGACGAAAGAATCTAATTAATAAAAATATTGGAGAAAGAGAAACCAATCACAAACTAAAATGTTTCTATACTAATGCACAAAGCATGGGCAACAAACAAGGAGAATTGGAACTACTAACACAGGAAAAGAAATATGATGTCATTGGAATCACTGAAACTTGGTGGGACAATACACATGATTGGAATACAAGACTAGAAGGATACAACTTATTTGCAAGAAACAGACTTGATAAACGAGGAGGGGGTGTCGCATTGTATGTTCGAAACGCGTATATCTGCACAGAGATTGAAGCTTCAGAGACTGGGAGTTCTGTGGAAACTGTTTGGGTAAGAATACAAGGACAGAACAATGGAAAGGACACCATTGTAGGCATTTACTACAGGCCGCCTGTGCAAGCCGAAGATATAGATGAACTCTTTATGCATCAGATGGCCAAGTTCTCCAAAAAATATGACATGGTTGTCATGGGAGATTTCAACTATCCAGACATTTGTTGGGAATCTCTCTCAGGCAAAACTAACAGGTCAAGGAAATTCTTATCCTCTCTTGCTGACAACTTTATCTTCCAAAAGGTAAGGGAGAAAACAAGGGGAACTGCTACCTTGGATCTAATCCTTATAAACAGGGAGGAAATGGTTGAGGAGGTAAAAGTGGCTGGGACCCTAGGAGGTAGCGACCATGCTATTTTAGAATTTCGGATAACTAGAGGTGGAAGACCTGTGAAGACTCAGACGTCAAGGTTAGATTTCAGAAAGGCAGATTTTAAGGGATTCAGAAAGAGAATTGGAGGGATCCAATGGCTGGATATCCTTAAAGACAAAAATGTCCAGGAAGGATGGGAAATCTTGAAAAATGAAATTCTCAATGCACAGTTGTTAACAATTCCGAAAAGAGGGAAGAATAGGAAGCATTTAAGGAAACCAGGATGGATGAACACAGAACTTAAGCACATGCTAAAAAGGAAGAAAAAAATGTTTATAAAATGGAAAGAGGGAGGCATATCTAAAGAAGAATATAATGCTGTCTGCAGAACCTGCAGGGCACAAATCAGATTATCTAAAGCTGAAAATGAACTGAGGCTTGCAAGAGATGTCAAAAGCAATAATAAAGGATTTTGGGGATATGTCAAAAGTAAAAGAAAAGTCAAAGATGCTATAGTATTTTTACAGGATGAAAATGATGAAATGGTAAGACAGGATGTTGAGAAGGCTGAACTTTTAAATTCCTATTTTGCATCTGTTTTCTCTCGGAAAGGAAATGCAACATCAACTGTTATTCACTGTCCTATTAAGGGAATAGAAGAATCCAGGATATCTATAAACAGAAAGATAGTGAGGAAACACTTAGCTAACCTAAATGAATTCAAGTCTCCAGGTCCAGATAAATTACACCCCAGAGTACTAAAGGAGATAGCAGAAGAAATTTTTGAACCCCTCTCCATAATCTTTGAAAATTCTTGGAGAACAGGAGAAGTGCCAGAAGACTGGAGAAGAGCAAATGTTGTTCCTATCTTCAAAAAGGGGAAGAAGGTGGACCCAGGCAACTATAGGCCGGTGAGTCTGACTTCTATACCAGGAAAGATCTTTGAACAAATTATTAAACAACATGTATGTCAATACCTGGATAAGAATGAAGTGATTAAACAGAGTCAGCATGGGTTTGTAACTGATAAGTCATGTCAGACTAACTTAATTTCCTTCTATGACGGTATCACTGATTGGGTGGATCAAGGAAATGCTGTAGATATAGTATATCTTGACTTCAGCAAAGCATTTGACAAAGTCTCTCATACAATCCTTATTGAAAAAATGACTAAGTATGGAATGGACAAGGCAACTGTTAGGTGGATTCATAACTGGCTTAGTGATCGGACCCAAAGAGTGGTCGTAAATGGCTGCACATCCAGTTGGAAGAATGTCTCAAGTGGGGTACCACAGGGCTCTGTCCTGGGCCCTGTATTGTTCAACATCTTTATCAACGATTTAGATGAAGGAATTGAGGGTAAACTGATTAAATTTGCTGATGACACAAAGCTAGGAGGGATAGCTAATACTAGAGAGGAGAGAGAGATGATTCAAAAAGATTTAAATAAACTGGAGAAGTGGGCAGCAACTAACAGAATGGTTTTTAACAGGGAGAAATGCAAAGTACTACATCTGGGCAATAAAAATGAAAAAAGCATATATAGAATGGGAGGAATAGGGCTAAGTGACAGCACATGTGAAAAAGACTGACTTGGGTATACTAATAGATCACAGACTGAATATGAGTCAACAGTGTGATGCAGCAGCAAAAAAGACAAATGCAATTCTAGGATGTATTAACAGAAGCATACAGTCTAGATCACGTGAAGTCATTATTTCCCTCTACTCCTCTTTGGTCAGACCTCATCTGGAATATTGTGTCCAGTTTTGGGCACCACATTTTAAAAAAGACATCAACAAACTGGAGCAAGTTCAGAAAAGAGCGACCAGAATGGTGACCGGTCTGCAAACCCTGTCTTATGAGGAAAGGTTGCAGGATTTGGGAATGTTTAGTTTGCAAAAGAGAAGACTGAGAGGAGACTTAATAGCTGTCTACAAATATCTAAAGGGCTGTCACATTGTAGAAGGATCAACTTTATTCTCATTTGCACAAGGAAAGACTAGAAGCAATGGGATGAAACTGAATGGGAAGAGACACAGATTAGATATTAGAAAAAACTTTTTGACAGTTAGAGTGATCAATGAGTGGAACAGGCTGCCACGAGAAGTGGTGAGTTCTCCTTCAATGGAAGTCTTCAAACAGAGGCTGGACAGACATCTGACTGGGATGATTTAGCGAATCCTGCTTTGAGCAGGGGGTTGGACCAGATGGCCCAGGAGGTCCCTTCCAACTCTACGATTCTATGATTCTATGATTCTATGATATTATAGTTTTCAGGCGGTCCTCATGGTGTCTGTATGGTACCATATTACAGAGGATCGGAGTGCCGCCATGTTCCGGTGTCTGATATAATATGTTCCCAGGGTTTCTAGCTGCCATAATAGAATAGAGAAATCTAATTCATGTCCTATACGCTGAGGACTAAAAGTGCATTATACAACACCAATGTCTCTACTTTTCCATTGAATCCTCCGACAATAGTAGAAGGAAGAACATTAACCCGTTATACTCAGCTCTTCTGCAACTCTGCCAAAAAGAGACCTTTGTACTCAGCAATGTTCTTCCTGGAGGTATACGGAGCGCTGCCTGGAGGTATGCGGATGTGACGAGCGTCAGTTTACGCTGAGTCGTTTTCCTTTTGAATGAGTGGACCCTCTGGGTCGTGGCACCCACCCACCTAGGGCGAGCTGACCTAGTGAGGAACCACCCCCTATACAGGGAGTGTCAGGGGCAAGACCAAGGGGGTGAGCCACCACAGCAGCTGGACCAGACGGCCGGCTCAAGGAGACAAGACAAGGCGAGACAAGACGTTAGTTCAAGGAAACTTCATTAAGGAACACGTCAGGGTATAACAGGTGCAAAACGTGAACACACAGAGTACATAGAGCAAGGTGCGTACAAGAGCACGCTGAGGTCCAAAGCATGGTACGTGCAGATGGTAGAGGCACGAGGACATCGGACTCCGGACAGCAGGCAACGATCAACCGGGACATCAGGTTCTGTAGCTCTGAAGGTGATCGGCAGGTTCCGGACATCCGGTAAGCAAACCAGGTTTCCATGCAAGGAGACAAGACAAAGTTAGAAACAGGATGCGTGTCAACGAACACGCCCGGGTCAGGTTCACAAGACGGAGGCCTGCGCATGCCAAGGGGCATGCCACGGACAGGTACGGTGGCCTGCGCGTGCGAAGAGACACGCCAGGGACCAAGATAGGGTACGGTGGCATAGGAATCCGGGGTGCTGGCAGCGACCGACAGGGTCCAGGAATCAGACTGCAGAAATCAGCTCCGGACATCAGGCCGCAGTCATCTAGGTCCGGACCTCTGGCAGCAGTGGGCAGGTTACGGAATCCGGCAGGCGAGACAGGGTTCAGAGCAGAGCAAAGTAAGCAAAAGACTTTATGCAAGAGTTGCACGAAAAGGCACAGTGCAAAAACCAGCGTGCGTGCAAGGGAGCAAGGAAACTACGGCTGGGGCACCGGTAGGCGGTACCGACGGTGGCATAAGCAGGCAGGCACGACTTCGAGGCGGCACAGCTGCGGCTCACACAGCCGGTAACCACTATAGCACTGCACGGCGGGCACGGCTGAGGCACACAGGCGAGCATGACTAGAGGCACAGGGCGACCAGGCGCGTGCACGAGGGCACGGAGCCACAAGGCAGGGCTAGGCAAAGGTACAGGACAGAGACGCGTGCGAAGCAGCACGGCAAAGCCTAGTACGAAAAGTGCAAGGGCGCACGAAACATCAGAGACAAGGCATAGGGTAAGAGGCAGAGTCCTGCGCATGCAGCGGGCATGCCAGGGGCAAAGTACAAGACGAGACCTGCGCGTGTGGAGAGACACGCCAGGGACAGAGTCTAGCAGCGGAGCGTAGGCCGAAGCCCAGAGCTGGGCCAAGGGAGAGCCTTGGGACTAGACAGAGTACAGAGCAGAGGCCTGCACGTGCAGAGAGGCACGCCAAGGACAGGGTACAGAACAGAGGCCTGCACGTGTAGAGAGACACGTCAGGGACAGGGTACAGAGCGGAGGCCTGCACTTGTAGAGAGACACGTCAGGGACAGGGTACAGAGCGGAGGCCTGCACTTGTAGAGAGACACGTCAGGGACGGTACAGAGCGGAGGCCTGCACGTGTAGAGAAAGAACACCGTGAGCACAACTCAAGATGGTGCCAAGGTTAGGTTCCCAAACCGTTAAAGCAACAAATATGAACCTAGCACTCAACTTAAAGGTATTTGTAAGGTGGTTTATTGTAGTACACGAAAAAAGACGTTTCGGTCAATGTGACCTTCAGTTACGTGTGGTATATAGATTGTGTAGAGCTTATAGGCATCTATCAGAAAGGACGATGGTGCTTTAGGCATTGAGGAGAATGATCTCTCTAAGGTAATGAGCTTGTCAGTATATAGGAGAGGGGCAAACGTGCCTCCAGATGCGGTCATTCTCCTCAATGCCTAAAGCACCATCGTCCTTTCTGATAGATGCCTATAAGCTCTACACAATCTATATACCACACGTAACTGAAGAAGGTCACATTGACCGAAACATCTTTTTTCGTGTACTACAATAAACCGCCTTACAAATACCTTTAAGTTGAGTGCTAGGTTCATATTTGTTGCACGTGTAGAGAGACACGTCAGGGACGGTACAGAGCGGAGGCCTGCACGTGTAGAGAGACACGTCAGGGACAGGGTACAGAGCGGAGGCCTGCACGTGTGTTACACTTCGGGTGCCGGAAGCGAGAGTGGACCCACTGGGCCGCGACGCCGAACCCTCCCCGAGTGAGCGCACCAAGTGGACCGACCCCTATACAGGGATCGTTAGGGAACAGACTCGGGGAGTTCAAGCGCCACGGCAGCCAGGACCAGGGGTCGGCTCAAGAGGGTGAGCGATGAAGAGGAGTAGTGGGAGATCCGGGGAGGAGACGGGTACACCGGGATCCGTAGGCGGAAGGAGTGGAGGGTGGAACGGCGGGACCAGCAGGAGGCAGGAAAGGGAGCAACACTAAAAGGAGAGAGGGCACAGAGGGTTAAACAGCGGACAGGAGCAGGAGACACAGCGATAACACGATGGCACAGCTGGAAGCACGGAGACAGGGAGCAAAGGGACAGGGAGCCCAAAGGCAGGCAGCACAAAGGGTAAACAGGAAAGCGGCTGCTACTGCAGCAAGCACGGCCTAGACACAAGAGGAAATAACTCAATAGTCAGGCGCCTCCCCTAGGGGAGGGCGGCCTGAAATACCTAGTGGAGGGCGCTGATAGGTCGGGCGGGGATCCTAGCAGGTCACGCCGACAGACTGCCATAGGCGCACGATCTACCCCTCCGGCGCGTGCGCAGAGGTACCATGCGCGGCCGAGGGGAGTGGAGGAGGACGTCGGGAGACCAGCTGCCGGAAAGCGCGCAGAGCGGGGGCGCGCGTCAAGGCAGAGACTGAGGAGGAAGCAGGAGCGGGAGCGGTGAGTACAGCCGGGGAGCGGGGAGCGGTGCTAACAGTACCCCCTCTCTTACCCTCCCCTCCACTGCGTCTGGCTAAAAACCTCTTAAGAATGCGTGGAGCATTGATGTTCTCCCGTGGCTCCCAAGATCTTTCCTCGGGACCGAAACCCTTCCAATCAATTAGGAAAAAAGTTTTACCCCTGACTTTTTTCGAGGCCAAAATGTCTCTTACCTCAAAGATATCATCAGAACAGGCAGGTAGAGGAGAAGGGTTGGGAGCCGGGTGGAACCGATTCAAGACAACTGGTTTAAGGAGAGAGACGTGGAAGGAGTTGGGGATCCGAAGCGAGACGGGCAACTCCAATTTGTAAGATACGTTGTTTATGCGTTTGAGAATCTTGAAAGGTCCAATGTAGCGAGGTCTCAGTTTGTAAGAAGGGAGCTTTAGCCTAATGTACTTGGCCGAAAGCCAAACTTGTTGACCCGGGAGGTAGATCGGAGAGTCCAAGCGTCTTTTGTCTGCGTGTCTTTTCATGCACTCCCCAGACTTTTCGAGAGCCTCCTTGGTCTCAGACCAGATTTTAGAGAACTCCAGGGTCAGAGAATCTGCTGAAGGCACACCAGAGGTAGTGGAAATAGGTAGCGGGATACCAGGATGCATCCCAAACACAACGAAGAATGGAGATTTGGCTGAAGACTCGCTGGGGTGATTATTGTAGGAGAACTCTGCCCAGGGGAGGAGATGGACCCAGTTATCCTGATGAGCGTTGGTGAACTGCCGTAAATATGTCGCTAGTACCTGATTAATGCGTTCCACTTGGCCATTGGACTGAGGATGGTACGCGGAGGAAAAGTCCAACCTTACCTCCAGAAGCTTACATAAGGCCCTCCAGAATCGCGAGGTGAATTGTACGCCTCGATCAGACACAATATGCTTCGGAAAGCCGTGGAGGCGAAAGATGTGCTGGATAAAAGTCTTCGCCAACTCTGGGGCGGAGGGCAAGGCTGGAAGAGGCGTGAAATGGGCCATCTTGGAGAAGCGGTCGACAGTTACCAGGATAGTAGTATATCCGGAAGAGTCAGGTAGATCCGTAATGAAATCCAAAGCGATATGTTGCCAAGGGACTGAGGGGATCGGCAGGGGAAGCAGAAGGCCGGAGGGTGATCGCCTAGGAACCTTGACCTTGGCACAAGAGGAACAGGATGCCGTGAAGTCAGACACGTCCTGGTGGAGAGAGGGCCACCAGTAAAAACGAGCAATGAGCTCCATCGTCTTTTTGACTCCGACATGTCCAGAAACTTTAGAGGAATGTCCCCAATGCAGTACCTTTCTCCTGTCTGCCTCGGGCACGTAGGTCTTGCCTGGGGGAGGAGTAATCAGTCTCACCGGGGCCACCGTGATGATCTTGGCAGGATCAATGATGTGAGTCGGTTCCTCCACCAAATCAGAAGACTGCAGAGACCGGGACAAGGCATCCGCCTTGAAGTTCTTTGGCCCGGGGCGGAAATGCAGCTTGAAATCGAACCGAGCGAAGAATAGAGACCATCTGGCTTGTCGAGGATTAAGTCTCTGGGCCGACTGGAGATATGCCAGGTTCTTGTGGTCGGTAAAGATGGTAAACGGGTGGACCGACCCCACAAGGAGGTAGCGCCACTCCTCCAACGCCAATTTTATGGCCAGCAGTTCACGATCCCCGATGGAGTAGTTACACTCTGCTGGAGAGAAGGCTTTTGAAAAGAACCCGCAGGTAACCAGTCGGCCAGACGGGGATCTCTGAGAAAGCACTGCACCTGCTCCGATGGAAGAGGCATCCACCTCCAAAATGAATGGCTTGGTAGCCTCGGGTCGGTGTAAAACAGGTGCCGTTGCAAAGGCTTGTTTCAGACAGGAGAAGGCCTCTTCAGCCTCCGGAGACCAGGACGAGGGACTGACGTCTTTGCGAGTGAGACTGGAGATAGGTCTGATGACGGATGAAAAATGTGGCACAAATTGGCGATAATAATTGGCGAAGCCGAGGAACCTTTGAATCGCCTTGGCTCCCACCGGCCGGGGCCACTGAAGAATTGCCGACAGCTTTCCAGGATCCATCTCCAGACCAGAATCAGAAACAATGTACCCCAAAAAGGGTAAGGAAGACTGCTCAAAGAGACACTTCTCCAGCTTCGCGTAGAGGTGATTCTCCCGTAGGCGTTGTAGAACCAGTCGGACGCTCCTCCTGTGAGAAGCCAGATCCGAGGAAAAAATAAGGATGTCGTCCAGATACACCACCACGCAGGAGTATAGTAGATCTCGGAAGATATCGTTGACGAATTCCTGGAACACCGCGGGAGCGTTGCAGAGACCGAAGGGCATGACCAGATATTCGTAATGCCCGTCCCGGGTGTTGAAGGCGGTCTTCCACTCGTCACCCGGACGGATGCGGACGAGGTTGTAGGCCCCGCGTAAATCCAACTTCGAGAAGATGCGGGCCCCACGCAGCCGATCAAAGAGTTCTGGGATGAGAGGCAAGGGATACTTGTTTTTTACAGTAATGTCGTTCAAACCCCGGAAATCGATGCAAGGACGGAGAGAACCGTCTTTCTTCTTCACAAAGAAAAACCCAGCTCCGGCAGGCGAAGAAGACTTCCGTATGAATCCTCTGGCTAAATTCTCACGAATGTACTCAGACATGGCCGCAGTCTCAGCTGGGGACAAGGGATAAATTCGCCCACGAGGCGGAATGGTCCCGGGTCGTAGCTCGATAGGGCAATCATAGGGGCGATGCGGAGGGAGGATCTCCGCCTCCTTCTTATCAAACACGTCAGAGAACGACCAGTATGCGGCTGGTAAGCCTCCAGGACCCGAGGGGACTGGAGGAGAATTGACTGGACGCACAGACCTCAGGCATCTCTCCTGGCAGGGATGTCCCCAGCGGAGGACCTCCCCGGAACGCCAATTCAGGACGGGTTTGTGTGTTCGAAGCCAGGGTAGGCCAAGTAGCAAGGCATGGCCTAAGTCGGGAAGAACGTAGAATGCGATCCGCTCCCGGTGCAAGGCCCCGATTTGCAGACATACCTCCTCCGTAACCAGGGACACGGACTCCTGTAGGGGTCTTCCATCTACGGAGGCGATAACACGCGGAGTTTTTAGGGTAATAACGGGAATCCGGTACTTCCTCACCTCCTTCAATCTCATGAAGTTCCCCGCCGCGCCCGAGTCCACATAGGCCACCTCCGAGCCACGTCTCTGACCAAAAACCAGCTGAACCGAAAGGGTAAGGGGATGAGAGGAGTGAGATACACCTAGGTCGGCCTCTCTTACCTGCCCTAGGTGGAGGAGTTTCCCGGCCTCTCAGGACAAGAACGCAGGAAGTGGGATGCGCTGCCACAATACAGGCATAAACCCTCCATCAGTCTCTCCTTACGGCGCTGTTCAGCCAACTTGACTCGATCCACCTGCATCGGCTCCGGTGCCAGACTGGAGGACGGACCAGGAGGACGGGGACTGGACGGCCTGTGAAAAGAAGCAGATGGTCTGAGCGGACGCCTCTCTCTCGCAGCCTCTCTAGCGCGTTCCTGGAACCGGAGGTCGACTCGTGTGGCCAGAGAAATAAGATCCTCCAGGGTGGTCGGGGTATCACGCCCTGCCAGTTCGTCTTTGATTTTGCCGGAGAGACCACGCCAGAAGGCCCCGACCAACGCCTCGTTATTCCACCCCAACTCAGAGGCCAAGGTACGGAACCGGATGGCATATTGTCCGACCGTAAGGGTACCCTGAGTGAGGCAGAAAAGGGACTCCGTGGCGGAGGCTACCCGACCGGGCTCGTCAAAGACTCTACGGAAAGTGTCCATGAAGTTCTGGACACTAGAGACTACGGGGTCGTCCCGCTCCCACAGAGGATTCACCCAGGAGAGGGCCTCTCCCTCCAAATGGGACACAATAAAGGCCACCTTGGCCCGATCTGTGGGATACTGTTGGGGCAATAGTTCGAAATGCAACCTGCATTGATTTAGGAAGCCCCTGCACAACTTTGGGTCGCCGCCATACCGGGGCGGTTTACCCAGCCTGGGTGACGGGGTAGGTACGGAATCGGAACCGTGGGACGGATTGCGTGCGGCAGCCGACTGCAGGGACAGCAACCGGTCGTCGACCGAGGCCATGTAAGAGAGGATGTGGGATTGGGTGTCTCGCTGTTGAACCAGCTCCTGCTGGAGGCTGGCCAGTTGGGAGGCGTTGCCAGGGTCAGCGGCCTGTAAGGCTGACAGGCGGGAATCCATGGTCTTCATAAAAGACATAATTCGAGTCTGGTTCTCCCTCAGGAATACCAACTCCTTTTGGGTCGCAGCCCCGGCGGGGTCCATGGCCTGACTATTCTGTTACACTTCGGGTGCCGGAAGCGAGAGTGGACCCACTGGGCCGCGACGCCGAACCCTCCCCGAGTGAGCGCACCAAGTGGACCGACCCCTATACAGGGATCGTTAGGGAACAGACTCGGGGAGTTCAAGCGCCACGGCAGCCAGGACCAGGGGTCGGCTCAAGAGGGTGAGCGATGAAGAGGAGTAGTGGGAGATCCGGGGAGGAGACGGGTACACCGGGATCCGTAGGCGGAAGGAGTGGAGGGTGGAACGGCGGGACCAGCAGGAGGCAGGAAAGGGAGCAACACTAAAAGGAGAGAGGACACAGAGGGTTAAACAGCGGACAGGAGCAGGAGACACAGCGATAACACGATGGCACAGCTGGAAGCACGGAGACAGGGAGCAAAGGGACAGGGAGCCCAAAGGCAGGCAGCACAAAGGGTAAACAGGAAAGCGGCTGCTACTGCAGCAAGCACGGCCTAGACACAAGAGGAAATAACTCAATAGTCAGGCGCCTCCCCTAGGGGAGGGCGGCCTGAAATACCTAGTGGAGGGCGCTGATAGGTCGGGCGGGGATCCTAGCAGGTCACGCCGACAGACTGCCATAGGCGCACGATCTACCCCTCCGGCGCGTGCGCAGAGGTACCATGCGCGCGGCCGAGGGGAGTGGAGGAGGACGTCGGGAGACCAGCTGCCGGAAAGCGCGCAGAGCGGGGGCGCGCGTCAAGGCAGAGACTGAGGAGGAAGCCGGACCAGGAGCGGGAGCGGTGAGTACAGCCGGGGAGCGGGGAGCGGTGCTAACAACGTGTAGAGAGACACGTCAGGGACGGTACAGAGCGGAGGCCTGCACGTGTAGAGAGACACGTCAGGGACAGGGTACAGAGTGGAGGCCTGCACGTGTAGAGAGACACGTAAGGGACGGTACAGAGCGGAGGCCTGCATGTGTAGAGAGACACGTCAGGTACAGGGTACAGAGCGGAGGCCTGCACGTGTAGAGAGACACGTCAGGGACGGTACAGAGCGGAGGCCTGCACGTGTAGAGAGACACGTCAGGGACGGTACAGAGCGGAGGCCTGCACATGTAGAGAGACACGTCAGGGACAGGGTACAGAGTGGAGGCCTGCACGTGTAGAGAGACACGTAAGGGACGGTACAGAGCGGAGGCCTGCATGTGTAGAGAGACACGTCAGGTACAGGGTACAGAGCGGAGGCCTGCACGTGTAGAGAGACACGTCAGGGACAGGGTACAGAGCGGAGGCCTGCACGTGTAGAGAGACACGTCAGGGACAGGGTACGGAGCGGAGGCCTGCACGTGTAGAGAGACACGTCAGGGACAGGGTACGGAGCGGAGGCCTGCATGTGTAGAGAGATACGTCAGGGACAGGGTACCGAGTGGAGGCCTGCACGTGTAGAGAGACACGTCAGGGACAGGGTACAGAGCGGAGGCCTGCACGTGTAGAGAGACACGTCAGGGACAGGGTACGGAGCGGAGGCCTGCACGTGTAGAGAGACACGTCAGGGACAGGGTACGGAGCGGAGGCCTGCACGTGTAGAGAGACACATCAGGGACAGGGTACGGAGCGGAGGCCTGCACGTGTAGAGAGACATGTCAGGGACAGGGTACGGAGCGGAGGCCTGCACGTGTAGAGAGACACGTCAGGGACAGGGTACGGAGCGGAGGCCTGCACGTGTAGAGAGGCACGTCAGGGACAGGGTACGGAGCGGAGGCCTGCAACATAACATAACACGGAACATAACATAACAAGGAAGCATAGCGAGGACAAACAAAGCACGAAGGACAACACAAGACAAAGCACGAGACAAGAGATGGAATACCAGCACGGAGTGAGTGCAGAGACGCACGACAGGGCAAAGTGCAAGAGCACAGAATAGAGGGAACAACCCAGCAGCCATGCAGGGAAGCAACACAATACTCATGCCCTGAGCATAGGAAGGGGCGGTCTGATATAGGGCATAGCACCTCCACTTCCGGGTCAGGACCAGGGAAGAACTTCCAGTTCAGATCCTCCAGGATCACGGAGCAGTCACATGATCAGGATTCCAGACATGCAGGGATGATTGCAGAACCAGTGCTGAAACCTAGGCAGGTCACATGATCAGAATTCCAGACATGCAGAGATGATTGCAGAACCAGTGCTGAAACCTAAGCAGGTCACATGATCAGAGTTCCAGACATGCAGAGATGAATGCAGAACCAGCCTCTGCTGGAACATAGGAAGGACACATGATCAGGGGTTCTAGACGTGACAATCACAGAAGGCAGAGCAGAAACGCAGGCATCCCGCAGCTCAACAGTCATGAGGTGAGTGTGCACACTGCTCTAGTGAACATGCAGGATAGCAGACATGAGATGCGCGTGCACACCGCTCCAGGGTTCATGAGGCAAAACAGACATGGCGGACATGACAGACATGGCGAGCATGACAGCGGAGCGCTGGTTGGAGGTACTCGGAGCGCTGCCTGGAGGTACTTGGAGCGCTGGTTGGAGGTACGCGGAGCCCTGCCTGTAGGTATGCAGAGCACTGCCTGGAGGTATGCGTAGCGCTGGTTGGAGGTACGCGGAGCCCAGCCTGGAGGTATGCGGAGCGCTGGTTGGAGGTACGCGGAGCCCAGCCTGGAGGTATGCGGAGCGCTGCCTGGAGGTACTCGGAGCGCTGCCTGGAGGTATGCGGAGCGCTGGTTGGAGGTATGCGGAGCGCTGGTTGGAGGTACGCGGAGTCCTGCCTGGAGGTATGTGGAGCGCTGCCTAGAGGTACGCGGAGCCCTGCTGGAGAAAAGCGGCCCTCTCGCAACCGGTGGGGGGGTCAAGATCAGGGGATCAGCCATGATGACGGTGCAGCGTTCCACGTGGAGAGTCCTCCGGGCGTGCTACAAAGAGAGCCACGCAGTTCGAGGTCCAGGGCGCAGGGGTGAATTTTTATTCTAAGTTGCAGTGGAGCTATGAATATAAGGCGGGTAACAGTTATAGATAAGCAGGATCCCAATGCTGTGACTTTGGATTTGTAGGGTCAATTATTGAGTGTGTTGCAAGGTTCGTTAGTAGAACAGTTAGGGACTGGTAATTTACAATTGTCTGTTGGAGGTTGAATACCCCACTGTGTGTGGGATTGGCAGTCGTGCGGGCGCCTATTGTTGGTCAGGAAGCCCCTAGCGTGGAACGGTAAAGGGGGGTCTGCTTGGGTGGTGGCGGAAACAGGTTAAAGAAGAGGAGGTAGTGCGTTTGGATGATCAGGAGGAGCAAGGTTTACGTTTGTTTTGATGGCCCCTTTAGGGGCGCATTTGGATCAGGATGTTCGAGTTAAAATTTGGAAGGGTGAAAATATTTTCACTACTTCCTTGTAGAAGTAAAATTTGGTTAAGGTGAAGCCTAGCGATTCCACAAAAAGAGAAGGAAAAGGAAGGAAAAACGTTGGTATCGGTTGATTCCGCGGATGTTTTTACAACTGGTTGCAGTAGTTTGCAATTCTGGCAAGTGGGATAGGGAAAACAGAGCCTAAGCATTTTTCGACTCTGTTTGACTATACAGATACAATCGGCGAGGCTTACAGAGGCTACGGGGGTATAGCCTCATTTAGGTAAGATGAGCATTCTAGAAAGCATAAGGATATGGGTTGGGCATGAAGTGGGATCATAAGAACATTTCCATGTGGATACGCCTAATAGAAGCCTCACAGCCTTTTTGGGAGTTGTCGGGGTTTTGAGCCCAGAGGGCGAATCCTCGGCATCTCAAAAAAGAGGGGTTTTTTTTTGCAATTTTCGGGCTTTGTGTAAGTTGAGCAGTCAAAGTGTTAAAGCGGGCAAAAGGAAAGTCTGGTGAGGGTATTGGAAAAGGAGATGACTCTGGTGATGCTCCTCCTTTTTTAAGTAAGTATCTGATTTTAAAAGTGGAGCTTCTAATTCAGTCTGTTTTTTTCCAGTAGGTTTTTAGAATTCCATTTGAGCCATAGGCTCCAGTTTTTCAGAAAGAAGTGGAACTTGGGGGTATTGCGGATTCATTTTCAGATGCTCCGTGGTCGATTTTGATAGTGTCTTCATTGGACGTGGTCCCAAAACGTGAATCTAATAAGTTTAGGCTTCTTCTTCTTTTTTATTATCTAGCTGGTGCGTTGGTTAACACTTGATATTGTTCTGAAAATGTCCTCAGTATCACATGTGTCATTTGATAAAGCGGTGAATTTAATGAGCTCAAATGAGTGTGGAGCTTTAATGGCAGTCAGACATCGAAGCAGATGTCTATTTGCTTCCAGCCCACCCTGACATTTTTCACTTGTTGTGTTGCATGTGGGGTGATGATTTTTATGTTGATTGTGGTTTATCAATGGATTGTTCAATCTCTTTTTCATATTTCAAGGCCTTTAGTTTATTTGTTGAGTGGATGCAGGACGTTTCTGGCATTCCCTTTATAATCCATTATTGGGATGATTTTTTTCCTCTGTAAGCCCTTCGGGTTGGGTGGTCTGTTCAATCCGGTTGCTTATTTTGAAGAAAGTAGCCTCAGCATTTGGGATTCCTTTGTCTCCAGACAAGACTGAAGGCCCAGCTACGGTTATGGTTTTTCTGGTTATTGAGATCGATTCTGTGGCAATGGAATGTAGACTTCCAGTTAAAAAGTTAACGGAGATGAAGTGGGCAGTGGCTGAGCTTAGGCATACTAAGAAGGTTCGCTTGATGAGGTGCAGTCATTATTGGGTAAGCAAAATTTTACATGTCGTGTTATGCCTATGGGTCGTATTGTTTTCTAGGGTTGGGCAGATGCTGCGGCAGGAATGAAATCTTCGGCACACTTTGTGTGAACCAAGCGGGAAGTTAGGACTGATGTGGCAGTTTGAGATTCTTTTTGAAAAATATAATTGACGTTCATTGTGGATGAAGAAGGTTGTGTCTATTGGTGGTTTGCAACTGTATACCGATGCTGTGGGATCAGTTGGTTTTGGGGCATTTTCCAAGTACTTTGGTGCGCAAGCCGATGACTTGTATCTTGGTGCAATATGGTTTTGGTGAGGACTGGTGTTTGTTGGAGAATTTTTGCAATTATAGTGATGTTTGAACTTTGGGGTTCAGAAGTTAGAAATAGGATGGTTTGTCTTCATAGTAATAACTTTTCTGTGGTTCATGTAATTCATTCTCTTAGGGCAAAAAAACCCCTCCTGGTAGTAGCTTATATGCAACATCTGGTTTTGCGGTGTTTGTAATGGAATGTGTGCATTATAGCTAGACATGGCTGGAGGTATCCAATAAGGTAGCTGGGGGTTGTTCTGTTTGCAGGTCATCAGGTTTCTGAGTCTGGTTCCATGGATGAACTATGTGGGTGCAGAATGTCCCAGCCTGTAATGGAGTCTGGTAACAGGATAGTTTTGAATTAAAAAAACAATCGGTGATCTGAGTTACGTGGTGCCGTTACAGAGAAATGTGTGACATTTTAGGTGTGAGGGCAGAAGTTGGTTCCTAATATATGGAAGGGTTGTTTTTTTACATTGGCTTTAGTTGGTTATGATTTTGCCAGGGGTAGATCAGCACTGACCTAGGGTCTGGCGGCCTTAGTAATTTTAAGTTGCTGTGGTTGGAGGATGTAACAAAGAAATTTTGGTTGGAAAAGCATTGAGAAGTCTTTTCGTAGAGGGATGCATAGTCGTTATGGGAGGAGACTGGCTTCCTTTGGTTTGTTGGACAGGATGCTGTCTTGTTGAAAAATGGGTTATTTTGTATTATTTGGTGTTACTGTTCTTGGACACTTTTGCATTAGCATTTTTTATGGGGGTTTCAGATTGGTGAACTGGTTACTTCCTCTAAGCAGACAAAAAGGGGGTCTGAAGGTCGGTAATACAACTTTGATAAAGGATAGAGTGGAATGTTTTCAGGAATTCAAAAGACGGATCAAGTTGGCTGGGGTATGCTGGTAGTCCTGTATGAGGTTTCATGGCACGGGTATCCTGGTTCATTATTGAGATGTGGATGGTTCAGCATTATTTAAATGCCAGCTTATTGCAGTACTTTGAGAATGTTGACACGTGGGCAACAAAATTCGAATTCGGTCGCATTCTTTTCATATTGGGCAGCAACAGAAGGTCACCCTGGGGTTTGGGTGATGAATTAGCTTGGCACATTGGGTGTTGGAATTATTTGAATCTTCGTTTTATGTTTGCCCTAATTGGTTACGGGTTAAGGGACTGTTTTGGTTTGTATTTTGATTGGATCCTGGGGGCACTTGTATGTTTTTTTGGGGGAGCGGGCGTCGCGAGAGGATGTGCGCCTGATGGTTGTCAGCCTTTTGAAAAATAAGGTATGGCGTTGGTCAATTGGCTAGGAATCCGTGGTATGACATGGAGTAGGATGTCGCCAGTTTTTTAATATTACTGTCAAGGGCACCATACACCAGATGTGTTGGTGCTGCACATTGGAAGGAACCACATTGGTGTCAGATCCTTCATGGAATTAATAAGGGACATAAAAGTTTGATTGCGGTTGAAGTCATCCTATCTGGGAATCATAATAGTGTGGACTGACATTGTGGTTCGGACTACTTGGAGGTATGTGATGTCGGTGTATAGTCTAAAAAGTCAAGGATTAAAGTGAACAAGATGTTGCTCATTTGGTGGCCAGAAATCGGGGGACTGTGGTTCTACACAGGGACTTGGAGATTTTGTCAAGAGAACATTTGAGGCTTGATAATGTCCATCTTAATGCACGTGGCATGGACGTATGGATGCTGGGATTCTGGGGCGACATCAAACAAATTTCTGAGGTGTGGCGGGACCGACCGACCCGTGTAAGACGACACACAGTCGGGTCTGTGGCGGAGGATAGGTCTGGGTCAGAAGCTCGTTAAGTGTTGTGTCCTTTTGCATGAAGGGCACTATTAGGGGGATTGTGACTTTGGTTACCTCCCATTTTAACTTGTCGGTGTAGGTCCTGCATGGTTAGGGGCATTAACCGTATGATGCTAATACCTTACTCCCTAGGCTGGTGTTGTGCGGTCAGGAAAAGTTCTTTAGGATGTGGGGTTTGCCTCTGGCCTGGGCCTATTAGGTAGTTAAAAATGTTTACTGTTGTGGAGTCACCAATGTTGTGACTGCTCTGGGTTTTGTTATGTTATAATTTATAAAAGGCTGCTGTGGCTATTTTACTTAAGCTGCAAGCAGTCATGTGTTTTATTTACATACGGGAAGGAGCTGATATTGGCTAAGGAATAATTAAATGACCGGTTCCGCTTAGCTTGTCATGCGTGATCCTGTTAACAGTTCTCTTTAACCCCTTAGTCACAGAGCCAATTTGGTACTTAATGACTGGGCCTATTTTTACAATTCTGACCACTGTCACTTTATGAGGTTATAGCTCTGGAACGCGTCAACGGATCCCACCGATTCTGAGACTGTTTTTTTCGAGACATATTGTACATGTTAGTGGTAAAATTACTTCGATATGACTTGTGTTTATTTATGAAAGCACAATTTTTTAAACATATTTTTTTTTTGTTCACTGAAAAACGGAGAGGGGAAATGGGAAAAGTCAGCTCACCGAAATGCCTTGCACCTTGTTCATAAGTATCATCCGCACAGAGCCATCCCAGTCAAAGATGAAGAAAGAAAGTGTCATGATCCAGGACGGGGTTTCGCTTTGGCCCATCCTGATCAGACTGGGGTTAATTGTTTCTGCCTCTCTCTGGCAGAGGGCGGCTATTTAATGCTCACTGGACCTAGGTCCGGTGTCAGTTATACTCCTGCCCTCGGCTGAGTTAGTTGACCTTGTGCGTACGTGTGCCTTGTGCCTGATATCTTGCTTGCTTGTTTGGTTTTGATCCGGTTCTGTCCCTGTTACGAGTTCTGCCTGCCCCTCTTGTACTGCGCTACCTCTTGTGCATGACTCTTTGCTTGTGACCCGACTTCTCTCTGCTCGTCCCCTTGATACCACGTCGCCCTCTTGTGTATGACCTTTGGCTTTGTCTGACTACCCGTCTGTTTGTCCCTCCTGTGCCTCGTTTGCCCGTACTGTTGTGACCTCCGTTTTGCTTGACTGAGTTGTTGTATGGTGTCCTGTCATATCTGAAAGCAGGACGCTAAGCCCCGCCCCCTTGCAGTCACCTGACCATAGGTCCTGTGCCAGCTTGCTAATTTCAGTGTCCGCAGGTCCTGTGCCTCTTTACTTTCCGGCGCTGACTGGACCCTGACACTAATAGTTTGAAGCACGCATTGTCACCTCTGCTGCCCTGGTCCACAGGTATCTTTTAGCACTGTTTCTGTACTCAGGACACGCGCACTGGCTCTGTGAGCGAGTGTAGTACGGTGTCTCTGACATTATAACTGACCCCGGACCTAGGTCCAGTGAGCATTAAATAGCCGCCCTCTGCCAGAGAGAGGCGGAACAATTAACCCCCAGTCTGATCAGGATGGGCCAAAGCGAAACCCCGTCCTGGATCATGACAGAAAGAGAGAAATCATCTTCCGCGATGAAAAAATGATAACAAGGAGGGGATAAAAAAAATCTTTTAATTAAACCATTTAAAATTCATAGCATTCATTATGGGTAACTGTACAGATGAAGAACATATAAGAAACCAACGCGTTTCAGCGATAAGCCTTAGGCCTCTTTCACACATCAGTTTTTTGGCGTCAGTCGCAATCCGGCAGTTTTGGGAAAAACCGGATCCGTCACAGATTGTGAAAAACTGATGCGACAGATCCGATTTTTCGCTGGATCCGACTGCCCTACCTGGTAATAATATTGGAGCATGCGCAGTTTAAAAAAACGGAATCCGTCGCTGGATTGATCCTGCGCCCATAGTCTTCCATTAGAGTCAACGACGGACGGCGCTGGATCCGTCGCTGTCCGACTTTTCGACGGAGATAAAAAACATTACTTTGTCCGTCGTCTCCGCCTGACGAACAAAGAATTTCCGACGGATCCAGCGAATGACGGACGGAACGTGCTGCTAGCCGTCGCTAATACAAGTCTATGAGAAAAAAACGGATCCAGCGGCATCAGTCGCTGGATCCGTTTTTTTCTAAAAATGACGGATTGCGACTGATGGAAAAAAAACTGATATGTGAAAGGGGCCTTAGCCATGATATATACAGGAAAAAGGTAAACCCGATTTATAAACAGTCCATGGCTATAGATATCAGGGGAATTAAATCAAGTGGTCAAGCAATCTGAACTTTTAACCCATTAATCGCTTAAACTAACAATAACGAAAGAGAATAAAAAACACAAGAAATTAAGCATATTGAAGAATCAAATCTTGGGGGGGAATTCATACCTAAAGGTACTCTGGTGTGCAGTCTATAGATCCAGAATGATTCTCTTTTGAGAATTTTTCTCGAGGTCCCCAACCCTCAATAGAGAATCATTCTGGATCTATAGACTGCACACCAGAGTACCTTTAGGTATGAATTCCCCCCCAAGATTTGATACTTCAGTATGCTTAATTTCTTGTGTTTTTTATTCTCTTTCGTTATTGTTAGTTAAGAATTTATTTTGTGTCTGTGTTCTCGTAATTAGTGATTGCCAAAAGTACCAATACCTGGTTTAAAAACAACAGTATCACTGTGTTTGATTGGCCACCAAACTCACCTGACCTTAACCACATAGAGAATCTATGGGATATTGTCAAGAAGAAGATGAGAGACACCAGACTCAACAATGCAGATGAGCTGAAGGCTGCTATCAAAGCAACCTGGGCTTCCATAACACCTCAGCAGTGCCACAGACTGATCGCCTCTATGCCACGCCGCATTGATGCAGTATTGAGTGCATTTACAGAATCTACATTTCAGTAGGCCAACATTTTGGATTTTAAAATCATTTTTCAAGCTGGTGTTATAAAGTATTCTAATTTACTGAGATAATGACTTTTGGGTTTTCATTGGCTGTAAGCCATAATCATCAACATTAACACAAATAAACACGTGAAATAAATCAATCTGTTTGTAATGACTCTATATCAGGGGTGGGAAATTAATTTTCTCGAGGGGCCACATGAGAGACAATAACTTGTGGATGGCCGAACCAATAGGCTGAAATTAATTCTACTCTGTTAATATCAACATATTAATTATAATTATTATATTAATAATTATATTAAGATTAATTATATCACTTAATATTGAGCAGAATTACGTATGCCAACATCCCTCTATATACCATTTGAACCCGAATACAGCCCCTTTAATATATCGTATGAGGCCCACTCAACCTCCCCATGTCCAGCATCTGAGGCCCACCCAGCCTCCCCATGTCCAGCATCTGAGGCCCACCCAGCCTCTCCATGTCCAGTATCTGAGGCCCACCCAGCCTCCCCATGTCCAGCATCCAAGGCCCACTCAGCCTCCCAATGTCCAGCATCAGAGGCCCACCCAGCCTTCCCTTGTCCAATATCCAAGGTCCACCCAGCCTCCCCAAGACCAGCATCCGAGGCCCACCAGTCTCCCCAGGGCCAGCATCCGAGGCTCCTCCAGCCTCCCCAGGGCCAGCATCTGAGGGACACCCAGCCTCCCCAGGGCCAGCATCTGAGGCCCACCCAGCCTCCCCATGTCCAGCATCCAAGGCCCACCCAGCCTCCCCATGTCCAGCATCCGAGGCCCACCCAGCTTCCCCATGACCAGCACCTGAGACCCACCCAGCCTCTCCATGTCCAGTATCAGAGGCCCACCCAGCCTCCCCATGTCCAGCATCCAAGGCCCACTCAGCCTCCCCATGTCCAGCATCAGAGGCCCACCCAGCCTTCCCTTGTCCAGTATCCGAGGTCCACCCAGGCTCACCAAGACCAGCATCCGAGGCCCACCCAGTCTCCCCATTGCCAGCATCTGAGGGCCACCCAGCCTCCCCAGGGCCAGCATCTGAGGGTCACCCAGCCTCCCCAGGGCCAGCATCTGAGGGCCACCCAGCCTCCCCAGGGCCAGCATCTGAGGGCCACCCAGCCTCCCCAGGGCCAGCATCTGAGGGCCACCCAGCCTCCCCATATGCTGCCAAACATCCCATATACATAAATAAAAACACCACATACTCACTTTTCTCCCATTTCCATGGCACTCCGCTCTGCTCTGCTTCTGTCTCCGATGCGCTGACTCTCCACAGTACACATGACGCCATCGCATCAGCTGTTTTACACACTGGTGGAGGAAGTGGCCAGAGGCCCCTCTTCCACAAATGCAGTCAGCGTGGATGGAAAGTGACTGCAGAGACAACAAGCGGGTGGGCGGAGACAACAAGCTGGTGGGTGGAGACAACGGGCTGGCTTTTTGAGACAAGTGGGCGGGCTTTTTCAAACGAGCGGACGGGCACAGTGCGGCCCGTGGGCCACTGTTTTCAGCCCCTTGGTTGTCTCGGTCCGCGGGCCGGACTGGAACAGTCAGAGGGCCGATGTGGCCCGCGGGCCGCACTTCGCCCAGGTCTGCTCTATATAATATATGAGTTTCACTTTTTGTATTGAAGAACTGAAATAAATTAACTTTTTCATGATATTCTAATTTTGTGAGAAGCATCTGTAGATGTCTTTCTTCCTTGCAGTGCCTCTTCCTCTCTATGCAATACATTTTTAACTGCTTTTTATTCCATACAAATAAAGGATTCTCATATTTAGTACTTTTTGGGTACTTTGGTCTTTTTGTTATAGGTTTTTTGTGCTTGACCAAAACCACTAACATCCGTGAACCATGACTTTAGGTACTGGGAATTTTTGCATCAGTGTCCAAATATTTCTAAAAATAAACTATTAAATTAATAAATGCCTAAAAGTAGTAAAAGGTGCCCACATAGGGACCAGGTCGGAGACAGTGATCCCAATTACATAATATAAGTTTTACTAGCTGGGATTGTAGTAAAAATGTTACACCTCTAATCCCTCAGAGGAAAAATAATACATCTAGAAGTCTTATCCTTTTAAAACCCTGTGCATTCACTATGTGACTTTTAGTGTAGCTGACATTCAAAGACACTATCCAGGGATATGGATATATAAGATGTGGGAGGCATGATGAACACTTGCATTTACTTTGCGGATTGTAGAAGGAGAGAACACAGTCGATTTAACCAAATAAGGATAAAGCAAACTCTTTCTCAATGCTATTTTATCATACACTGTGAGGCTGAACAGCTCAGCCATTCATAATATCCATCATATATGATGGATGGATGGAAGTAGTAATATTAAGAAAATAAGATCAAATGGAATTAGAATGAGACGGCAAAGAATTTTAGAAATGGCGTTCTCTGCTATTGAGGCAGCTATTCAGTATGCCACGGAGAAGATAATACATTCACGTGAAATGAGAGCTCATGTCTCTTGCTATTGGAGAAGGCAATAAATGACTGTTTTCTTCATACTCATTTCCCAGCAGTCACACTTGAGGGAGCCAATAAAGAGGTTAATTATGAAACAATGATGAAAACACACTTGGATGCTCAGTGTTATGACAAATGATCAGTTTACTTATGGTATTTTTTTTTCTATTTAAAAGACCCGAATGTGTTCATTCCAGTGCACAATACATTTTTAATCTGTTTTCTTGTGGTGAATAAACACTACAAGAAAACACACATAAGAGTAAAGTCAGCTGAACCCACAGATTTAATTTTGATGGGTTGATCAGCTAATATGTGTGCAGGACTCCTGATTCTCCCTTGACAGATAAGGTGGGAAGAAAGACAAATTATGCATTTGGAATTGAAAGGTTATATTCAACACTTTGTGAAAAAAAAAATTGCCTACGCAATAACAGGTAGATAGTTGATACTCACCATCCTGTTGTGCCCGATGGCGTTACACACCACTCCTGGCGGCGTTTCAGCTGCAACATATAAAATGCACGTTTGGCATTAGTATGGGGAGATTTGCTGGATTGTTCAGCTGACTGCTGTCATCAGGTACGGACGGGCTTAAAATTTGGCCCTGGCATTTGAAATCACACAGGCCCATGTTGTCCCCATTCCCAAGTACCAGATGGGATATATTACTAATATTACCCTGGATGGAGGAAAGCAAGATTTACTACCAAACCATTATGTCTAATGATACCTGTGGCCTGCTGGGATAAGTGACGGAGTCATCAACTTTGTGTTCCGTCACAACTCTTAACCGTATGGGTGTCTTGAGAACACCGATTCTGTTAACAGCGTTGCAAACAAGGTGGCCCATGACCAGACATGCCCTTCTGGCATTTGCCAGATAGCCAGTCCGGCCCTGGCATTTATAATGCCTTGCTTTTAGTTGCCTGTCTGACTGATGTACACCTGTCTGTCTGAATGATGTACAATGTCAAGTACTAAGTAAGAGCCTTACATTTTCTCCAACTAATTCATTTCATTTTTTTTACAGCCCTGAAGGAACTACAATTGTTCTTATGTAACCTTATACTTAGGAAAATTGCACAGTAAACATATAAGCACTATGGACTCCTGGACTGAAACTGAGAGAGAGGCTCTGTGGAATTTAGAAGAACTACTGGGGGGAGCAAACCACAGAGCACCATGGTAACTTCCCAATGTCAATTATGCTTAAATTGACTTCATGAAATTATCAAGACGAAGACACGCAACCTTACGTCACAACAGCGGGACGCAATCAAACAGCTACAATTATTAACGGATGTAATTTTTAAAGCGGCTGATAAGGGGGCGAACATTGTCGTGTGGCCTAATGACAAATATGAACGTGAGGCACTTCATCAACTTAGATACTTCATGACTTACATTAAGCTCACCTACAACCAAGTAGCCTCCTTCTCGGCTGAACTCCTGGAGATCCTGGCGAGGGCTTTTGAAGAGGGCACCATCACAAAAAAGGTCCATGATGGTCTGTCAAGTACCCTAAAATACCAACTTTTTATCTTTTACCTAAGATCCACCACTACACCATCAACCCGCCTGGGTGGATTCTGTCAGGATTAGAACGGTTATGTGACCCAATTTGCAAGTTTATCTACTTTAATTTAAAACAGTCAGTCGAGACTTTACCACCTTATGTGAGAAACACACACGGATGTCGTGACTTGGGTTGACAGTGTCTTTGTGGATGAGGGTACTTTACTTGCTACAGCTGACATTGAGACCCTTTACACGTGCATTGACCATACTCAAGGCCTGGAAGCCATCCACTTTTTGGGGACCTCTGACCTGGGCGGCCCTTTGTGTAAGGTGATCCTCGCACTGCTGCATTTCATCCTCTCCCTCAACTTCTTTGTATTTAATGATTGTTTCTATTTACAGAGGCACAGTACAGCCATGGGCACAGCCTGCGTGCCCTCATACGCTAATCTCTTCCTTGGGTCGTGGGAGAGATTCCTTTTTGGCGACGAGGGCGCGGTGGCCGCTGACCATGTGCTGTGCTGGCTAAGATATATTGATGATATCCTTTTGTGTGGCGGGGGGACGGTGCAGCAGTTGAAGGTATTTATGGAGAAACTTAATATGAATACACGTAATATCAAATTCACCTATACCTACAGTTCTAAAAAAATCGACTTCCTAGACATCACTCTGGAGATAGATGAAAATCTCTCCATACAGACTGATGTATATAGGAAGCCAACATCGGTCAATGCATTGATACACGCACAGCTCACAATCCAGCCACTATTAGGGCTGTCCCGGAAGGACAGTTCCTAAGTATGAGGCGGATTTGCTCCACCCATGATGGTTTTGAGCACCAGGCCTCCGACTTGAATAACAAGTTTGCCCAATGGGGGTATAGTTGGAGATGTGTCAAGCATGGTTACAATAGGGCACGCAATACCACATGGGATTAACTCTTTTATCAAAAGAAAAACCCTGCTTCTGATAAAAAAAATTGTTTTATTTCTATATATGATCACGAGTGGACAAGTGCCACCTGAAGCCACAACCATATAAATCTCCTCTATGATACTGCCATTATATTGCTGTGCCCACTATGATTATTTAGATCCTGTATGTGTCTTCATATGCACAGTGTGCATGCTCGCCGTGCTGCTGTGATTCTGCGGTGAGTCCCGGCGTCTTTATGCCTTGTGCGCATATCCATGAGCCTCGTCATGGATGCACTCCCACACATGTGCACTCTGGGCATGACGGCCGCAGCACTCATGCCGGGCATGGCAGGTGCGGCACACATGCACTGATGCAAGCTCTATGTCGTAGGGTTATAAGGTCCTCATTGTTCTTACATATGTATCCCTTTGAAAAAGCTGTTAAATATCGTACGCAAAACGTGCGTTGGGGTTCTGCTCTCGTACTGGCCTGGTTTCTCTCTCACCCTTTGATAAGTGATGCACAGCCTTTCATTTGTATAAATTATGGCCCACTTGGCCTCTATATATCTCTACCACACTTTGTGACTATAGCGGTGCATACCCTTACTCTGCCTTACATATAGGCTTTCTTTGGGTTGCTGGAATAACTTCTGGCTGGTATTTTTACTTGTCTATCTTTGTCACTTGATAGAAATATATTGACAATGATCACAGTTGTTTTGTATAAACAAATAAATCTTTTATATGCATTCATAAACTCCTTTTCCTCCAGTGTTCTTCCTAATTTGCATGGAATGAATGCTCTCTTGATGTGTGGGATCTACACACTTCAGCGTGGTGTTCTTCCCACACGCTTTATACTTTTGGGTTTATGTTCATTTATTAATTATATACAGTAGATAAAGAGAAAAACAGGATTGATCATGCATTGAAATAGGGATCAGTTTATGAAATTACCAAATTAAGCAAAAAGAAGATTTCTTGCCACACAAAGAACTATAAATTAAATATGAATTCAATCTGAAAATGAAAAATGTTGGCACTGCTAATTTACTGGCTTAACCTTGCAGCAATAGTATATATCCAGGCAATTTACTAATTAATTTCGGTGGTGCTCAATAATAATAGAAAAGTCATATAAATAACTTCTAACGAAAAAGTCAGTTGCGGCACTCCCCAAATAAAGATGTATAAATCTTCTTTTATTTGAAGCCCATAAAGAGGATAGGGAATAGTAACAAGCAGCCCATGACCTATGGCCGCTTCACGTCCGAACATGAGGCTTCCCTTTGAGCCTGATGGGTAGAAGCCAAAACAGCCCTTTTAACCCATACCATGCTGAATGCAGTTAAATAGATATTCTAAATGATTAAAAACATTTCCATCATAAAGACCATCATAAAGCATTACAAAAATACATAAAATAGGTGAAACACCACCGAGCTAAAATGATGTTAAAGTAATTTACCGATAGTGCTTACGGACATAGGGTAGGATTGAAAAAAGTAGAATAATAAAGAATGTAATAAAAATATTAAATAATGTCCGTCACCGCATCTCAGTGTTGTCGACAATAACAATAAAAAAAATAGACAAATAATAAGGCTGACAGAAGTCAGCATAAATAACAAATGACGGAGCACAGAAGAGCCTCAGACATTATTATGTGAAATATATAAAGGTAATTAAGACACCAAAAATGTATTAAAAAATGTAATGAATGTATTATATATGCATTATACTTACCTGCACGAAACCTCCGATCCTCACAAGATCTCCTTCTGTACTCCCCTCTTATCTCCTCTTCCCACAATCGCATACAAGATTTCTCCCGCGCATCCCCTCTACTCTGGAACTCTCTACCACAACATATCAGACTCTTGCCTACCATGGAAACCTTCAAAAAGAACTTGAAGACCTACCTCTTCCGACAAGCCTACAACTTGCAGTAACCACCGATCCACCAAACCGCTGCATGACCAGCTCTACCCTCGCCTACTGTATCCACACCCATCCCGTTGTAGATTGTGAGCCCTCGCGGGCAGGGTCCTCTCTCATCCTGTACCAGTCGTGACTTGTATCGTTTAAGATTACTGTACTTGTATGTATACCCCTCCTCACATGTAAAGCACCATGGAATAAATGGCGCTATAATAATAAATAATAATAATAATATTATTATATGAATTCACAGAAAGCTCAGATAAAACGATATGTCAGATAACTGTTAAAACATATATCTTCAGAAAGAGCATAAAAATATCCAGCTCACGTGTAGATAATAACGACCTCAACATTAGAATAATGTGCCATACACAAGTAATAACATGAAGGTATGGGCGGTACAAGCAGTGGTGATTCGGGCTCATATCGGCCTGGCCAGGTGAGTATGATGAATAGTAAAGTTCATATCCATGATAGTACTGAGAGTGAGGTTCTTTCACAATCTGTCCATCAGGCCCCAAGGAAGCGTCATGGATAATGTGAAGCGGCCGTAAGCCATGTGCCGTTTGTGTTCGCTGTCCTATTTATGTTCTTCAAATAAAAGATTTACACACCTTTACTGGGTGACTACCACAATTGCATTTCTTTTAATAACTCATGTATTATATTTGTAACAATGTTCAGCCTCTGAGTGATAACAGAAATGTTCTAGTTCACTTCCATCAATCCGATATCCAGATGTTGGGGAAAAATTGAAGGATAACAGATTGCACAATAGCATTTATTTACATATAATTAGACTATCCCTGATTGTAGGCTGGCTGTTTCATTTGGTATTTATGCACCTGTGCAGCTGCCATTTTACTTGGGTCCGCTGCACCCTGTATTAGTGCAGATGCATTTAGGCCTGTCTGGTTTGTATCTGAATTTTCTGGAGGATTTTTTCCTCTTTTTGAGGTTTTCATGTTAGATTAGGACTGGCAAATATAATTAGACTAGTCTATTATCAGTATTATTAGTAATATCGGACGAGCTTAAAGATAATAATTTGGTAAGATGACTATTTGTTATGTATGGCGGTGTCCCCACTTTCCCCTGACAGTAGGACAAAAGAAGGATCAGGTTATTAGATTTCAAGATGGTTGAATGGTACTACTACTGTCAGGTACGGCATGCCATTACGGCTCAAAAACTTTCCAGAAACCTGCCGATACAATCTGACATAGTGTTGGACTTTATATGTGGTGGTGCTGGACTTATGAAAGGGGTAATTTCTAACACCTACAAAGAGATATTGCATACACATTTAATGGGGTTCCCACTTAAATCAAGATCCAAATGGGAGGGAGAGATTGGGGTGATGACTGACGAGGTATGGGACAGCGTCCTAGAATATGTCCCCAAACTCACTATGAGTGAACCAGCTAGGTTGTCCCATCTTTATGTGATCCATCGTGTGTACCGTACCCCCCTTCTGATGTTTAAAATGGGGCTGTGGGACAACTCTGACTGTCGAAGATGTGGGGGGTCTGATGCCGGAATCCTTCATATGATGTGGACTTGTCCCAGGCTATCTACGTTCTGGTTTAATGTCATTAACAGAATAGAAGGGGCTTACGGAAGTGTTATACCCAAAAACCCACTGGTCTGCATACTGGGATATGTGGAGGAAATTGAAATAGTTAATAGTGCAAAGCTTGCTATAGCCAGACTACTATATGTAGCAAGGAAGCTGATTGCGAGGAACTGGATCAGGAAAGAACCACCTTCTGGGAGAGAGTTTGTGAAACAGGTGTCTTGTATCATCCGGCTGGAGGAAAGGATATATGCTAAAAGAGGCAATTCTAAAACCTATGAGAGGTTGTGGAATCCCTGGTTACAATACGGTACAGTTAACTGATGGGAATGTGCTATATTTTACAATGCTGGTGTTGTGGATAGACCATTAATACCCGGACATAGGAAAAAAAGATTTCAAGATGGTTGATCCTTTTATTCTCAGGTGAGATAGGCCACAGTCCGAGGTCTGGCGGCAGCCTACTCCCCTCTCTCTATTCCAAATACCTGCACACTGAGTAGAGGATACATGAAAATGGAATGATGAGAGTAATAGCCGTCAGCCCGGTCACCTAGCCACAGTGTGGCAGAGGGTCTATAAAGCAACGTACACATGTTGAGTATTTGGTTAGTTTTTACCTCTGTAAGGGTGTGGACTATACTGTCATGTTCCTGCCCCTGAAGATAACAATCACATAATGTGAATAGTGTCATGAAATTTCTAACATGTATTGTGTCATGTGAAATGTGAAATAAGTCCTGCGGTTCTTTGAAAGTGTTAAGTTGTCATGTGATATGATGAGAATTGCCAAGTATTGTGTTACGGGATTGTATGATGTAAAGAAATAATGCAAAATGTGAGTAGTGTATATTGCAGAATGTGCATGGGTAAGCACAGGATAAGGCGTAGGATAGTGCTTAGGATAGACAGATAGTGACTCTAGGTAAAATAGGACATTAGGATGAAACATAGTAAAGGTTTGGGACTGCCCCACAATGGGAGAGGACTAGTACTAGAAAAAGGAGATTGCTTCCTGAATGTATAGCAGATAGAGTTAGAGATATTGAGTTGGTGACAGTGACAAGGTCAAGCAAGGACAAGTCCATATTGTTCTGGGCGGTATCAGACCTTACAAGACTCTCTGCAGACATTCCTGCAACCTCCGGGCCTAAGGCTTGAGAAAGATGCTATGGAGAGCTCCTTAACCCCTTCTGTACAGAGGAAGATGGATGTGGAACCATGTGGGGGAAAAGTAACAGATCTCGGATATACTGCGAAATTGAACAGGAAATCTCTGGGACTGACGACATCAGTGGATGTAGGGATAGTTCAAGAAGAACGGAAAGTAAAGCAGGAAAAGTATTATATCACTAAGACAAGAAATGGAGAGTGCTGAGCCCGATACTGTACGTTACAATCTGATGTACTTCAACTGTCCAGTAAGCTTTTGAGTGTTAAAATGAACTGGTTGTTCTCTGAACTGTGTGCATCAGCTCCTGTAACCGAAGACGTGGAGACATCTGAGGCCTGTAAGTGACATGACATGACAGCACACAGGATCTGGGACACGATTTTCCTGTAAAGTGCAGGGGTGGTCAAGAAGCAGCAGCTTTACCACGGCTACCACCCTCTGGCTCTTTACAAATGGCTCCAATCAGAAGTGGCCTGTTTGGTGCGGTTGGCCCAAAGTGAGTGGTGCCCGCCCCTGATCGGCACTGTGGAAGAATAATAAACCACACCCATCGCAGCGAGTCAATGGAGAACGTGTGGGGACTCTCAGAAAATGGGTTGGTGAGATGGAAGTGGCTCCACCCAGGAAGAAGTGGAGCGACAGAAGAACACACGCCCAGCAGAGCAGGACAGCACCATTGTTGATGAGCAAGGTGAAGAGAGAAGAACTAAGAATGGAGCATTACGGTTACTCTGTTGTGTGAGATGGGCAGTTTTATGGCATTGCACTCCTCAGAGGCCCAGGACGGTTGGAGTGGAAAAAGAGGATGGCCCAGCTAGAAGAGGTGCAGCCGGGTGGACTGAGGGTGATGGAGGGACTAGCGGTGCCCCCACTAAAGGTCCAGAACATGATCCAAAAGGGAAGGCGGCAGTGTCTGTGTGGCTGAGGCCCTGCGGCTGACTGAACCTGAGTCTACTGAGTTGTACAGAACAGTGGTCCTAGTCAGTATTGAATGGGTGTATGTGAATCTATTTGCAATCTTTCTCTAGTTATTGCAATAGTGTTTATCCCAGTTCATTAATAAAATGTTCCTATGGAAAGCCTGGTATTTGTCCGTGTTCCTTGTGCACAGTTTCGCTGTATCCTTGGGAGCCCACCCTGGTACATAGTCTGCAACTTGGCTCTAAGCCAAGACCAGGAATGGGTAAAAATACAGACGTGGTGCACATTTTTCCATAATACTTTTACTCCAATTGTCCCACTCCTGGTTTTGGCCTACAAATACTGAGGTAAAAAACCCACCAAATACTCAACGTGTACACGTGGCCTAAGGAAACTCAGGCAGTTGGGTCCAGAAGCTATCCTCATTGGCTTGTATAATGAGCCTTTATCTAGGACTCCTTATTAAAAAAGTAAGCGATAAATTTGACCAATGTCTCTTAGTAGATAGTGGAGAGATAAACAATGAGAGGCACCGTGTAACACCATGGGCAGCAGATGAAGGCGAGTTGGAGGGTTGGTCGCTCACCTGATCAGGTTGCGCGCAGCACATCTACGTAAAGAGTGATGTATAATCCAATCATGGCTACTGTTCCAGTCATTGTACTCAGACCAAATGGAGAGAGGCTATAACAAGCAAAAGAGAGACGAGTGCGGTGGATCCCGGGTGCTGCCGCTGACAAAAATTAATCCAGGCGGCAAGTATAAAAACCGTCCAATTTATTGCAATACATTAGAAGTTTTTAATACTTATCGCCTGGATTAACCTTTGTCCGCATCAACGGGATCCACTGCACTCCTCTTTCCTTTTCTTGGTAGATGGTTTCAGAGACCTCCTTAGAAATTCAATCACTGGGGGATTGAAAGGATAAAACTATGTTGGAGTCACGGCATCTCCTTTAGTTAATAGAAAGATGTCTAAAGCATAGAACCCCGCTCCTCTATCTCTCTATGAGGTCTATGTGCCCTACTGAATCAAGCTCATATTACATTAATAGGTTATAGTTAAATTGATGCTATACCTTATGTTGGTTCTCTGTGCAAAGCAGATGTACTGATGTTTTCTCCATTTAAAAAAAAGAAATCTGGGTCATCGAAGCTTTGTGTCAATCAGTTTACTAGTCATTCATAATCTTTTATCATTGAAATTTTTTTTTCTGTGTGCATCTGTTCACTTTGTACTTTGTGTGTCCTTTCGGCTTCTCCTGACCCCACTGTGAACATCAAATATTCCAGCTCTTTTTGGTTGCTAACAATTCTATGTGCAAATGAACCCTGTACCCTCTGCTTTGTCACAAACCAGAAGCAAACCACACTAGGCCAGGTTTGTCCCAGAATTGTCTCCAGTCATTTTTTATTTGCTAATCGCCTGTACTTTGCATACATGGTTTGGAGAAATCCTTCGATGAGATCTGCTTTTGTAGCGGGTAGATGAATTATCATCCAAACAGTTGTAAAGACCGCTGCACACACATAAATCAAATGGTTGTTAAATATTAACTTGGCAATTCCTGAAAGGCAAGTGAGAATATTGAGAGACGTCTAGAAAAGAAAGAATACTGGAGATCATGTTTATTCAACCAAAAACTAATCTTGCCCAGTTTACCCTCAGCTGACCTTAAAGGGAACCTATCAGGAGGCATTTGTACCCCAAACTAATATAATCTATATCTGTAATGCTGACTTAATCCATACCTTTGTTTTAACAATCCATGTTTCCATTCCAGAGAAATCCATCTAATTTTTAAGCTCAGGAGCTGCAAGTGCAGGGGGCATAGCCCTGCACTTAAAGCTTTCCGGTCCCTCTTTCTTTTCCACCCGCCACCAGCCTCCGGTCACTGACTGACAGGTCAGTCTTCTCTCAGTGATCTGCTCCCTCGCCCGAGATCTGGCGTAAGTGCTGTAATTCCTCAGGAGGCACATGCACTTTAAGGTCCTGAGGATGTTGTGTGAGCTGGACTATTGATCTACACATGCACTGCCCTACCTTGAAAGAAGCAAGATCATAGGTGGGGGAGCAGGTCATGCAGAGAATAGTCGCCTGTGACTCCTTGCTAATTTTATATAGTTTCATAGACTTTAAGCCTAGCCAGTTTACAAATTTGAGATAAGTGATTACACAATTACAACTACGGGACACATGAAATTTCTATAAACTGGTGTATTATTATAAGCCCCCAATCAGATTAGATTAAAGTCAGGTGCATCTTGCAACTGTGGTGACCTTCTGATTATATAGGGACCTCCCAACTTTTCCCCCATGATGTCCAGGGAAGGACGGACCAGGCCTTTGGAATACAAATAAAAAACACAAAAATTGAGCTCGATTTGAGTTGGTATACATGCAGCACATAAACACATGTTCTCATTGGCCATAAAGCATACAAAACCAACAAGAGACAACATGAGCAAAAACCCTGCTGTAACTAAATGAGTAAAAAGCAAAAGTGCATTTAAATAATACAGAGTTGTTAGTAATACTGTTTATGATCAAAAATAGCATAAAAGCCGTCCCACCGCAGACAAGGTGACTGATCGGGGTGGTCCTACACTGTCTAATACTAAAAACCTTATTACCATGTGTCAAAGTTGACCTCAGTGTGTAAATAAGGGCAGACAAAAGGACTGGATCCCAACCAGTGGACACCAGTCAGGGGAAGCCTTTAAATACAATTTCCAGCTCAGGAGGAGGCCACACCCCGGCTTGCACAGAAAGCAAAAATACAAAAATTGAGCTTGGTTTGAGTTGGTATACATGCAGCCAGGGCTGCCACTAGGAATTTCGGGGCCCCATACTGGCAACATTTTCGGGGCCCCCTTGAGACTCCGCCCAGGCTCCACTCCACCCCCGTCTCCACCCCTTTAACTGTCCACAGCCCCTCCGCTGTCTCTTGGAAAAACTCCACTTCTCACCAAACACACATTAACAGTTCCCATCACCAGATCACACATATATTCAGCAGCTCTTGTTTTGGCCAAAAGATTTTTTAAATCTGCCACCACGAGAAGGTAGACTCTTTTGGCAGGGCTGTACGCTAACCTATTAAACATTTGTTACAATATCCAATACAATTTAGGTATATTTTTATTTTTCAATTTTTAAAATGAACAATACTATCACCTCCAAAGGGACAAATACCACCGCACCATGTCCAGACCACATATTACCACCACAGTGACTGACTAATATCACATACAAGGGACAAATACCACCGCACCATGTCCAGTCCACATATTACCACCACATGGTGACCAATAATACCACATACAAGGAATAAATACAGACACACCATGACC
Source organism: Dendrobates tinctorius (assembly GCF_039654945.1). Taxonomy (NCBI): domain Eukaryota; kingdom Metazoa; phylum Chordata; class Amphibia; order Anura; family Dendrobatidae; genus Dendrobates; species Dendrobates tinctorius. The sequence goes on from NW_027361758.1 coordinate 268,248, forward strand.
AGACCACATATTACCACCACAGTGACAGAATAATATCACATACAAGGAACAAATACTACTATACCATGACCAGACCACATATTACCACCACATGGTGACTGAATACTACAATACTGACCTCATACTGCAAATAGGGGCAGACAAAAGGACCGGGTCCCAATGAATGGACACCAGTCAGGGGAAACCGTTGGCATACAAATGCGCGATCATTTCATTCTCTGACATATAAGTCACTACTTGAACTCTGTAGCAGTGTCTACCCCTCTCCCTCAATAAAAACATATGATTTGTATGAGGGTCTTATCTCAGATCTTGGCCTCACCATGCATAAATTTTACTTGTAATCCTATAGAAAATCTCCTATCATCCAGTTGCAGCAGCTGGTCCATGAAAGTTATCTCAATATTGATGCCACTATCTTAGGAAATGTCTGTAAAGAATTGACTTAACGCTTTCATTAAATTGTTCCTGCACTTTGACATGATAGAACATCAAAGCCGTCAGGGACTCAAGACACTTTGAGTGACATTTGACTTGATTATTATGTTAAGGTAATCACTTGGGCACTGTGTAGTGTACACTGAGGACGGCTGTAATATATAGCTGAATAATAGCAGCATCACTGCCAAGATTTAGGAAAAGTAGAATCCACACATTTAACCCTTTTAGTGCTTTGGATCTACCCTGTAGCTATGATATTATGATATTGGACCTGACAGCACTATGGAGACAGCCTGGTATCAGACACACAAACATTGAAATCTTTGTGTATTATTTCTAAAGCACTGTCTAGATTGACCATTTTCAATTGATGCGAAAGATGAATGGTGGAGTGGCTGCGTTACTGCCATTACCATCCCCCACTGTAATAAGCTATTAGGGGATGCAGAAGATACTTTAGGAAGGAAGATCTTATGCAGCAAAGGGTTTTTCTAAAGCAGCCTTATTAGATTTGATATTCTGGTTACTTATAATAAGTTTATCACAGGGTTAAAAGAAATGAATTTTTGGATGAAAGTATTAATTATAACATCCCTGATGGTCTAAGGCAGTGAAAATGTTAACGCTAACAACCCTGTTGGTCTAGGATTGTGAAGAGGGTTAATCATACAAAGGTGGTCTAGATGGTCTAGTTTAATGCTAACTTCTTGACAGCAGCAAAAGCATCATCACTGTCCCTAACGGGGCTCACGATCTAAATTCCCTATCAGTATATCTTTGGAGTGTGGTAGGAAACCAGAGTATATGGAGGAAGTGCATGTAAACATGGGGAGAACATACAAACTCCTTGGAACTTGGTGGGATGTGTACCCATGACCCTATGGCTGTAAGGCTGTGTGCACACGTTGTGTTTTTTTTGCTTTTTTGCTGCGTTTTTCCGCTGCGGAATCGCTGCGAAAACACAAAGAAAACACATCTGTTATGATGAGTCACCGAAGGAGGAAAAAAACAAAATACTAGCTAAGTCCAGAGAGGTTGGCAGCTATCGGATTGCAGACCCCTGAACCTATCCACAACAACTAGCAGTAGCCGTGGGGGGTTCCTACGGTGCCCTAGACCCCTCGATCACAGCCGGAGAACTACATAGCCTAAAGACAGAAAGGGGAAAAATTAAACTGCCCCAGTGCAGACCCCAAAGCAATAGGCAGCACCCAACATATAATGACGGTGAAGCAAGATGAAAACACTAACACAGATAGAAAGATAGGTTGAGCAAATGATGGGGCCCAAGCTAACTAAATAGGACAGGATAGGAAAGCTGCTGTCTGCCATCCGCAAAAACCCTATCCAAAATGTGCCAACCGACTGATAGGAAAAACAGGCCCTGAAGTCGCTAGGCTTCAAAAAACTATATCAGCACTCAGGTATATTCTGAAGACAGAGCAAAAGATCAACAGATCAGAGACAAAAATGGAATTCAGCTCACCCCCGGCCGGGGATGGCAGAACTCCCAAAAAAACAAGGCAAAACAAAAACAAAACTGAAGTGTACAAAGCAGAGGAGAAAAACTTAGCGTTGAGACGCAGGAATCAGACTGGTCTCCAAGAATCCAGCAGGATCACCAGCAAGGCAGAAGGGCGTTGGCTGCCTTATATCCAGTCCTCAATTCCAGCCACCCAGTCATCATCTAGCTGCCCAGGTGTTTGGTAATCAGCCTCACTACCTTCCTTCACCAGAGGAGGGAGTTCATCAGACCTCAATGGTGAAGGGAAAAATGAACTCACAACAGTACCTCCCCCTTGAGGAGGGGTCACCGAACCCTCATCCATGCCACCAGGGTGATCCGGGTGAGCCCGATGAAAGGCACGCACCAATCTTTCGGCATGAATATCAGAGGCAGAGACCCAGGAATTATCCTCCTGACCATAACCCTTCCACTTAACCAAATACTGGAGTCTCCGTCTAGCCAGACGGGAATCCAGTATCTTCTCTACCTCATATTCCACGTTACCTTCAACCAATACAGGGTCAGGAGGTGCCACCACAGGAACTACTGGTTCAACAAACCTCTTCAACAAGGACTTATGAAACACATTATGAATTTTAAATGTGACAGGAAGAGCCAACTGAAAAGAGACTGGATTAATAACCTCCAAAATCTTGTAAGGTCCAATAAATCTAGGCTTAAACTTAGGAGAAGCCACCTTCATAGCGATATTTTTTGATGACAACCAAACTATATCACCCACCTTAAACTGGGGACCAACGGTCCTACGCCGGTTGGAAAACCGCTGGGCCTTTTCCTGGGAAAGAGACAACTTATCCACTACTTGGTCCCAGATCTGGTGCATTCTCTCCACCACAGTGTCAACACCTGGGCAGGCAGAAGGCTCCACCTGCCCTGAAGAAAATCGAGGGTGAAAACCAAAGTTACAAAAAAAAGGTGACATCAAAGTGGCAGAACTAGCTCTATTATTTAAAGCAAATTCGGCCAAGGGCAAAAATGAAACCCAATCATCCTGATCAGCAGAAATAAAACATCTCAAATACGACTCCAAAGTCTGGTTTGTTCTCTCCGTCTGCCCATTGGTCTGAGGGTGAAACGCAGAGGAGAAGGACAACTGAATTCCCAGCTTGGAACAGAAAGTCATCCAAAATCTAGACACAAACTGAACTCCTCTGTCAGATACAATGTTCTCAGGAATCCCGTGCAAGTGAACTACCTGTTGCAAAAACAAGGGCACCAACTCAGAGGAAGATGGCAACTTAGGGAGTGGTACAAGATGGACCATCTTAGAGAATCTATCACAAATCACCCAAATAACAGTCATTCTCTGAGAGACCGGCATATCAGAGATAAAATCCATTGAAATATGGGTCCATGGCCTCCTGGGCACCGGCAAAGGCATCAACAAGCCACTAGAGCGAGAACAAGGTTTAGACTGGGAGCAAGTCCCACAGTACTGCAAAAATTCCTGACATCATGAGACAAGGCGGGCCACCAAAAAGACCGACTCACCAGATCTCTAGTACCAAAAATACCTGGATGACCAGCCAATATAGAGCAATGAACTTCAGACATCACTCTCTTCCTCCACTGGTCAGGAACATACAACTTTCCACTGGGACAACGCTCAGGTTTGTCCTCCTGAAACTCTTCCAGAGCACGTCTCAAATCGGGCGAGATGGCAGAAAGAACTACCCCCTCGCCTAAGATGGTAGCAGGCTTAGTCACAACAGGAGAATCAGCAAGGAAACTCCTAGAGAGGGCGTCTGCCTTGACATTCTTAGTGCCCGGAAGAAAAGAGACCACAAAATCAAAACGTGTGAAAAACAAGGCCCACCTAGCCTGTCTAGGATTCAAGCGCTTGGCCGACGCCAGGTAAATCAAATTCTTGTGGTCAGTAAGGACCACGACTTGGTGTTTGGCTCCCTTCAACCAATGTCTCCACTCCTCAAATGCCCATTTCATGGCCAACAGTTCCCGATTCCCCACATCATAGTTACGTTCGGATGGGGAGAACTTTCGGGAAAAGAAAGCACAAGGATTCATTTTAGATGTCACAGGATCTTTTTGGGACAACACCGCTCCTGCACCAATCTCAGAAGCGTGCACCTCCACCTGAAACGGGAGTGAGACATCAGGTTGCCGCAAAACCGGAGCAGAAGTGAATCTTCGCTTCAGCTCCTGAAAGGAAGAAACAGCCTCCGGAGACCAGTTCAGCACATCAGCACCCTTCCTAGTCAAATCCGTCAATGGCTTGGCAATACCAGAAAAATTAGCAAAACCCAAAAACTTCTGGAGGGCCTTCAAAGAAGTGGGCTGAACCCAATCATAAATGGCCTGTACCTTGGCCGGGTCCATTTCAATAGTTGCCGGAGACAAAATAAATCCCAAAAATGAAATCCTCTGTACCCCAAAAAGGCATTTCGATCCCTTGACATACAGGGAATTCTCCCTCAAAATCCGGAACACAGTCCGAACATGTTCCACATGAGAGTCCCAATTCTTGGAGAAGATCAAAATATCATCCAGATAGATAATCAAAAATTTATCCACAAAGTCTCGGAATATATCGTTCATGAAGCACTGGAAGACAGAAGGGGCATTAGTGAGCCCAAAAGGCATCACCAGGTACTCAAAATGTCCCTCCGGAGTATTAAACGCCGTCTTCCATTCATCCCCATGCTTAAGGCGAATAAGATTATACGCCCCCGAGGTCAAGCTTGGTAAACCAGCAAGCACCTTTAACTCTGGAGAATAGATCAGAAATCAGGGGTAACGGATACTGATATTTAACAGTAATTTTGTTGAGGGCACGATAGTCAATACAAGGCCTTAATGAACCATCCTTTTAGCCACGAAAAAAAAAACAGCACCTAAGGGTGAAGAGGATGGTCTAATATGACCCTTCTCCAACGACTCCTTAATATAGGATCGCATAGCCTCGTGCTCGGGTACAGATAACTTGAAAAGCCGACCCTTGGGGAATTTACACCCCGAGTTCAGCTCAATTGCACAGTCATAACTCCTATGAGGAGGCAAAGATGCAGACTCATTCTCACTAAATACATCAGAAAAGTCAGCCAAATAGTCTGGAACATCATGCGACTGGGAAGAGGTGGAGAAAACAGGAGCATCACTAAGGGCACACCGACAACCCCAACTCACCACAGACAAAGATTTCCAATCCAGAACTGGATTATGGATTTGCAACCAGGGAAACCCCAGAACAATGGTATCATGCAAATTATGCAACACCAAAAATCTGCAATTTTCTTGATGGTCTGGGGCGACCCGCATTACCACCTGGGTCCAAAACTGAGGTTTATTCTTCGCCAAAGGAGTAGCATCAATACCCCTCAAAGGGATAGGCGTCCGCAGAGGTGTCATAGGAAATCCACAACGTTTAGCAAAATCCAAGTCCATCAGGTTCAGAGCTGCTCCCGAATCCACAAAAGCCTTGGCGGAAAATGTGGACAGGGAGCAGATCAGAGTAATTGCCAGAAGAAACTTAGGTTGAACACCACCCACAGAAAACGTGTGTGCACAACGTTTCTCTCGTTTAGGGCAGACAGAAATAATATGCGAGGCATCTCCACAAAAAAAACACAGCTTATTACGCCTTCTGAACTCCTGACGTTGCGCCCTAGACAAAACTCTATCACATTGCATAGGTTCAGACATTTGTTCAACAGGTGGCAACATCTCTCGTGTAGTTTTGCGTTCACGTAAACACCGATCCACCTGAATGGCTAATGACATAGAATCGTCAAGACCAGAGGGAACAGGAAATCCCACCATAGTATCTTTTACAGTTTCTGACAAACCCTTCCGAAAGAGGGCTGCCAAGGCACCATCATTCCAGGTAGTAAGGACCGCCCACTTTCGGAATTTTTGACAGTACAACTCTGCCGAATCCCGACCCTGGCTTAATGCCAACAGGGTCTTTTCAGCCTGATCAATAGCATTAGGTTCATCATACAACAACCCCAAGGCTTGAAAAAATGCATTCACATTATTCAGAATAGGATCATCAGGTTTCAAAGAAAACGCCCAATCCTGGGGATCGCCGCGCAGCAAAGAGATGACAATTATAACCTGCTGTGCGGACTTCCCCGACGAGTTAGGCTTCAAGGCAAAAAATAATTTACAATTATTCTTGAAATTCAAGAATTTAGACCGATCCCCAAAAAACACATCAGGAGTAGGAATCTTTGGTTCAGCAGCATGTGAATGAGCAAGATAGGCGGAAATTCCCCGCACTTCAGCAGCGAGCTGCTCCACACGATCAGACAATTGCTTCATCTCCATTGAGAAAAAAATTCCCCCTACGGCCTCAGAGATATAGAGGAAAAAATATGCACAAAAAAAAAATTCTGACACATTTTTTTTTTTTTACAATTATCTCCTGCTATTGAGTACCCTAGGATCTGCAGTATGGCTGGTGATTCTGTTATGATGAGTCACCGAAGGAGGAAAAAAACAAAATACTAGCTAAGTCCAGAAAAAAACAGAGAGGTTGGCAGCTATCGGATTGCAGACCCCTGAACCTATCCACAACAACTAGCAGTAGCCGTGGGGGGTTCCTACGGTGCCCTAGACCCCTCGATCACAGCCGGAGAACTACATAGCCTAAAGACAGAAAGGGGAAAAACTAAACTGCCCCAGTGCAGACCCCAAAGCCATAGGCAGCCCCCAACATATAATGACGGTGAAGCAAGATGAAAACACTAACACAGATAGAAAGATAGGTTGAGCAAATGATGGGGCCCAAGCTAACTAAATAGGACAGGATAGGAAAGCTGCTGTCTGCCATCCGCAAAAACCTTGTCCAAAATGTGCCAACCGACTGATAGGAAAAACAGGCCCTGAAGTCGCTATTACTGGGACCGGAAGATGCCTGGTGCGCCGCAGACCAGATCGGGGGCCGTCGGAAGGTGAGAATAGCAATATATATTTTTTTATTATTATTATTTTTAACATTCAATCACATTTCCAAGCAATGCTTGAAATCGCTTGGAATGCGCAAGCATTCTGCAAGCGAAAAACGCTTGCAAAACGCTTGTTTTTCGCAGGAAAAACGCATGCGAATTCACATGCGTTTTACCTGCGGCGGGAGTTGCGGAAATTTCCACAGCATTTCTGCACGTGTGCGCACATAGTCTAAAGATTACAGTTATCAGTTAAAGCTACAGCATTATCCTGCTTTCTATAATGCATGGCTTAAAGGTAACCTGTTAGCAGGATTGTGCTCAGTAAACAACAGACAGTACCAAGTCGGCACCCTTAAGGCCCCATTACACATAACGATGTCCCAGCGATCCCACCAGCGGTCCGATATGGATGGGATCGCTGGAACATCGTTAAGCTGATCGCTGGTGAGCTGTCACTTATAGACAGCCCCTCCAGCGATCAGGACCAGCGAGCTAGCTGGTTTCCAATGTAAACAGAGGGTATCCAAGAGCCGCGCGGATCTTGGATACCCGCTGTTTACCCTGGAAACCAGCGTGCACGCTGGTTTCCAAGGTAAACAGTTGGCTTCGAAGAGCCGCGCGGCTCTTAGATGCCCGCTGTTTACATTGGAAACCAGCGTCCAGCGTCGCTGATCGCTGGTCTCTCGCTGCCATACGCAGCGATGGGTGCTGGCCAGCGGGAGACCAACGATCAAAAAATGGCCCAGGACGATGGTGCACTATCAGCGATACCCGGCAGGGGGGCTGGTCGCTGATCCATGTCACACACAGTGATCTCGCTGGCGAGATCGCTGTGGCGTCACAAAATCAGCGATCTCACTGGCGAGATCACTTTGTGTGATGGGGCCCTTATACTGAGTAAAATGATACCTTGGTTCCGATAGATGCTACTGCTGCGGCGCCATTTTGTTAGAGGAAAAAAAATTGGCTCCATCAAAATGGCGCCAGCGGTGTCTGCACAGTAGCATCTATCGCTGATAGATGCTACTGCACAGACACTGCCGCCAATTTTTTTTATCGCATTCCGATAGCTTCTACAACGCAGGCACCATCTTGATGGAGCCCCCAAAAATTTTCCTCTAGCAAAATGGTGCCGATGCAGTAGCATGCATCACGTGATAGATGCTACTGCACAGGCGCCATTTTGTTAGAGGATAAAAAATATTGGCTCCATCAAAATGGCGCCGGTGGCGCCTGTGCAGTAGCAGCTATCGCCAATAGATGCTACTGTGCAGTTGCGGCCGCCAATGCCATTTTGATGAAAATATTTTTTTTTTCCTTTCTCCCCACAATAAATATATGACTAAATCATACATGAATATATGTATATTATCCATTGCACCATGCTATGTAAAATGCTATGTAGGATGTAAAATAGGGAAAAGGTCAGTGAAGCATCAGTGACCTGTCATAAGCCCATAAACATGCATATGTAAGCAGAGCATCAATTGAAGACCCCCCCCACAGGCTGTATCAGTGTTGGCACTGTCCATATCTGTTTAACCCCTTATATGTGGCTGTCAATAGTGACTACATCATATAAATGGTTAACAGTGTGGGGGCTTCCTCTTTAACCCCATCAGCACCCTGAGATCATGATAGCGTGGTCCTGATGTTTGCCATGGCAGTTCACAGCCAAATACCGGCCATAGAGTTTGCCAGCTACAGTGGACTGTTCAGAAGTTAGCAACATTTAGGTGGTTAAAATACATTTTTTCATTAATGTCATGCCACTTTGCATTAATTCCTAAAAATCACCTGAAGGGTTTATACACTACCTATTGGCAGTTTTCAATATGACGGGGGTGCTGTTTTTATAATGGTATCACTTTTGGAGGTTTTCCAATGTACAGGACCCCCAAAGTCACTTCAAACCTGAATAGGTCCTTCAAAAACATAAATTTTATAAATTTCCTTGAAAAAATTACTGCTACATTTTTAAGCCTCCTAAAAGGTTAACAAAATAAAGTAACATTTTATAAATGGTGCTGATGTAAAGCAGACATGTGGGAAATGTTATTTATTAATTTTACTCTGTGGTATGACTATCTGGATTTCAAGGGATAACCATTCAAAGTTTGAAAATTGCAAAATATTCAAAAACATTTTGTCAAATTTCTGATAATTTTTATAAATAAACACAAAACATATCGATCTAAATTTACCATTATCATAAATTACAATGTGCCACAAAAAAAATCTCAAAATCACTGGGATTTGATGAAGCAATCCAGAGTAAAAATTGGCATGGTCACTAAGGGGTAATCAGTATAACGGCGCCGACCTGACACTGTCTGTAGTTTACTGAGCAAAATCCTGCTGACAAGTTCACTTTAAGCTATCACTGTTAGACCAGTGGGGGTCAGATTATCGACACCACCTCTGACTAGCATGGTTCTGAAATCAGCCTTGTCCTACTATCTTCAGTATAACAATGCTGCAATATCTTGCATGTCCCCTAAAAAAGAAAATACACTGTAGGTCACTGGCAAGTACGACATATGCACAAGTGCCACAGCCACTTCAAATAACTGATCGGATGAGGTTCGAATTGTCACACCCCAAACTGTCTAATATTGATGGCTTAACCTCGGGATAATGCTTAAGTTTTAAAAGACTGAATAACCCCCATTTAATGCTAAAACTCCTGGTGGTTTAGGATTATGAATGGGGTTTACCTTCACATTTCTGGTCATCTAGGGTAATGATGAAGTTAATGCTAACATTCTTGGAAATCTAGGTTATTGAAGTGGTTCTTTCTTTTTTTTTAAACGCAAACTTTATTTCAGATTTTCATAAACATTACTTCGTTTCATATATTAATTCACGTTTCCAATGTACAGTCAATACCTTAACCTACCATCCTCCCAATCAACCCTCCCTTAAACTAACCCTAGTCATCTTACGTTTTCAGTATCTCCCCCTAGCAACTTCACACACACATGTTATATCTAGACCACTTGGACAACACAGAATATTTATATCACCCCTGTAATTTATCACCACATGTTTTATCCCCCATCTCAGCCGGGACCTTACACCTCACCTTCATTAGTCACCTTCAGTTTCCCCAAATTGCCTTGGATGTCTTCCAATAGATACCATTCTGTGTATTTAAAGGGAGTTACTATTTTCCTAATTTCCTCCTCTCCACACTTTATTACCATGAAATTCCTCCATTTTTTGAAAAATTTGCCCGTCAGACCCTCCTTGTTCCTTTCCGCCTCCAACTGTTCGATTCTGAGTAATGATTTAATCTGCCTCATCACCTCTTCCTCTGACGGCACATTTCCCTCAAGCCATTTGGACAATAAAGCCATTTTGCCTATCATAGCCACACCATGGAACAATTTCGGTAATTTGGACCTCTGGTCTCCCCCTCCTGCTATTATTTGTTCCTTGTTCCTATAATGGAAAATTCACAGCATTGGGTCCATTTTGACTTCCACATTTCCCACTTTGTGCATAAATGTTTGCAATCTTTTCCAGAATTTCTGGCTCTCTGGGCATTGCCAGATCCCATGGAACAGGTCCGTTTTTGACAATTTACATTTGGGGCAGTGTACCACTTTGTTTATCTGTTGTGTGTTTGGGATGTTAAAACCATAAATTGCTCTATGCATCAACCAAAATTGTGCATCCCTCCACCCTTCATTAATCACCTCCTTCCTCATCTTCATCCACCCCTGCAGTATCTTGTCTCCTGCTTCAGTGTCCTCTAATTGTCTTGCCCATGCTCTCCAGACTTGGTCAGGGCATATTGGAATCAAAACCTCCCTCATAGCTTTATACAGTGCGGAGATAGTGTTCTCATGTCTGTTTTTCATGATAATTCGGTCCATGTCATTCGTCACCTGTTCCATTCCAACATCCCTCAGCTGTGACATTAACCCTTTTTCTATCTGTTTGTATTGAAGGACTTGGAATGTGGATAGCCCATATTTTGTCACGACTTCCTGGTATGTCAGCCATCTATTCTCCGTTTCATGTAGTAGATCCGTCACCCCTTTTATCCCCTTATTCCTCCATTCTAAAAATAGTTTATTGTCCCTTCCCGCTGGAAAATCTGGGAATTTCCATATATTGAGGTGTTTGGAGATTCTCCAGGACAGGTTGAATTTTTTTCTCACTGCTTTCCAGGCCATCACCGCGTATCTCTACATACCAGTGAGTGTTTGATTTTCCTCGGTATATTTGCCAATGACGTGTGTAGCAATGCCCCTAAATCCCAGGGTTTACAAAACTCACTCTCTAAACGTATGTCTGAGTATCCGTTTGTCTTCCTCAACCAATCTATGGCGTGTCTCTTCAAGCATGCCAGATTATACCCTCTAATATTTGGCATTTTAATGCCTCCTTTTTCCAGTGACTGCATTAATTTTTCCGCTTTGATTCTCGGTCTTTTCCCCCTCCATAGGAATGTCGAAAATGCTTTAGAAGTGGTTCTTTCTAACATACCTGGTAGTCTAGGGTAATGGAGGAATTAGCTCCCAACCCTATCTTAAAGGTGTTGTCCAAGTTTAACACAAAATTCTGTAGGCGCTCTAGAGTCCTGCAGACTTGTGAATTCTCACAGTACGCACATTGCAAGTTGTTAGGATTTTCCAGTCGCATCGTTGGGTGTGGGTGGTAAGGCGACCACAAGTATGTGATATTCATACTTCTGGCCACATCCTGACTAGACATGTGCAACCTAGCTCAATATCAGTAAATTGAGTGAGGCTGCGCACATCTAGTCAGAATGTGGAGTATTATATCGCAAAGTTGCAGTCACATGGCTGACAGCAAACAGCAGAAAAGCGGGATGCAGTGACAAGCAGGTGGTAGATCAAGGGTTAACGGGTGTTTATTACAGGGGTTGGTCCTCACAGGGAGATAAAAAGGGTGAAAGAGGGAGTTTGGAATTCAACAACGGAGTAAATATTCAACAAAAAGGCAAACTTAACAGTCTAATGTTTTCAGAGGGAGAAGGCTTGAAGAGCCCACGGTGGCGCTGCAGATGACGCGTGAAATCTCTTGCCTGTTCCTGGAGGAACGTGAGGCACTGTCTTCCGACAGCCGCGATGTTTCCTGACTCTCTGATACGTAGCTTCGCAGTCCCGGAACAAGGTGTCGGTAGAGAAGGGGCCTGCGGGGCCGCTTTGGATGGATAAAGTTTAGCGGTGGAGGTCGGGGGTATACTGACTGAACCCGCGTGGTCCCGCTGGTCAGGCCTACAGCCTGCTCCGTATACAGTCAGCGGTGTGGTACGGGACGTCACTTCAGTCTGCTCGCGGTCTGTTGGCGTCTGGGATGGCAGTAAGCAAAACAGCCCGGCTTTCTGATATCGTGCTGCGAAGAGTGAGCAAACCTTCCCCTGCTGAGCACACTGCCTTCCCGCCAAAGACCCCGCTTTCCCGCGCTTAGAGCCTTTTATATCTGACACGCCCTCTGCAGTCAGGTGACCAGGTCTGTCCCAGTCAGAAAGTCTCCCTCCTGGCAACAATAGTTCTGGCCCCAAAACGAGGGAAGCACTGCCAGATGTATTACTAGGGATGTTACAGGCCTGGTCCATCTCCCTACATGGCTGACCAGTAATACCGGAGAATCCTGACATTGCGCAATGTGCGTGCTGTAAGGATTCACAAATATGCAGTCATATAGCATGCCTACAGACTTTTGTGCCAAACCTGGACAACCCCTTTAAATAAAAGCTGAGGTTCTCTTTATCTTCAACAGTCATTAGCTAATTATCACAGCAGTTCAGCTAAGCCTAATGGCTCTCTCATTGGCTGATCAGAATAATACATTACCTCTGTAATCTGTGTGAGGTAGCGCTGTCATTCAAGTAGGGGATACTCGCTCAGCAGCCACAAAATCAGATCCGGCACAGGTTTTCATAAAGCATAACACAGTCCATGCGGTTTATTCCTCCTTCATAAACCCATAGAAGCAACATAAACAGCATTACAGCATAGCGTCCATTATAGCTTCACTCTGGTTAAGCCTGTGGTCACACAGGTTACTCAATGTCCATACTCAGGCTCATCATTATCTCACCCACGTCAGGGTTTCCTCATGGCTGTTTCCCCACGCTGCAGACATCCACTCTCTTCTCTGGGACACTCAGACGCTGCCAGCCATGACACACAGCCACTCCACAGGCTGTTAGCCAGGAGATGCTTCTCCTAGCGGGACCTTCCACACTGGACCAACCGGGTCCCGGCATTCACCTCATGTGACCTACCCTGGCCACCTTATATGGTCCGTAGCCACGCCCACCGGGTCACATGGCTATGACCTCATCACAGGTCCTTCACACACATATACACTTTACAATAGCTTTAATAAACACACCCCCTGGGTGGGTTTGGAGCTAACTAGTTCCTGACACATTGAGCCAGCACCTCAGCAGTATCACTGCTGATTAACACACACATAAATCTCCATCTCAAGGCCACCCACCTTGAGATACATAACGGTCATTCCGTATTTCGCCATTCATCCACTCTCCTGGGACATCCACACAGCGCCCCCTAGCGGACACAGTGGTCACTACACCACATCTGTTACAGATCAAAGAAGAGCCTGAGTGGGAAGAATAGGCGAGAGAAGCTATGGAAGTTTACATATTCTAAAATTTCAGTGGTCAGAATGGACTCTCCCCTCCAGGTCCCCAGGTAGTGTGTTTCACCAGTCACTCGCACGTACACCTTCAAAGTACCACACTACTCATCACATGTTTCGCTCTGCTCCAGCCAGTACCTGACCATCGCTTTGCAATTAGGGGCTCTGTATATAGAGTCCGCAAACTGTTCTAGGAAAATCTGCTCTCCAGGAGGCAAATAGTACTCCGTTCCTCCCGAGTCTCTCCGTATGGCTAAGCAGCACTGTACAGCCACATATAGGGTATTGCTACGTTCAGTAGGAATTGTGGGGAAAATTTTGGTGACATTTTTACCCACTTCATGTGTGAAAATGTAAAATCTGGGGCTAAAACTAAAATTTGTTGGTAAAAAATATAGTTATTTTTTCTTTCCTGCACAATGGTATACAATTCTGTGACACACCCATAGCATCAATATGATCACTGCACCCCTAGATGAATTCATTGAGAGGTGTAGTTTGTAAAATGGGGTCACTTATGGAGGATTCTGCTGTGCTGGCACCTCCATGGGCTCTCCCAGTGGGTCATGGCACCTGCACACCATAATAATCTGGCGCTCTTTGCCTTCTGAGCTTTGCACTGTGCCTGAAAAATATTTCCCGATTACATGTAGGGTATTGGTGCACTCAGGAAAAAATGGACCTCAGTTTGTTGTAAAAAAAAATTCCTATTAGCCCTTGGAAAAATTAAAAACTTGGGGCTGAAATATTTTAGTGATAAAAATGTAATTTATTCTTTCTTCACCGCTCAGTGGTATAAAATGCTGTGAGGCACATGTTGTGTCAATATGATCACTGAACCACTACTGATATGATCACTGCACCACTAGATGAATTCATTGGGGAGTGTAGTTTGAAAAATGAGTTCACATACAGGTGGGTTCTGCTGTTCTGACACCTCAGAGCCTCTGCCAATGTGACATGACACCCTCAAACCATTCCAGCAAAATCTGAACTCCAGTATGGCGCCTCTTCCCTTCTGATCATTGCACTGTGCCTCAGAAGTAGTACTCCCCCACATATGGGGTATCGGCGTACTCAGAAGAAATTGCATAACAAATTGTATGGTGCAATTTTTCCTGTTACCCTTATGAAAAATGCAAAATTTGGGCCAAAATAACATTTTTGTGGGGAAAAAGTTATTTTTTTATTTTCACAGCAAAATGATATAAACTTCTGTGAGGCACCTGGGAGTTCAAGGTGCTCACGAGTCGACGCATCTAAATACATTCCTTGAGGGGTCTAGTTTCCAAAATGGTATCACTTGTGGGGGTTTCCACTGTTTAGGCACATCAGGGGCTCTTCAAATGGGACATGGCATTCGCTAATGATTCCAGGAAATTTTACTTTGAAAAAGTCAAATGACGCTCCATCTCTTCAGAGGCCTGCCGTGCGCCGAAACCAGGGTGGATAAAAATCAATGTTTTTGTTAAAAAAAATCAAAAAAAATCGGATTTTTTTTATTTAAGGCTGGTTTCACATTAGCGCTTTTTAAGCGCACGCACGGCCGGGGGTAGCTCCGCCCCCGAGCCGGCTCTCTGCCCGGCGTGCCCGCCCCTTGCTTGTAGCGCCGCCTCCTAGCGCACAGCGGCGCCTGCGATCGGCGCACCCTATCTTTAGCATAGGGTGCGCAGATCGTGCGCAGGCCGTGCGCTAGTTGCGCTTTGACCTGCGCTGCGCACTTTTGACGGTGCGCCGTGCGCGCCAAAATCAAACTTTTCGGATTTTGGCGCGCACGGCGCACCGTCAAAAGTGCGCAGCGCAGGTCAAAGCGCAACTAGCGCACGGCCTGCGCACGATCTGCGCACCCTATGCTAAAGATAGGGTGCGCCGATCGCAGGCGCCGCTGTGCGCTAGGAGGCGGCGCTACAAGCAAGGGGCGGGCACGCCGGGCAGAGAGCCGGCTCGGGGGCGGAGCTACCCCCGGCCGTGCGTGCGCTTAAAAAGCGCTAATGTGAAACCAGCCTTAATCGGATTTTTTTTATTTAAATCGGATTTTTTTCAATAAACTGCTTTTTGAGGAAAATATTTTACCATCCAAAGGTTCTTCCATCATGAGGTAAAGCTGAGTTGTTTAACTCAGTAGAATAAAGGCTGTATATGTGTAACATTCACAATGCCATGCTCTTCCAGAGGTTTCTGTAGGATTAGTGGGCAGTTTCTCTCCTATATTATCACAGATGCTCGCTTTACTTACGCAGTTCTCAAAACTGAATTTGACTCCGCAGAGGTCCCAGCCTCTTCTTCATGGCAAAAATGTTACAACATGAACAGAGTTGAGAAAAAGACCTTAATCCTATTGTTCTACAAACCTATGAATACAGAATCAACCCCTTCAGTGCCAAGTCCAAGAAGTTAGACAATATGTTTCTGATTGTTTGGAGTGGAATAGATCTGCACAACACAAGAAGAATGTGAATCTAAGTGTGAGGAGGAGGAAGGGCAAGCAGACAAGAAAATGAAAGTGAAACTTTGAGCACAATACTGCAGCATAGCCACAGACAGACAAGTCTGGATCTGTTTGTGTGTACGATCTGAGGTTTATTACATTCTTTCCTTATAATGGCAGCAGGCCGTAAAAGAGACCCAGTTTGGGAATATTTTATTGAAGCTCCTTCGCCTATCGGTAAGGCAGGCATGCGTGCAAAATGCAAACGATGCAACAAAGAGATGCAAGGCCTGGTGGCGCGAATGAGGCAACATCATGAGAAGTGCGGTGATGAAGATGACCAAAGAAACACTTCTGAACAGGCAGGATCTTCAGGTTGGTAAACATTTTTATTGAATCCTATTTCTAAAGACTGAACTGTCATGTGTGAGAAAAATTATATTTCTTATTATTACTGCATATTACTGTCATTTGGTACAGTTATGAAGAAAAACAAATATTCCTTTTGGGGCAGGGGCAGTGATGTGTTGTGTACAATAAGCAGAAATTGTATAAACAATAAAATAACAGCATTGACTTTTTTTGTTTAGGGGAATTCATGGATTCTGGAAACTATCCACCTCCAAGATCACCATCATCCTGTTCTACAGTTTCAGAGTTATCCATCCAGGATAGTGCTTCATTAGCAGCAGCAGCATCATCATCAGACACCCACAGCCACATATCACCATCACCCAAAAGGAAGAAAAAACCTTTACCTCCTGGAACCACCATAGATAGGTTTGTGATAAGAACTAGCAGATTAGAAAAAGAGTTGATTGATGAAAAAATTGCCCAGTTTATTTATGCAACGAACTCTTCTTTCCGTCTGACTGAGAACCCACATTTCATTAATATGGTTCAGTCACTGAGACCAGGATACAGTCCACCCAGCAGAGCTGATGTTGCAGGGAAACTGCTGGATCAAGTGTATGACAGAGAAATGGAGCAATGTGCAACAGCTCTGGAGGGTAAAATTGTTAACCTAAGTATTGATGGGTGGAGTAATGTCCACAATGATCCTATTGTATGTGCTTGTATAACAACAGAAGAAGGTAAAGTCTTCCTTGCAAAAACAACTGATACGTCAGGAAATGCACACACAGCAGAATACTTACAAGAAGTGGCAGTAAAAGCTATAACGACATGTGAACAAAAATTCAAATGTCTAGTACGCAGTTTGGTCACTGACAATGCTGCAAATGTATCCAAGATGAGAAGAGATTTAGAAGAGCAGGGAGGGAATACAAAGCTGCTAATAACATATGGTTGCAGTGCTCATTTGCTGCACCTCTTAGCCAAAGACTTAAGTGTTCCAGAAATAAAGGCTAATGTTGTTGAAATTGCTAAATACTTCCGTAATAATCATTTTGCTGCAGCAGCTCTGAAAAGGATGGGTGGAACCAAGCTAACGCTCCCACAAGATGTTAGATGGAACTCTGTGGTGGACTGTTTTGAGCAGTATATCAAAAACTGGCCTATTCTGATGACACTTTGTGAAGAAAATCGAGATAAAATAGATGGCACTGTCACAGCCAAAATCCTCAACATTGGGCTTAAGAGAAATGTTGAACATATGCTGAGCTTCCAGAAACCCATCTCTCAAGCTTTAAACAAAATACAGAAAAATAGCTGTTTTATTGCGGATGCTGTTGAAATTTGGAAGGAACTGAGTGAACACTTAAAAACAGAACTACACATGGACAGAATTAAATTACAAGCAGTAAACAAACGAATGGGACAAGCACTGACTCCAGCTCATTTTTTGGCAAATATTGTCAATATCCAATATCAGGGTCAAAACCTAAGTGCTGAGGAAGAGGAGTTAGCTATGACATGGGTATCCAGCAATCATCCATCTTTAATGCCAACTATAATAAACTTCAGAGCTAAGGGGGAACCATTCAAGAAATATATGTTTGCTGAAGATATTTTAAGGAAGGTCACACCAGTAGACTGGTGGAAGTCACTTAAGCGCTTGGATTTAGAGACTGTTCAAGTAATGATTTCACTTTTAACAGCAGTAGCTTCTTCTGCAGGCGTTGAAAGAATATTCTCTTCCTTTGGACTCATTCATTCTAAATTGAGAAATCGGTTGGGACCCAATAAAGCAGGAAAGCTTGTTTTTCTTTTCCAGATTATGAATAGGAACAAAGAAGAAGATGATGATGAAGATGACGACAAGTGAGCTACAGAGGACAGCAGGGACAGTAGTATTTAAGTTTTTCATGTGTCGGCTGGGCTGACAGTCAAAGTTTCTTAAAATATATATATATTTTGTTTAGCCAAATTAGTTAACAAACATGGATGTTTGTTTAAGCAAATAACTTATGCTGTAATGTTGTTATTGTTTCAGTTGAATAAATCTATTTAAATTGTTATTAAGGTCAGGATTATTTTTCTCCTTCCTAAGTACAACAGAACAGTGGTGTCCAAATATGAATGATTAACCCATTAAACTGGGGAGAAAAAAGTAATATAAAAAGTGATTCTAAAAATCTTCATCTACTTGCATGTTAAAGTAGCAAGAACTGATTTAAATCAAGCCTTACTGACTAGTGATCTAAATCGTGATTTAAATCGTGATTTAAATCAGTTAGATTTAAATCAAATCCACCCTGGCCGAAACAGTAGTTTTCTCGCTCATATGGGGTATCAGCGTACTCCTGTTATCCTTATGAAAATGCAATATTTTGAACTAAAAACATATTTGTAGGGGAAATTTGCTTTTTTTATTTTTACGGCTCAACATTATAAACTTCTTTGAAGCACTTGAGGGTTCAATATGCTCACCACACATCTAGATCAGTTCCCTGAAGGGTCTACTTTCCAAAATGGTGTCACCTGTGCTGGATTCTTACTGTTTAGGCACATCAAGGGCTCTCCAAACACCAATTGTTCCAGCAAATTTTGCTTTAAAAAGTCAAATGGGGCTCCTTCCCTTCTAAGCTTTGCTGTGCACCCAAAGACTGATTTTCTCCCTCATATAGGGTATTGGCATGCTCAGGAGAAATTACACAACAAATTTTTGGGTCCATTTTTTCCTGTTACACTTGTCAAAATAAAAAAAATGAAATTGAAGAAAATTTTTTGTGAAAAAAAGTTAAATGTTCATTTTCTTTCCACATTCCAAACATTCCTGTGAAGCACCTGAAGCGTTAATAAACTTCTTGAACATGGTTTTGGGCACCTTGAGGGGTGCAGGTTTTGGAATGGTGTCACTTTTGGGTATTTTCTTTCATTTAGACTCTTCAAAGTGACTTCAAATGTGATGTGGTCCCTAAAAAAAGGGTTTTGTGAATTTTGTTGTAAAAATTAAAAATCGCTGGTCAACTTTTACTTCCTAACAACAAAAATTGTGAAATTTTCAACATTTTCACCAAATGTCCATTTTTTTCACAAATGAACGCAAGTCATATCAAAGAACTTTTACCGCTATCATGAAGTACAATATGTTGCGAGAAAACATTCTCAGAATCACCAGGATCCGTTGAAGCGTTCCAGAGCTATTACCTCATAAAATGACAGTGGTCAGAATTGTAAAAATTGGCCTGTCATTAACGTGCAAACCACCATTGGGGGTAAAGGGGTTAAAATGTATGTCAATTCAAACCACCAGTATCCCTTTGGAATTAAAAAAGAAGGGAAAACAAATATATGTACAGTAAATAACCCTCAAAACATGTAACTCACACAACATGCATTATAAATATATCCTTTTTTTCTTGCTTGTCCCCTCTCCAAAATGTAATGAATAAAACTTTGGGGTATGACTATAAACTACAATTTCTACTGCAAATAACAAGACCCCTTATTGCTGCTTTGATGCAATAATAAAAAAATGTTATAACTTACAGAATGCAGAGATAGAAAAAAAAATTGTGTGATTTTAATGGACTAAATGACTTGGTCCGTAAGGGATTCTACCGCACATCTGCACATTCTGTTACATTCTGCCATCTGCCATAGTCTGCTACCTTCTGTCTTTTGCAAACAAAATATTTTCAGTTTGAAGCCCATGCATGAAACAGCCAAAATGCTCATCCATGCACCATCTTGTCGTAGCTGGACTACTGTCATAGTTTCTAGGCAAGAACTCGGCATCCATCTAATCTTCTCCAGAGTTTGCGCTGAAGCTTTGTCAAAGCTTAACCCCTTCACCCCCAAGGGTGGTTTGCACGTTCATGACCGGGCCAATTTTTACAATTCTGACCACTGTACCTTTATGAGGTCATAACTCTGGAACGCTTCCATGGATCCCGGTGATTCTGAATTGTTTTCTCGTGACATATTGTACTTCATGTTAGTGGTAAAATTTCATTCAAATAACTTGCGTTTATTTGTGATAAAAACGGAAATTTGGCGAAAATTTTGAAAATTTTGCAATTTTCCAACTTTGAATTTTTATGCCATTAAGTCACAGAGATACGGCACACAAAAAACTTGATAACTAACATTTCCCACATGTTTACTTTACATCAGCACAATTTTGGAACCAAAATTTTTTTTTGTTAGGAAGTTATAAGGGTTAAAAGTTGACCAGCGATTTCTCATTTTTACAACACCATTTTATTTTTAGGACCACATCACATTTGAAGTCACTTTGAGGGGTCTATATGATAGAAAATACCCAAAAGTGACACCATTCTAAAAACTGCACCCCTTAAAGTGCTCAAAACCACATTCAAGAAGTTTATTAACCCTTTAAGTGCGTCACAGGAATTTTTTTGAATATTTTAAAAAAAATGAACATCTAACTTTTTTTCATAAAAAAAATACTTCAGGTTCAATTTTTTTTATTTTACCAAGGGTAACAGGAGAAATTGGACTGCAAAAGTTATTGTGCAATTTGTCCTGAGTACGCCAATACCTGATATGTGGGGGGGAACCACTGTTTCGGTGCATGGCAGAGCTCAGAATGGAAGGAGCGCCGTTTGACTTTTTCAATGCAAAATTGGCTGGAATTCAGATTGGACGCCATGTCACGTTTGAGAGTCCCTGATGTACCTAAACAGTGGAAACCCCCTACAAGTGACCCCATTTTGGAAACTAGACCCCCCAAGGAACTTATCTAGATATGTGGTGAGAACTTTGAACCCACAAGGGCTTTACAGAAGTTTATAACGTACAGCGGTACAATTAAAAAATCATATTTTTTCCACAAAAATGATCTTTTCATCCCAATTTTTATTTTCCCAAGGGTAACAGGACCCTAAAAGTTATTGTGCAATTTGTCCTGAGTACGCTGATACCCCACATGTGGGGGTAAACCACTATTTGGGTGCATGGCAGAGCTCGGAAGGGAAGCAGCGCCATTTGACGTTTTTGGCTGGAATTGAGATCGGACACCATGTCGCGTTTGGAAAACTCCTGATGAACCAAAACAGTGGAAACCCCCCACAAATGACACCATTTTGGAAACTAGACCCCCTAAGGAACTTATCTAGATGTGTGGTGAGCACTTTGAACCCCCCAGTGCTTCACAGAAGTTTATAACGCCCGGGCGTGAAAATAAAAAATTCGTATTTTTTCCACAAACATGATCTTTTAGTCACCATTTTTTTTATTTTCCCAAGAGTACCAGGAGAAATTGGACCCCAAAAGTTGTTGTCCAATTTGTCCTGAGTATGCTGATACCCCATATGTGGGAGAAAACTACTGTATGGGCACACGTCGGGGCTCGGAAGGGAAGTAGTGACGTTTTGGAATGCAGACTTTGATGGAATGGTCTGCGGGTGTCCTGATGTACCTAAACTATTGAAACTCCCAACAGGTGACCCCAATTTTGACTACTAGACCCCCCCACGGAACTTATCTAGATGTGTGCTGAGCACTTTGAACCCCCAAGGGCTTCACAGAAGTTTATAACGCTCGGACGTGAAAATAAAAAAATCATTTTTTTCCACAAAAATGATATTTTTGCCCCCAATTTTTTATTTTCCTAAGGGTAACAGGAGAAATTGGACCCCAAAAATTGTTTTGCAATTTGTCCTGAGTAGGCTGATACCCTACATGTGGGGGTAAAACACTGTTTGGGCGCATGGCAGAGCTTGGAAGGGAAGGAGCACCATATGACTTTTTCAACTCAGAATTGGCTGGAATTGAGATCAGACGCAATGTTGCATTTGGAGAGCCCCTGATGTGCCCAAACAGTGGAAAGCCCCAATTCTAACTCCAACCCGAACCCCAACACACCCCTAACCCTAATCTCAGCCCTAACCCAAGCCCTAACCCTAGCCCTAACCCTAGCCCTAACCCTAGCCCTAACCCTAACCCTAGCCCTAACCCTAGCCCTAACCCTAGCCCTAATGGAAAAATGGAAATAAATACATTTTTTTAATTTTATTATTTTTCCCTAACTAAGGGGGTGATAACGGGGGGTTTGATTTACTATTTATGGCGGTTTTTATTTTTGGCAGCTGTCGCACGCTAAAAGACGCTTTTTATTGTAAAAATAGTTTTTGCATCACCACATATTGAGAGCTATAATTTTTCCGTATTTTGACCCACTGAGTCATGTGAGGTCTTAGTTTTTGTGGGACGAGTTGACGTTTTTATTGGTACCATTTTCGGGCATGTGACATTTTTTGATCGCTTTTTATTCCGATTTTTGGGACGCAGAATGAACAAAAACCAGCGTTTCATGAATTTCTTTTGGGGGAGTGCATTTACACCGTTCCGCGTGCGGTAAAATTGATAAAGCGGTTTTATTCTTCGGGTCAGTACAGTTACAGCGATACCTCATT
This sequence comes from Dendrobates tinctorius, assembly GCF_039654945.1. Classification (NCBI taxonomy): domain Eukaryota; kingdom Metazoa; phylum Chordata; class Amphibia; order Anura; family Dendrobatidae; genus Dendrobates; species Dendrobates tinctorius. Next base: position 290,985 of record NW_027361758.1, read on the forward strand.
TAGGTCGTTTTTTTATGTTTTGTCGGTTTTATGCAATGAAAACTATTTTATATAAAAAATAATTATTTTTGCATCGCTTTATTCTGCGAGCTATAACTTTTTTATTTTTTCGCTGATGATGCTGTGTGGCAGCTCGTTTTTTGCGGGACAAGATGCCGTTTTCAGCGGTACCATGGATATTTATATGCGTCTTTTTGATCGCGCGTTATTACACTTTTTATTTGGCGGTATGATAATAAATCATTATTTTTTGCTTCGTTTTTTATTTTTATTTTTTAAGGGGTTCGCTAAAGGGGTTAACTAATGGGAAAGTTTTATAGGGCGGGTCGTTACGGACGCGGCAATACCTAATATGTGTACTTTTATTGTTTTGGGGTTTTTTTATTTTCAAAAAATGAATTTATTGGGGAATATTTTTTTTTTTTTTTACTAATTTATTTGGCGATTTTTTTTAAATTATTTTTACATTTTTTTTTAATTTTTTTTTTACTTTATTACATAGTCCCAGGTGGGACATCACTGTCCTGTGACAGATCGCTGATCTGTCACATCACAGATCACTGTGACAGATCAGCAATCTGTCACAGGCAGTGCACAAGGCTTCCTCATGCCTGCGCTTTGCAGGCACTGAGGAAGCCAGCTTCCTCCAGGCCCCCGAAGGCCCCCGTCGCCATCTTGGATCCGGGGGCCTGGAGGAAAGGAGTCCCCCGCAGCAGCGCTGCACATTGCGCTGCCGTGGGGGGCTCAAGGAAGCACGGAGGGAGCCCCCTCCCTGCCGATGCTTCCCTTTAACTCCCGGTACACCACGATCATGTTTGATCGCGGTGTGCAAGGGGTTAACGTGTCGGGGGCGGTCCGTGACTGCCCCTGACACATAGTGCCGGGTGTCAGCTGTGATAATCAGCTGACACCCGGCCGTGATCAGCGGCGCTCACCACGTGGGCGCCGCTGATCGCGCTAGACGTACTATCCCGTCCATGGGCATAGGGGCCCGGCTCCCATGGACGGGATAGTACGTCTGATGTCAGGAAGCGGTTAAAGAGGTTGTCCACTATTTTATCATTGATTACATGTACTTAGGATAGAATCATAGAATCGTAGAGTTGGAAGGGACCTCCTGGGCCATCTGGTCCAACACCCTGCTCAAAGCAGGATTCGCTAAATCATCCAAATCAGATGTCTGTCCAGCCTCTGTTTGAAGACTTCCATTGAAGGAGAACTCACCACTTCTCGTGGCAGCCTGTTCCACTCATTGATCACTCTAACTGTCAAAAAGTTTTTTCTAATATCTAATCTGTGTCTCCTCCCATTCAGTTTCATCCCATTGCTTCTAGTCTTTCCTTGTGAAAATGAGAATAAAGTTGATCCTTCTACAATGTGACAGCCCTTTAGATATTTGTAGACAGCTATTAAGTCTCCTCTCAGTCTTCTCTTTTGCAAACTAAACAATCCCAAATCCTGCAACCTTTCCTCATAAGACAGGGTTTGCAGACCGGTCACCAATCTGGTTGCTCTTTTCTGAACTTGCTCCAGTTTGTTGATGTCTTTTTTAAAATGTGGTGCCCAAAACTGGACACAATATTCCAGATGAGGTCTGACCAAAGAGGAGTAGAGGGAAATAATGACTTCACATGATCTAGACTGTATGCTTCTGTTAATACATCCTAGAATTGCATTTGCTTTTTTTGCTGCTGCATCACACTGTTGACTCATATTCAGTCTGTGATCTATTAGTATACCCAAGTCTTTTTCACATGTGCTGTTGCTTAGGCCTATTCCTCCCATTCTGTATATGCTTTTTTCATTTTTATTGCCCAGATGTAGTACTTTGCATTTTTCCCTGTCAAAAACCATTCTGTTAGTTGCTGCCCACTTCTCCAGTTTATTTATATCTTTTTGAATCCTCTCTCTCTCTTCTCTAGTATTAGGTATCCCTCCTAGCTTTGTGTCATCAGCAAATTTAATCAGTTTACCCTCAATTCCTTCATCTAAATCGTTGATAAAGATGTTGAACAATACAGGGCCCTGGACAGAGCCCTGTGGTACCCCACTTGAGACATTCTTCCAACTGGATGTGCAGCCATTTACGACCACTCTTTGGGTCCGAACACTAAGCCAGTTATGAATCCACCTAACAGTTGCCTTGTCCATTCCATACTTAGTCATTTTTTCAATAAGGATAGTATGAGATACTTTGTCAAATGCTTTGCTGAAGTCAAGATATACTATATCTACAGCATTTCCTTGATCCACCCAATCAGTGATTCCGTCATAGAAGGAAATTAAGTTAGTCTGACATGTCTTATTAGTTACAAACCCATGCTGACTCTGTTTAATCACTTCATTCTTATCCAGGTACTGACATACATGTTGTTTAATAATTTGTTCAAAGATCTTTCCTGGTATAGAAGTCAGACTCACCGGCCTATAGTTGCCTGGGTCCACCTTCTTCCCCTTTTTGAAGATAGGAACAACATTTGCTCTTCTCCAGTCTTCTGGGACTTCTCCTGTTCTCCAAGAATTTTCAAAGATTATGGAGAGGGGTTCAAAAATTTCTTCTGCTATCTCCTTCAGTACTCTGGGGTGTAATTCATCTGGACCTGGAGACTTGAATTCATTTAGGTTAGCTAAGTGTTTCCTCACTATCTTTCTGTTTATAGATATCCTGGATTCTTCTATTCCCTTAATAGGACAGTGAAGAACAGTTGATGTTACATTTCCTTTCTGAGGGAAAACAGATGCAAAATAGGAATTTAAAAGTTCGGCCTTCTCAACATCCTGTCTTACCATTTCATCATTTTCATCCTGTAAAAATCCTATAGCATCTTTGACTTTTCTTTTACTTTTGACATATCCCCAAAATCCTTTATTATTTATTATTTTTGACATCTCTTGCAAGCCTCAATTCATTGTCAGCTTTAGCTAATCTGATTTGTGCCCTGCAGGTTCTGCAGACAGCATTATATTCTTCTTTAGATATGCCTCTGCTGTGAGTTCATTTTCCCCTCCGTCACTGAGGCCTGGTGAACTCCCTATTCTAGTGAAGGAAGGTAGTGAGCCTGATTATCAGACACCTGGGACTAATGAAGACGATTGGCTGAGTGGAGTCACTGACTGGATTTAAGGCAGCCTACGCCCTTTCTGCCCTGCGGGTGATTTCTCTGTGGACTCTTGGACACCAGTCTGATTCCTGCTCTCCTAAAGCTAAGTTTTCTGTTTTGCCTTTTGCATCTAAGATTTGTTTTTGTTTTTCTTGCTTTTTGGATTCTGCCACTCCCTGCTGGAGTGTGCAGTGTTCCGTGAGCTCTGTCTTCTGAAGGTACCTGAGTGCTGATTTAGTTTTTGAAGCTTAGTTGCTTCAGGGCCATTTTTATATCAGCTTGTTGGCTTTTGTCTCTGATAGGGTTTTGGCAGATTGCAGACAGCAGCTTTCCTATCCGTTCCTATCTAGGTAGTTTTTGGGCCCCGTCTTTGCTCAGCCTGTCTTTCTGTCTGTGTAAGTGTTTTCATCTTGCTTCACCGTCATTATATGTGGGGGGCTGCCTATTGCTTTGGGGTCTGCTCTGGGGCAGTTAGATTTCCCCTTTCCTTCTTTAGGCCTATGTATCTCTCCGGCTGTGATAGAGGGGTCTAGGTCATCATAGGAACCCCCCACGGCTACTGCTAGTTGTGTTGATAGGTTCAGGGGTCTGCAATCTGATAGTTGCCAACTTCTCTGGTTTTCAGGACTTAGCTAGCATTTCTGTTTTTGCCTCCTACGGTGACTCAATCATAACAGAATCACCCGCCCAACCGCAGATCCTGGGGTACTTAATAGCAGGAAAGAATTGTGTTTAAAAAAAAAAAAAGTGTATATTCTTTCCTCTATATCTCTGAGGCCGTAGGGGGAATTTTTTTTTTCTCTCAATGGAGATAAAGCAAGTGTCTGATCGTGTGGAGCAGCTCGCTGCTGAAGTGCGAGGAATTTCCGCCTATCTTGCTCGTTCACATGCTGTTGAACCAAAGATCCCTACACCTGATGTATTTTTTGGGGATCGATCTAAATTTTTGAGTTTCAAAAATAATTGTAAATTATTTTTTGCTTTGAAGCCTAACTCGTCAGGGAGCCCCGCGCAGCAGGTTAAAATTGTCATCTCTTTGCTGCGCGGCGATCCCCAGGATTGGGCGTTTTCTTTGAAACCAGATGACCCTATTCTGACTAATGTGAACGCATTTTTTCAAGCCTTGGGGTTGCTGTACAACGAACCTAATGCTATTGATCAGGCTGAAAAGACCCTGTTAGCATTGAACCAGGGTCGAGAATCTGCAGAGTTGTACTGTCAAAAGTTCCGAAAGTGGGCGGTCCTTACTACCTGGAATGATAGTTCCTTGGCTGCTCTCTTTCGGAAGGGTTTGTCAGAAGCCGTAAAAAATACTATGGTGGGATTTCCTGTTCCCTCTGGTCTGGACAATTCTATGTCTTTAGCCATTCAGGTTGATTGGCGTTTACGTGAACGCAGGATTACACGAGAGGTGTTGCCACCGGTTGAACAGACGTCTGAACCTATGCAATGTGATAGAGTTTTGTCTAAGGCGCAACGTCAGGAATTCAGAAGGCATAATAAGCTGTGTTTTTTCTGTGGAGATGCCTCACATGTTATTTCTGTTTGTCCTAAACGTGAGAAACGCTTTGCACACACGTTTTCTGTTGGTGGGGTTCAGCCTAAGTTTCTTTTGGCGATTACTCTGATCTGTTCCCTGTCCACATTTTCCGCCAAGGCTTTTGTGGATTCGGGAGCAGCGCTAAACCTAATGGACTTGGATTTTGCTAAACGTTGTGGATTTCCATTGACATCTCTGCAGACGCCTATCCCTTTGAGGGGGATTGATGCTACCCCTCTGGCTAAAAATAAACCTCAGTTTTGGACCCAGTTGGTCATGCGGGTCGCCCCAGACCACCAAGAAAATTGCAGATTTTTGGTGTTGCATGGTCTGCATGATGCCGTTGTTCTGGGGTTTCCCTGGTTGCAGATTCATAATCCAGTTTTGGATTGGAAGTCTGTGTCTGTGGTGAGTTGGGGTTGCCGGTGTACCTTTAGTGAGGCTCCGGTTTTTTCCACCTCTCCTCAGTCGCATGAGGTTCCTGACTATTTGGCGGACTACTATGATGTATTTAGTGAGAATGAGTCTGCGTCCTTGCCTCCTCATAGGAGTTATGGCTGTGCAATTGAACTAAACCCGGGGTGTAAATTTCCTAAGGGTCGGCTCTTCAATTTATCTGTACCCGAGCACGAGGCTATGCGGTCCTATATTAAGGAGGCGTTGGAGAAGGGTCATATTAGACCATCCTCTTCACCCTTAGGTGCCGGTTTTTTTTTGTGGCCAAGAAGGATGGTTCTTTAAGGCCTTGTATTGATTATCGTTCCCTCAATAAAATTACTATTAAATATCAGTATCCGTTACCCCTGATTTCGGATCTATTCTCTAGAGTCAGAGGTGCTTGCTGGTTTACCAAGCTTGACCTCAGGGGGGCGTATAATCTTATCAGCATTAAGCAGGGGGATGAATGGAAGACGGCGTTTAATACTCCAGAGGGACATTTTGAGTACCTGGTGATGCCTTTTGGGCTCACTAATGCCCCTTCTGTCTTCCAGTGCTTCATGAACGATATTTTCCGAGACTTTGTCGATAAATTTTTGATTATCTATCTGGATGATATTTTGATCTTCTCCAAGGATTGGGATTCTCATGTGGAACATGTTCGGACTGTGTTCCGGATCTTGAGAGAGAATTCTCTGTATGTCAAAGGATCAAAATGCCTTTTTGGAGTACAGAGAATTTCTTTTTTGGGATTTATTTTGTCGCCGTCAACTATTGAAATGGACCCGGCCAAGGTACAGGCCATTTATGATTGGGTTCAGCCCACTTCTTTGAAGGCCCTCCAGAAGTTTTTGGGTTTTGCTAATTTTTATCGGAAATTTATAGCAAAATTTTCTAGTATTGCCAAACCATTGACTGACCTGACCAGGAAGGGTGCGGATGTGTTGAATTGGTCTCCGGAGGCGGTTGCTTCCTTTCAGGAGCTGAAGAGTAGATTTACCTCTGCCCCGGTTCTGCGGCAACCTGATGTCTCACTCCCGTTCCAGGTAGAGGTGGATGCTTCTCAGATTGGTGCAGGAGCGGTGTTGTCCCAAAAGGATCCGGTAACATCTAAAATGAATCCCTGTGCTTTCTTTTCCCGTAAGTTCTCTTCATCTGAACGTAACTATGATGTGGGGAATCGGGAACTGTTTGCCATGAAATGGGCATTTGAGGAGTGGAGACATTGGTTGGAGGGAGCCAAACATCAAGTTGTGGTCCTCACTGACCACAAAAATTTGATTTACCTAGAGTCGGCTAAACGCTTGAACCCTAGACAGGCTAGGTGGGCCTTGTTTTTTACACGTTTTGATTTTGTGGTCTCTTTCCTTCCTGGAACTAAGAATGTCAAGGCAGATGCCCTCTCTAGGAGTTTCTTTGCCGATTCTCCTGTGGTGACCAAGCCTGCCACCATCTTAGGCGAAGGGGTAGTTCTTTCTGCCATCTCGCCCGATTTGAGACTTGCTCTGCAAGAGTTCCAGGAGGACAAACCTGAGCGTTGCCCCAGTGGAAAGTTGTATGTTCCTGACCAATGGAAGAAGAGAGTGATGTCTGAAGTTCATTGCTCTGCATTGGCTGGTCATCCAGGTATTTTTGGTACTAGAGATCTGGTGAGTCGCTCTTTTTGGTGGCCCACCTTGTCTCATGATGTCAGGAATTTTGTGCAGTCCTGTGGGACTTGCTCCCGGTCTAAATCTTGTTCTCGCTCTAGTGGGTTGTTGATGCCTTTGCCGGTCCCCAGGAGGCCATGGACCCATATTTCAATGGATTTCATCTCTGATATGCCGGTCTCTCAAAGAATGACTGTTATTTGGGTGATTTGTGATAGGTTCTCTAAGATGGTTCATCTTGTACCACTCCCTAAGTTGCCATCTTCCTCTGAGTTGGTGCCTCTGTTTTTGCAACAGGTGGTTCGCTTGCACGGGATTCCTGAGAACATTGTATCTGACAGAGGAGTTCAATTTGTGTCTAAATTTTGGAGGACGTTCTGTTCCAAGTTGGGAATTCAGTTGTCCTTCTCCTCTGCTTTTCACCCTCAGACCAATGGGCAGACAGAGAGAACAAACCAGACCTTGGAGTCGTATTTGAGATGTTTTATTTCCGCTGATCAGGATGATTGGGTTTCATTTTTGCCCTTGGCCGAATTTGCTTTAAATAATAGAGCTAGTTCTGCCACTTTGATGTCACCTTTTTTTGTAACTTTGGTTTTCACCCTCGATTTTCTTCAGGGCAGGTGGAGCCTTCTGCCTGCCCAGGTGTTGACACTGTGGTGGAGAGAATGCACCAGATCTGGGACCAAGTGGTGGATAAGTTATCTCTCTCCCAGGAAAAGGCCCAGCGGTTTTCCAATCGACATAGGACCATTGGTCCCCAGTTTAAGATTGGTGATATGGTGTGGTTATCATCAAAAAATATTGCTATGAAGGTGGCTTCTCCTAAGTTTAAGCCTAGATTTATTGGACCTTACAAGATATTGGAGATTATTAATCCGGTCTCTTTTCGTTTGGCTCTTCCTGTCACATTTAAGATCCATAATGTGTTCCATAAGTCCTTGTTGAAGAGGTTTGTTGAGCCAGTTGTGCCTGAGGTGGCACCTCCGGACCCTGTATTGGTTGAAGGTAACTTGGAATATGAGGTAGAGAAAATTCTGGATTCCCGTCTGGCTAGACGGAGACTCCAGTATTTGGTTAAGTGGAAGGGTTATGGTCAGGAGGATAATTCCTGGGTCTCTGCCTCTGATATTCATGCCAAAAGATTGGTGCGTGCCTTTCATCGGGCTCACCCTGATCGCCCTGGTAGCGTTGTTGAGGGTTCGGTGACCCCTCCTCAAGGGGGGGTACTGTTGTGAATTCATTTTCCCCTCCGTCACTGAGGCCTGGTGAACTCCCTATTCTAGTGAAGGAAGGTAGTGAGCCTGATTATCAGACACCTGGGACTAATGAAGACGATTGGCTGAGTGGAGTCACTGACTGGATTTAAGGCAGCCTACGCCCTTTCTGCCCTGCGGGTGATTTCTCTGTGGACTCTTGGACACCAGTCTGATTCCTGCTCTCCTAAAGCTAAGTTTTCTGTTTTGCCTTTTGCATCTAAGATTTGTTTTTGTTTTTCTTGCTTTTTGGATTCTGCCACTCCCTGCTGGAGTGTGCAGTGTTCCGTGAGCTCTGTCTTCTGAAGGTACCTGAGTGCTGATTTAGTTTTTGAAGTTTAGTTGCTTCAGGGCCATTTTTATATCAGCTTGTTGGCTTTTGTCTCTGATAGGGTTTTGGCAGATTGCAGACAGCAGCTTTCCTATCCGTTCCTATCTAGGTAGTTTTTGGGCCCCGTCTTTGCTCAGCCTGTCTTTCTGTCTGTGTAAGTGTTTTCATCTTGCTTCACCGTCATTATATGTGGGGGGCTGCCTATTGCTTTGGGGTCTGCTCTGGGGCAGTTAGATTTCCCCTTTCCTTCTTTGGGCCTATGTATCTCTCCGGCTGTGATCGAGGGGTCTAGGTCATCGTAGGAACCCCCCACGGCTACTGCTAGTTGTGTTGATAGGTTCAGGGGTCTGCAATCTGATAGTTGCCAACTTCTCTGGTTTTCAGGACTTAGCTAGCATTTCTGTTTTTGCCTCCTACGGTGACTCAATCATAACATGCCTCCCTCTTTCCATTTTATAAACATTTTTTTCTTCCTTTTTAGCATGTGCTTAAGTTCTGTGTTCATCCATCCTGGCTTCCTTAAATGCTTCCTATTCTTCCCTCTTTTCGGAATTGTTAACAATTGTGCTTTGAGAATTTCATTTTTCAAGATTTCCCATCCTTCCTGGACATTTTTGTCTTTAAGGATATCCAGCTATTGGATCCCTCCAATTCTCTTTCTGAATCCCTTAAAATCTGCCTTTCTGAAATCTAACCTTGACGTCTGAGTCTTCACAGGTCTTCCTCCTCTAGTTATCCAAAATTCTAAAATAGCATGGTCGCTACCTCCTAGGGTCCCAGCCACTTTTACCTCCTCAACCATTTCCTCCCTGTTTATAAGGATTAGATCCAAGGTAGCAGTTCCCCTTGTTTTCTCCCCTACCTTTTGGAAGATAAAGTTGTCAGCAAGAGAGGATAAGAATTTCCTTGACTTGTTAGTCTTGCCTGAGAGAGATTCCCAACAAATGTCTGGATAGTTGAAATCTCCCATGACAACTATGTCATATTTTTGGGAGAACTTGGCCATTTGATGCATAAAGAGTTCATCCATATTTTCAGCTTGCACAGGCGGCCTGTAGTAAATGCCTACAATGGTATCCTTTCCATTGTTCTGCCCTAGTATTCTTACCCAAACAGTTTCCACAGAACTCCCAGTCTCTGAAGCTTCAATCTCTGTGCAGATATACGCGTTTCTAACATACAATACGACACCTCCTCCTCGTTTATCAAGTCTGTTTCTTGCAAATAAGTTATATCCTTCTAGTCTTGTATTACAATCATGTGTATCGTCCCACCAAGTCTCAGTGATTCCAATGACATCATATTTCTTTTCCTGTGTTAGTAGTTCCAATTCTCCTTGTTTGTTGCCCATGCTTTGTGCATTAGTATAGAAACATTTTAGTTTGTGATTGGTTTCTTTTTCTCCAATATTTTTATTAATCAGATTCTTTTGTCTTTGTTCTTCCTTTCCACTTCTAATAGCAGAGTTCTCAATAGCATTTGTCAGGTGTATGGCTTTTTCTGGTCTTTTGCTTCCCTTCCCACATTGTTCTAGTTTAAAGCTCTCCTTACAATTGTAGCAAGACGACTTCCAAATACATGTTTTCCAGTCTTCGTAAGGTGCACCCCATTTCTAGCAAGTAGTCCATCGTAAAGGTAATTCACTCCGTGATCCAGAAATCCAAATTGTTGCTGACGGCACCATCGACATAGCCAGTTGTTCACCTGCAGAATCTTATTCCACCTCCTTGTTCCATGGCCATCCACTGGGAGGATGGAAGAGAAGACCACCTGCGCTCCCAGTTCTTTCACTTTCTTGCCTAAGCCTTCAAAGTCTCTGCAGATGGTTTCCAGGTCATTTCTTGAGGTGTCATTTGTCCCCACATGTAGTAGCAGGAATGGGTAGTCATCTGTAGGTCTGAAGAGTCCTGATATCCTGTCAGACACATCTTTAATTTTTGCACCTGGAAGACAGCACATTTCTCTTGAAGTTATATCAGGTCTGCAGATAGCGGCCTCTGTTCCTCTCAACAATGTCATCAATGTCTGATTGGTCGGGGTCCAACACCCGGCATGCCAGCCGATCAGCTGTACTCAGTGTCGGCGGCTGCTGCCGGACGGAAATGCTCAATTGCGGAGCTGCTCCATCTTCTGATAGTAGCCATGGCCGATTACTGTGCATCCGCCTCCTATTGATTTGAACAGAAGGCGTATATGCAGTACCCAGCCGTGGCCACTATCAAAACGCGGAGCAGCTCCACAATTGAACATTTACGGCCAGCGGCACAGCTGATCGGGGTGGTGCCGGTTGTTGGAGCCCAACCAATCAGACTCTGATGACCTATCGTAAGGATAGATCAATAAAAAAGTAGTGGACAACCTTTTTAACTTCACACAAGTGTATAAAAAATAGCCAGCTTTTCATCAGAAAAAAACTTGACAGATTTTCATCCATACTGTAACCATCCGTATACCATACACACTTTCATACTTCATTAATTGAAAATGCATACAAGGCCAAATATTGCGTTCTACATTATTAATTTGAATAGATCCTTTAAAAACGAATGCCCTCCAGATGGAATTTCATGACATCTGTCTTTGTTTTGTGCAGCCAATAAAATATATGTATAAAGTGAGTCTCATCCAAAAACGGATGAGACTAGCCCATGTTGCAATTATTTTTTCAATTTTTTTTGCATATGCTGTTAGTCTGTGAGGAAAATCATTCATGTGAACTTAAAGAAGCACTCCTATCAAAGTTTTTATCCTCTTATCAGATTGCAATCATCGTATTTTATGGCACTGTGTACTTACAATTGCTCATTTTGCCTTTCTTTCCAGATAATTCTCTTTTCTCTGCTCTATGTAGAAAAAGGAAGTCTCTTGTCCCTGCATTTATTATTCCCCCTTTTCATCTCCTAACCCAGCCCCTTCCCTTGCCAGGGACTTTTGCAGTGATTCATGTGTCATACAGGGAAAAAACTGACCTCCTGTTTCTATAGTGGGGAAAATAAGCATTTGATACACTAGAGATTTTGCAAGATTTCTCACCTACAAAGAATGGAGAGGTCTGTAATTTTTATCGTAGGTACAATTTAACTGTGACAGACAGAATCTTAAAAAAAAAAGAAAATGACATTGTGTGATTTTTACATAATTAATTTGCATATTATCATATGAAATAAGTATTTGAAACAGTAGAAAACCAGAACTTAATATTTGGTACAGAAACCTTTTTCGCAATTACAGAGGTCAGACGTTTCCTGTAGTTCTTGGCACACACTGCAGCAGGACTTTTGGCCCACTACTCCATACAGATCTTCTCCAGATCTTTCAGGTTTCGAGGCTGTCGCTGGGCAACATTGAGTTTCAGCTCCCTCCAAAGATTTTCTATTGGGCTCAGGTCTGGAGACTGGTTAGGCCACTTCAGGACCGTAAAATGCTTGTTACGGAGCCACTTCCTTAGTTACCCTTGCTATGTGTTTTGGGTCATTGTCATGCTGGAAAACCCAGCCACAACCCATCTTCTATGCTCTTAATGAGGAAAGGAGTTTGCTGGCCAAAATCTCGCTATACATGACCCCAGTCCACCCTCCCCTCAATACGTTGCAGTCATCCTGTCCCCTTTGCAGAAAAGCACCCTCAATTTATGATGTATTCACCCACATGTTTCATGGTTGCAACGGTGTTCTTGAGTTTGTACTCATCCTTCTTCTTCCTCCAAACACGGCAAGTGGAGTTCGTACCAAAAAGTTCTATTTGGAATTCATCTGACCAAATTACTTTTTCCCATGCCTCCTCTGAATCATCCACATGGTAATTGGCGAACGTCAAATGGGCCTGGATATGTGCTGGCATGAGCAGGGGCACCATGTGTGCCCTTCAGGATTTTAATCCATGATGGCGTAGTGCAGTGATGACGAACCTTTCTGAGACCGAGTGCCCAAACTGCAACCTAAAACCCAATTTTTTATGACGAAGTGCCACCAGGGCAATTTTGTATGATGAAAATGTGTAGGGGCTGTCTCAAGGTGCTGCAGCGCTGCCCTCATTCAAAGTGAATGAGAACTACTCAGCAGCGCTGCACAGGAGAGTCCGCAGCTGCCAACTCTCTTCCCTGTACAGCGCTTGCCATCCCTAAACCCTGATGATCAATTCTATTATGTAAACAATTCATTGATTTTAAACTTACCTTTGCAGTCTTCTCTTCTGTTCAGCAGGGGGGCTTCAAGCTCATGCGTGCTTATCACACAGTGACACTGAGCCACTCACACTGCCCTTTCCAGACACTGAAGTTGGATTGATCTTTATGGGAAAAAATGCAGAATATTAGAGATAGATAGATAGATAGATAGATAGATAGATAGATGTGTAAAAAATAGGAACAGCACAAAACACCTTAGAGCAGTGCACACTTCTCCAGACACCTCACTGTCCTTTGATAATAGCAAAAAAAAAAAAGAAAAAGCAGTACCAAAATAGTAGTGGTGTGAACTGTTTAATAGCCTAGTGGCGTGGCGACGTTTCCGATACGGCAATCCTTTCTCAAGCAATGAGTCTGTTACAAACACACAGTCTTATAGGGAGTACACACAATGAACATTAAAAATAAAATCATACATTATTCATAAATTGCTAAGTGCTGCACCATGCATGAAACTTTCCATATACACACATGGTTTTATAATAATCTTTATTTTTATATAGCGCTAACATATTCCACAGCGCTTCACAGTTTGCACACATTACCATCACTGTCCCCGATGGGGATCACAGTCTAAATTCCCTATTAGTATGTCTTTAGAATGTGGGAGGAAACCGGAGTACCCAGAGGAAACCCACACAAACACGGGGAGAACATATAAACTCCTTGCAGATGTTGTCCTTGGTGGGATGTGAACCCAGGACCCCAGTGCTGCAAGGCTGCAGCACTAACCACCGAGCCACCGTGCCGCCTTGGTTTTCAAGTATCTATATAACAACTATAAGGTGAAATACAGTGCCATAAAGTGCTGATTGCATTTTAAATTAAAAATTCTCACATGTGTGTAATCTTATTTCAGGAACATGTGCACTCACATCATAAAGCTCCTCCATGGCCGCCACTACTTGTCAGCAAGCCCAATGCTTCACTGTACATGTCTGTGTCAAAAAGACTACATATCCCACAATCCTTTGCGTGCCCGCACATGTGCAGTAGCGCAATAAGGCTAGCGGTGCCATTTTACTCATGGCATATACAAGAAGTGGTCATATAATGCATTTCCGGAATATCCAGAGACAATCCTATAATAAGGAGGACCCTATACCCCACAGCATAAAAACACAATTAGGAGCACATTAGTTTTATGGCAAAAAAAGAGGTAATCGAAACATGCATAGTGGTCTTTCTCTGATAAGAAAAATCGATGAAAAATACATCTTCAAGACTCTTCATTCATGTATAGATATTTCTTTCAGCTTATTCCATGGGCCACAACATAGATATAAACATTTGTGAACAGTAAGCAAGGCGGTTCCATCCCACTAATTTTTCATTGATATACACTCACTGGCCACTTTATTAGGTACACCATGCTAGTAAGGGGTTGGACCCCCTTTTGCCTTCAGAACTGCCTCAATTCTTCATGGCAGAGATTCAACAAGGTGCTGGAAGCATTCCTCAGAGATTTTGGACCATATTGACATGATGGCATCACACAGTTGGCGCAGATTTGTCGGCTGCACATCCCTGATGCGAATCTCCCGTTCCACCACATCCCAAAGATGCTCTATTGGATTGAGATCTGGTGACTGAGGAGGCCATTTGAGTACAGTGAACTCATTGTCATGTTCAAGAAACCAATCTGAGATGATTCGAGCTTTATGACATGGCGCATTATCCTGCTGAAAGTAGCCATCAGATGTTGGGTACATTGTGGTCATAAAGGGATGGACATGGTCAGCAACAATACTCAGGTAGGCTGTGGCGTTGCAACGATGCTCAATTGGTACCAAGGGGCCCAAAGAGTGCCCAGAAAAAATTCCCAACACCATGACACCACCACCACCAGCCTGAACCGTTGATACAAGGCAGGATGGATCCATGCTTTCATGTTGTTTACGCCAAATTCTGACCCTACCATCCGAATGTCGCAGCAGAAATCGAGACTCATCAGACCAGGCAACGTTTTTCCAATCTTCTACTGTCCAATTTCGATGAGCTTGTGCAAATTGTAGCCTCAGTTTCCTGTTCTTAGCTGAGAGGAGTGGTACCCAGTGTGGTCTTCTGCTGCTGTAGCCCATCTGCCTCAAAGTTCGACGCACTGTGCGTTCAGAGATGCTCTTCTGCCTACCTTGGTTGTAACGGGTGGCAATTTGAGTCACTGTTGCCTTTCTATCAGCTCGAACCAGTCTGCCCATTCTCCTCTGACCTCTGGCATCAACATGGCATTTCCGGCCACAGAACTGCCGCTCACTGGATTTTTTTTCTTTTTCGGACCATTCTCTGTAAACCCTAGAGATGGTTGTGCGTGAAAATCCCAGTAGATCAGCAGTTTCTGAAATACTCAGACCAGCCCTTCTGGCACCAACAATCATGCCACGTTCAAAGGCACTCAAATCACCTTTCTTCCCCATACTGATGCTCGGTTTGAACTGCAGGAGATTGTCTTGACCATGTCTACATGCCTAAATGCACTGAGTTGCCGCCATGTGATTGGCTGATTAGAAATTAAGTCTTAACACACAGTTGGACAGGTGTACCTAATAAAGTGGCCAGTGAGTGTATATGCAGGTTCACAAATAGAATATAGCCCACAGGAACCGCAAACATGAGAGACCTAAGAGAGCTATACAGTTGAAACCACAAACATTGAGTTTCTATCCACATTATCAAACTGTAAATCCCCTCATTATATGGGGCAGATAATCTATAAATTATCAGTGGAAATGCTCAAGTGGAAAAATACAGATACTTATCATGTCATCCACCAGTTGCCTTATTGCCTATAACGCCTCTATGCGTTTCGCCCCATCTGGGCTCATCAGGAGGCCCAATCTTGACTAGTGTCCTGATGTGGTCTAGTGGCTGGATTGCCACGATATCCCTCCATTTAAAGATACCGCCACAGCGTGCGCCAGCCCCGGACACTGTGTGGGGACACGCACCCTGTCCTATGTGCGCAGGTCTCACCCAAGTACCATGCTCGCGCCCATCTCTCTCATGCGCATACCCGCTCTCGTGCGCATTCCGGTTGCCGCCCGGAGCCATGACGCGATGCTCCCAATACACCATCAAAGCGCGCCTCTCACCGGCGGAGGTCTCGCGCTGATCACGCGTATCCTCCCTAACCACAGCCAAGACTGTCTCAATGTTTCTGGGTTAGAAGGTGCTCCTCTCACTGCGCATGCTCCAGATGGGATACAATGTTGACACTGTATTCATGACAAGGGCACAAGATGCAAATATAATGTGGTGACAAAAGAGATCAATACGCATATTCCCCAGATATAAACAGTCTCAGTGACAGTCGAATATTTTATGCGCTAACTCATGATGCCACCATACTACAAAGTGCCTCTGATCCACAAAACAATTTTAAAGATATATAGGAATATACAGAGGACACAAACTCAAGATGCCATTAAGGGATCCAATGTACATATGTAACTAAAAGGTGCATATTACGTTTACATCAGTGTGTACTTAACATATATTCATATAATCTTGATAATATAAAGGACCTGGAGATTGTCACCTTACCTCCACAATCCACATGGAGCATCATTATAGATGATTAATATCATACATTCCACACAATTTAATGTTTATCTAAATGGCTCCATATTACATTACAGGGTACCCATTCCCATGCGGTATAGAGGGAAAAGAATATCAAAGGATGCCACATGGTAGATCCATGAAGGTCTTACAAGTAGACCATACCTAGAATTGAAACGTAATCCAGTCTCCATTCATGGTCATAGTTGAAACTTCTATCAGAGGTTGGGGTGGCAGTCATTAATAATACTAGAGAGGCCTATCTCGCTTACAGAAAGCAGGCAAAAGACAGTTGTTCATTGATCCCCTTTGGCTCAAGACTCTCCATCCTAAAAATCCATTCACATTCCCTCTTTAGGATAGTTTTGTCCGTGTTCCCCCCATGGGGGTTCACATTTACCACTTCAATGATCGTAAACTTATCATCAGTCAGGGAATTATTATGAACCCGTTGCATATGCTTAGCGAGTGGGGTATCCCTTCCATTTCTAATGTCCCCCATATGCTCCCCCACCCTTCTTCTAAAGTCTCTTTTTGTCTTGCCTATATGTTAAGTACACACTGATGTAAACGTCATATGCATCTTTTGGTTACATATGTACATTGGATCCCCTAATGGCTTCTTGAGTTTGTGTCCTCTGCTTTGATGACGTATTGGGAGCATCGCGTCATGTCTCCGGGCGGCAACCAGAATGCGCGCGAGAGCAGGTATGCGCATGAGAGAGATGGGCGCGAGCATGGTACTTGGGTGAGACCTGCGCACATAGGACAGGGGGCGTGTCCCCACACAGCGTCCGGGGCTGGCGCACGCTGTGGCGGTATCTTTAAATGGAGGGATATCGTGGCAATCCAGCCACTAGACCACATCAGGACACTAGTCAAAATCGGGCCTCCTGATGAGCCCAGATGGGGCGAAACGCATAGAGGCGATATAGGCAATATGGCAACTGGTGGATGACATGATAAGTATCTGTATTTTTCCACTTGAGCATTTCCACTGATAATTTATAGATTATCTGCCCCATATAATGAGGGGATTTACAGTTTGATAATGTGGATAGAAACTCAATGTTTGTGGTCTCAACTGTATAGCTCTCTTAGGTCTCTCATAGTTGCGGTTCCTGTGGGCTATATTCTATTTGTGAACCTGCATATACACTCACTGGCCACTTTATTAGGTACACCATGCTAGTAACGGGTTGGACCCCCTTTTGCCTTCAGAACTGCCTCAATTCTTCGTGGCAGAGATTCAACAAGGTGCTGGAAGCATTCCTCAGAGATTTTGGACCATATTGACATGATGGCATCACACAGTTGGCGCAGATTTGTCGGCTGCACATCCCTGATGCGAATCTCCCGTTCCACCACATCCCAAAGATGCTCTATTGGATTGAGATCTGGTGACTGAGGAGGCCATTTGAGTACAGTGAACTCATTGTCATGTTCAAGAAACCAATCTGAGATGATTCGAGCTTTATGACATGGCGCATTATCCTGCTGAAAGTAGCCATCAGATGTTGGGTACATTGTGGTCATAAAGGGATGGACATGGTCAGCAACAATACTCAGGTAGGCTGTGGCGTTGCAACGATGCTCAATTGGTACCAAGGGGCCCAAAGAGTGCCAAGAAAAAATTCCCCACACCATGACACCACCACCACCAGCCTGAACCGTTGATACAAGGCTGGATGGATCCATGCTTTCATGTTGTTTACGCCAAATTCTGACCCTACCATCCGAATGTCGCAGCAGAAATCGAGACTCATCAGACCAGGCAACGTTTTTCCAATCTTCTACTGTCCAATTTCGATGAGCTTGTGCAAATTGTAGCCTCAGTTTCCTGTTCTTAGCTGAGAGGAGTGGTACCCAGTGTGGTCTTCTGCTGCTGTAGCCCATCTGCCTCAAAGTTCGACGCAGTGTGCGTTCAGAGATGCTCTTCTGCCTACCTTGGTTGTAACGGGTTGCAATTTGAGTCACTGTTGCCTTTCTATCAGCTCGAACCAGTATGCCCATTCTCCTCTGACCTCTGGCATCAACAAGGCATTTCCGGCCACAGAACTGCCGCTCACTGGATTTTTTTTCTTTTTCGGACCATTCTCTGTAAACCCTAGAGATAGTTGTGCGTGAAAATCCCAGTAGATCAGCAGTTTCTGAAATACTCAGACCAGCCCTTCTGGCACCAACAATCATGCCACGTTCAAAGGCACTCAAATCACCTTTCTTCCCCATACTGATGCTCGGTTTGAACTGCAGGAGATTGTCTTGACCATGTCTACATGCCTAAATGCACTGAGTTGCCGCCATGTGATTGGCTGATTAGAAATTAAGTCTTAACACACAGTTGGACAGGTGTACCTAATAAAGTGGCCAGTGAGTGTATATCAATGAAAAATTAGTGGGATGGAACCGCCTTGCTTACTGTTCACAAATGTTTATATCTATGTTGTGGCCCATGGAATAAGCTGAAAGAAATATCTATACATGAATGAAGAGTCTTGAAGATGTATTTTTCATCGATTTTTCTTATCAGAGAAAGACCACTATGCATGTTTCGATTACCACTTTTTTTTGCCATAAAACTAATGTGTTCCTAATTGTGTTTTTATGCTGTGGGGTATAGGGTCCTCCTTATTATCGGATTGTCTCTGTTATTGACAGGGGTCCCCTTAGTATAGGGGAAGGGAACCCTTAGTGGCGGTAGGGTACAACAGGGCCCCTAGGGATAGCCACCGTTGAGCGGGGGCGCCACAACATTCCCCCCTAGGGTGCCAACCTCCTCGGAAAGGAAGGAGCAAGTAATAGATATCAATAGGGACACCTAGGTCAACCCCCACACACATATGGTTTTATTTTTTGGACACTTTTTCTGGTTTTTGCTTTGTGTTTTTGTGGTACCCCAATGGGTCTTTTAACAATAAAGTATATCTGGTTTATAGGGTTTTTTTTATATGATTTTCACCAGGTTAATAGCCACTAAAATGCCTCTATGGGGGGACCAAATCATAAGAGCTACTCGTATGGAAGGAAAGGAACTATGCCCAATATGGTGTCACTAAGCAGGCCGAACCCCGCTATATATAGCAAGATGCCCCCCGCTGTATGTGCAGAAACGAGGCTACAAAGGGTATCAGCCCCCGAGCCCCATGCACACATGACACCCCCATATCACTCCACGTTCGCTCTCCAATCACAGTATACCCCCAACCTGAGCATAATGGTCTAAAACCAACATGAAATTTATTATCCAAATAAGAATTTTATTATTTTTTTGGAATATTTTTTTAGAAAACTTTTTCTTCCAGATATTAATTCATACAACTATAAACACCGACTTGTGCAGTGAAAAATAGAGAACATTCTCCAACACAATAACCAATGTGAATGCATCCCCTCCATAAGATCCAAATCTGTGAAAAAATAAAAATAAAAACATTATTAATAAAAATATAAACTGACATAAAATACAAAGACAAAAGCAGGATTAGAAAGTCATTGTATGTCTCAGCTTTACATGATCTTATTCGTTTTAAAGTCCACATTGAGACCATTTGGTCTCAATGTGTTCAACTTCATAATCTACTCAAGTTCCTTTCTTTTGAGTAGATGCACCCGAGCACCTCCTCTCCTCATTGCTGGTACCGCATCAATTATGCGGAAGCGGAGTTGTTTTTCTGTATGTGATTTCTCTACAAAGTGTTTGGAAACTGGTAGATCCATACGTTTCTTCCTGATGGTACATCGGTGCAGATTTATTCTCGTTTTGGAATCACGCGTTGTCTCACCGATGTACCACAGGCGACACGGACACTGTAGAAGGTAGATTGCAAAGTCTGAATCACACGTCAAGAAATGTTTTATTTTAAATTGTTCATTAGTAACTGGATGTTGGAAATTAGACCCTTTTAACATAAGACAGCAGTTCACACAGGACAGACAGGGAAAACATCCCTTTCTGTCACTTCCCGTCAATGACATTTGACTTGATTTTTTAAAAGGGCCTATGTCAGCTTTGACCAAAGTGGATGCAATTGTCCTACTGCGTTTATATGAAAATAACGGGGGATTCAAAAATTCTTTTACTTGAGGTTGACATTTACCCAGCATGCCCCAATGTTTTTTTAACACAGACCCAATCTGGGTGCTTTCCTCACAAAGCGTAGTTGACAATGGGATACGATCAAGAGTTTTTTTTCTCTTTTACCCCATGCAACATAACATCCCTATCCATGTTATCAACCTTATTTTGATGTTTATTTAAAAGGCTTTTAGGGTAACCCCTCTCCGTAAATTTATTCAAGATTTTTTCTCTTTACTCGCATTATCTGATGTAATGGGATACCCCCCAGCGTCTTTCTAGGGTGCTGACAAATATACAATAATAAATCATTTTTGTCAGTGGCTTTTGTAAACAGTCGTGAAGTCAACTTATCATTCTCAAGTTGAATATTAATGCAGAAAAAATAAATGCAGAATATTAGATAGATAGATAGATAGATAGATAGATTTTAGCATGGAATGCAAGCAGATTCCACGCTGAAATCCACTGCTACATTTCACAGTGTGACTATCTCTAATCACTTACTGTATCTGGCAGCTGCTGACTTCTGAATCCTGGCCTGGAGATGGCTGGCTTGTGGATAGCACTTGGCAAGAATGGCAGGCTAGGAGGCTTCACCGTGATCTGAAAAAGTATAAATATTTGCTACGGCTCTAAATTTGCCCAAAAAAAAAAAAATATATATATATATATATATATATATATATATATACAGTGGGGCAAAAAAGTATTTAGTCAGTCAGCAATAGTGCAAGTTCCACCACTTAAAAAGATGAGAGGCGTCTGTAATTTACATCATAGGTAGACCTCAACTATGGGAGACAAACTGAGAAAAAAAAATCCAGAAAATCACATTGTCTGTTTTTTTTTCATTTTATTTGCATATTATGGTGGAAAATAAGTATTTGGTCAGAAACAAGCAATCAAGATTTCTGGCTCTCACAGACCTGTAACTTCTTCTTTAAGAGTCTCCTCTTTCCTCCACTCATTACCTGTAGTAATGGCACCTGTTTAAACTTGTTATCAGTATAAAAAGACACCTGTGCACACCCTCAAACAGTCTGACTCCAAACTCCACTATGGTGAAGACCAAAGAGCTGTCAAAGGACACCAGAAACAAAATTGTAGCCCTGCACCAGGCTGGGAAGACTGAATCTGCAATAGCCAACCAGCTTGGAGTGAAGAAATCAACCGTGGGAGCAATAATTAGAAGATGGAAGACATACAAGACCACTGATAATCTCCCTCGATCTGGTGCTCCACGCAAAATCCCACCCCGTGGGGTCAGAATGATCACAAGAACGGTGAGCAAAAATCCCAGAACCACGCGGGGGGACCTAGTGAATGAACTGTAGAGAGCTGGGACCAATGTAACAAGGCCTACCATAAGTAACACACTACGCCACCATGGACTCAGATCCTGCAGTGCCAGACGTGTCCCACTGCTTAAGCCTGTACATGTCCGGGCCCATCTGAAGTTTGCTAGAGAGCATTTGGATGATCCAGAGGAGTTTTGGGAGAATGTCCTATGGTCTGATGAAACCAAACTGGAACTGTTTGGTAGAAACACAACTTGTCGTGTTTGGAGGAAAAAGAATACTGAGTTGCATCCATCAAACACCATACCTACTGTAAAGCATGGTGGTGGAAACATCATGCTTTGGGGCTGTTTCTCTGCAAAGGGGCCAGGACGACTGATCCGTGTACATGAAAGAATGAATGGGGCCATGTATCGTGAGATTTTGAGTGCAAACCTCCTTCCATCAGCAAGGGCATTGAATATGAAACGTGGCTGGGTCTTTCAACATGACAATGATCCAAAGCACACCGCCAGGGCAACGAAGGAGTGGCTTCGTAAGAAGCATTTCAAGGTCCTGGAGTGGCCTAGCCAGTCTCCAGATCTCAACCCTATAGAAAACCTTTGGAGGGAGTTGAAAGTCCGTGTTGCCAAGCGAAAAGCCAAAAACATCACTGCTCTAGAGGAGATCTGCATGGAGGAATAGGCCAACATACCAACAACAGTGTGTGGCAACCTTGTGAAGACTTACAGAAAACGTTTGACCTCTGTCATTGCCAACAAAGGATATATCACAAAGTATTGAGATGTAATTTTGTTTCTGACCAAATACTTATTTTCCACCATAATATGCAAATAAAATGAAAAAAAACCCAGACAATGTGATTTTCTGGATTTTTTTTTCTCAGTTTGTCTCCCATAGTTGAGGTCTACCTATGATGTAAATTACAGACGCCTCTCATCTTTTTAAGTGGTGGAACTTGCACTATTGCTGACTGACTAAATACTTTTTTGCCCCACTGTATATATAAAAAAAATCGCTGGCGGTCCAGGTGCTGAGATTGCAAACAGCCGCCAAACTAACGACAGGTACACACTTTATCTTTTAATTACTGTGCTCACCACCTGCCCAATTAGAATGGTCCCATAGCCAGTAGTTATGTTCCCATCCTGATCCCCTTCTTGTAGTAATATGCCCCATCATTGTCCCCTTCTTTTAGCAATGTGAGCCATCATGATCCCCTTCATGTAGAAATATGCCCCATCATGATCCCCTTCATGTAGAAATATGCCCCATCATGATTCCCTTCATGTAGAAATATGCCCCATCGTGATCCCCTTCATGTAGAAATATGCCCCATCATGATTCCCTTCATGTAGAAACATGCCCCATCATAATCCCCTTCATGTAGAAATATGCCCCATCATGATCCCCTTCATGTAGAAATATGCCCCATCGTGATCCCCTTCATGTAGAAATATGCCCCATCGTGATCCCCTTCATGTAGAAATATGCCCCATCATGATTTCCTTCATGTAGAAACATGCCCCATCATAATCCCCTTCATGTAGAAATATGCCCCATCATAATCCCCTTCATGTAGAAATATGCCCCATCATGATCCCCTTCATGTAGAAATATGCCCCATCATGATCCCCTTCATGTAGAAATATGCCCCATCGTGATCCCCTTCATGTAGAAATATTCCCCATCATGACTCCCTTCATGTAGAAACATGCCCCATCATAATCCCCTTCATGTAGAAATATGCCCCATCATGATCCCCTTCATGTAGAAATATGCCCCATCGTGATCCCCTTCATGTAGAAATATGCCCCATCATGATTTCCTTCATGTAGAAACATGCCCCATCATAATCCCCTTCATGTAGAAATATGCCCCATCATGATCCCCTTCATGTAGAAATATGCCCCATCATGATCCCCTTCATGTAGAAATATGCCCCATCATGATCCCCTTCATGTAGAAATATGCCCCATCATGATCCCCTTCATGTAGAAATATGCCCCATCATGATCCCCTTCATGTAGAAATATTCCCCATCATGATTCCCTTCATGTAGAAACATGCCCCATCATAATCCCCTTCATGTAGAAATATGCCCCATCATGATCCCCTTCATGTAGAAATATGCCCCATCGTGATCCCCTTCATGTAGAAATATGCCCCATCATGATTTCCTTCATGTAGAAACATGCCCCATCATAATCCCCTTCATGTAGAAATATGCCCCATCATGATCCCCTTCATGTAGAAACATGCCCCATCATAATCCCCTTCATGTAGAAATATGCCCCATCATGATCCCCTTCATGCAGAAATATGCCCCATCGTGATCCCCTTCATGTAGAAATATGCCCCATCGTGATCCCCTTCATGTAGAAATATGCCCCATCATAATCCCCTTCATGCAGAAATATGCCCCATCATGTTCCCCCATCATGCAGAAATATGCCCCATCATGATCCCCTTCTTGTAGAAATTGCCCATTCCACCACCTCCATCATTTCCTCCTCCCCATCATTGCCCTTTCACCCACCACCATCGTTGCCCTCTACCCATCACTCCCATCATTGTCCCTCTCCCCATCACCGCCATCATTGGCCCTCTCCCCATTACCCCCATCATTAGCCCTCTCCCCATTACTGGCACTCTCCCCATCACTCCCATCATTGTCCCTCTCCCCATCACTGGCCCTCTCCCCATCACTCCCATCATTGTCCCTCTCCCCATCACCACCATCATTGGCCATCTCCCCATCAGTGGCTTTCTCCCTATCACTCCCATCACTGGCCCTCTCCACACACACAGGGCCACACTCACCACACAATCTCACCACACACACAAACAGCGGCCACAGTCACCTCTCTGCGCGCCGGCAGCTTGCTTCCTGTCACTTCCTCACACACATTGAGAGGCGCGGCCGCAGCTGGATGACATCATCATTCAGCTCCGCGGCCGCACCGCTCAATGTGTGTGAGGAAGCTGCAGCTCTGAACAGTGAGGCGAGGCCGCGTGCCCGCTGAGAGGGCTCTGCGTGCCCTGTCTGGCACGCGTGCCATAGGTTCACCATCACTGGCGTAGTGTGTTACTAACAGTAATTTTTGAGACTGAGGTCCCAGCTCTCTTCAGGTCATTGACTAGGTCCTCCCTTGTAGTTCTGTTCTGATTCCTGACCTTTCTCAGAATTATCCTTACCCCACAAGGTAAGATCTTGCATGGAGCCACAGACTGAGGAAGATTGACAGTCATCTTGTATTTTTTCCATTTTCTAATAAATATCCCAACAGTTGTTGCCTTCTCACCAAGCTGCTTCTCTCTTATTCTGCATCCCATCCCAACCTTGTGCAGGTCTACAATTTTGTCCCTGGTGTCAGACAGCTCTTTGGTCTTGGCCATGGTGGAGAAGTTGGTGTGTGATTGATTGATTGAGTGTGTGGACAGGTGTCTTTTACACAGGTAACAAGTTCAAACACGTAATGAGTGCAGAGTAGGAGGGCTTCTTAAAGAAAAATTAACAGGTCTGTGATTGCAATAAAATGCAATGTAATTATTTAAAAATTATACAATGTGATTTTCTTTTTTTTATTTTTAGATTCTGTCTCTCATAGTTGAAGTGTACCTACGATAAAAATTACAGACCTCTCCATTCTTTGTAGGTGGGAAAACTTGCAAAATTGGCAGTGTATCAAACACTTATTTTTCCCACTGTACATAGTGCTTAGAAGGATTCAGCTAGTCAGTTTTTAATCATGTGATGTCATAGATATAATGGAAAAGAGAAGAATTAGCTGGGTAGAAAGGGAAAATAAGCAATTGTAAGTATACAGTTATACAGTGCTATATAATATAATGACTGCAATATATTAAGAGGATACAAATTTTGAAGGCAGCACTTCTCTAGTCACTGATTAACACTGGTCCATGAACTGTCCGTGTTTGGTCTGTTTTCCACTCCTGTATTGAAAATACTGTGAGGGATTGACACACTCAGCTGCTTCCCAAGTTAGACAAAGGAACATTTCTTATAGTAAATCACCTGCTGGTTTATTATGGACAGCATAGACTATATCAGGGATCAGTAAAATAACCAGAACCTTTCTGGCATAATGGTAAAAAAAAAGATAACATAAGACAAAGTCTACTTGTCTGAGGGATTCGCCTGCTCATACCACCAGGTGTACTCAGCTCTGCCTGGAGCCACCCCACCACACACTGACTCTCAAGTCAAGCTATTTAAGCCAGACCATGTGATGCCATGTGATAAACACATGACCGTGATGTCAACCCAGGTCCTGTCAGTACACCTGCAGGTATCGGCTCTGCAGGTGGAGATATGGTGGGAACCCTCCCACCCACTCTGTGGATGCCCACATAAAACCAGCCCATGTCTGCAACTTTAATTTAATCCTCTCAACACATCGAGTGCTGGAAGAAAATATCCTGGTTTCACATCACTGACGCCATTATGCGCAGTGACACATATCTCCCCTCATACACTGTGCCAGTGACTCTGTCACAATACGTTCAGGTGATCGTAACCTAACTGGAATACACAGTCAAATAAAAATCAGAGGTTTGCAAGAAGAATGTTTTGATTGTCATGATTTTCTGAAAGCTGCAGCTTTTTTTTCCCTTTTCGGTCGATGAACCTGTGTGGGGACCCTTTTTGTGTGGTAAGCTCTTGATCTGTTTTTTGAGCTTTTTATTGCATAATTGTGGTGGAAGTATAAGCAATTTTGGCTTTTGAAGAGTGAGACGACTCTTGGTAAACTTGTTAATTGTCTGATGAAGAGGTTGTGAGCGCTGCAGCCTTTTCCGCTCCGTTTACCTGCATGTTGTCTACATTGCGGCGGTGCTGTTGGGTTTTGCAGGTTTCTTCAGTTGAAGTGAATGGATTTTCAAAATGCTAAGAATTCTTAAAAAAAATTAAAATTCAAATAATGTATCACTCTGTCCTCACAATAGGTCTCATCTATCCAGGTTGGCTCTTGCTATGAAATACTGCATATTTTTTTCCGCAAATTACGTTAATCCGGTGCATTCCTGTACAGCCTTGTTATATTATTAACAAAAGACCATTTTGTCCTCAAGGCCATGTACACAAAATCTCATTAAATAAAAGAATTAATGAGTTATAGCATATTCATTATCATTTATATTGCCACTTGTAGTTTAGCCAACCTAAGTTACCATAGCAGCAGTATTTTATAAGATGACTGATGGGTATGTCTCCATATTAAAGCTACTTGGGGTCATACACCCTTCTGTTACATTGATTATGGTACATTTCTAAAGTGTATTAAGAGTATGGTCCTCTGCCAAGATAATCACTGCTGCCCACATTATAGACACTGTGCCCATGTGAGCACACAGCCCTTTAGCCACCGTACAAACACTATTGTGGTTAGCAAATCTGCTGGCAACTAGTGAGTGCACCTGAATCGCCTCCAGAGACCACAGCACTTAGGCCTTTGAGATGTCTTCCTTATGCTGCATTTTTCAGGTGTCTTTTGTGCAATATTTTTTGTAAGGGAAAATGTGTAGCTCTTTACAGCTCTGTAATATTGCATCTGATGGAGTGCAGCATGATTCACTTCCTATGGCCAGGGTCACACTTGCGAGAAACTCGCACGAGTCTCGCGTCTCAATACCCGGCACTGCCGCGAACACTCGGGCCCGGACTGTGCGGCTGCATGTATTTCTAGGCAGCTGAGCGCTTCGGTCCAAGTGCCAGCGGCAGTGCGAGGTTTTGAGACTCGTACAAGTTTCTTGCAAGTGAGACCCCGGCCTTTCACTCAGATTCATATGTAATCCAACATGATAAAAACCCTTGTGCGTCTATATGAAATTGCAGCAATAGGGAGGTACTGTAGCATTCTATTGAAGTGTATCCATGTAGTTTTACAGCTCCATATAACCCAGTGGTCGTACAGAGGTAGTCACGTACATATGCCATTAGTCAGTATCTGAAAACTTCTATTTTGCTGATTCTGGGTTAGTTGAGTGACATGCATCATTCATTGGTAAGTGAGGAAGAAATCAGACCCATTTCCAATTGTTTTGTCTGATTTTTTCAACTTGTCTTGACTAGAGTTGAGCGAATTTTTCAAAATTCGGTCCCAATTACGATCCGCGGCGAATATTGTATTTGCAATATTCGCCGAACACAGCCGAATGTCATTGGAGACAATGGGAGTAGAAATGAATGAATATGTTGAAAAGCATACCAATATGGCACGAATATGGCAAATTCAGATTCGGCGACCAATTCCGAAAATATTCACTCAACTTTAGTCTTGACTCTTGCTGTTATTGCCCTACCCATTATAGTTAACAACAAAAAGTATTTTGCTGATGTAGTTGAATGTAACAAGCGGCTCCAGTCTGGATGGTATTCACTGATGACATAGACAGAGTTTCCATATAAATCTTTATACATGGCAGTATTTTACATTTTTTTTCTTAATAATAATCTGACAATTATACAAATCCATTTTAGCAAAATCTATCTATGCTGCTTTTTAGAGCTACCGCAGCTATCTCTCCAGATTATCCCATGAGTCAATACATAAACTTCCTTCTCTATATCTTCCACACTAGGTTGTCATCTCACAATCCATTGCTATTACAGGGCGACCTTGTCCAGTCCCTAGCAGTCTCAGGACTACCAATAGCTCTGCTCCACCTTTGTTCCCAACTATGTTCCTGTTTGGGCCTCTCACAGCAGTGCTCACTTCCAGGATAATGCTTCTGTCATACTTTATGGTGGAATTAGCTTTCTGTCTGGCAGATGCTCACTGTGCTGAAACTACAGATCTACCAATCTACTACGCCTCTACAGCCCCTTGTATTGCTGAAGCCCCTCCCTGAGCATCCCACTAATTGCCAACCGTTTCCTCCCCAAATCTCCTTCAGCCATCATAGTTTTTCATATCATATGTTATTAAACAATGCTGCAATTGAAAATTGTATTCACATGACAAATACATTGTCCCTATTCCACCACTCAACATGTCTTTGACGCAGTGAGTAATAATTAAACTATCCAATCTGGGGCATGGACGTTCTGAGCTGTCGGTATTGTGATTGACAGCTCAGCTGTCCAATCTGGGGCTGGGGAGTACTGAGCTGTCAGTGTTTTGAGTGACAGTCCAGCCATCCAATCAGAGCCGGGTCATGCTGGTTTTCTCCAGGTTTCTCTTATCCTTGGTTATTACCTGGCTATTTAGCTGTCTGTCTGTGCCTGATTGCTGAAGGTTATTGTGGCGCCCCTGAGGCTCAGTCGCCACAGAGGTACTGAACCTCCTCTTGAGGTGTAGTATCCCACCATCCAGGTAAGGTGGAGACTCCCAACCACGCTCCAACACCTGCACCCCACACCACAAAGTAGTGTAGCAAAGCACCTTCAGCGGCTCCCTGCTTGGAGTATAGCAAAGCACCCATTGGTGGCTCCCTGCTTGGAACACGGAACGTGCTGGGAGGTGGGTGGAGTTAGTTGACATTACAAGGAGCGGGAAGAGTTTAGGAGTGAGAGGTCAGTTGGTTAGAGAGCTGGAGAGAAGAAGATCCCCGGAAAGAGGGATAGATGGAAGGAAGTGCTGCAGCAGATCCCAGTGACCTGGGTCTGCTGGCACGGGAAAGGAAGAGAGAGAGCAACAAAGACTGAAAGCCTGATTCTCCAAAGAAAGAAAAGATTAGTACGGAACGTGAGGAGTAAAAGAGAACAGAGGACGTGGGTTAGAGCAGAACCCTTCCTAGAAGTTCTAAGCGCAAGGCCGGGGCCCAGTCCCCGAGGTTGTATGGATACTAATGGTCCTGCAGCAGACACCGGAGGAATAGAAGTAGTGACCACTTTATTCCCACACAAGACTTGGGGGCACAACAGCCACTGGATAGTGAGCCGGGACTTAGTAGCAAGGAGTCCCCGAAGCAGGCTACAGCTGTCTGCCATACAAGTAGAGTTCATAGGAACATCGGACAGGAGGAACTCCAGTGTAACTCAGTACTAGGAGTACTTCATCTAAAGGCGCTATAGAGGAGACGTTCAGAAAGGCACATGTTGGCGGAGTGTTGGAAGGGAGTACTTCATCTGGCCTGGAGGTTGACTGAGTCCCTGACCCAGAGGACACTGCACGGAGGCAGGCACTTATTCCTGCGCCAACACACCCGGCACTGCTACATCTTGGTGCTCGACATTGCCTCACCTATGCCTTCCCTTGACCTCTACATCTACACTGCCCTGGGACTACAGCTCCACCTGTGGGGAGCTATAACATCTTTGCTGCACCATACCATCAGTCCCAGAGGATCTGTATGCAGCATCGGCTTAACACCTCCCTTGCCGAACCCCACAGGTGGTGTCACGAACTATTCATTTCAACTACATTTCACCATTCAATTCCCCTTTTTGCATTGGGCGCCCAGGGCCATGGACCGGGTCACCGCTGCTGTGACATTCCTATCTGAGAGACCGGCCCGGTACCGAGTGCCCCACAGCCCTGGGAGGGCGACCCATTATAGCTCAAGTAGTATGTGTTTGCTCTGTGCTCTGAGTTTTTATATTCTGATCTTTGTTGCCTGACC
Organism: Dendrobates tinctorius; assembly: GCF_039654945.1. Taxonomy (NCBI): domain Eukaryota; kingdom Metazoa; phylum Chordata; class Amphibia; order Anura; family Dendrobatidae; genus Dendrobates; species Dendrobates tinctorius. The sequence goes on from NW_027361758.1 coordinate 321,006, forward strand.
TTGGATTTGCCTTTGATCAATCATTTACCTAGCCCCTTTGTCTTAATCCGCTACCTGCATGGAATACTGACCTCGGACTATGACCTGACTATGCCTTTGTCTTACCCCTTAGTTTACAACGCGCTCTCTTGGTATCTGACCTTAGACCTCTTGACTACACTGCCTCATAGCTTGTCCTTGATTAGTGACTAGCATCACACACATTAATTATAACATCTTCAGGGGTTGCTGAACACCATTCCACACTCTTAGTTCACAGAAATTGCACTACATAAAATGTTACTTTTATTAATTACTTTAAAATCTTAATAGAAAAAATATACAGAAATAAATCTTTAAAAAATAATAACAATGGGGTAACTAGTAGAAAATTACTAACAGAGTACAATTTAGTGCTATATCCATAAAAAGGCATGGGTTAGGAAAGAGGAATGTAGACACTAAAAGCCTCTATTTCTGTTCTTCTAGCTGTGAAAGTTGGCACCCTATCAGTGCAAATGTCGCCCCGCTCAGGGTAGGCTGTCCATAGTGAGCCCTATGACACACATCAAGTGAAAGATAACACTAATAAAACAAAAGAGAAAAAAACATATTCACAAGTAACCAATTGTGGTTTATTCAGATTATTCAAACCACTATGTCAATTCCTGAGTTTGTACTCCCCCAAAATGTACATGTTATTGCAGCATAATGTTAGAGTAATTGTCCACCACAAGCAATTATTGCTAATATGTCACACAAGCAGAATAGCTAGAGAAATTAGGTATTTCCCTCTGATAAAAGAGTCATATGTTCAATTCCAAAATTGTTTGCCGAGACTCATAATATTAAATTCAAGGCAAAATATGCTTATCTTCAAAAAGTATTAAATAATCTAGTATGTGTGTAGGGAGGAGGACCCCCATAGAGTGTCTGGGCTGGAACCAAGGGGACTGCCATCTGGGTTCCTAGAGAAACGGTACCCGGGGGACAACGGAGGAGAGCGGGTGACTGAAAGTGACAGGTCAGCAAGGGGCGGGGCGAGTATAAAGGGGGCAGGGAGCGCGCCGGGAAGTCAGTTGGTAGTACGCCAGACACAGAGAGAGAGAGACGTGGGGGTGTGACAGAGCCAGAGTGACTGACTGCAACCAGAGGAGAGATCAGCAGCAGAGAGGAGATCTACAGCGGCCTTCAGAGAGGAGGTACCAAGCTTAACGGCAAGAGACTGTCGCCCCTCTCCAAATTGGGCCCACGACCTGCTCACGTTCTCTGCCGCTGCACTCCAGCCCGTTGCGGCCTGCCCAGTACCTCCCACGGCCGCTGACGTGCCACTTCATCCTGTGGTTGCGGCCTGCCCGCTGACGCCCCGCCTCCGCCCTTGGTTGCGGCTTGTTCATCACTGTCCACAGCTGCCATTACCTCGCTGCAGTTGGCAGTTGGGGCCTGCTTCTCGCCTACGGAGAGACTCTTTGCACAGGCCCAGTCTGTGCGCGTGGCCTACCAACCGCCATTCTTCCAGACTACGTCACTACCCTGCTTGGGGGGACTGGAGTCCCCGTGGACTCGCTAACGAACGGGACCCTGCTGTGGCTACAGGGGGTTACAGCAACAAAAGACTTCCTTAGGGCCTGTTGTGCCCCAACTTCTCCTGGGTGCTGAGATGCCTGAAGGCTACCACAGTTTCTCAACAGCTGGGCCCAGCGGCTGCGACACCAAAGCAGCCACATCAGCGACACCAAAGCAGCCATATCAGCGACACCAAAGCAGCCACATCAGTGATACCAAACCAGCCACACCAGCGACACCGAGGGACGTCAGGAAGGATAAGTTGACTTTAGGAAATAAGGACCCGTAGTTGGCCGTTTCGTGGCCCCATAATATCCGGCCTTGCCGGGTCAGTCGCATTCTCGTTTAAAGAAAAGTGTTGTTATTGTTGTTGAGTCCCTGCGAGGACAATTAGTGTTACCCCTTTATGGTTGCTCAGCATAGCCCTAGCGGCTCAAGTTCATAAATGTTACTTTCCAAAACAACACTCAGTCTCGTGTCTCGTCACTGCATCCTGTGAACCTGCTGTTACCTACATGTGCTCCTGATGAACCTATTTAGGGGAGACGCCTTGGGTTTCAGTATACTATTTTGAAAATAAGCCACCAAACTGTCGACTCTTAGAAACTCTAACCACCATTCTTTCTCCCCTTATTCACAATGACCACCACACCATCCCCCATTTATACTATGACCGCCACACTGTCCTAGCTTAAAGGGTTGTTCACATCTCCAAGATCCTATCCCAATATGTAGTAGGTGTAATAATAATATTATAAAATGCCTCCAGTTATAAATGTAGTATAATTCCTCTGATTCGATGTCATTTTCCCCATGCAGTAACTTAGGTAACCATGGTTACGACTAATAACAACTAACTCTTCTTATATCAGTGACCATACCCATGGTTATCCTTTAAGGACAATAACTGTCACATCATATCCCCCTTTGAATGTAGGAGCATGGACCGGGCTAGGGCTACTTCACCTGTCTCTGGGCTAGAACTGTCGGGTCTGTCACCATCTTTGCTGGGGGGAAACCTTTCTGACCTCGACAGACCTGAGCATCTGACTTTAAGGGACGAGTCAATTATAAAAGGAAGGGAGCGCGCGCTTTCGGGGCTTTTGGCAGGAGGAGAGCTGACCCCTAGGGAGAAGGTTGACTCCATCTCCACATGGCCTGAACCAACTTTCAGCCAGACCGCCTTCCCTCCTCCACGCAAGCTGATTGTGCACTACGTGATCGCCTATTACCTCAGACTGAGGACAATAGCTGCCCTCGCAGACCGGTGTCCCCGACTAGGTCCGACCCGCTCACCACCGCTGAGCATCTTCACCACCCTGTACACGAGGGCGCGTCCGTGGCTTGCACCCCGGGATCTCTCAGAGTGCTTCACTCGTTCTCCTCCATGTACCAGGACTGAGAGTCTTCACCAGGAAAAGCCAAGGAGCATCGCTGCAGGACAGACACTGTGCAGTAACTTCATCCGGGACCGTTTCAACGCCACCTCGAAACACCTCTGCTGCCATCTGGGACTCTTCCAACCTCCCTCCATCTAGGAGCAACGAAATGATACGTTTTCACGCCTTATTTGTTGACTCTTGTCTCTGCAAAGTGTTTATTGTACATTGTCTATGTACTGTGTATCGTATTACCGTTGTAATCCCCCGCGTTCCCTGTGAGGAGCATAAACTGCTACTTTTATTCTTGCATAAAACACCTGTTTGTTACCACGGCTGGTCAGGAGACAAATCTCCAGGAGTGGACCCTCTGGACTGTGGCACCAAGGGGCCCTGGGCGAGCTGCCAGGTGGAGTCGACCCCTATACAGGGATCATTAGGAGCAGACCCAGGGGTTCGGGTACCACGATAGCCGGTACCAAGAGGGGTGGCTCAGGACGGACTGGAGTAGGAGTGCGAGACTGAAGCATAGACAACAGAGCGGGATCACTGGAGAGTAGACCGGAAGTAGGACTGCAGGACTGGAGCATAGACAACAGGACGGAGCAGGAACACAGGAGGCAGGACTGGAGTAGGACTGTAGGACTGGAGTGTGGATAGCAGGATGGAGCAGGAACTCCGGAGGCAGGATTGGAGTAGGACTGAAGGACTGGCGTGTGGATAGCTGAATGGAGCAGGGACACCGGAGACAGGACTAGAGTAGGACTGAAAGACTGAAGTGTGGATAGCAGGGTGGAGCAGGAACACCGGAGGTAGGACTGGAGTAGGACTGAAGGACTGGAGTGTGGATAGCAGGATGGAGCAGGAAAACCGGAGGCAGGACTGGAGTGTAGATAGCTGGAACCACGGAGCACCGGACTGCGGGGCTACTGCAGGGACCACGGAAGGCAGGACTGCGAGACTGCAGAGAGCACACGAGGAAACAGGGACCAGTGTGTTAGCAAACACAACGATCAGGCGCCTCCCTCAGGGGGAGCGGCCTGATATGGCCCTGTCAGGTCTGCCATTGGTCCGTAGGTGCTTGCGGGTCAGGGCATTGCCGGAGCACAAGTAACGGGAGGGAGGCACGGCCGCAGCCTATGGCGCATGTGCATTGCATGCAGAGACCCCGTCGGCCACAAACCTATCAGAAGGGACCGCCGTGGCTGTCGGGCGGCGGGGGGCTGAGGCGTGGGAGCGGAGGCTGGGTGAGTATGCGGAGGCGGCGTGACACTGTTAACTCTTGGTTTGCCTCCTGCTCATCACTGCATCCTGCATTTCTGCTAGCACTCTTCATGAACTATAACTGCCACACCATCCTCTCTTATAAAATATACTGTACCCACCAAACTGTCCGCCTCACAAGATATAGCTCCCACATTGTCATTCTTTATGATCTATGGGCTTCCCACGCTACTCACTTCACACTGTCGCTGTACCACACTGCCCCTCTCCATACTGTGCCCTCACACTAACCCTCCTTCCAGTGTGGAGTAAAAGTTGCTTGTATCTTCAGCTCCACAATGGAGTGCTTACATTCGGCCATGTCTTCGACTTCTCTGCGGCCCTGCAGTGATGTCAGCAGAATGATGAGGTGACCTCATTGAGCTGCAGCAACCTCAGCAGCGTGATCACACCACTGCACGTCGGAGAAAGGATCTGATTAGTGATCCTCTGTGCCCAGCATCTTCTGCATGTGGACCAGGGTCCATTCATGAGCCAGCTCTACACACCCCAGGCCCGCTCTATGCCGGCCCAATGATTTTTAGGCAAGAATTCTCGGGGGCTCAGAATTTTGCCAGACCGCAACCTAAGGCAATATATATATTTAAAAGTCAGACCACACTTGGATGCAATCCATATGACATATGTTTGCTGTCCGATTTTCACTGACCATTTGAAATGGAGATTTCTCAAGTTTACTCTAAGTTTTTTCTTTTGCATATAAGAAAAACTGATGAAACTGTAAGGTTACGTTCCCACGTTCAGGATCTGCTGCAGTTTTGACGCTGCAGATTATCCGCACCATTTCTGCACCTATTATGCAAATTAGTGGACATGCATTTAAGTTTTTATACATGCAAATTTTCTTTATTAATGCAATGTAAAGAAATCAGGGTGTAGCAGTAGGAGCAGTTGATGAAGCAATTACACTTGGGCCCTAAGGGGCCCAAAGATTACAGTTACAGAGAAAATGAAACTAGTATTGCAATTAGCATACGATAGGTGAGGCCTTATCCCCTCGCTGCTGTGCATTGGCTTTGTATTGGAGCCGAACAGTTTAAAAGGATATGGATGTCTCATGTAATTGTTTTATTTAAATGTGTATATTTTTGGCTAAAAATATTTTGCAATTGGGTTTTATTAAAATTTTTGTACCATTTGGCTTTTACAGTCTCAGGGTATGTTCCCACGATCAGTAAACGTTGTGGGTTGGCCGCTGTGCACTTGTGCTTGTTCCAACCCGCAGCGTACAGATGTTACAGCATAGTAGATGGGATTTCAAGAAATCCCATGTACACTACGTGTCCACAGATGTCCGCAGCTCACCCGCGGAGACGGACATGTGGCGTGTCTCTCCAGACTGCAGCATGTCAATTTATCTTGCGAAGACTCTAGTCTCCGCAAGAGAAATTTCACCAATAGAATGTATTGGATGCTGTGAATCCGCACTGTTCAGTGATCACATGAGTATACAACTATGTTCAATACACGGCAGCATTTTGGACGCAACGGACATGTGCTGCGTCCAAAGTGCTGCCACTTCTGGATCGTGTGCACCCAGCATAAGTGTTGCACGATACATATCTGTTTACATAATGAGTTAACCATGAATTTGTCGCTGTGATCTTTCTGGTGGCGTTTGTAATCATGATCTTTTCTTTCTTAAAAAAAAATAAGTTCTCTAAGCACACTTATGACCATATTAAAGCTCCTCCTAATTTTGATGTGGACATGAATCATTCTGCAGCCCTATGGTGAAATCATAGATCAATAAAACTTTCACACTCCTTATCTATGGACTATTCCAATATTTATGGCCACAACAGTTTATCCCTCTCCCAAAATAATAGTTCTGCTTCACGTCACTTGTCTTATCTATTGCATTATGCCTGTGCCCTCTTTTGTTTAAATATGTGATTCTTCAGATTTAAAATTAGTCTATGCCTGATGAAGAGACCTAAGTAGTCTCGAAAGCTTGCAATTTGTTACCATCTTTTCAGTTAGCCATTAAAAGGTATCAACTACTGCGGACTCTCAAATCTTAATATATTTATCACTGTCATTTTACAGTTTAAAGTGAATTCACCTAATCTCTTTGTTTCAGATTTATGGTCTGTAGACATATACAGTATTACTGAAAATCTTAATGATTTAATTTGATTTTCCAATGTGTACAGAAAAAATGTAAAAAATCAAGTTGGCAACCTTGGGACCAGAGCAGTGCTGGGATACGCTGAAGACAGCGACTGTTAAAGGGGTTTTCCCATGATACAAAAGTTTTAACAATAGCTTTTGGAATAATAATAATTTCCACGACTGGAGGTGTTTAAATAAAATGTTCCTGTGCTGATATAATCTTATAAATGTGCCCCTGCTGTGTACTGTGTAATGGCTGTGTCTGACCGTACAGGAACATGGTCTGATCATACCACAGCTCCTGGGCAGGGGAGGAAGCAAAAGAGTATACAGCCAAGACAGCAGGGGATTGCAAATTATTTTTTCTTTGAAGTAAAACATTGTTTCAAAACAGGCACCAAAATGTTTTATCTCACAAAAAGAATCATTTGTGATCTCATGCTGTCCTGTCTGTATACTCTTTTGCTTCCTCCCCTGCCCAGGAGCTGTGGTATGATCAGACCATGTCCCTGTACGGTCAGACACAGCCATTACACAGTACACAGCAGGGCCACATTTATAATATTATCTCAGCACAGGAACGTTTTATTTAACACATCCAATTGTGGAAATTATTATTATTCCAAGATCTAGTGATTAAAATGATCTTTTGTTCATGGTAAAACCCTATTCTGTCTCCAACATCTGATTTATAATCCCTGATTATCTGCTTGCTAAAGTTTTCAGTGTTTCTGGCTCCCTCTGGTGACCAGAGTCATAACCGCAGTGTTATTGTGTTATTTTACTTTCACTTTTGATGCTCGTATTTTTCTCTCCGTTGCAGTGCATTCTGGTAAGTTTTGCAATGCATCCTGGTAGCCTTTTGCAAAGGATTATGGTACTTTCCCTCCAGTTCTCCATTTTTCCTTCTGCCTGCATTCAGGAAGCATCTCATTTCTCTTCTCCCTTGTGATAGCATCGCTGTTTCACTGCGCATCAGTATACGATCACGTTCAATAAAAGCACAGATTCAACCACAGTCTCCTTATTGGACCCGGTATAGCGGTTTAGCTGCCTGTATAGCTACATGAATTCTGCTTCATTCAGTGAGGACAGAACAGTGAAACAGTGGCCATCCAGCTTGTGGGAATTCAGAGAAAAGACAGCCTTCCATCCTGCAGGGGTCAGTGAAACAGCGGCCGTCGAGCTAGTGGAATTCAGGGAAAAGACAGCCTTCCATCCAGCTGGCAGGAACTAGTGAAACTTCACCCACCCATCTAGTGAGATTCGTCACCGGCTACACAGAGACTAATACATCTACAGCAATCTCTGCACAGCCAAGCTTCACCCCAAGACATCATGTCTCACAAATCACACAGGACAAAATCTGTTACTTCCGTCTCCTCAAAGACTACATCCATCAGCAGCGCGGTCGCCATTGCCCCGCGCAAATGCAGAAGTCGCCAAAATACGAGCAAGCTTTGCTGTATAAGAGATGGAATTTAAATTAGACAAAACACGCCTAGAAGGCCAAGAGAGAAGGTCACTCATAGAGAGAGAGGATCAAGAAAGAAGGTTACGCTTAGAAATAGAGGATCAAGAGAGGTTACGCGTAGAAAGAGATGACCAAGAGAGAAGGTTATGTTTAGAAAGAGATGAGCAAGAGAGAAAGACGCAGTTAAAGAAGTCACGCGTGGATGCCGCCTTAGAGAGCCTAGCAGTAAAAAGAGAAGCTGCCGCAGCCCTAGCTGAAGCAGAATTGCTAGAAGCCGTGCAAAACCCTGAGCTGCATAGCCGAAGCCGTACGTCAAGTCTGAAGTTGCCACTGCAAGATTCACCACAACGCACATCTCAGTATGTTACTGAGCTTCCTGATCCAAACTATAACCAAGAATACGACATCTCCAGTGAAGCAAGTGAGACTCATCATGAGGCTCAGCTCCAGGTAAACGCGGAGCAAAACAATTCTGCCAATGACTACCTTGCCCCTCACCAGGTAACCAACGTGAATCACCTCGCTGACACACCGCACATCAGACCGAAGCAATATGACACCAGCTGGTGCCATCCTGAGGATACTAACAGGTATGAACGCACCTCACATCACTATTAGGGCAGTCCATCACCAGTATACTCTGCTGACATCTGGTTCACAACAGAACTTGCTAAGTTCTTCACACGACGTGAACTGGTTGTCAAGGGACTCATGAAATTCACTGACCAAGCTGAAGGTTACAGAGCTTGGAAAGCTTCCTTCCAAAATGTCACTAGAGACTTGGGGCTAAAACACAAGGAAGAGATAGACCTCTTAGTCAAATACCTGGGAGAAGAGTCAGTCAAACATGCAGTAAGGATCAGAGACATTGATATAAACCACCCTCAAATTGGCCTCAAAGAGATCTGGAAGAGGCTAGATGAGTGTTACAGCTCAGCAGAGGTAAGAGCCTTGTTCAAAAGAATCGATGACTTTCCTAAAATATCTAACAAAGGCCTCCAGAAACTTAGAGAACTAAGTGACCTGCTGAAGGCAGACCTAGTTGCCAATTGTGAAGGTGACCTACAAGGACTTGCATTCCTTGATACAGCCAAAGGTGTTAACCCTATAGTCCAAAAGTTGCCCTAGGAGAGGTGGCTCACACATGGTTCCACGTACAAATACAAACACAGTGTTCCATTCCTTCCCTTCTCGGTTTTTGTAGACTTTATACACAAACAAGCAACAATTAGAAACTATCCCAGCTTTGACTTTGCAATGTCATATGCCACACCGTCACCAGCTGCAAATCCACGCAGAAGGTCTGTCGCAGTGCACAAGACTTATGTTTCTTCTCCAAGTTCCAATTACAGGTCTGCTGACTGCTCCCAATCAGAGAAAAAGGTACAAGAACCTGACAAGCAATGCCCGCTCTATCAAAAGCCTCATCCTCTCCTGAAATACAGAGACTTCAGAGGAAAATCTATGCCAGATCGCAGAAGTGCTGCTCATCCACAACTCATCTTGCCAAGGATTGTAAGGTCAGTGTAAAATGCTCAGAGTGTGGCAATCTACCAGGCCGAATCTGAGGATTGGTGACCTCGTCCTTGTAAAAGATTGCCAAGTCCACCGAAACCAGTGTCCACTTGGTCTAGTGACCGCAACATTCCCGTGTAAGGATGGCAACGTCTGCAAAGTTGAAATGAGAATGGCCAAAGGGAATGAACTTAAGACATTCTTCAGACCAGTAACTGAACTTGTCTTATTGTTGTCTTCTGAGAAAAAGGACAGTGACATCCGCTTGATGCCAGATGGGGAGTGTTCTGTCTCCAAACATCTGATTTATAATCCCTGATTATCTGCTTGTTAATGTTTTCAGTGTTTCTGGCTCCCTCTAGTGACCAGAGTCATAACCGCAGTGTTATTGTGTTATTTACTTTCATATATGAATTCCTGATGTACCCTGTATTGACTGAGTGTATATATATGTTTTTCTTGTAGTTTCACCACACATCAGTATACCATCACCTTCAATAAAGCACAGATTCAACTACAGTCTCCTTATTGGACCCTGGTATAGCGGTTTAGCTGTCTGTATAGCTACATAAATTCTGTTTCATTTAATGAGGACAGAACAAACCCCTTTAAGTATAATACTAAGAACTTATGTTAGTGGCACAGCTCCAGCACTCAAACTAAAATGCTGAAGTGGTGCTTTAAATTTTATAACTAAGAATGACCTGTAGGATGCTTTCTTACATTCTATTGGTCAGGTTGTAGAAGGGACAACCAGGCTGCGAGTGCTGCTGAAGAGCCGGGTCCGGAACTGTTGGGGCCGAACCTCCTGTTGCAGGAGGAAAGCAGATTAAGGATGGAAGAGACCCATGACCTGCAGGGAGGGGGCGTGGTGAGTCTAGAAAGTATAAGGAGGTTTGTGCAGGAAGAGAGGGGGGCTTTCCGTCGGAGGGCTTAGTGAGTGAGGACCTGTGCCACGAGCAATGACAAGCTGCGCGGCAGAGATAAGGACCCGGGGAGCATCGCCGAGCGCTGGAGGTCAGAGTACGCCGAGCTGGAGTTTGTTGAGAAAAGTTCCCGGCCGCAGAGCACAGACCCAGGACGGCTGCGTGTGAGATTTACTGGTATTGGTGGACGCACAGAGCAGCGCATACCAGGCAGAGCATTGCAGCGCAGGCGTCTGGGTGTAGGCTGGCACACAGAGGAGCGCATGCTGAGTAGAGCTGTGCAGAGCAGCCATTAAGGTGACAGCAGCTGCTCAGAGAGACACGTGCCACGTGGAACCTTGCGGAGAGTAGAGTTGAGTGAAACGGGTCGTCAAATTCAAAAGTCGCCAACATTCGCTAAAGTCGGGTTTCACCGAGCGAAACCCAACCATAGCGTGAGGTCGGCCATGCAGTCGCCGACCCGAGAGCCAAAGTCGGATTTCCCAGAATGCTTGCATGTGACTTTTTTCAACCACTGAGCAAGGACGTACACTCTGGGCAACGAGATGACATGTGCAGCGTCCGGGGAGAGAGAGAGAGTTTTCGCGCACTTTAAAAAGCAGTCCGGCATGTAGGTGTGTTTACTGTCCTCCTCTCCCTGCTAACTTTGCTTCCCCATTGACTTGCATTGGGTTTCGTGTTTCAGTCGTACCTTCGACTTTTCCCTATAGTCGGCCGATTTCGTTCCACTCGACTTTTGAGAAAGTTGGGTTTCATGAAACCCGACTTGACCCTAAAAAAGGCAAAGTCGCTCATCTCTAGCGGAGAGCTTTACTCATTTGCTCCACAGTTAAATGGACTATGGGCTCAGCGGTCAAAACCGGTGACTGCCCTCTGCCGGCAGAAGCGAGACCGTGTGTTGGGAGGGAAAGCTTGAAGATGCAGTGTCGGACTCTGCCAGCATTACATCTTTCACCGGACCGCCAGCAATTAAAGGACTGCGGAGTCACAATAAGTTGCATTTGATAGCAAGACTGTTACGTGGTATCACAATTACACTGTTTTCACCTGATTTCCCCCCCCTTCCGGTTATATTCCCTGTTATCTGCCTGGGAGGAGTTTATTACTGTAAATTAAACCGCACTCTTGTTAACCCTTGCTCCGCGCCTCTGCGTTACTGCATCCGTTTAACCTGCTTACACTTGGTGTAGTTGGCAGGATGCAGTCCTTGAACACAGAAGCTGCAAACCAGTCCAGTATGAGTACCCCCAGGTTCAGCTTGCCATTGGGGACGATGCTTAGTAACCTCTCAAAGTTCATGGGGCGCAACATGATGTTGTGGGACTGGACTGAAAGGGTTAAGAGCATGCTGCAGATGCGCCCCATGGCCCCTGCACTGCAGGCAGAGATAGCGTTAATGTCCCTAGATGGTGAGGCCTGGTATTCTGTTATGTTTCACCCTCCACATGAGCGGAATACGCTGGATAAGGTGTTACAGATCCTGTAGGCGATGCATGGGGACCTCACTGAGAGCTGCAGATGCGTTTGGCCGCATTCAGCGAGAAGGGGAGACGGTGACGCAGTATATTAATGCGTTACAGGAGGTGCATGCACACATTGCTAAGAGAGAAGATGCGGGGACCATGTGAGTGTCGGGTCTTAGGGACGCGCCGCTTAAGCAGGGTTTGCAAGAACGCTTGCGCACTAGCCCACGTATGATGTTCTTAGAAGTGGAGATGTGCGTGCGAGGGCAGGAACAGGGGGTGGCGGCCCTAGCAGGAATAGTCCGGAGCCACAAAGTACCTACCCCAAACACGGCAGAGCCGGAGTGGTCCCGTGAATTACGGCAGGAAATGCGAGAAACTACAGCAAAAATATGGAGCCTAAAGGAAGCACTTGCTGCTACCTTGGAGTCCAATCCCATACCCCGGGGTAAAATGTCAAGAGATAAGCGAAATTAGAGGAGAGATATGGAGCATAAGAAAAACTCCAGCAGCAACCCCAGAATCTAATCCTATATCCTGGGATGAAGAATGATTACAGAGGTGGTATGCCTCTCCCGGAGGACGGTGATCCAGACCGAAGCGCCCACCAGAAAGGCTCAGAAGTGATTGTTGGACTTGTGGAAAAATGGGACACATGTCAAGGACTTGCCCTACACGAGACAGCCAACGACGAAGATTTGCCTACTCTTCCAATGGTCATGCCCACTGGATAGAATGCTGCACCTGGAGGAGACAGTCCTTCGATAAGAAGGCCCACCCCCGAGGAACAGAGTGGAAAGAGAAGATCCACCCTTTGCAGAGTGACCATGGAGGACGGACGGAGACCTGGAAGAAATGGTACGGTGAGCGGAGGGGAGCTTCACCCAGAGAAAGGCAGAGCCATGGTGTTGGATGCCAAGAAGTGAGGGAGAAGGCATTATTTGCCTGCAGCGAGATGTCTACGTTACTCAGGAGCATGGCGGTGAATCGGATGGAGCCGGTGAGCCAAAAAAAGTTAAAGATGACGGCAGCCCCAGTGAAGAGGTGGAGGTAGGTGTTATGAATGGGTCACCGAGGAGAAAAAAAGCAAAACAAGCTAAGCCACAGAAAACAAGAGTGGTTGGTAACTATGCAGATTGCAGATCCCTGATCTTACCACACAACTAGCAGTAGCCGTGGAGCGTGCCTACGATGAACCTAGACGCCTCGTCACGACCGGAGGACTACATAAGCCTAAAGCAAGAAAAGGGAAAACTAACTGCCCCAGAGCAGACCCCAAAGGAATAGATAGCCCCCACACATGTATTGATGGTGAAACAAGATGAAGGAACAAACACAGGCAGCAAAATAGGCTGAGCAAATGATGGGGCCCAAACTAACTAGACAGGAAAGGAAAGGGAAGACACTGTCTACAACCTGAAAAAAACCCTACAAAAATAATGTCCAACACTTCTGATAGCAAAATTAACCCTGAAGTCACTAGACTTCTCCCACTATATCAGCACTCTGAAATATTCTGAGACAGAGCAAAAAGAGACCAAACTAGTAAGGGACAAAAAGCCAATTGGCAAAATACTGATAAATAAGAGTGGAAATTCAGCTCAGCCCCCATCCGGGGCTGGCAGACCACACAAAAAACTGAATAGACCAACAAAAGCAAGTGTGAACATTAGCAGAAAAACTTAGCTTTAGATGACTGGAACAGAGCTGAAAACCAAGAGCTGACAAGCCAGAAGGAATCACCAGCAACTGAATAGGGCGTCGGCTGTCTTAAATCCAATCTGAGATTCCTGAGATCCAATCGTCATCCTCATTCTCAGGTGGGAGATCTCCACCGATCAAACCAGCCGCACCACCTCCCGTCACCACCAGAGGGAGTCCAGAAGGGGAACTCACAACTGGTGAACCAGAGAATGAACCACCAACAGGTAGGGCTCACACCTAGTGCGCAGTCAGATGACTTAGTGGAGGAAGACACTGAATTCCACGGAGGAGAGCCCGATGTCGAAATTTTGTGTGAGATACCTAAAGTTCTGAGTACTCCTGATGAGAAAATTCAAGAGGTGCCTCAAAGTACTCAGTGTGACTGTAATACACCAGACGCCGGGGGTAGCCTTATAAGTCGCTCCAGTACTCACTGTGCTGGAGGCTGCTCCATCCCTGGTACGTTGCTCACTTCTGATGTTCAAAAGACTGTAGGCAGAGGCCGGAATAACTTTTAACAATTCAACTTTATTTTCCTCAGGGCACAGCCCATCCAACACCCCTTTAGGACTCTTGACACAGTACTAACAATACATCTTCCACAGCAGCACACAGTTTCTTCACAGCTACAACTGAGTGAACCACACAATGGCAACGGAACATGACACCCGGTGAATACGGCACTTCGACCTCTCTTCCTGCGACCGACTTCAGCCCACGAAGGTACCCGTCTACTAGGTCGTCCACCCCTTCTGGTAGTCCTGTCTGTGTAGTCGGCTTGTGGCTCACTTGACTAATTGATCAGCTCCCACACTCTGGCTGTCACTTCCCACAGGGACTCTTTCACTGACCTCCCCTGGCTTGACAGCTCCAGATACAGGCTGACTTCTCCACAGACTGGCTTCAGTATTACATCAGCTTCCAGATACAGGCTGACGTCTTTCCACAGTGACTCTTTCACTGGCTTCACTAGCTCATCAGCTTCCAGTCTCAGGCTGAAGGCTCCCCAGTGACTCTCCCACTGGCTGCTGCTGTAGGCAATACACTCCACTTCTCTACTCAGGATGGCTGAGGGACTCTGCTTCACTTCTTGTCAGGAGTTCTGCCTCCACATCAGTATTAGAGGCTACCCCCCGGCTGAACTGAACTACACCAGGAAATCTATCTCCCCTTAGTTCCCAGTTAACCACTCCTCTAATGTCCCCCTAGTTAACCCTCTAGTGTCCTCCTAGTGGCAACAATCTGAATTTGCTCCGTGCCCCATCTAGTGTCCATTCTCTATAACTACACCATCTCTGCAAAGTACATATCTATCTAATGCCATGTGGCCACAAACACAAATGTACAAGTTACATATAATGCACACAAACATGTCAATCATAACAAAGTAAACAATTACAGCAATATCGCCAGGACTAAGTTCTGGCACCTTCTTACATGACCACGCTGGTGTTCCGCCCATGTGATATGCGCAGAACAATTTTCTTTGGCAAAACATGGTGCAAGAGAGGCAGAAACGGTGCAAAAACAGTGTGCATCTGGTCCATCTCTGAACAACATAAAGGAGCACAAAGAGTTCTCGCCCGTGGAATGGCGAGCTAAAAGAGAAGGGGGAGTGTAGAAGGGAGGACCAGGCTGCGAGTGCTGCTGAAGAGCCGGGTCTTGAACTGTTGGGGCCGAACCTCCTGTTGCAGGGGGAAAGAAGATTAAGGATGGAAGAGACCCATGACCTGCAGGGAGGGGGCGTGATGAGTCCTGTGACGGACTCAGCTCCTGCTGAGCCCATTTTTTGAGTGGACCCTCTGGGTCGTGGCACCCACCCACTGAGGGCGAGCTGACCTTGTGGGAATCCACCCACTATACAGGGAGTGTCAGGGGCAAGACCAAGGGGGTGAGCCACCACGACTGCTGGGACCAGACGGCCGGCTCAGGGGACACTAGATGAGTGTCTGACGACAAGGACGAGCAGGAAACAAGACAAGACAAAACGTAAGTGCAAGGTATCTTCATTAAGATCTTCAGAATCACATTCAGTGCAAACGTGAAAACAAGCAAGACGTGCAAGGTGCGCGCGTGGGCACGCCAAGGTCCATAGCATAGTGCGTGCCAGGTGGCACGCCTAGGTACAGGTAAAGGCACAATGGCATCGGACTCCAGACCGCTGGTGACGATCGACATAATCAAGGCATCAGGCTGCGAACATCAGCTCCGGACATCAGGCCGCAGTCATCCAGCTTACGATCTCTGGCAGCGATCGGCAGGTTCCGGGCATCCGGCAGGCAAACCAGGGTTCAGGCAAGGAGGCACGACAGATATCCAGGCATGGTGCGCGTTAGGGAACACGCCAAGGTCCAAGGCTAGGTGCAAGGCAAGGTGCGTGTGTAGGGGACACGCCAGGGATCAAAGCGAGGTGCGTCTGTAGGGGACACGCCAGGGTTCAAAGCGAGAAAGGGTGCTTGTGTAAAGACACGCCAGAGCACAAGGTACAAGACAGAGTGCGTGTGTAGAGACACGCCAAAGCACAAGGTACAAGACAGAGTACGTGTGTAGAGACACGCCAAAGCACAAGGTACAAGACAGAGTGCGTGTGTAGAGACACGCCAAGGTCAGGGTTCAAGGCAGGGTGCATGCTAGGAGCCACGCCAGGGTTCAAGGCAGGGTGCGTGCTAGGAGCCACGCCAGGGTTCAGAGCAGGACGCGTGCTAGGAGCCACGTGGGACACACACCTCACTGGCCAGTGCACACCGCTGTAACGCCAGCATGAGGCACGACCTTGGCACAGGAGGTGGGCAAAGGAACCTTCGTGCTAGGAGCCACGCCAGGTTCAGGGCAGGGTGCGTGCTAGGAGCCACGCCAGGTTCAGGGCAGGGTGCGTGCTAGGAGCCACGCCAGGTTCAGGGCAGGGTGCATGCTAGGAGCCACGCCAGGGTTCAAGGCAGGGTGCGTGCTAGGAGCCACGCCAAGGTTCAAGGAAGGGCTGCATGCTAGGAGCCACGCAGGAGGCATGCCACACTGGCCAGTGCACACGGCTGTACACAAACACGAGGCACTTACCAGGGCACAGGAGATGGCCAAGGGGAACCCACGCCGGGGTTCAAGGCAAGGACAAGACAAGGAACAAGGCAAGACTAGGCAAGAAACAAGGTACCGAACACGAAGCGGAACATAGGCAGAAACAGAGCCAGGTCAGAGCGAGGACAGAGTCTAGCAGTGGAGCGTAGGCCAAAACCCAGAGCCGGGCCAAGGGAGAACCTTGGGACTAGACTTGGAAATGTGCAAGAGAGCACCAGAGGACAGAGTGTGGAAAACCAGGCTGAGACAAGAACATGAGAAGTACTACAAGGCTCAGAATAGCAAAGACCAGACATGGCGAAACAGGCAGGGCAGAGAACAGAGGAAGGACTACAAGTCAAAGAATAGCTAAGGCGAGACATAGCAAAACACACTAAAGCAGAGAACAGCGGAAGGACTACAAGGCAAAGCAAGACAAAGACAAACATGGCACGAGAGACAACACAAGACATGGCACAAGATAAGAGACAGAATACGAGCATGGAGCGTGTGCAGAGACGCACTACAGAGCAAAGTGCAAGGGCACAGAATAGAGGGAGCAACCCCACAGACCAAGAGCCATGCAGGGAAGCAACACAATAATCAGGCCCTGAGCAAAGGAAGGGGTGGTCTGATATAGGGCACAGCACCTCCTCTTCTGGGTCAGGACCAGGGGAGAACTTCCTAGTTCAGATGCTCCAGGATCACAGAGCGCAGTCACATGATCAGGGTTTCAGACATGACGAGATGATCACCGAACCAGACAGTGCAGGATCCTAGGAAGGACACATGATCAGGGATTCTAGACATGAGGAGATGATTGCAGAACCAGACAGTGCAGGATCCTAGGAAAGGTCACATGATCAGAGTTTCAGACATGACGAGATGATTGCAGAACCAGACAGTGCAGGATCTTAGGAAACGTCACATGATCAAGGTTTCAGACATGACAAGATGATTGCAGAACCAGACAGTGCAGGATCCTAGGAAACGTCACATGATCAGGGATTCTAGACATGACGAGAAGATCACAGAAAGCAAAGCAGAAATGCAGGCATCTTGCAGCTCAGCAGACATGAGGTGAATGTGCACACTGCTCTAGGGAACAAGCAGGATAGCAGACACAAGGTGCGCGTGCACACCGCTCCAGGGGTTCATGAGGCAAAACAGACATGGCGGACGTGACAAGTCCAGAAAGTATAAGGAGGTTTGCACGGGAAGAAAGGGGGGCTTTCCGCCAGAGGGCTTAGTGAGGACCTGAGCCACAAGCAATGACAGGCCGCGCGGCTGAGATAAGGACCCGGGGAGCGTCGCCGAGCGCTGCAGGTCAGAGTATGCCGATCAAGAGTATGTTGGGAAAAGCTCCCGACTGCAGAGTACAGATCCAGGACGACTGCAGGAGAGACTTACTGCATGAGAGACTTACTGGTATTGGTGGACGCACTGAGCAGCGCGTGCCAGGCAGAGAATTGCAGTGTGGGCATCCGGGTGTCACCTGCACACAGAGGAGCACACGCCGAGCAGAGCCGTGCAGAGCAGTCATTAAAGAGACGGCAGCTGCTCAGAGAGACACGTGTCACATGGAACCTTGCGGATAGCTTTACTCTTTTTCTTTGCATTTAAATGGACCAGGGGCTCAGCGGGCAAAACCGGTGACTGCCCGCTGCTGCCAGAAGCGAGACCGTGTTTTGGATACCTGATGTTTACATTAGAATCCAGCTTGCTCGCTGGTCCTGATCGCTGGAGGGGCTGTCTATGTGACAGCTCACCATCGATCAGCCTAACGATGTCCCAGCGACCCCATCCATGTCGAATCGTTGGTGGGATCGCTGGGACATCGTTATGTGTAACGGGGCCTTTACTTATAGCCACTAATGGTGTTGCATGTGAAGGCATTCTTTTTTTCAGTATTTAGAATAGCATTGTCTGACATTTATTTGCATTAGATTATGGTGATTAGCATATAAAAGCTAGCTGTGTAAACTTTGCAGTGCATAAAACATATGTGTCACAAAAGCCCCATTGTTTTTATGGATATGATTGACTCAGTTTATTACTATGTATATAAGAGAACAAATGAAAGATTAACTGCTTGATTTCCTTTTATTGTCATTTTTATTTATTTGCATCAATAATTGTCAATGCCACGTGCCTCAATCATATTAAGAGGTTTTAAAAGGAATTTAACATGTACATGTAATGAGAATCATTCATGTGTCAGCACAGGAAGTGTTGCTGTAGCAACTGATAATCGATCTAATGTTTAGACAATATATTGAATTAATTTATAAAGTTATATCTACATCTACTATATAAATGTTTGGCTTCACACAGCAATATATCTACATTGCATAGTATACGCCAAGTGTCACTATGCGCAGTATTCAGATGATATACAGTTGGTGAAATAAGTACCAATTTTCTAATAAAATATTTTTCTAAAGGTGCTATTGACATGAAATTCTCACCAGATGTTGGAAACACCCAACCAATCCACACAGTCAAATACACCAAACCATAGATATCCTTAAATTAAGTTACGTGTAATAATGAGAAATGACACAGGGAAATCTATTGAACACATGAAGAAAGAGAGGTGCAAAAAGCCATGGAAAGTCATGATACCAGCTGAAATCTACCAGTAGTTAGAAAGCAATCCTGCCACTTAGTGAAACAAAATATCAGGTGGTTCAACTGATGGCCTATAAAAAGGTGTCTCATTACAAAGGTGCCACACAAGAAGCATCTTATGATGAGTAAAACCAGTGAGCTATCTCAAGACCTCTGCAAGCTTATTGTTGCAAAACATACTGATGGCATTGACAGAATCATTTATAAACTACTGAAGGGTCCACTGAGCACTGTTGGGACTATAATTTGGAAGTGGAAAGAACAAAATTTCTCCATAAACTGGCCACGACCAGGTGCTCCCCTTAAGATTTCAGACAGAGTAGTGAAAGGAATTATCAGAAAAGTTGTCCAAGAGCCAAGGACCATCTGTGGAGAGCTACAAAAAGACATGGAATCAGCAGGTGCAATTGTTTCGAAGAAAACTATAAGTAAATAATGCACTCAATCTTCATGGCATGTATGCACGCTCACAACGCAAGACTCTATTGCTGAACAAAAAACATGTTTAAGCGCATTTAAAATTTGATCAACAACATTTAGACAAGCAAGTGATATACTGGAAAGATATAGTCTGGTCAGATTAGACCAAAATTGAACTCTTTGGATGCAATAATGTACGCTATTTTTGGAGGCCAAAAAGCACTGCTTATCACCCCCCCAAAAAAACACTATTTCAACAATGATATTTGAAGGTGGGGCTGTTTTTCAACTTACGGCACTGGCAAACTTCATGCAATTGAAGGAAGAATGAATGGACAAATGTACAGAGATATTCTTGATAAAAATCAGCTGCAAACTACTAGAATTATTAAGAAACAATGAGGGTGGACATTTCAGTAAGACAATGATTGCAAACACACAGCCAAAAAAACTGTTATGATCATTCTCACACGCTCAAATTGGTAACAGAATAGGGAAAGAACTACCAAAGAGAGAAACCACACCCATACCCAACTAATCCCTGTACAGAGTAGAAAAGGCACTACCAGCACAACTAAAAACACCCCCCTCCAACTTGGCTCCATAAAAGACCATTGAGAGGATTCTCGTACCTCCTGAGGAACCAGAGGAAAGGCTGCAACACAAATCCAACAAAGGTAGAGGAAATCATGCAGGGAGACAGGAGAAACAAGGGTGAGAAAGTAAAGCATGTTCACAAAGGACAGGCAGGGATAAATGAGAAGAGCAAAAAAACAAAAAATAGAATAAGTCAAACCTCCCAGACCCCAAATGTGGAGAAGTGAAAAGTGCTGTGGAGGAAAACAAATTTGCAGCAGGAAAAACCACTGGGGATTACCAGTCAAAGTAAACCCCTAGCTGAGGATCTGAAACTCAAAACAGCAATCTACACAGAAACATAGCCAGCAAGTGAGGTAAGTGAAAGGTGAACATATAAAGCCCAGAGCCAAAATGGAAAACATCAGGAGAGAAGCCAACCAAGAAAGGGAGACAAAAACAAAAGAAACCATCAGCATTTGGACAGAGATTAAAAGGACTGTAGCCCATCAGCGTGTCATGCTGCTGGGTTCGAACATTTTCTCCAGGTGTTTAGGTTCTGTTATTCTACCTGCAGTCTGTCTAGCATAACACAAGTGTTTCCATTTGTCTGCCCTGTCACCTTTCGGGTGCGGATTTCTATTATCTGCCCCTGCTGGCATTTCCTGCTGGTGATAGTTTATTTTGGAGGTTCAGCCATTCTGCTGTAGCCTAAAGCCAGTCAGTGACATTCCAGCTAAGGTTTATCTCCTTGGTGTTTCTGTTCTTTACTTTGCACCTTCCTTGTTTTTTTTTTTATTTTTAGGAATATAATCTAATAGTATATACCTTACACTTTATTTTGTATTTCATTGTTGACGTTACTCACTCTGGAATCTTTCCTTTTTCTACACACTTTTCCTTTTGTAGGTAATTCACACTCTGCTCTGACATCTGGTTCTTTAGGAGGAATGTGAAGTGCTCAACGGCCTTTCAGAGAGCATAGGTATGAACTGCCATATTTTAGTCTGTAGTTAGGGCTATCTCTGCTCATGCAGGTACCTTTAGGGACTGCTAGTCAGGCGGCATGGACAGTTTCAGTTTTCAGTTTGTTACCTATTTTCCTGAGTGAGTTGCTACTCAATCATAACAATAAGATGAAAACCACGCAACAAAAGATCACTGGTTCGAATTCCAAAACCGAGCCATAACAGAAACTCTCAATTGGTTTCAGAGAAAGAAAATAAATCTGCTAGAATCGCCTGAATCCAGTAGAAACTGCATGGAAGGAACAAAATCTCAAAGTTCATTTAAGCCCATAGACCCTTCAAGATTTGAAGAGTGTTTGTGTGGAAGAATGGGTCCAAATCACATGTGAACAATCCATGCGACTAGTTTCTCCATACAGGTGACATCTTGAAGCTGTCCTCACTAACAAAGGCGGTTGTATGAAGTATTAAATAAATTTCAGTACGCGTGTTCATTACATTTTCTTTGTGTCAGTTCTCATTATTACACATAATTTAATTTGGTTTGACTTCTTTTCATGTGTGTATTGGAAGGGTTGTTACAGACACCTGGTGAAAATTTCATGTCAATAGCATCTTTAACATTATATTTACTTAGAAAATTTGTGGATATGTTAAGTACTTATTTCACCCTATGTATAATGTGAACAGGTATATTACAGGGTGGGCCATTTATAAGGATACACCTAAATAAAATGGGAATGGTTGGTGATATCAGTTCCTCTTTGTGGCACATTAGTATATAGGAGGGGGGAAACTTTTCAAGATGGGTGGTGACCATGGTGGCCATTTTGAAGTCGGCTATTTTGGATCCAACTTTATTTTTTTCAAATGGGAAGAGGGTCATGTGACACATCAAACTTATGGTGTGGTTGGCTTTAACGTCACTTTATTCTTTCATGAGTTATTTACAAGTTTTTCTTTGTTTACAGGCATTGACATGTCGCAGAGGTTAACATGTGTGGAGGGGATAGAAATTGTGTTGATGTCTGGTGAACACAGTACCCGAGACATTGCAGCAGATTTCAATGCAAGACACCCGACAAAGGAAAACTGTCACCATTCCCATTTTATTTAGGTGTATCCATATAAATGGCCCACCCAAAAAAGTTTGCCTCATCACTGAACATAATGTTCTGTAAAAACTGAGGGTCCTATTCCAATTTTGTTTTGCCCATTCTGCAGATTCAGCGCACCGATCTGGGTCACCAACCATTCCCATTTTATTTAGGTGAATCCATATAAATTGGCCACCCTGTATATAATCTTACACTTACATATCCGTTAATGGAAACACAGATAACTGTAGACACCAACAAACTTTTACTTTTTAGAGGGTTACATACAGTAGGTGTATCTGCTATATTCTACTACCGTGTTTCCCCGAAAGTAGGACCCCCCCGAAAGTAAGACAGGGTGGGGGTTACGGGGGGGTCCTTCAATGTAAGGCCTCCCCCGAATGTAAGGCAGGGTTGGGGGCCGCTGTGAAATGTAAGGCCCTTACCTTTGGGCCGCCGCTGTCCCCCATTGGGTCCCCAGGCTCCAGAGGTGTCCTCAGGTGCAGCTGGGCGGGTCCAGCGCTCATGGGGTTAACTTGCCGTGTTAACCCCGCAATCCGCCCAGCTCAACAGCTCATTGGCCGCCCCTGTTCCCCACGTCACCGCCGGCCCCCGGCTCGAGCACTGATTGGTCCAGCAGCTCGGGCTGTAATTGGCCGCCCCAGCCCCACGTCACCGCTGTTTCCCTGCTGATTGGCACAGCGTTCCCTGCAGCACAGGCCTTCCGCACCCACAGCCGCACCGCAGAGGAAAACGTCCAGCATTTAAAAACCAAGTAGGGAAACATGTACTGTATAGGGTATGGGGCTGTGTGCAGTGGGATACGGCACTGTTATGGGGTGTGGGGCTGTGTGCAGTGGGATACGGCACTGTTATGGGGTGTGGGGCTGTGTGCAGTGGGATACGGCACTGCTATGGGGTGTGGGGCTGTGTGCAGTGGGATACGGCACTGTTATGGGGTGTGGGGCTGTGTGCAGTGGGATACGGCACTGTTATGGGGTGTGGGGCTGTGTGCAGTGGGATACGGCACTGTTATGGGGTGTGGGGCTGTGTGCAGTGGGATACGGCACTGTTATGGGGTATAACAGCATGTTAATAAATGTTAATTTATTGGTTAAAAAGAAATTGTCATTTTTTTTCGGCTAATGTAAGACCTCCCCCGAAAGTAAGACAGGGTGGGACTTTTTGGGGTAAAATTAATGTAAGACAGGGTCTTACTTTCGGGGAAACACGGCCACCATGGTCACCACTCATCTTGAAAAGTTTCCCTCCTCCCATATACTAATGTGCCACAAACAGGAAGTTGATATCACCAACCATTCTCATTTTATTTAGGTGTACCCATATAAATTGCCCACCCTGTATAATGCCAGCGTAAAAAAGAAAAAGGAATCCTGGTAGAAATGTTAGTGACTTTCTGAGATTACATACATAGTTCTGTGGATCTGTTATTAGTTCTCCAAGATGTTTGGAACAATCTGCCTAGTGAGTTCCTTAAACTGTGTGCAAGTGTATCTAGAAGAATTGATGCTGCTACAAAGGTAAAGGGTGGCCACATCAAATATTGATTTGATTTACATTCACTTTGCATTTTGATAATTGATAATAAATAATAAACTATTAACACTTCTGCTTTTGAAAGCATTCTTCCTTTGCAACATAGAGAAAAATTAAAATCCATAAGACATCTTCAGAGAGGGGACATATTACCCTCACATTGAACATGTGGGATTAATTATAGCTGGGGAAGAGAAAAAAAACAAATTATACCTTTGGAAGTGATAAACTAATTATAACTGGGGAAATGAGAAAGAGCGAGAGCTGACAATTCAGCGTCCATTGAAGTATGGGCCTCCTGCAGTGAACAGGTAATGACCACAAGAAATTTATTCTGGGAAAAGACACCAAGGCTGAAATTTATTTACAGTGGTGATAGAGTACTCTACCCAGGCATAAGCTTCCTCTGATCACAGCACTGTCTGAGATATTTTGGAGCCAGTGGTCAGTGATGAATATTGGGGTTTGCATTGTTCCGATATTTACTGTATGTGAGATATATTTTTCGACTTCGTAGCAAAGGGAACTGCATAACGCTTCAAATACAACACCATTAGGCCATTCTAAATCCTCCAACTTATCAGCCCCACGGATGGTGCTATCCATGTCATGTCATCTCTAGACAGGTGAAATCGCAATAATAAACATGATGTCAATATCTATCGCATGGGACCTCCAGGGGCAAAGATATCTAAAGGTTGTGGTTGTGGTTATATGCTGCAAATCCTATCTGTCTAAAACTATTGCACCATATTGGAAGTGTACAGCATGTCTCTAAGTGTGTGTGCGTGTGTGTGTGTGTGTGTGTATATATATATGTGTGTGTGTGTGTGTGTGTGTGTCCCCAACACATGTCATAACCAGGAGGTACAGGATAAAACCAGGATAAAATCAGTTTGCTATACACCTTTAAGTCTGCCATAGCACAGGCTCCAAGGGTGGCATAGTTGGGGGAGAATACATCTGAGAGTGACCTGGTTTTGAATATACCAAAACATTTGCTGTAACCAAGCTCCCATCTAGAAAGGAAGGTGCTTACTGGTCCTGAAGAAAGCTAGAAAGAGTGACTTTCAACACTTTTAATGCCTGTTTTGGAATAGATCACTTTGAAGTTGCTCACCCTAATGTATGACTTCAATTCCTTAAGCCTCTTCCTGGTCGCAACAAGTAGTTAAAGACCAAAATAACAATCAATTTTGATTTTGCACCAAATTCATGAACTGTGTGCACCATTTTAAAAAATATAGTGCAAGAAATGGCAGCGAATACAAGACAATGAAATAAGAAAAGTGACTTCATGAAATCACAAATGAGGAATCTGGGCTTTAGCTTATAGCTCCGCAATATACTGTGCATCCTTATATATACTAATGCCAACCAAATCACATTGTATTTTTTTTTTTTGTGTTTCTGTATTTTCTTCTTAATTCCATTACATTTTGAGTAAAGTTGGCCACACACATTAGATAAACATGGGTCAAACATACCAATTTTGGTGGGATGCGCCAAACATTTAATTTATGGGGCATCACAGCAGCAACTAGCATATATCCTCAGCGCCACCCCACTCACTGTGCGGTTTATCCTCGCGGCAGGCCATATTGCTGAACTTGTTTCTGTTTGTATTCCTCTGTGTTGCTGCTGTATGTGGAATCCATCTAACCTAAGGAGGGCATGGCCTGTTTCTGAAGGAATTTAATTCTACTGTGTCTTGCAGAGATTTGGTTCTCCCTGCCTATTCCATGAGAGCAGGCCTTACATAATGCAGCTCCGCCCTCCATCCCTTGCTAAAATGCGGTTTGTGCTCGGTAGTCCATGTTCATGCATCTTCCTGTTTTCAGCTTACCGTTAATGTCCCAGCCTGTTTACCCATCTTGCTTGACTTCTCCGCTCCAGACCGCGGTTACATTTTCTGGTTCTGTGCTGCCTGCCACAACCTCGAACCGTCTGATTTTGCCTCTGTCTCGTCCCTCAGTACCACGTACCTGTGCCTGTTCTGGAGTGACACCTGGTGATTACCTGTGGCCAAGCCTAGAATAACCACCTGAGGCTCCAGTGAACACACCAGTTAGTCACTTAGTCACACCCATCCAGGGTAAGCCCAGCCCGTGGAGCAGTGTGTCCACACCCACTGCCATTACATGTGGGGTGTCCTAACTCTCATCTTAAGGCAAATATAAACTCTTTTAAAGGGAACCTGTCAACTGAAAAAGTCTATCAACTTGCAGATACGGGGTAAATGTGCAGGTTAAACACGTTCTGAACCTGCGCGGTGCCTGCGTCTTGAGCCCTGCTGCCAGAAGAAAATTAACTTTTTATTCCTTCTGGCAACATTCGGCGTTCAGACATGGGATGGCGCTGGTGTGGGTTTAGTTATTGCTCTGTAAATAGGGAGCCGTGGCTGTAACCACGCCCCGGTGCTGACTGACAGCTGGTCCTAATGCTCAGCGAGCTGTCAGTCAGTGCTGGGGGTGAACCTACAGCCACCGCTCTCTATGCACAGAGCAATGACAGAACCCGTGCCAGAGCCTCCTCCATGACTGAAACCTAAATGCTGCCGGAGGGAATAAAGTTCATTTCCTCCCAGCAGAGGGGCTCTAAGTGCTGGTCCCGAGCAGGTTCAGAACGCTATTAACCTGCAGATTAACCTCATATCTGCAGGTTAATAGTGTTTTTTCATGTGACAAGTTCTCTTTAAATTCAATATGCTATTGCAGCTATAAGTTTCCTCTAATGTTTTCTGGCTGCAGCATACTTCCCTCACCCTCCATAGTACACATACATGTAAGGCCAATTGTGCATGTGAGGAAAATGGGGGGAACAACTTTCAACTAAGGGTACGTTCCCATGATCAGGAATTGCTGTGGGTTTGATTGTGTGTATTTATGCAAGGTCCAATCCACAGCGTCCAGATGTAACATCATAATGGATGGGATTTCTAAAAATCTCATAGTGACTATGCATGCACTTATGCCTGCGGATCACCCGCGGAGACGGACATAGGGAACGTCTTTCAAGTCCGCAGCATGTCAATCTCTCTTGTGGAGACGCAAGTCTCTGTAACAGAAATTTCATAAATAGAATGTTTTTGATGCGGTAAATCCACATGGTTGAGTAAACACATGTGGATTTACTGGTGTTCAATAGACGGCAGTGCTTTGGATGCAGCGAACATGCTCTGTGTCCAAAGCGCTTTTACTCACGGATCGTGGGCACATAGCCTTAGGGCAAATGATATGTAAAGTATATGGCCAGCTAGACATTGAGATGAGTAGGTAAATCATAGCTCACAGTACATCACCGAAAAACTATCAAAGCTTTGCCCCGGTAGAGTATTTGATTTGAGACATCCAAGTTTATTATAGCAACCTTTTTAGATTTTCTAAAGCTGAGAATATTTTATGCATCAATACTATCTGCCAAGTAGTTTCATCTTGTCCTTCTAGTTATTATGTTCATGACCCCATGTGTGACATATGTTTGGATATGTGCAGAACAGTAAATGGGAGCTTCAGATGATGAGTATAGGAAGGATTTAATAATTAACCAAAAGATAAATAGATGATAACCTAAGGGTAGGCCATCAATGATAAAACCCCAGACAACCTCTTTAATACCTGCAGCAATGTCCTCCTGAACTGATGCATAATTCCACATATGATTTATATCAGTCTGTGCTTCCTGCCCATTTACCTGAGCAATTATTATAACAGTCGGGCTATAGGAGAAGTTAACACAATTGTCCAATATACAAAATAAGAGTGCTGGACACTCCAAATAATATAAATCACATAATCCAAAAGAGCGGTAATGATCTGCCTAGGGACACAGAATGACTCCAGCAATGTATGTTAAAATCATGATTTTATTAATAAAGCACTAAAAAGATGACAAGACTACAATACATGGTGGGAATAAGCCTCCAAAAGGGGTTGTGCAAAATAAGGCAGGGTCCAATATCAGTTCATGCGCTATTCAATCTGTGATTATGTAATTTATCTCCTCCTACTTAAACAACTTCACTGATAGCTGCCAATAGTATCTTGTGTGTTAAATCTCCATTTTTTGTGACTGTTTCCCATTAGTTATTCAATCTTATAAAATAAGCACTTTCCCTGCCCTATGACACACCTCCCGGAAGAAGCTTTTTTGCGAAACGGCGTAAGGGTTTGGGGTATGTGCGGCTGTCCTGGTCCTCCCTTGGCTTTCAGCTGATCATTGTTCAGTTAAGGTGATGTAATTTTTTTTATAACATTGGTACTTGTGCTGCATTATGTGAATAATGTGAACATGTAATACATGTTGTTACTTTTCATGATTATCACTATGCATTTGTCATGAATAATGTGAACATGTAATACACATGGATACTTTCTATAATTAGTACTATGCATTTGCATGTCAGTCAGTGTAAAAATTATAATTAATTCCTTTTGTCTGCATTTAAAAGCATTTTACTAGTCTTTTCATATCAAATTTTGTTAACTGACTGCCATGCTTTAATGCATACCTTATGTGCAATATGCACATTACCTTTTTTCCTCTAGAAGCATGAGCTGATATTGGACCCTGCCTTATTTTGCACAACCCCTTTTGGAGGCTTATTCCCACCCTGTTTTGTAGTCTTGTATTGTCATCTTTTTAGTGCTTTATTAATAAAATCATGATTTTAACATATATTGCTGGAGTCATTCTGTGTCCTTAGGCGGATCATTACCGCTATTTTGGATTATGTGATTTATATTGGGCTATAGAAGAAGGTGTAATTATCCACCCTTGGATGGTCATGATGTTGGTAGATGTAGATGATGATTCCTCCTAGAAATATTTGGATGGACCGTATTTCTAATTACTGTAGCTGCACACTCTTTACCACCATTACTATCATGATAATATGTGGCACATGGATTACAATTTGACATCATGAATCCACATGACCTGTATAAAATCTATTGCTGCGCCGCATTATCACTGCTTCCTTTCTGGGCTTTACATGGTGTTAATAATAAGCAAGACAAATTAGCACTTGGCAAACTTCATACACTCATAAAAAGATAGTGCCGTCCAAGTGCTCTCATTATTTAATTTCACTTTTTCCTAATGAGAAAGTGACAGACAATCTAACAATATGAGAATATTTCATCAGGGCAGTCAATCCTCAGAAGGCAGCCACTGGTATAATGAATTTTCTTTTAAGTGTTAACTTTCAGTTGATACTATTAACATATCAAATGAATAGCTTGTGGTTGTATGTTTAAAAGAGCAGGTTTTTTTTAATTTTATGAATTTGTAAATTGTCAGATTGTTTTATATCTACTATGTTTTTTAGCAGCTAATCACAGAGGGAAATATGAGGTTTCTGATGAGTGAGAAAATACAGTAGGAATAGCATTTTCATATATTGTACATTAATATATATAGTCTCCAAAAAATAATAATGAGACGGTCCGTTCCAAAGCTCTACTGTGAAATTAATTGGTGGTGTCACATACAAATGGCCTTGGCCAGAGTTATTATCTTAGGGCAAATGCGATAAATTGGAGACAACAGAGACAAGAATGAGGAAAAAACTGGGTAGGTGAATAATTTCTCCTCCAGTTTATTTTAGGATGTGTATGGGCACCTATGGAGAGATGTGCAGCCAACTTCTCAAATATAGTCTACTAGATGGAGGCCCGATGCGATAGAGGGCGGTAATGTCACGATGGGGGCAGGCTTTGCAGATTTGAGAATATCTTCCCCATGTGCTCACCCACCTATCCAATCTGTCTTTCCCCAAGTGCTGACTTCCCCATCTGTGCTCTCATCTTTGACCTGTCTGCCCCATGTGCTATCCCTCCTGGACAGGGGATGAAGCAAAAGACAATACTGACATTACAGCAGGAGATTGCAGAGGATACATTTTGGGAGGTAAAATATTGTTTAAAAACAGTCTTTGAAATATTTTACCTCACAAAATGAATTCTCTGTGATCCCCCTGCTGTAATGTCAGTATTGTCTTTTGCTTCCTCCCTGCCCAGGAAATCTGGTATGCTCCATACGGTCAGACACAGACAATTTTTAAAATGAACTTTCGTTCATGGGAAAACCCCTTTAATGTGACCGGCTTCCTCTGCCTGTAGACATCACCACACGAACACTGCTGGAAAAAGCCGAAGACTGCCAAGTGCAGTGAATACTGCCGGCAGTTAATGAGCGGCACCGGAAGCAGATGCGTCCGGGAGACAGCGGGACGGGAGGATGCATCGCTGGATAGGCAAGTATAATTAGAATGGCCCTAGACCCGAACCCGAACTGGACCCGAACTGTAACGCGGGTTTCCTATGGAAACCCGTGTTTGGCACCTTGTGACCAAACATTATGTGTTTGGTACAGTCCTGAACTTTACAGTTCGGGTTCGCCCATCCCTATGTACAGGTACTTTAAATGGGAAAAATTTGGTGACAGGTTCCCTTTAAGAGCTATCTTCAGAGCAAAGAAAACAAGGAGTCTTGAAAGTGATGATATGGCGACCAAAGAGCCCTGATCTCAGCATCAACTAGTCTGCCTCGGATTACATGAATAAATTTGTGCAAGCCTATATCCATAGAAGATCTGTGGTTAGTTCTCAAAGATGTTTGGAACAACCTCCCTGCTGAGTTCCTTCAATAACCGAATGCAAGTGTAACTAGAAGAATTGATGCTTTGATGCTGTTGTATTTATTTCATTTAGATTTCTCTTTTGTCCATTCGCTTTGTATTTTCCCATTGATAAAATAAACTATTAACACTTCTATTTTTTTTAAACCATTCTTACTTAGCAGCTTTTATTTTAAAGGGAATCTGTCACCCCTTTTTTTCGAATATGAGCTGCGGGCACCGACATCAGGTGCTTATCTACAACATTCTGTAATGCTGTAGATAAGCCCCCGATGTAACCCGAAAGATAAGAAAAAAGAGTTAGATTATACTCACCGGGGGGGCGGTCTGGTCTGATGGGTGTCGCGGTCCGGTCGGACGCCTCCCATCTTCATACGATGCCATCCTCTTCTTTGCTTCCCGTTGTGGTTCCAGCGCAGGTGCACTGCTCTGTCCTGTTGAGGGCAGAGCAGAGTCCAGCAGTGCGCAGGCGCCGGGAGAGGTCCGGCACCTGCGCACTGCAGTATTCTGCTCTGCCCTCAAAAGGGCAGAGCAGTGCGCCTGCGCCAGAGCCACGACAGAAAGGAAAGCAGAGGACCACATCGTATGAAGGTGGGAGGCGCTGGACCGGACCGCGACACCCATCAGACCGGACCGGTGAGTATAATCTAAGGGTACCGTTACACATAACGATGTCCCAGCGATCCCACCAACGATCCGACGTGGATGGGATCGCTGGGACATTGTTAGCTGATCACTGGTGAGCTGTCACATAGACAGCCCCTCCAGCAATCAGGACCAGTGAGCACGCTGGTTACCAATGTAAACATCGGGTTTCTAAGGGCTGCGGGGCCCTTAGAAACCCGATGTTTACCCTAGATACCAGCGTGCACTGCAGGCAGGGCGGGAGGTGGAGGCAGAGCGGCGCAGGCAGAGTGGCGCAGGCAGAGCGGCGCAGACAGACCGATGTAGCTCTGCTATCTGCTACTCCGGTCTGACAGACTGGAGAAGCAGATAGCAGAGCTACTCCGGTCTGTAGGCCACTCTGCCTCCACCTCCTGCCCTGCCTGCAGTGCACACTGGTATCTAGGGTAAACATCAGGTTTCTAAGGGCCCCGCAGCCCTTAGAAACCCGATGTTTACGTTGGTAACCAGCGTGCAGCGTCACTCATCGCTGGCTCCCGCTGCCACATGCAGCGATGCGCACTGGCCAGCGGGAGACCAGTGATGAAAAGACGGGCCAGGACGATCTAGCACGATCAGCGATACCCCGTGGGGGGGTGCGATCGCTGCTGGATGTCACACACAGCGATCTTGCTGGAGAGATCGCTGATGTGTCACAAAATCAGCGATCTCGCCAGCGAGATCGCTGTGTGTAACGGGCCCTTAAAGGGGGTTTTACACATAGCGATATCGCTAGCAATATTGCTAAAGCGTCACCGATTTTGTGACGCAGCAGAGATATTGCTAACGATATCACCATGTGTGATACTTACTTCCAACCGGCTCCCCCGCTGTCTGTCGCTGATCGCGCGAGATCGGCCGGGTCCATTTCTCGTCGGGCGCTTGCTGCTGGCACCGACGAGCGACGTGGGGACGCGGGCGGGAGGACGTCAGCATCGCTGCGTGTGAAAGGTAAGTAACGACCACTTGCTGCGTCGTTACATCGCTAGTGAGATCTGCCTGTTTGGCAGCTCACTAGCGACCATTTAGCGATGCACCAGCGATCCTGACCGGGTCGTATCGTGGTCGGATCGCTGGTGCATCGCTAAATGTATAGGGGCCTTAACTTTTTTTCTTATCTTTCAGGTTACATTGGGGGCTTATCTACAGCATTACAGAATGCAGTAGATAAGCCCCTGATGTCGGGGGCCGGCAGCTCATATTCAAAAAAAGGGGTGACATATTACCTTTAATCCAAAAAGTAAGCAGGCCACAAAAGACGCCCATATCTTTTTTTTTTTTTTAAATCTACACTGCAAATGAGATTGCTCCGGTTAAAAGGATATTAAACCAATATTACCGATGATACTAACTTCTGATACACTTCTATTTTTAAGTTTTGGGTGAATATTCTCTTTGAATTACAGTTTTTGTGATCTCCACTACCTTCAATTAAGTGGTATTGCTAAAAAAAGAAGTCGTTTTAATGGCATTATTTTCTGCCCATATAATACATTTTCCAAAAGAATTTTCCATGAATCGCTCAAGCAGGGATAGACTAGTTTAGCCTGATGCAGAGATATCTATTTTTAAGCCCCCTTTCTTCTACTGGCGTTCAGGGAGTAGGTTTATGAGTAAAAGACTAGCCCATCTTTTGAAGTCAGCATTCTTTGACTTGGACGATGTAGAATAAATGTGATTCCAGAGAGATGTGTCATGGTCAATCAAAATGTTTAATTATAGACATGCTGAAAGAAACGGCGTCCTTGTGACATGATGTTATTGCTGATGATGATGAATAAATGCAGCAGCCTTTCAAACAATGTATATAGACAGGAACAAACAGCTCTTATCTTACTATAGTAGTGGGAAGTGGGTGACTTTTTGTACTGAACATCTCTTACATGAACAAACAATAGTGTGTATGAAATAAAAAGCATCCTTTATATCAGGCGTAGGTGTGTGATGCCACGATGCCACCAGTATAGAGTTTAGGGGCCTAATAAATGAAGCTAAGTCAAGAGCAAAGAAATTGCAAACAGCCAAAAATTTGATTCATTAGTAAAGTCTACCATAATATGGAAATCTACAGAATATCTGCTCATTATTTGAAAAGGACAAGAACTGTGTCTGGTTTAATGTCCACTTCTTAAAGGTATCTTTCTGATGTTTTGACTGGCCTTGTAGCTTAGCAGTAAATTTAAAATGTTTCCTACCACCCATCATTATTTTAACTGACAAAGCCTTGATCACTATCAATACCTGACCCCTCTGTTTCCAGTTCTGTTGTGCCACACCTTTCTTGCCGGTGACAATAAAAACAGTTCTGTTTAATTTTCGGGGACTTGGGGTGCCATCCAGACAGGCAGCTTCAGAGTTATTTCCTTGCTTTGGCACTTAACTACTTCAGTGGTTGCTCACTATATAAACCCCTGTATATTTTTTTCCTAAGGCCAGTTATAAGTTGTGCCTTAGGCTGCTTTCACACTTGCGTTTTTTTCCGCTGCGTTTTTGCGCATAAATGCGCATGCATTTTTTCCCCTATATTTAACATGGGTGTGCATTGTCATGCGTTTGTACGTGTTTGTATGCGCATGTGTTTTTTCGTAGTCTGCGCCTGGGTGCACAAAATGCATCCTGTTGCATTTTTTGTGCGTCCGACCTGTCTCAAAAAAAGCATGCGCACACAATGCGCACGAAATTCACCCAAAACCCATTAAAGTCTATGGGAGTGCTGATGTGCGCATGGTCATGCGCACGTCAGTGCAAAAAACCGCATGCGTTTTTTTGCAAAAGCCATGCGCATAAAAACAAGAAAACGCATTAAAAAACGCATGATGCATTTTTATGTGCGTTTGCACTGCGCACGCAGCGCAAAAAAATGCAAGTGTGAAAGTAGCCTTACCTGGTCAATATCCGTTGCCTCTGCTCTTGTTTTTCTATTGATTATTCCTTGTTTTATGACTATTCTAATGCCTGAAGACTTGGTTCCTTATTTGTACCTCTTTGTTCTGACACAGCACTATGACTATTCCTGCCACTTATTTACACCAGCCATCAGCTACTCTGTGGACTCAACCCAATGCCCCTGTTTGCATCCATATCCCTGCACAAGGATTAAAAGGTGCAGGACAGGGTTCCTCTGGAATTTGATAGATGGAGTAGCTAGAGCAGCTAGAGAAAAGCCTGCCCATGAAAGCCCTATTTAGAGCTGCCAGGTGGCCATGAATAGGCCCTTCACCGTTGGTTTCATACTGGACTTTGACAAAATCAAGGACATGTTAGCAACATTCTCTCCTCCCTCCTCCGGTCCTCTGATGCAGCCATGTCCTCAACAATCCATCCTGATAGGTGATTGCGCAAACAAAGATAAAAATGCACCACTGTCTTCTAGACTTCTGCTTAAAAAGTGTGTATCTACCACATTAATTCATGATCCCATGTAGATTGGGATGACAGTATTATCTACAACAAGGTGTCAAATGACTAGAGCTGGATCTATGTCGCTACAGTGGAGTATCTAGACATCAGATACTTGCCTGCCCGAGACAACCGCTGCCAAAAAAAGCTGCAGTGCCTTTCTGGATCTAGGGATGCTCACCTAAGCATAGAATAATTTCCCTATGATTCTGCAAAATGATTTCTCCATGGTTGTTTATACTACTTTGAAAAGTCTGTGTGGCTTTAAGCCTTTATTGACTGCAATCCCACAGCTAATTTTGTTGATACCTGAGTGAAAAAAGATCTTGCTAAATTATGAATTCCTATCAAAATTACTACTAAAAACACACCCTCAATCAGCAAAGGTAAAACAGACAGCTGCGGGCTGAGAATGTCATCAGCGTTGCTGGCGCAAGCTGTGCTCAACGAGACCCGACAATGCTGATGATTGTTGTTGTCGCTACCTGGAACCTGTGAATATCAGGACTCTGCAATTCACAGAGGCCGGATTTGGGGAACATGGACTAAATCGGAGCGGAATGGGAACATTTTTTTCTAATAAATTGATGAACGTGTCTTGTTTTTATTTTTATTTTTTTAAGTTTTTCAGGTATCCATTTCTGGACTACATCGGATTCGGTGGATTACAGCAGGCCTGCAAGGGATTTTTCAATAACTTGGTGAATCTAAGTCGGTGTGGGAGAGTCTTTATTTATGTAAAGTATTTTCCGTGTGTTTTTATTTTTGATTACTGGGTTAGTAATGGGGATGTCTGATAGACACCTCTCCATTACTAACCCATAAGTGCGTTTTTTTACGTGTTTTTTTCTGCATTATTTTTCTGCTATGGTTTTTGTTCCTTTTGGTGTGTCATTTTGAAATTTAACTGCTTTGTTTTGGATACTCACTGTTACTTAGCTTGAAAAAATGTTACTGATAAAGTCATGTTTGGTGTAAATTCGTTTTAAGTGTGTTTTTGCTGCTGAAATGCATTTACGTTTTTTACTTGTGGATTTTTCTCTTCTCATTCAAGTCTATGTGGAAAATCCGCAACTAAAAAGCATCTATATGGGTTATACTGGAACATACTCAGATACAAATAGTGGAGGAATTTAAATGCCTTGGTATAAATGTTACAAAAAAAATCTCAGGATTATATATCCCTGAACTTACACCCTCTTCTGGAAAGGTTTAAAAGGAAAATAGAAACATGGTGTAGACTACCACTATCCGCTGTGGGGAGAGGAAACTTGTTAAAATGATATTGATGCCTCAACTTCTATATATTCTGCATAATGCCCCTATGGATCCCTAGTTCTTATTTTCAGAAAATTCATAGTATGTTTCGCTCTCTCATTTTCAAAAAAATCTGCAAGAATAACATTTGAGCATTTACAAAGGGACAAGGACTCTGGTGGGCTGGCGGTCCCCAATGCATTAATATATTATGTGGCAGCACAACGACAGCATTTTAGCGGCTGGAATAGTACTGAAAAGTCAAATAGTGCTATGAAGCTGATTACCTCAGGGACACCAAGGAATATCTCTATCCATCTGGTTGAACGAAATAACGTTGTGGATAAGAAATCAATATGCTCGACACTAGCATTACTCTATAAGATGTGGGATAGAGGTAAACATTTAATGGGAATAGGAAACTAATGAATAAACGTCTATATGGTATAATAAAAAATATGTAGAGCTCTATAAATTAGAGGGATTTCGGAACTGGATGGATAAAGGAATACTTACGCTACAACAAATATTATGTGATGGTATATTAACCCCTTCCTTACCGATGACAGAATAGTACGTCATCGGTAAGGATCCCCTGCTTTGAGGTGGGCTCCGGCCGTGAAAACTAACCTGCCATTATGATTCTCCAGGTCATTACGAGTTCATAGACACCAAACCTGTCTATGTTCTCTTTTATCTAAGTGGTGAAAAAAAATTCCAAAGTTTGCATTTAGTGAACCTAGTAAAAAAGCCAAGCAAAAAACAAGTGTGGGAATGCACTTTTTTTGCAATTTCACCGCACTTGGAATTTTTTTCCCGTTTTCGAGTAAAACCAATGGTGTCGTTCGAAAGTACAACTTGTCCCGCAAAAAATAAGCCCTCACACGGCCATATTGACGAAAAAAATAAAAAAGTTATGGCTCTGGAAAGAAGGGGAGCGGAAAACGAAAAATTGTAAAAAAGCTCCGGGAATAAATAATTTGATCAATTCAAGGAAGAATTTGGGTTGACAAATAAACAATTCTATCAGTATTTGCAGCTTAGGCAATCATTTAATGCACAAATAAAATTGACCCCTTTGCTGATAGATAATAATTCCTTTATTAATCTGGTATCTGAAAAAGGTAATACAAAGGGCCGTATTTCTTATATTTACAGACTTCTTCTAAAAAATTTTTTAAAAAGCTTCCCTTCATTAGTCAAGCAAAAATGGGAGGAAGATATAGGGTCGATTTCAGAAGATCAGTGGAGTTGATAACTCAATTATCTTTAAATGAGGCGCAGAGATTTTCTCAAATTATATTAATGCATAGGAAATAGAAGACGCCCAGATTCTTATTTAGTACAGGGTGCAGAGCTGTTGCCGAGTGTCCAAGATGTAAAATGGATGATGCGGGATTATTATATATGATGTGGGAATGTCGGGAACTGGGATCATACTGGAAAGGAGTTCTGTCTATAAAATTGTTATTCAACCAGATCCCAAAAAATGTCTACTGGGAATATTAGAGGATGACATGGAATTTGAACCAGTAACTATAGGAATTTCACGCAATTTTTTCCAGGCCAGGAAACATATAGCATCCAAATGGATTAATCCCTTACCTCCATTGATTAGCAATTTGAAAAATTGGATAAATAATATTATTAGACTGGAAAAGGGTATATACAAAAAGCGAAACATGAATTAATTTGAGAGAATATGAGGCCCAGGGTTGGCTACTTCTGGAATGCCATGAAGAGGATTTTTGACCTACTGGGGGAGGAGGGCGAAACTGCGCCTGATACCTCACTATAATATGTGAATGATTTTTTAATCAGGTGTTTTGGGTGGTTATATATTTAGGCCTATAATAGAAATGTTTTATATAAGAATTCTGTCTTCTACAGGAAGTTAAGATCACACTATTTTGATTGTAAGGTATAATGAATGTGAATTACTGGACAGCGTTGAGCTAAATTGTTAGCTATACTGAAATAACGCATGTTTTTTACCCTTAGGTTATTATGTTTATATGTGGTTCTTTATCTAAAGATTACTAATGATGTTTGTAACAAAACTAAATGATAAAAAATTGTTTCAATAAAAATGATTTGATTAAAACAAAAAGCATTCATATGGCAAGAGAAATGGACATATTGCGGATTTCAAAATGTACAGTAGGTCAGTTTATGTTGGGTAACTACAAAAAGGTACAGTAGTCTCAAGATTTCTATCAATCCACTTTGCTGAAACTGTCATACGCTATGTAAATATTGCACCAAATACTCATCCTTCTAAACTAGCCTTAGTGTCTAAAGATGACCACATGGATGAGTAAAAACTAGAATTATGGCCATAAGTCTTACAGACAGTCACAACAAGTGACCAAAGAAAAATTCCGGAACAGACTGTATCAGTAAAGGTTCACTTGCAAATCACATATGATAGATACTTCTAGCAGTAACACTCTCATGCAGCCATTTTTAATCCTAAATGTGATTACACGTACATCTTTCATATCCCACCACTAAAATCTCACCCCCAGCTATTGTATTATGAGGTAATTATCACCTGAGTATGACTGACAGCAGCGCTCTGTCACAAGGCCGTGCTACAGTTTTTGGGGCATTTCTTTTTATAGTTCCATTGACAGGAAAGTGATAGAAAATAAATGTCTCCTGTTTGTTGAAGGTTAAAGTACATTTAAGGCTAGTTTCACACTAGCATTTATGAGCGCAGCGACGGCCTGCGCACGGCCGCCGCTAAGCCCCGCCCCCTGCCGCACCCCGCCGGTAGCTCCGCCCACCGGCGCATCACGCTGCATGCGCCCTGCGTCCCCTATCTTTAACACAGGGGGCGCAGGCCGTGCGCAGTATGCGTCTGGTGGCGCATGCGCCTTTTTGACGGTGCGCCGACCTGCGCCAAACGCAACCTGCTGCAGTTTGGTTGCGCCGGCGCACCGTCAAAAAGGCGCATGCGCCGCCAAACGCGTACTGCGCACGGCCTGCGCCCCCAGTGATAGAGATAGGGGACGCAGGGCGCATGCAGCGTCATGCGCCGGTAGGCGGAGCTACCGGCGGAGGCGCGGCAGGGGGCGGGGCTTAGCGGCGGCCGTGTGCAGGCCGTCGCTGCGCTCATAAACGCTAGTGTGAAACTAGCCTAAAGCATATCCAGCTCGTCAGCATATATACACAAGGGCTGCCATGCTATTCCCGTAAATCGTGTCTGCACAGCGTAACTAACACTTTCAATCTAGGCCTTCCTTTAAAAAAAAAAAACTATTTGGGAAGAAGATAATGTCTCATTTAACTGGTCCCCAAGTTCTTGCTTAAGACTACCACAACATAAAAAACTGTCAGGGTCCTGACAGCGCCGGCGTACAGCCTCCGCTAAGCTGGGACTCACCTGCACCGTAGGGACCCCTGGGGACAAGAACAGCCGGACAATAAAGATGCACGGGACCTGAATGTAGAATATTAGAAAGCCGAACACAGGACCTACGGTCATGTGAACGGTCATGTGACTGCCAGGGGGCGGGGCTTAGCATCCTGCTTTCAGAGGAGGAAGAAAACTCAGAGTCGGGCAAAGCAGAGATCAGGCACAATACAGGCAAACGAGGTACAGGAGGGATAAACAGACGGGAGGTCAGACAAAGCCAAAGGTCATACACAAGATATCAATGCAGTACCAGGGATGCGACAGAACGGACAGTCAGGGCCAAGCAGAGATCAAAAACCAAACGGACATAGAAGGTACCAAGCAGAATCCAAAGCAATATCCAGAGAACAGACCGAGTCATACACAGGGAATCAAGCAACCAGAACACAGCACAAACACACTCAGGGGTCACCACACAATGCCAAGGGCGAAAGTATAACTGACGGGGGATGGGAGCTTCCTGAGGCTATAAGAAGCCTCTCCAGAACCAATGAGAGGCCACCCTAATAGGTCCCAGGTGTGCAGGTGAGAGTCTGCACTGAGGTCAGAACATTAACCCCAGCAGTGTCGGTTACCCAGCACTGGTATCATGACAAAAACCATATTTAGCAACATCAGTGAATCTCCACTAAGCATAGGGATTAGGTAGAAAGCTTTATAGTAAGGGCCTGTTGCAAGGCATACGTCAGAGATTTATAGGGAATTTGCGGTCAAAATCCTACAGGACTCCCTAATAATAAAAATACCAGAGTTTCCAATTACAGTGCATAAGATGGCCGCCGGACTTGTTCTTGAGGAGAGATATGTATCGTTGAGGTTGATAGCCTTAGTGATGTAAGCCTGGAAAAGCATGCTTCAGCACATATTAATAGGCTTATCCAGGGCCAGGTTTATGAGCAGCAAAGAGATGGGTGAGACTGGCTGCGCACATCTCCCTCACACCGGGGACTGATTCGATAGATATAAGGAAGTCCAGCTGTGTCATTAGGGCGGTGTGTGCACGGTGGTAGACTTTGCTTGTGTTTCTCAGTCTCTGCTAGAGGCTGAGCGAATGTCTGATATTTTAACGGATGGGCCTGAGCTATACTATATATGGACTTTTTATTTTCCATTTTGGTTCTGTTATACCTGTATACCTGTATTGCGGATCAATGACATCCCTGATGTGCTCAATGGAAGACCAATCTAGAGATGCTGTAGGCCATGGTAGCATGCTTAGGCCACACAGGCTGTTCACAGTAGCACGAGCAACATGTGGCTTGGTGTTGTCATATTGTAAAAGAGCTCCGGAGACACTTTGGAAAGCTAGTGGTAGAACCATTTCCCCAAAGTGTCCCAGG
Source organism: Dendrobates tinctorius (assembly GCF_039654945.1). Taxonomy (NCBI): domain Eukaryota; kingdom Metazoa; phylum Chordata; class Amphibia; order Anura; family Dendrobatidae; genus Dendrobates; species Dendrobates tinctorius. The sequence continues at coordinate 361,430 of NW_027361758.1, forward strand.
AGCTGTTTTTCAAACAAAATTAGTAATTTGGCAAATTTTCAGACTGGCCATTAGAGCTGTTATTGACTCATACTTCTGTTCTATCAGGGAGAGTTTTCAGCAGGTTTACAATAACAGGTAACACCTCAGCTGAAACACAGGATCAGCCATTCACAATAGGTGATGTCACAGAGGTCCTGGTGTCCAATTTCTCTTTTCAATGATCTTTGCACATGTCCATTAGATGCTTCAATACAAAACATAGGGTCCGAGCCTGTCTATTGCTGCTAAATGGAGTTTTTGAAAGAACAGGAAGTTAAAGTCTAAATTAGCCCTGTGGCCACTGTGAAAATTGAAAATCTTTATGCTTAGTACAGAATTATAAGGGAAAAAAAAACATTGCAAAAAACCCCAAAAAGTTTATCGCAAAAAACCCAAAAAAGTTTATCACAAAAAACCTGATTTAAACTACAGGTCATTTCCTGATAACACTTTTACTTTAAGTAAAAGTTCCTACAATATTTGTTTTAAGGGGCATATATAATGCAGATAAATTAAGTTCAGATTTGGATCCAGGCCACTGACTGATTATGATCTTCTTCTTAAATGCCACCAAAATATAATTTTTAGGGGGCTGCGGATGTTTTCAAAAAGTGCCCCTACATCCTAATTGGTCATGAGCATCTTATACGCATTGTTCCCCTTCAAGCTGTGTACTCTGAAAATGAATGTTCATTGCTTTATATTGCTTTATATTGATGTTCATTGCTTTATATTGATGGCTTACCCTTTGAATAGGTCATCAATATCAGATCAGTGTGAGTGCGAGACACAGCAGCAATACCAAATCAGCTGTTGTCGGTGCTGGCGGCGACTGGAAGGGATCAATTGAGGAGCGGCGCTACACAGCTACATCAACTGTATAGTGTCACAGGGTCTGCAGCAGGGTACTGTAAATCGACCCCTAATCAAATGAATAAGCTTGGATGTGCAGTACTCAGCCGCATTCACCATATAGTTAATGGAGTTGTGTACTCCAGCTAAACAACTGATCACTTCCTACCACTGCCAGCCCTGAGAACAGTTGATTGGCTGGGATGCTGGGTGTCGCACCCCCAGTGATCTCATATTGATCACTTATTCCAGGGATAGGTCATCAATACAAAGTAGAGGACAACCCCTTTAATGTGCGTTGACTTCGCATTTTAAAACTGGGGGACCGAATTCTAACATGAAATCCATTTCAATGAAGCACAGTACATTTACAAAAGCACATTAAAGAGACTGTCCAACAATGGGCCTGAATCACTTCTCTATAGACTGGTTAAAGGGAGCTTATCGGCACAAATTGACTGTTGAAAGCACAACACAAGCACTAGCGCTCAGTGCACCTTCCCACCTACTTGTTTTCCACCAATCTTGCTCTTCTTTGGTTCCAGTAATGCTAGAGCTGTCAATCATAGAAGGGGGCAAAGTAGATGAAAAACATGTCGCTAAGTTCACTGAACAGTTTGGCCATACACTGAACACCTGTGCTTAGGTTCAACATTTATTTTGCGCTGACAGCTCTTTACTCCACTACTTGGACAACCCCTTCTCAATTACAATATTCCTCCACGTAAAGTAAAAACACTTTATTTTCGCCTGCAGAGTCAGCGCCGTTCCAGCAATGACGTGGTCGAGTCTCTTGGGTTCGTGTGACGTTATGTCACGTGAGCCCTGTAGCCACTTCACTATCACTTCCTGGGGAGGAAACTGACACCCACTACTGCTACTCTCTGACTTCCTCCAGGGGTCAGTTATGTTCAAAGGAAGTGAGAACTAAGAAGCCTCTGATCACTGATTGGCTACAGAGCTCACGTGACAAAGTCACACGAGCCCAACACTGACATCACTGGAACAGCACAGACAGTGGAGGTGAATAAAATGTTTAAACTGTATGTGGGGAAATATAGTAATTAAGAAGGGGATGTCCGCGTAGAGGACAACAACTTTAGGTTGACATATTGTAAGTCTGGGTACACATTGATGGTTCGATCCTATAAGCCATTCAACTTTTTTTTTAATATTGGAATCCTATATACTGTATATCAATACCATAAATACATACAGTATATAGCTGAAATCAGTAATCACCAATAAGTTCCCTATCTGATCACACCAATTTCATTTCTATATGGAAACTGCTTAACTGCAACAATTGCAATTGTAGTTTAACACGTGGGAAGTTTTGGTCAGTTTCGGTTGAATCTTAATAACTTTTCCCATGAAAGCAAACATTCTGTAATTTATCATAAACTGTTAAAGTTAGCCTGAAACATTAGTCGTTCGCCAAAAATATATTTCATGAGCATCCAGCATGGCTGCATGGTACTGGTCTGTGGTCATTATTGTAATATCAGTGTAACCAAAAGTATGAATTCAGACGTAGGAGATTTATGAGTGGTAGAATCTCATTGTTAATACTTGTCCTTTTCACAAGCTGTAATATACTAAGCATATGTAATAACGGGTTAATGAATATAGCTTATCAGCTAGAAACACACTGCTGTTTAATGAGACATTAATTCTGTAGATTGAGCATATGACAGTATTGTAATCTATTGGCTCCATACTTTACAGCTTACATTTCTCATTGGCGTTGATGATCTGTAGATACATAAAATGCCAATGAAACTTCCCTACTGAGCGTTAATTTGTGCCTTGTGATTTGTATTACAAAAGCATTAATATCACACGAGTGTGTAGTATAATAATGTGTAGTATAATAACACTGTTCTACATATTTTCAAAAGTTCTCAGGTTCAGTTATGAAAGGAGCCATTTCTTAATGATTTTGACCTCCTGAATTCAAATCTGAAAAGGAACATTTTTAAGTTGTCTCTTGTTTCTATGATATCAAAGAGATTTCCTTTTACTGCTACATATAATTAATGTATAAAAGTTTCAGTACTTTGAAACATTATTATTTTTGAAAATATAAAGTTGCAGAATATGTTGTTATGCCAATTTTCTGGTATTAATTTAGAGGAAACTTAGCAACAATTCAAATAACTAAAACCTGTCTAAACACTATTGCGAATCATAAAGTTACAGAAATTGCACTACAAAATTTGGTACTCACTCAGTGACAACTCTTGGTATTGATATATTCTGTTGCACAACTATCCCACTCATGCAAGAAGCAGCAGTACTTTGCGTATCCACCCTGGAGATCATGTAAGAGGGCAACCATCTTTAAATCACCACAGAGGGGCCACAAATGTTGGTCATAGTTGAGGCACCTCATCAGCTGTTTCATGTTGCTATCATGTGGACTGCATAACCAAATGGAATTGAAGGTAGCGCATTGCCATTATGCAGCAAGACGGCTTTTAGGCATGTTTCGGACAAATCGATGGACAGACTCCATTCCTCTGGATTATGATGTATCTTCAGAGCTTTTATTAAACAGATGATGTTGATGCATGACACAAGATTGTCCTCCATGAAGAAGTATTGTACAAGATCTTTATCACGGTGGTGGAACAAAGAAATCCGAACATCGCCCGCTAGGAGATTCCTCTGCTGTAGTCTGGAACCTAAAGGGGCCTTTACACATAGCGATATCGCTAGCGATATCACTAAAGCATCACCGATTTTGTGATGCAGCAGCAATATTGCTAGCGATATCGCTATGTGTGATACTTACCTCCGACCGGCTCCCCCGCTGTCTGTCGCTGATCGCGCGAGATCGTGCAGCTCCATTTCTTGTCGGGCGCTTCCTGCTGGGCTTCCTGCTGGGGCCGATGAGCGATGCGGGCGGGAGGACGCCTTCATTGCCGCGTCTGAAAAGTAAGTAACGACCGCTGCTGCGTCGCTACATCGCTGTGAGATCTGCCTGTTTGGCAGCTCACTAGAGACCATTTAGCGATGCACCAGCGATCCTGACCGGGTCGTATCGTTGTCGGGATCGCTGGTGCATCGCTAAATTTTAAGGGGCCTTAAAAGCTCAGCCTTACTCTTGGGCAGATCCAAATCTCTAACAAGATTGTTCAGTAAAGGACAGAATGATTGTAAACAGATAATTGTTGTACATATTTAGGCTACATTCATACATTGGCATGAGTTGTGATTTTTTTGTTTGTTTTTGTTTCAATCACAGTAGAATTAATTGCAGCAATTTTTGATACTTGTAGCAAAATTATGCATTTTTTTCTGCAATTGTGACAAAACAACATAATACAGGATCAACGTGTGTGTCATTCAAAAGTACAACTAGTCCTGCAAAAACAATCCCTTATATGTCTAAGCAGTAGAAAAATAAAAGGAGGGGAGGAAAGAGGAAACGAAAAATGGACCCTGTTGTGAAGAGGTTAACTACAGAATAATCCCATGATAATCAATTAAGGACCCAAATTAAAATAAAAATAGTGTAAATATAGGTGGATGGACCGGGCAAGGGCTACTTCGCGCGTCTCTGGGCTGGAACTGTCGGGTCTGCCACCATCGTTGCTGGGGGGGGAATTTTCTGACCTGGACAGACCTGAGCATCTGACTTTAAGGGGCAGGTCAGTTATAAAAGGGAAGGAGCACACGCTTTCAGGTCTTTTGGCGGGAGGAGAGCTGACCCGAAGGGAGAAGGTTGACTCCGTCTCCACACTGCCTGACACAGCGCACAGCCAAGTCAACAGCCTTCCCTCCGCCACGTACGCTGATTGTGTGTTGCGGGACCGCTCATTACCTGAGACTGAGGTCCATAGCTGCCCTCGCAGATCGGTGTCCCCGACTAGGTCTGACATGCACACCACCGCTGAGCCTCGTCATCACCCTGTACGCGAGGGCGTGTCGGCAGCCTGCACACCTGGTTCTCACGCTACGTACTCAGGGCCAGAGTGCTTCACCTGTTATTCATTGTGTATCAGAACTGAGAGTCTTCGCCAGGAATAGCCAAGTAGCATCGTTTCAAGACAGAGACTGTGCAAAAACTTCATCTGGGACCGTTTCAACGCTATCTCATGACACCTTCGCAACTGTTGAGGACTCTTTCAACCTCCCTCCATCTAGGAGCTATGAACTGATAAGTTTACACACTCTATTTGTTTATTCTTCTCTCTGGAAAGTGTTTATTGCACATTGTGTGCACTGTTATACCGTTGTTATCCACCACGCTCCGTGCGAGGAGCATAAACTGCTACTCTTATTCTTGCATAAAGCACCTGTTAACTCTTGATTTGCCTCCTGCTCATCACTGCATCCTGCGTACCTGCTAGCTCCTAACATATACTCACTTTCTGCATTAGCGCCATTATGTCAGTGCCATTGTTCCGATTGGCGACGTGACAATGATGTGTCATGTGACACCTCATTGCTGGGAATAGATCTAGGAAGACTAGCTACAGCACCAGAGATTGTAAACTTCATCATTACGTTGCGCACCGTGGACGAACGAACATCAAGATCTCTGGATATAGACTTGTAACCTTTAGATTGTTTACATTCTTCAACAGTTTAGGTTCTCAAATCCTCAGACAGTTATCTTCTCCTCTTTCTGTTTTCCCCTTTTTATCTGATTTCAGGTGTTATTTTCATATTGCCCACACCTGTTACTTGCCACAGGTGAGTTTGAACGAGCATCACATGCTTGAAACAAAGTTGTTTACCCACAATTTTGGAAAGGTGCCAACAATTTTCTTTGTCCCATTTCTGAGGTTTTGTTTGAGATTATGTCCAATTTGCCTTTTTTTTCTCTGCTTTTTTTTCTGTGTTGTTCTATTAAACTCAATGGAAATACACATGTGTATAACACAACATGTGTAATTGCAATAATTTTCTGTGACAAATACTTCATTTTCTGAAACAATTTCAAGGGTGTCAACACTTTCAGCCATGACTGGACTGATGTAAAAAAATTGACGAAACACTGAACATGTCAACGTGGCCACAGGCTAATTCTCCATGTACAAAGCATGCAGTGTAGCATATCCAAAAGCAGTTTAGAGAATAGTGCAGAACTATCTGAAGTGTAGGGGGTAATGGATCAGCTTATAAATACTTTGCAGTTTGTTTGCAACATGATGAGGGTCTAGAAATTAATAGAAATCTGTCATCATCAGAGATGTGTCTTGTGTAAGCACGTGTACGTTCCATTGGAGTCTAGACGAGGTACATAAACAGCATTGATCATTGGTTAGGCATTCTCATTCTCTAGATCAGTAGGGGTATTTATCATCAAAAACCTGATTTGAGATTATACATTCTGTACCAAAACTGGTCCCATATTGGTGGTGTGTATACTTTGACAAAGTTTGAGGTCAAGGCCAGGTTCACACATTCATTATTTGGTCAGTATTTTACCTCAGCATTTTTAGGCCAAAACCAGAAGCGGAACAATCAGAGGAAAAGTAGAATAGAAACACGTCACCACTTCTGTATTTTTTACCCACTCCTGATTTTAGCTTACAAATACTGATGCAAAATACTGAATGTGACGTCAAATTTATAATATTATTCCATCCTCTGTATCATTATAATATTGCAATATAATATGTAATTTTAAAAAAATGATTTAACTGTGACGATAATAAAGAGGGCATGTGCTGCTCTTCTCATTAACAACTCACTGAATTTGACGCATCTCGTGCTTATTAAGCTCTTTTATATTGTTAACAAATGATGGAGATGTGTAATTTCAATCAGTCAAGCTCGTAACAGAGCTCAGAAAGACATGTAATACAAGGTCAGCTAGCGATGTTACAGCCAGCATCCAGTTACATGATAGCTGACACGAGACTACAACCTTGGCATAGCTCCAAGTAGCTATCGAGTAGAACTTCATTTGATTCTTACTCTCTCAGAAATGTAAACTTACTCTGATAATTACTTATTCGAAACTCAAGCAATGTTTTACCCACACCTCTGTTAGATAATTTGTCAGTTTGATATGAGTTGGCCAGGATTAGACAATCTTTCATACACAAACAGCACCGCCCCAGGCCATAGGCTGTGTAAGACATCACAGCGCTGATCTATTCACTTCAATAAGGTTGAGTCACAATACGAGTTTCCAAAGCAAAGCTTCCATGTTTTTCTAAACCTATAAAAACCTCATTGAGGTATCAAAACTTGAACCTCCATCTGCCAAGAAAATCTAAGCTTATGGAAACATACAGGCCTGATTTATGTAAGGCGAATTATGTATTATATTATTCAAATTAACATAACTTTTAGGGCTGTTCTCCACTAATGGCTCTCAGTAATGTAACTATTTAATATTCGATGCAAGCATTTATAATATTTAGTCTGATAAATGATTGTCTGAACCGAACTTCCAAGTTTTATATACAGTGTATGACCCTCCTAAAGGAAACTAATTGGGTGAGCTATGACTTCTTGGACCCCAACAATCACCCAAAAGTAAAGATAGGACTTTAATGTGTAATCCTGGAAAACCCTTTACGAGAAATATTCAGTTCTTAACCTTCAGTTAGTCACACCAAAATACTTACTGTACACTTTTAGTCACAAGCACCCCGCTGTGACACGTGCAGTCGATGAAGCGTCTCGCGATGCTCTAAGGGACGCCTGAGCTAGGAAGCTATCAAATCGGACAGTTACCTACCTTCCATACTTGTGCAAATATGACAACAAACTATCTTGGGGTCCAATGGACCTCATGCGACTACGGAAATTAGAGGTTAATATAACCAGTAAATACTTACCACTTACTCATATTTCAACTAAAGCTTGAAGTTTTTCGGCCCAGATTCATCAAGACTGGTAATGTTCCTGTAAGTTTTGATGAGGGGGAGTGTTGGAGGTACATTCCTCTTATTAAATCAGGATCGTCAGGCAACTTCTGTGTGCTTCTGTGTGCGTCTCACCACAATTCTTACTCCAGTCTCGTAATAACTTTGTGACATATCAAAGAGTTTTACGCCAGAAATCTTGCAAAAATACTTTGATGAATCAAGGCCTTTATTTGCCCCCAAAAAAGAGAGAAAATCTTGAGAATTACGGAAAACCCCCATTTTGTTCGGATTCACACATCCGTGTTTTGTGGTCGGTGTACAAACCATGATGTGCAGACCAGCTGTGGGTCTCCTGACTCAAAATTGACAGCCTTCTAAGCACATATGTTGAGTTAAATGACAAAAGACTGACAGTCACTTCCAAACACAAAACTGGTGTGTTCGGGTGCATACTAAGTTATTCACGGAGATGGCTACTCTAGCAAATAAAGTTGCACTCTGTAGTGCTATAGCATGTAAACATGAAATATATATTAAATCTGAATTGCATTATTGCTCTAGATAAGTTAATATTATCTAGAGCAGTAATGCAATTAAAATTTCATATATTTCATGTTTACATGCTATAGCACTACAGAGTGCAACTTTATTTGTTAGTGACATTGAATTCAGGTCAGGAGACCCACAGCTGGTCCGTGCATCACTGTCATAAGTGTGTCACATTCTCCTGGGAGATCTGGGGTTAGAAGATCACTACGTATTGTGAATCGAAGATCTTCCATTTAGCCTGTGTGTTTGTGCCACATATTAAATGGATTTGGTTTCCTTTGATGCTGAAGAGGTTAATGACCCTTTCTATCCTGGTCAGAAACTTGTAGCTCCATTTTCAGCTGCTTCTGATCTGGTCATTACCTAAAACCTGGCCAGACCTACTCTGTCTTTCCTGTGAAAGCTTTGCTTCCTAGCTCCTTGGAGATGCTGTGCTGAATAGGAGTTCGTTGTTGCTACTGAAGATGGTTGTGTGCTGTTTTTGGGTGTATGCTTTCCTCAGTGTCCTATTCCCATTTGGTTAGTCCATTCCTATCCTTCCCTATATACCTCTGTACTTTTGGTGAGTGTTTGTATGTTTGTTGCTTTTTGTTATCCCTGTTTTGTCTTTGTGTGTCTTGATTATCTGTCCCAGGTCTCATGGGGTAGGGGAGGGGAAAGATCAGGGGTTAACAGGTGCACAGTAAGGTCGAAGACTCGGGCCTCTCTACCTTTAAGAGTATCCCCAGGACAGAGATAGATAGGCTCCTTGATCCAGGGACAGTTTGAGGCCCCTTTCCTTACCGAAGACCGTCACAGCGTGCCAAGCATGCTCCATACACAGACCACTAAACACGGATGTGAGAATCCAACTTAAATAATATGACTAACAACCCTTTCAGAATGACGTGAAGGAAGCAATCAGCTGATCGCTTCAGTTCCAATTTGTGGCTCAGAACGGATTTCAAATGAATGGTTGCCCACATAATTCATGGATGGCTGGAGTCTGCCAGAGGATAAGCAACTATTTGTCAATAAATCGTTATTCTGGCTCATAGCGGAAGCTTTCCATTTGTGGACTGTTTGACTGGGATATAGCAAATAGTTGTCTTTGTTTTGAATATTCACAAAGACAGTAATTAAATATTAGGTCTAAGTGACTAAACTGAGAAATATTCACTGACATAAAATTGTTTTATCAGCTAGAGTATAAGAAAAAAAATCAAATTGGACATCTTAAAGGGAACCTGTCACCTCATTTTTCCGCTATGAGCTGCAGCCATTGCCTTTCGGGGCTTATTTACAGCATTCTAGAATGCTCTAGATAGGCCCCCAATCTAACCTGAAAGAGAAGAAAAACAAGTTTTATTATACTCACCCGGGGGTGATCCGGTCCGATGGATGTCGCAGGTCTGGGTCCGGCGCCTCCCATCTTCATGCAATGTCATCATCTTCCTTGCTTCGTGTCGTGGCTCCTGCACAGGTGCACTGATCTGGCCTGTTGAGGGCAGAGCTAAGTACTGCAGTGCGCAGGCGCCGGGAAAGGTTAGAGAGGCCCAGCACCTGCGCACTGCAGTACTCTGCTGTGCCCTTAACAGGGCAGATCAGTACACCTGTGCAGGAGCCACGACATAAAGCAAGGAAGATGACGAGATCGTATGAAGATGGGAGGCGCCGGACCTGGACCTGCGACATCCATCGGACCGGATCGCTCCCCGGGTGAGTATAATAATACTTGTTTTTCTTATCTTTCAGGTTAGATCGGGGGCTTATCTACAGCATTCTGGAATGCTGTAGATAAGCCCCAAAAGGCAGTGGCCGCAGCTCATAGCTGAAAAAGGAGGTGACAGGTTCCTTTTAACAATATTAGTACATTATAGAAGATATCCTTCTGCTATAAAGGATAAGGTGCTATTTTTATTTTGCTATACTATAACAATTAACAGACCATAAAATTAATTTCCACATATATTACCCTTTATGGGCACCGTTGAGCCCTATATATGAAACGCTTTAAAGGGAGTCAAGGTGGAGTTGAATGACATCGTATTTGGGGGGGAGTCCAATTCCATATTTCGAAGTCCAAAAGAGGGGCACTGACTGCAGGATTGGACAAGATATCAGAATATTTTGTAACGTTGATGGAAAGTTATGTTTTAATGAGCATTTAACAGTGGTTTGACGCTAGTTCATTAATTTACAGAGGAGCGTCTAACTGCATCGCCATCTAATGCAATATTCCTTTCTGCACTGTCACCAGGAGGCTGCAGATTTTAGTATTCAAAGCAAAAGCTCTGTTAAGTTTGTATTCAGGCCTCATACTGCAGCACGACACGTAACAAAAGGTTTTCTTTGAAGGTTACAGCATTTGTAATCACAGGTCCAATGCTTTCACTGTTCACTGCAAACCCATTATACAGCTCTTCCAGGCTTTTCTGCAGACTTTTAATCTACAGTTATCATCAATCGTAGCCACAGGCATGAAGAACACAGGATATTTCAGCATAACAAATAACAGAATTTTGCTCCGAACAACACATGAGACTTCCACTCATTTCTCATACCTTTGTAAATTCTCATTTGTGTTTGGGGAAGACCGTAAAACGGGAAGGTTAAACACACAGTGAAATAAAGGTTACATAGGCAGAAGGACTTTTATCGTCTCCTATAGATGGGAGGATATTGGGATGCTGCCCATTCCCTTTTTTTTCTGCGGCATCAGTTAGAGGTGATGAGTGTTGTCATCTTTACATACTGCTAAGTGGAAGTGCTTGTGTGAAGCTTGCACATACTCATCAGAGACAAGAGCGAGTATCCTGGGATTACACACATCCATCAGGAATCACACCACCCTACGGGAGGATGACAGGCTGAGTGAGGGGCCCATATCGTACAAGGCTATATAAGGAGGTTTGAAGTGGGACGCGTGGTGCATGTTGGCTGCAGACCTTGTCATTGCCCCCTGCAAGGTCAACCAGGCCTTAAAATGATAAATGTATAGAATAGCCCACCAGGCAAAACAGCTCAATAAGACACAAATATTTCAAACAAAAAGTTGTAAATTGTACAAAGCAGTACAGTACATTATATCCTATACTTAACAAGAATAAACAAATGCATATATGTGGTTTGGTAAAATAATAACTTCTACATGGCATAAAGCATGTGGTCACAGTCTGTCATTGGAAGAAGGCATTAATACTTTGGTTAGTCTCTTCATATGACAGCATGGTACATGTAGTGGTTCCCGGTAACAGTGTCACACGAATAAGAGGCCCCCAGCTGTTTACCTCTAAAGTGGATTTCTAAAGCAGCTCCGTCTCCAGGAGTCAACGGTGAAGGTAGGGGTATATACCCTATGCAGCCCAGAGACAATGATCCTTAGTGACTGGGCGTCCCAATACCTCTGCCAGATTTCCACAGAGGCACTAATACAAGAGTGAGTCTCCCTCTCCATCTGATTCTCTCAGCAGGCTGTCTCTCCTCTGCTGACCTCTTACATTTTTAATTTTTTTTTTGTTATAATTTTGTGCAGGCTGAAATGAACAAACTGAGTGTTTGGGCATCCACTTGGCAGATGAGGTTCAATATGAATAAATGTAATTTTATGCATCTGGGCACTAATAACCTGCGAACACTATATGTTCGAGGATGAATAAAACTAGGAGAGTCACTTGTAGAGAAGGACATGGGTTTACTTATAAATCACAAACTAAATAACAGAGTGTAATGTCAGTCAGCGGCTTCTAAAGCCAGCAACATTATGTCATTTATTAACCCCTTCCTGACATGAGACGTACTATCCCGTCCATGGGACCCGGGCCCCTATGCCCATGGACGGGATAGTACGTTTACCGCGGCCGGGTGTCAGCTGATTATCACAGCTGACACCCGGCACAATGTGTCAGGGGCGGTCACGGACCGCCCCTGACACATTAACCCCTTGCACACCGCGATCAAACATGATCGCGGTGTACAGGGGGTTAAAGGGAAGCATCGGCAGGGAGGGGGCTCCCTCCTTGCTTCCCTGAGCCCCCCACGGCAGCGCAATGTGCAGCGCTGCTGCGGGGGCTCCTTTCCTGCAGGCCCCCGAATCCAAGATGGCGACAGGGGCCTTCGGGGGCCTGCAGGAAGCTGGCTTCTTCAGTGCCTGCAAAGCGCAGGCATGAGGAAGCCTTCTGCAGTGCCTGTGACAGATTGCTGATCTGTCACAGTGATCTGTGATGTGACAGATCAGCGATCTGTCACAGGACAGTGATGTCCCACCTGGGACTATTTAATAAAGTAAAAAAAAAAATAAAAAAATGTGTTAAAATAAATTTAAAAAAATCGCCAAATAAATTAGAAAAAAAAAAATATATATTCCCCCAAATAAATCCATTTTTTAGAAATAAAAAAAACCAAAACAATAAAAGTACACATATTAGATATCGCCGCATCCGTAACGACCCGCCCTATAAAACTGTCCCATTAGTTAACCCCTTTAGCGAACCCCTTAAAAAATAAAAATAAAAAACGAAGCAAAAAATAATGATTTATTATCATACCGCCAAACAAAAAGTGTAATAACGCGCAATCAAAAAGACGCACATAAATATCCATGGTACCGCTGAAAACGTCATCTTGTCCCGCAAAAAACGAGCTGCCACACAGCATCATCAGCAAAAAAATAAAAAAGTTGTAGCTCGCAGAATAAAGCGATGCAAAAATAATTATTTTTTATATAAAATAGTTTTCATTGCATAAAACCGACAAAACATAAAAAAAACCTAAATAAGGTATCTTTGTAAGCGTACTGACCCGAAGAATAAAACCGCTTTATCAATTTTATCGCACGCGGAACGGTGTAAACGCACCACCCAAAAGAAATTCATGAAACGCTGGTTTTTGTTCATTCTGCATCCCAAAAATCGGAATAAAAAGAGATCAAAAAATGTCACATGCCCGAAAATGGTACCAATAAAAACGTCAACTCGTCCCGCAAAAAATAAGACCTCACATGACTCGGTGGGTCAAAATACGGAAAAATTAGAGCTCTCAATATGTGGTGATGCAAAAACTATTTTTACAATAAAAAGCGTCTTTTAGCGTGTGACAGCTGCCAAACATAAAAACCGCCATAAATAGTAAATCAAACCCCCCGTTATCACCCCCTTAGTTAGGGAAAAATAATAAAATAAAAAAAATTTATTTATTTCCATTTATCCATTAGGGTTAGGGTTAGGGCTAGGGTTAGGGTTAGGGCTAGGGTTAGGGCTAGGGTTAGGGCTAGGGTTAGGGCTAGGGTTAGGGCTAGGGTTAGGGTTAGGGCTGAGATTAGGGTTAGGGGTGTGTTGGGGTTCGGGTTGGAGTTAGAATTGGGGGTTTCCACTGTTTGGGCACATCAGGGGCTCTCCAAATGCAACATGGCGTCTGATCTCAATTCCAGTCAATTCTGAGTTGAAAACGTCAAATGGTGCTCCTTCCCTTCCAAGCTCTGCCATGCGCCCAAACAGTGTTTTACCCCCACATGTAGGGTATCAGCCTACTCAGGTCAAATTGCAAAACAATTTTTGGGGTCCAATTTCTCCTGTTACCCTTAGGAAAATAAAAAATTGGGGGCAAAAATATCATTTTTGTGGAAAAAAATGATTTTTTTATTTTCACCTCCGAGCGTTATAAACTTCTGTGAAGCACTTGGGGGTTCAAAGTGCTCACCACACATCTAGATAAGTTCAGTGGGGGGCCTAGTGTCCAAAACGGGGTCACTTCTGGGGAGATTCAATAGTTTAGGTACATCAGGGGCTCTCCAAACGCACATGACACCCGCAGACCATTCCATCAAAGTCTGCATTCCAAAATGTCAGTACTTCCCTTCCGAGCCCCGACGTGTGTCCATACAGTAGTTTTCTCCCACATATGGGGTGTCAGCGTACTCAGGACAAATTGGACAACAACTTTTGGGGTCCAATTTCTCCTGTTACCCTTGGGAAAATGAAAAAATTGGGGACTAATTGATCATGTTTGTGGAAAAAATACGATTTTTTTATTTTCATGCCCTGGCATTATAAACTTCCGTGAAGCCTTTGGGGGTTCAAAGTGCTCACCTCACATCTAGATAAGTTCCTTAGGGGGTCTAGTTTTCAAAATGGGGTCATTTGTGGGGGGTTTCCACTGTTTAGGTACATTAGGGGCTCTCCAAAGGCAATATTACACCCGCAGAACATTCCATCAAAGTCTGCATTCCAAAACGTCACTACTTCCCTTCCGATCCCCGACGTGTGTCCATACAGTAGTTTTCTCCCACATATGGGGTATCAGCATACTCAGGACAAATTGGACAACAACTTTTGGGGCCCAATTTCTGCTGGTACCCTTGGGAAAATAAAAAAATGGTGACTAAAAGATCATGTTTGTGGAAAAAATACGAATTTTTTATTTTCACGCCCGGGCGTTATAAACTTCTGTGAAGCACTGGGGGGTCAAAGTGCTCACCACACATATAGATAAGTTCCTTGGGGGGTCTAGTTTACAAAATGGTGTCATTTGTGGGGGGTTTCCACTGTTTAGGTACATCAGGGGTTTTCCAATCGCGACATGGTGTCCGATCTCAATTCCAGCCAAAAACGTCAAATGGCGCTGCTTCCCTTCCGAGCTCTGCCATGCGCCCAAATAGTGGTTTACCCCCACATGTGGGGTATCAGAGTACTCAGGGCAAATTGCACAATAACTTTTAGGGTCCTGTTACCCTTGGAAAAATAAGAATTGAGGGTGAAAAGATCATTTTTGTGGAAAAAATATGATTTTTGAATTGTACGGCTGTATGTTATAAACTTCTGTGAAGCCCTTGGGGGTTCAAAGTTCTCACCACACATCTAGATAAGTTCCTTAGGGGGTCTAGTTTCCAAAATGGTGTCATTTGTGGGGGGTTTCCCACTGTTTTGGTACATCAGGGGTTTTCCAATCGCGACATGATGTCCGATCTCACTTCCAGCCAAAAACGTCAAATGGCGCTGCTTCCCTTCTGAGCTCTGCCATGCGCCCAAATAGTGGTTTACCCCCACATGTGGGGTATCAGCGTACTCAGGACAAATTGCACAATAACTTTTAGGGTCCTGTTACCCTTGAGAAAATAAAAATTGGGGGTGAAAAGATAATTTTTGTGGAAAAAATATGATTTTTTAATTGTACCGCTGTACGTTATAAACTTCTGTAAAGCCCTTGTGGGTTCAAAGTTCTCACCACATATTTAGATAAGTTCCTTGGGGGGTCTAGTTTCCAAAATGGGGTCACTTGTAGGGGGTTTCCACTGTTTAGGTACATCAGGGACTGTCCAAAAGTGACATGGCGTCCGATCTGAATTCCAGCCAATTTTGCATTGAAAAAGTCAAACGGCGCTCCTTCCATTCTGAGCTCTGCCATGCGCCGAAACAGTCGTTCCCCCCCACATATCAGGTATCAGCGTACTCAGGACAAATTGCACAATAACTTTTGCAGTCCAATTTCTCCTGTTACCCTTGGTAAAATAAAAAAAATTGAACCTGAAGTATTTTTTTTGTGAAAAAAAGTTAGATGTTCATTTTTTTTAAAATATTCAAAAAAATTCCTGTGATGCACCTAAAGGGTTAATAAACTTCTTGAATGTGGTTTTGAGCACCTTAAGGGGTGCAGTTTTTAGAATGGTGTCACTTTTGGGTATTTTCTATCATATAGACCCCTGAAAGTGACCTCAAATGTGATGTGGTCCTAAAAATAAAATGGTGTTGTAAAAATGAGAAATCGCTGGTCAACTTTAAACCCTTATAACTTCCTAACAAAAAAAAATTTTGGTTCCAAAATTGTGCTGATGTAAAGTAAACATGTGGGAAATGTTAGATATCAATTTTTTTGTGTGCTGTATCTCTGTGATTTAAGGGCATAAAAATTCAAAGTTGGAAAATTGCGAAATTTTCAAAATTTTCGCCAAATTTCCGTTTTTCCCACAAATAAACACAAGTTATTTGAATGAAATTTTACCACTAACATGAAGTACAATATGTCACGAGAAAACAATGTCAGAATCACCGGGATCCATGGAAGCTTTCCAGAGTTATGACCTCATAAAGGTACAGTGGTCAGAATTGTAAAAATTGGCCCGGTCATGAACGTGCAAACCACCCTTGGGGGTGAAGGGGTTAAAAGTGGAATGGACTCACAAGACAGGATTGTAATACTACCAGTTTACAAAGCATTAGTGCACCCTCATTTGGGATATGCAATTCAGCTCTGGGCCCCAGTTCATAGAAGGGTTAACCTGGAGTTAGAAAAACTTCAAAGAATAACCACAAAACTGGTAAGGGACTTGAAGGATCTTCATTATGAGGAAAGATAAAATAATTAAAGGGATTGTCCAATGTGAAGATCTGAGGTTGTGGATTGTAATAATCACCTAGGCAGGTTAACAATGCAACTATTTTTTATTCCTTACATCCATGGGCTTACAGCAATTCCGTGTAGATGGTCACAATGCAATGTCCCCAGTCCACAAGATCTCATCCTGGGGTTGATAGTTCCACTGCCCTGTACCAGGCGACACCCACTGTCTCTCAATTTTTGGTTGGCCCACAGCTTTTGCATCTCCCGTCAGTATAGTCTGTAGTCACAATCCATGCTCCATATCCCAACTGTAGCACGTCTCTTGCTCCAGCTGGCAACGATTGTCCTTAAGATAGTTCCTCACATTTAGATAATAGAAATCGAGACAATAGCACATGTATCAAGCTCCAGCCAGCAAATGATCTCCAATCTCCATAGGCCATCCATACCGGGGCACCGTGACCTCACCAACAGATCCTCGCCGCTTGGCGTCACTGCATCAACTCCCTCACTAAACATGTCGCTTATTGTTTTCTGTCCCTGGGATCAGCGCCCTGAATGGGCAGCAGTGTTTACACCCTCCCCCCAAAGCTGATTCCTGAGGCTCAACAGACGAGCAAGCAAATCTCTAACCCTAACCAGGTTTTTGTCTCCCGATTCTGTTCCTCGATTTACTGATTTGGCTAGTTTTGAGTACTACTACCTCAGGTTCACACCTCTGGCCAGCAACTATTTTATGGCAGCAACACATAGGCCTAATTATAAGTCCGGATCCCTTTATTAGGCTTAAAGGGTGAAGGTGGGGGATCTCTAACATCTGCTAGTTTGTGTGGCTAGAGCTAAGTCTGTTTAAGGTTGCCTATTTGAGCCAATGGCCTCAGACAGACGCTACAGATTTGTTCTGATGCTAGTAGTTTTATCAAGAAACGGAAGAGTTGTGGTCATGGGGGATTCCATGTTGAGAGGAACAGAGGCTGCTATCTGCAGACAGGATATAACCTCAAGAGAAATGTGCTGTCTTCCAGGTGCAAAAGTTAAAGCTGTATCTGACAGGATATCAGGACTCTTCAGACCTACAGATGACTACCAATTCCTGCTAATACACGTGGCGACAAATGACACGTCAAGAAACGACCTGGAAACTATCTGCAGAGACTTTAAAAACTTAGGTAAGAAAGTGAAAAAAACTGGGAGCGCAGGTGGTCTTCTCTTCCATCCTTCCAGCGGATGGCCATGGAACATGGAGGTGGAATAAGATTCTGCAGGTGAACAACTGGCTGTGTCGATGGTGCCGTGAGCAAGGATTTGGATTTCTGGATTACAGAGTGAATTATCTATATGATGGACTACTTGCTAGAGATGGGGTGCACCTTACAAGATTGGAAAACATGTATTTGGAAGTCACCTTGCTACACTCATAAGGAGAGCTTTAAACTAGAACAACGTGGGAAGGGAAGCAAAAGGCCAGAAAAAGCCATACACCTGACAAATTCTATTGAGAATTCTGCTATTAAAAGTGGAAGGGAAGAACAAAAACAAAAAAATCTAAGTAATAAAAATATTGGAGAAAGAGAAACCAATCACAAACTAAAATGTTTCTCTATGAATGCACAAAGCATGGGCAACAAACAAGGAGAATTGGAACTACTAATGCAGGAAAAGAAATATGATATCATTGGAATCCCTGAAACTTGGTGGGACGATACACATGATTGCAATACAAAGCTAGAAGGATACAACTTATTTGCAAGAAACAGACTTGATAAACGAGGAGGAGATGTCGCATTGTATGTTAGAAAAGCATATATCTTCACAGAGATTGAAGCTTCAGAGACTGAGTTCTGTGGAAACTGGGTAAGAATGCAAGGGCAGAAAAATGGAAAGGACACCATTGTAGGCATTTACTACAGGTCGCCTGTGCAAGCTGAAGATATGGATGAACTCTTTATGCATCAAATGGCCAAGTTCTCCAAAAAATATGACAGTGGTGATGGGAGATTTCAACTATCCAGACATTTGTTGGGAATCTCATACAAAACTAACAGGTCAAGGAAATTCTTGTCCTGTCTTGCTGACAAATTTATCTTCTAAAAGGAAGGGGAGAAAACAAGAGGATCTGCTACCTTGGATCTAATCCTTATAAACAGGGAGGAAATGGTTGAAGAGGTAAGAGTGGCTGGGACTTTAGGAGGTAGCAACCATTCTATTTTAAAATTTTGGATAACTAGAGGAGGAAGACCTGTGAAGACTCAGACATCAAGGTTAGATTTTGAAAGGCAGATTTTAAGGGACTCAGAAAGGGAATCAGAGGGATCCAATGGTTGGATATCCTTAAGGACAAAAATGTCCAGGAAGGATGGGAAATCTTGAAAAATTAGATTCACAATCGTTAACAATTCCAAAAAGAGGGAAGAATAGGAAGCATTTAAGAAAACCAGGATGGATGTACACAGAACTTAAACACGTGCTAAAAAGGAAGAAATAAATGTTTATCAAATGGAAAGAGGGAGGCATATCTAAAGAAGAATATAATGCTGTCTGCAGAACCTGCAGGGCACGAATCAGATTACTAAAGCTGACAATGAATTATGGCTTGCAAGAGACGTCAAAAGCAATGAAAAAGGATTTTGGGGATATGTTAAAAGTAAAAGAAAAGCTAAGGATGCTATAGGATTTTTACAGGATGAAAATGATGAAATGGTAAGACAGGATGTTGAGAAGGCTGAACTTTTAAATTCCTATTTTCCATCTGTTTTCTCTCAGAAAGGAAATGTAACATCAACTGATCTTCACTGTCCTATTAAGGGATTAGAAGAATCCAGGATATCTATAAACAGAAAGATAGTGATGAAATACTTAACTAACCTAAATAAATCCAAGTCTCCAGGTCCAGATGAATTACATCCCAGAATACTGAAGGAGATAGCAGAAGAAATTTTTGAACCAATCTCCATTATCTTTGAACAGTCTTGGTGAACAGGAGAAGTCCTAGAAGACTGGAGAAGAGCAAATGTTATTCCTATCTTCAAAAAGGGCAAGAAGGTGGACCCAGGAAACTATATGCCGGTGAGTCTGACTTCTATATCAGGAAAGGTCTTCTTTGAACAAATTATTAAACAACATGTATGTAAGTACCTGGATAAGAATCAAGTGATTAAACAAAGAAAGCATGGGTTTGTAACTAATAAGTCATGTCAGACTAACTTAATTTCCTTCTATGACAGAATCACTGACTGGGTGGATTAGGGAAACACTGTAGATTTAGTATATCTTGACTTCAGCAAAACATTTGACAAAGTATCTCACACAATCCTTATTAAAAAAATGACTAAGTATGGAATCAACAAGGCAACTGTTAGGTGGATTCATAACTGGCTTAATGATCGAACCCAAAGAGTGGTCGTAAATGGCTGCACATCCAGTTGGAAGAATGTCTCAAGTGGGGTACCACAAGGGCTCTGTCCAGGGCCCTGTATTGTTCAACATCTTTATCAATTATTTAGATGAAGGAATTAAGGGTAAACTGATTAAATTTGCTGAAGACACAAAGCTAGGAGGGATAGCTAATCCTAGAGAAGAGGGAGGATTCAAAAAGATATAAATAAACTGGAGCAGTGGGCAGCAACTAACAGAATGTTTTTTAACAGGGAAAAATGCAAAGTACTACATCTGGGCAATAAAAATGAAAAAAGCATATACATAATGGGAGGAATAGGTCTAAGCAACAGCACATGTGAAAAATACTTGGGTGTACTAATAGATCACAGACTGAATATGAGTCAATAGTGTGATGCAGCAGCAAAAAAGGCAAATACAATTCTAGGATGTATAAACAGAGAAGCATACAGTCTAGATCACGTTAAGTCATTATTGTCCTCTACTGCTCTTTGGTCAGACCTCATCTGGAATACTGTGTCCAGGTTTGGGCACGACATTTTAAAAAAGACATCAACAAACTGGAACAAGTTCAGAGAAGAGCAACCAGGATGGTGACCGGTCTGCAAACCCTGTCTTTTGAGGAACAGTTGCAGGATTTGGGAATGTTTAGCGTGCAAAAGAGAAGATTGAGAGGAGACTTAATAGCTGTCTACAAATATCTGAAGGGCTGTCACATTGTAGAAGGATCATCTTTATTCTCATTTGCACAAGGAAAGACTAGAAGTAATGGGATGAAACTGAATGGGAGGAGACACAGATTAGATATTAGAAAAAACTTTTTGACAGTTAGGGTGATCAATAAGTGGAACAGGCTGCCACAAGTAGTGGTGAGTCCTACTTCAATGGAAGTCTTCAAACAGAGGATGGACAGACATCTGTCTGGGATGTTTTAGTGAATCCTGCTTTGAGCAGGGGGTTGGACCGGATGGCCCAGGAAGTCCCTTCCAACTCTACCATTCTATGATTCTATGATCAGCTGTAGCATCGTAGTAAGAATGATCTTAATACCTTAAAAAAAGGATTTAAATTCTTATCAGTCACAACTTAAAAAGGTTGTCCACTACTCTAATTTATCACTCATCAACTATCCTTAGGATATGTTACGCCGAAGGCGGCGAGTTCAAAGAGTGGACTCACTGGACCGTGGTACCAAACCTCCCCTTAGCGAGCACACCAGATGGGACCAACCCCTATACAGGGATTGTTAGGTGGCAGACTCAGGGACCTCAAGTACCACGGCTGCCAGGACCAGCGGTCGGCTCAGGGTGACATACAGGAAAGGAGATGAGACGGGAAAGCCGGGAAGAACTCTGGGTGAGGCTGGGGAGATGGAGACCACGAGGTGGAGAGGGTATGGAGGTAGAAGGAATGCGGAGATAGAAACGGAGCAGGACACCAGGAGGACGAAGGACTGGAACAGGCACTGGAAGACACTGAGGGAGACACACTGGGTTAGGTAACAAGTAGTTAATGGTAGCAAGTGGTGGCCTAAGTAAAGGTAAAGAACACAATAGTCAGGTGCCTCCACTAAGGGAGGGCGGCCTGAAATACCCTGTGGCTGTCCCCCATTGGACAGGGGGTGCTGCCGGGTCAGGTCATGCAGGGGGATAAGGGCTGTGATGGAGCGCGCGGCCTGGTCCTAAGGCTCATGCGCGAAGACCCTGTGCATGCTGCCGACGGAAGTGGAGGGACGCGCCAGGACGCTGCACGCCGAGGAGCGGAGAGAAGAGGAGCACAAGGCAGAGCAGGAGCAGCGGCGGATGCGGACCCGGGGGTGGTGAGTATAGCGCTAGCAGCGGCGGACCCAGGACCGGAGGCGCTGAGAGTGGCTCTAACAGGATAGGTGATTCATTTTGGATTAGTCAAGGTCCAATACCCAGCACCCCTGCCGATCAGCTGTTCTCTGTGTCAGTGGCGACAGCCGCTGGCCGCAACTGCTCAATTACGAAGCTGCTCTGTCTGACAGTGACCGCGGCAGAGTACTGCACATCCGCCTTCTATTCAAATAAAAAATGTATTATAATTGTATATATTCAATGTTCCTATCCACAACAGAAATGAATTGAGTTACTGGAGATGAGGTGGTCATATGAACCTGATCCTCCAGCCCTTTCTCTGTGAGTGATGCCAGATCTGCTTCACTCTGGCATTGTCACCCACTGACTGTGTCTGCTGATACTGAGCAGTGGCCTTTTTGCTTACCAAACAACGTGACTCAACAATTATTCTTCTAGATTCCCTGGAATGATTTTTCTACTCACCTCTTTCATTTTACCTCTTACCCACTTTGTTGCCTTGTGGTAATATGAATCAATAAATGTAGCTGAGGATAAAAGATTAGCGGTAGTCAAGAAATGATTGCATTCACATAAATGTATATATAGTAAGTCCTGTCATATAATACTGTACAAAGCTATTGTTCATGGATTGTGCACTTAAATGACCTTATGAGCTTAGTATCCAGTAATATGGAACATATGTTCAATGAATTGACTCTTTATGTTCAAGGTCTATTGTGTTAAGCTGTCAAATATTTTATAAACATGGATGTAAGTCATAATATATTTTTAGTACCTATCAAATGAAATAATAGTTTATAGGTAGTGCATGTAAACACTGTAAATTAAAAAGAATGAAGAAATTTATTGTAGGGGTTTTACTCACTCACTAGGCCGGTTCTGCATCGGGTGCCGATCAGGAACCTAAAAACCCTAGCTCGCTCTGCACCTAGCCCTTTCTAGTGAAATGGACGGTGCAGAAACTAATCCCACCACTGCACTGAAACACACAAAAGGAAAGTTACAAAACAGGGGTAACACCACTTAGCTTTGCTCTGTTGCTCTTGCTCCAGCAACAGAGTCTACCACCAGAATTCAGCTTCCACCTGAAGCTACTACACCAGAGCTCTGCCTGAGCTGCAAGGAACTTCTCTCTGTAGTTCCTTCCTCCACCAGACTTGGTTGGAAATGAGCAATATCACCAACAGTGACTGAGAGAACAAGACACGCCTATATAGATAAACCAGAGCAATCACACCTGTTAGTGATAATCACGTGCACTAAACTAAAGAAACCAGAGTGCAATGACCCTACCGGGGGCAAAACTAGAACTGAAATCACCACAGTGCAATGACCCTAATGGCCACCGGGGGGGCAAAACTACCTTAAAGCCAAAGGCTTGAGGGAAAAAAAAGGTTACTAGTGCATTTATCTGTCATAATCCAACCTGGATCATGACAGTACCCTCCCTCAATGAGGGGCCTCTGGACCCTCAAGACCACTTCTCATCAGGGAACCACCTATAGCAGGGACGCCCAAGTCCAGAGTTCATCCCAGCAACTACCTGAACTTCAGGTTTATGGCAAACGAGCACCGCTGGTATCGGCAATGTATGTTCTGGAGGCACCAAACATCTCCGAAGCGCCGACCTGGGGAACGAGTTGTGTATGTGTATGTTTGGGGGTAACTCGAGCTGGTAAGACTCCGCAACACACTTCCACTGGATGTTTTTTGGAGGCCACCCATACATGCTCGTTCACACACAGGTCCGGACCTGAACGTTTATTGCCACATATTCGTTTGTCACAATTCGGTGAACTCTTTCTGGGATTGACAACAGAGGCGTCCCCCTGTGTCACCACACTCACACCCCTGCAATTCACCACGGGGTACACCACCCTCGAACCCCTTCCACCACGAGGTCTGCGCCTCCCAGGGTTGGCTAATGGTGAGGGTTGAGACTTGCCCCTACTCTCCTGCAGCACATCTGCTGCTCTCACTGGAGAGAAAGGGGTCGGTTGAAGAGAGACGGCAGAGACAGTAGTCCCTAGGCAGCAGCCCTCACACGACTGCTCCCAGCTGACTACTTCCCTCGTCCGCCAATCTAAGACCGGGTTGTGTTTTTTAGACCAAGGGGGCCCACAACGATAGGTGCTGGATTTCCCTCCAAGACGTAGTATGGCTGGGATACATCCTGATGTCTGCTATGCAGCTCAGAGCCTTCTACGACTTGGTTTAACCCCCCCTGGCTCAGTGGGACAGAGTTAATGGCCTGGACTGTTGTGAGTTCATTCTCTGGTTCACCAGTTGTGAGTTCTCCTTCCAGACTCAATCTGGTGGTAACAGGAGGTAGTGAGGCTGATTTGATCGGTGGAGATCTGCCACCTGAGAATGAGGATGACGACTGGACCTCAGGAGTCTCAGATTGGATTTAAGACAGCCGACGCCCTATTCAGTTGCTAGTGATTCCTTCTAGCTTGACAGCTCTTGGTTTTCAGCTCTGTTCCAGTCATCTAAAGCTAAGTTTTTCTGCTAATGTTCACACTTGATTTTGTTGGTCTATTCAGTTTTTTGGTGTCGTCAGCCAGCCCCGGCTGGGGGCTGTGCTGAATTTCCACTATTATTTATCAGTATTTTGCCAATTTGCTTTTTGTCCCTTACTAGTTTGGTCTCTTTTTGCTCTGTCTCAGAATATTTCAGAGTGCTGATATAGTGGGAGAAGTCTAGTGACTTCAGGGTTAATTTTGCTATCAGAAGTGTTGGACATTATTTTTGTAGGGTTTTTTGCAGGTTGCAGACAGTGTCTTTCCTTTCCTCTCTAGTTAGTTTGGGCCCCATCGTTTGCTCAGCCTATTTTCCTGCCTGTGTTTGTGCCTTCATCTTGTTTCACCGTCAATACATGTGTGGGGGCTATCTATTCCTTTGGGGTCTGCTCTGGGGCAGTTAGTTTTCCCCTTTTCATGCTTCAGGCTTATTTAGTCCTCCGGCTGTGACGAAGCGTATTGGAACATCGTAGGTACGCTCCACGGCTGCTGCTAGTTGTGTGGTAGGATCAGGGATCTGCAATCTGCATAGTTACCAACCTCTCTGGTTTTCTGTGACTTATCTTGTTTTGCTTTTTTCTCCTCGGTGACCCATTCATAACACTGGACGCTTATGGGCTTGTCCAGTGTCTTACACCTCAGACTATGCGTCTGAACAACCTGAGCATCCACCAGACTGACTTCTGCTCCACTGTCCACAAGCACCGGTATGCCCTCAGGTACCTCGTCAACCATCACCTCTGTTGTCATAGTACCTTCTGAGGGCGAGGAGGAAATATACACTCCCAGGTCGTCTTCCTCCACACGACCATGGGAAAACGGCTTCTCTGACAGTACAGAAGTTTCAGCGTCAGTTCCCTGGACTAAATCATTAGTCTGCTTACTACAGGGACGTAGCCCTTCACCTTGGGCAACACCAGGCAACACCATGGGGGCACCGACTCCACCCACCTGCCTGGGTACATCCGCCTGTATAAGCAAGTCCTGCTCCCCAGCAGGGACTCCACGGCACATCCTCACCAAAGCCGTATATGGACCCTCTAGTTAAGGCAGAGGATAGGCCTCAGACCCATAATTCCGCTGCAGGTGCTGCTGAAACACATCATTCAGCTCCTCACTAACCTCAGTGAGGGCCAGCAACAACTGCTCACCGGTCTGCACTTGACCCATGGCTCAACAGAGAAAAATGTTATGGTTGGTGATAATGTGATGGTCAACGTGTGACTGGACACACCACCTCCAGCAGGGCGAATTTCTATGGCACACGTGACCCTGGATACACCGCCTCCAGCAGGGTGAATTTAAATAATATAATGTGCAGCCGGATACACCGCCTCCAGCAGGCGAATTTCAGAATTACACGTATAACTGGATACACCGCCTCCAGCAGGGCGAATTTAAATAATAAAGGGAAACACCAGGGAAACTGATACAATGGAGGGCCCTGCAATAGGGAATGGGGACATGGAGACCTACTGCGCTCCCCTGAGTCAGTGTCTCTACACTCCTAACGATCCCTAGGCCGGTTCTGCACCGGGCGCCGATCAGGAACCTAAAAACCCTAGCTCGCTCTGCACCTAGCCCTTTCTAGTGAAATGGACAGTGCAGAAACTAATCCCACCACTGCACTGAAACACACAAAAGGAAAGTTACAAAACAGGGGTAACACCACTTAGCTTTGCTCTGTTGCTCTTGCTCCAGCAACAGAGTCCACCACCAGAATTCAGCTTCCACCTGAAGCTACTACACCAGAGCTCTGCCTGAGCTGCAAGGAACTTCTCTCTGTAGTTCCTTCCTCCACCAAACTTGGTTGGAAATGAGCAATATCACCAACAGTGAGTGAGAGAACAAGACACACCTATATCCTTAAACCAGAGCAATCACACCTGTTAGTGATAATCTCGTGCACTAAACTAAATAAACCAGAGTGCAATGACCCTACCAGCCACCGGGGGCAAAACTAGAACTGAAATCACCACAGTGCAATTACCCTAATGGCCACCGGGGGGCAAAACTACCTTAAAGCCAAAGGCTTGAAGGAAAAAAAAGGTTACTAGTGCATTTATCTGTCATAATCCAACCTGGATCATGACAGCCTCCTTACACACCTCCCCCTCTGCCTAAAGCTGTGGGGCTTGCCACTTTCTACTACCAGACAAGGGATTCTTGAGAGGGCATCGGCATTACCACGTAGCTTTCCTGCTCTATATTTTACATGGAAGTTGAAATCTTGCAGGGCTATGAACCAGTGGGTGACCCTAGCATTTTTATGCTTTGTTTCCCTCATTATCTGAGTGGGGCATGGTCGAATACCAATCTAAACTTAATTCCTACCAGATAGTATCGTAATGTGTCCACCGCCCACTTTATGGCCAAGCACTCCTTCTCTACGACCAAATAATTCCTCTCACATGAGGATAGCTTCCTACTCAGGTAGAGAACAGGGTGCTCCTCCTCGTGTATCGACTGGGAAAGGACTGCTCCTACCCCAACATCTGAGGCATCTGTTTGGAATAAAAAACTTTTTCATAAAGTCAGGAGCCACCAGAATCGGTTGCTTACACAGAGCCCCTTTAATTTCTTGAAGGGCCGTCTCTCTGCCTCTTCAGACCATTTGACCATTACCGATTTCACCCCTTTAAGGAGGTCAGTCAGGGGTGCGGCCATCATGATGAAGTTCGGAATGATCCTCCTGTAGTATCCCACGATCCTCAGGAAGGCTCTACCTTGTTTCTTGGAGAACGGTCTCGGCCACATAAAGTGCTCCATACAGTATTGACCCACATAGTGATCATTACAGTATAATGACCACACATAGTGCTCCATACAGTATAATAGCCCCACATAGTGCTCCATACAGTATAATGTGACCCACATAGTGCTCCATACAGTATAATAGCCACAAAAAGTCCTCCATACAGTATAATGGCCCAACATAGTGCTCATTACAGTATAAAGGCCCCATAAAAGCCCTACATACAGTATAATAGCCCCACATAGTGCTCCATACAGTATAATGGCCCCACATAGTGTTCCATACAGTATAATGTGACCCACATAGCGTTCCATACAGTATATTGATCCCACATAGTGCTCCATACAGAATAATGGCCACAAAAAGTGCTCCATACAGTATGATGGCCTCACATAGTGCTCATTACAGTATAAAGGCCCCAAAGAAGCCTCACATACAGTATAATAGCCCCAAATAGTGCTCCATTCATGTTGGCGCTATAGAAAACATTTTTTTTATTATTATTATTATAATAGCCTCACATAGTGCTCCACACAGTATAATAGTCCCACATAGTGCTTCATACAGTATAATGGGCCCACATAGTGCTCTATATAGTATAATTGTTAGGAGTGGCGGAAGACACTAAATAAAAAATATAAATAAAGTGCCTTCGCCACTTGGGGTCCACCGTGCGGTGGTTGGAAATACCGCAGCTAGTAGATTCAGAGCACTATGGCGGTAATGTGCACAGGGCTGGATATCACCCAGGTGCAAATTAGCAGTCTCTGTTATGGACACAGAGCTGCAATGGCAGACAATAGAACTGAAAACGCTGAGCCTGTTAGCAGCACAGGTACTCAGCGGCACACATGCGGTAACCGGTCACCGGAGTAGTTATAAAAATAACGTCACTACATCCGAAAGGACCTACCGCAACTGGACGTGTGCGTGGCGTCGCAACTGCGAACGCCGGGCAGGACTGCAAGCGCAGCGTAAACTGTGCCGCAGAGATGGCACCACTATATCGCAAGCGCGATGCAGGACGCTAGCTGCTGAGGTAGATAGAGCATAGGCACACTGGCGCTAGCGCTGCTACTGGCTGAACCCAAACACTCACACAATCGTATTATCAGAGGGAAGGGGTTTCTTAATAAGTCAGTCACCAGTCCAAGCATCCATCAGCAAACATACAGCAGTAAGTATGAAAAATACTAGCGCATGGCGGAACAGCCATACGCACTTTTTATAGTGAACGGGACCTTCCGGAAGTCCCCAGAGCCCTGGGCTGAACCAATGGAATCAGGAGCAGGACCTGAGCACCTGACAGCTGAACTCCAATGGGAGCTTATCCCATGAGCATGCTCAGAAGAAGGAACGAAGGACTTAGCCTCCGGAGAGAGTTGCTGTAAAGCAATCTCCTCTGCAATCTCCTTTGCATTAAACACAGAGCAGGAGACTGCATCATGTGAGGGTCTAGATTCCTGCCTGGCAATGGCCGAAATCTGACTCCTAACAATAATAGACTTCACAAAATAAAAAAAATACTCACCTCTGCCCGTTCCCCTGCTGCTGCGGTATCTTCATGGTGCCTTCAGATCCTTTGAACATCTTGGTACAGAGGGCACGTTGTAATAAAGTAATTGCGCCCCCTGCACTGAGACATCAGACGCAGAGGAGAAATGATGAGATCTAGGATGCCGGTATTGTTGAAAGTGTGATGCCGCATGAAAGTGCAAAGGATGGGTGGGGGGACCTGCCCGGTGTTGTGGGCCAAATATACTTGGAGGACCTTTATACAGTGGGTACGGAAAGTATTCAGACCCCTTTAAATTCAAAAAGTTCATTTTTTTTCATTAATGTACACTCTGCACCCCATCTTGGCTGATAAAAAAACAGAAATGTAGAATTTTTTGCAAATGTATTAAAAAAGAAAAACTGAAATATCACATGGTCATAAGTATTCAGACCCTTTGCTCAGACACTCATATTTAAGTCACATGCTGTCCATTTCCTTGTGGTCCTCCTTCAGGTTATTCTACTCCTTAAGTGGAGTCCAGCTCTGTTTAATTAAACTGATAGGACTTGATTTGTAAAGGCACACACCTGTCTATATAAGACCTCACAGCTCACAGTGCATGTCAGACCAAATGAGAATCATGAGGTCAAACAACAGGCCAATGAGCTCAGAGGTGGAATTGAGGCAAGGCACAGATCTGGCAAAGGTTACAAAAGAATTTCTGCAGTACTCAAGGTTCCTAAGAGCACAGTGGCCTCCATAATCCTTAAAGAAAAGAAGTTTGGGACCACTAGAAGTCTTCCTAGACCTTGCTGTCCAGCCAAACTGAGCAATCGTGGGAGAAGCGCCTTGGTGAGAGAGGTAAAGACGAACCCCAAGATCACTGTGGCTGAGTTCCACAGATGCAGTAGGGAGATAGGAGGATAGGAGAAAGTTGCACAAAGTCAACTATCACTGCAGCCCTCCACCAGTCGGGCCTTTATGGCAGAGTGGCACGACAGAAGCCTCTCCTCAGTGCAAGATATATGAAAACCCGCATAGAGTTTGCTAAAAAACACATGAAGGACTCCCAGACTATGAGAAATGAGATTCTCTGGTCTGATGAGACGAAGAGAGAACTTTTTGGTGATAATTCTAAGCGGTATGTGTGGAGAAAACCAGGCACTGCTCATCACCTGCCCAATACAATCCCAATAGTGAAACATGGTGGTGGCAGCATCATGCTATGGGGGTGTTTTTTAGCTGCAGGAACAGGACGACTGGTTGCAATTGAAGGAAACATGAATGCGGCCAAGTGCAGAGATATCCTGGATGAAAACCTCTTCCAGAGTACTCTGGACCTCAGACTTGGCAGAAGGTTCACCTTCCAACAAGACAATAACCCTAAGCACACAGCTAAAATAACAAAGGAGTGGCTTCAGAACAACTCTGTGGCCATTCTTGACTGGCCCAGCCAGAGGCCTGACCTAAACCCAATTGAGCATCACTGGAGAGACCTGAAAATGGCTGTCCACCAACGTTCACCATCCAACCTGATGGAACTGGAGAGGATCTGCAAGGAAGAATGGCAGAGGATCCCCAATCCAGGTGTGAAAAACTTGTTGCATCATTCCCAAGAAGACACATTTCTGTACTAGCTCAAAAGGGTGCTTCTACTCAAAACTGAGCAAAGGGTCTGAATACTTATGGTCATGTGATATTTCCGTTTTTCTTTTTTAAAAAATGCGCAAAAATTTCTACATTTCTGGTTTTTTTTTGGGGTGCAGAGTGTATATTAATGAGAAAATAAAATGAACTTTTTTGAATTTACCAAATGGCTGCAATGAAACCGAGAGTGAAAAATTTAAAGGGGTCTGAATACTTTCCGTATCCACTGTACTCACCCTGCGCTCCAAATTTGGCCAGAGTTTGACATATGTTCTTTAGAGAAAGTAAGAAGGAGAATAATTTAATCTGTCAGTAAGTTTTTGCTAATTAAGAGCAGCATGATGTAGGTAGGGGCAGAGACCCAGATTCCAGCGATGTGTCACATACTTGGCTGCTTATTGTAGTTTTTTTAAAAATTATTTTTTAACCCCTTCCTGACATGCACCATACATGTACTGCTCTGCGGGAGGTGCATTCCCGCAAAGAGTATATCTATGGCGGCACGATCACGCGGCCTCATGCTACGGAGATTGCGCTTTGGTGTCAGCTGTATGTGACAGCTGACACCCCGAGCAATGCTCAGGATTGGTGCTAGCACCGATTGCGGGCATTTAACTCCTCTGAGGAATAGAGAAGCGTTGGCCTGATGGTCTCCATGGAGACCTCTAGCACCAAGATGACCGCGGGGTCCTTCCGGGTCCTGGAGGGAAGGTGGTTTATATAGTGATGTCCCATACTGGGACAATGTAAAAAAGTAAAAAAAAAAAAATTACAAAGTGTAAAAAATAGGTATTAGACCTACCGGTAATGATGTTTCCAGGAGTCCATCCTGACAGCACCATGGAGGACGTCCTCCTCCTCCTTACAGGGACAGGAAGCACACGAGAGGTTAAAGGTCACGTCCCACCCCCTCTCCCTCAGTGATTTAACAAGTACCGCAAGGTGGATGATGCTAGTAACAGTTTAATAAAACAATCATATTACAGCATATAACATTTCAAAATACAACATAGCATAACATAACAGGGAGGGAAGTACCCGTGCTGTCAGGATGGACTCCTGGAAACATCATTACCGGTAGGTCTAATACCTATTTTCCAGGACGTCCACCTGACAGCACCATGGAGAGTACCAAAGCACCTCCTCAGGGTGGGATTACCGCCTGGAGAACTTTTCTCCCGAATGCGGTCTGCTGACCAGCCAACACGTCAAGCTTGTAGTGCTTGCAGAATGTATTCAGATTGGCCCAGGTTGCTGCTCTACAGATTTGGTCAACCGAGGCCCCCGCCCGTTCAGCCCATGAGGCTGATACCGCCCTCGTAGAGTGGGCTTTTATGGACCCTGGTGGGCTAACGCCTTCGGCTTGGTAGGCGTCAGAGATTACTGAGGTAATCCAGCACGCGATAGACGCCTTAGAGGCTTTCTTCCCCTTATTTTTACCCCCAAAAAGGATGAACAAGTTTGGGTCAATGCGCCAGCTATTGGTGGCTTCTAGATAGTCTAGCACCGCGCGCCTCACATCCAGCGAGTGAAGACGCTGTTCTTTTTTATTACGGGGATTGTCGCAGAACGATGGTAACACTACCTCCTGGTTTAGATTCTTTGAGGAGACTACCTTCGGGGTAAATGCCGGGTCTAACCTTAGGATTATACTATCCCCTCTTATTCCTTAGTGGACAGGGCCTGGATCTCCCCTATCCTTTTGGCCGTGGTAATGGCTACTAGGAAGGCCGTTTTACGGGTGAGGGCAGAGATGGTTATTTTCTCCCCTAGGGCATAGTGGTCTGTACAGAGGGACCTGAGTACCAGACCCAGATCCCACGGCGGGGTGAGCTGCCTAATCGTGGGGCGCAGGCGCTGCGTGGCCTTTATAAATCTTATTACCCAGGCATGAGCCGCTAGCTGGTAATCGAAGAAGGCGCTTAAGGCTGAAATCTGGACCTTTAGCGTGCTAGGCTTAAGGCCTTTATTAAAACCTGCCTGCAAAAAACTTAGTATGCTAGGGAGGTCAGGGGTGCCTGCCACGAGATTGGACCTGCCACCCTCCAGACAGAACCTTTTCCATATCTTCCTATAGATTGCGGATGTCACCGGTTTCCTACTGGCCAGTAGGGTGGATATGACCTGGTCCGACAATCCCTTTGTCTTCAGGATGTCCCTCTCAGGATCCAAGCCGATAGATGAAGTCTTGCTGGGTTTGGATGGTAGATCGGGCCCTGGTGGATGATGTCCTTCCACAGGGGTAGCTCGACTGGATTTCCGACTGCCATGGCTCCTAGAAGGGGAAACCAGCTTCTCTTCCGCCAGTATGGAGCGATCAACATCACTTGTGCGTGGTCCTCGCGTATTTTCCTGAGCACTGCCAGTATGAGGGCCAGTGGCGGGAATGCGTAGGAGAGGGATTCTCCCCAGGTCTGACTCAGGGCATCCACACCTTCTGGGTGGTCCATCGGATTCAGGGAATAGAATCTGGGGACTTTCGAATTCTTTCGGCTTGCAAAGAGATCTATACTGGGGGTCCCCCAACGCTGACAGAGATGGTTGAAGATCTCTTCATTCAGTTCCCATTCTGTCGGGCGGATCCGTTGTCTGCTCAAGTAGTCTGCTACTTCGTTCTGGGAACCCTCTAGGTGTACTGCGGTCACTGATCGGACTGTTCTTTCTGCCCAAGCGAATATTTTTCCCGCTAGGTCCTGTAGTGGTTGATGTCTGGGCCCTCCCTGGTGCTTCAGGAATGCCACTGTCATCATATTGTCGGATAGTATACGGACATGACGATTCTCTAGTATTGACAGGTTCCGCCGTAGTGCTTCCCAGACCGCGTAGAGTTCTCTGAAATTGGAGGATCTGGTCTTGATGTCTACTGGCCATCTCCCCTGGAAGATTTTCCCTTCTATGTGGGCTCCCCAACCCCACACACTGGCATCCGTGGTGACTACCACGTATGGAGAGGCTGTCCAAAATACGCCCACCTGAAGGTTTCTGGACCGTGTCCACCACCGAAGGGACTCTCTTACTCGTTCTGGCAGCCTTAGGGGTCTGTCTAGCGACGCCTGACTTCTGTCCCACCTCGCAAGGATCTCTTTCTGCAGTGATCTTGAGTGGAATTGGGCCCGTCGGATGCACTGGATGCAGGCCGTCATGAGGCCCAGGACCTCCATTGCCTCTCTTATGGAGCACTGACGTCTCAACAGGTCTCTGGTTCTGGTCTGAATAGTCCTCTGCTTCTGTTCGGGTAGCCAGGATATTCTGTCGGTTGAGTCTAGGAGGACCCCGATAAATATTTTCCTGGTCTCTGGCCTGATGTTCGACTTCTCCCAATTGATCACCCATCCAAGGAACTCCATTACCGCAGTTGCTCGGTTTCTGTCGCGAACGAGCGCTTCCCTGGATCTTGCCACCAGTAGGAAGTCGTCTAAATAGGGTATGATCACAATACCCTGATCTCTCAGGTAGGCCACTACTTCTCCCACCAGCTTTGTAAAGATTCTGGGAGCTGAGGCCAACCCGAATGGAAGACACTGGAACTGGAAGGTCCGGGCTGGTAAACTGACCGCAAACCTTAGCAGTCTCTGGGATAAGGGATGGATAGGGACCTGGTAGTAGGCCTTCTTTAGGTCTAGGGTGCACATGACGGCGTCCCGATCTATCAGGAGGGTTGCGGATCGGACCGATTCCATCCGGAATCTCTTGTACTTGACCCAGGCATTTAGTGGTTTCAGGTTTATGATGGTACGGGCCTCGCCAGACGGTTTTGTGATCGAGAACAGGGACGAATAGTGCCCTTTCCCTCTTTCTGACGGGGGAACTGGTACTATGACCTTTGATTTTACCATGTCCTGTAGATCCGTCCACATTGCGGAGTCCTCCAGGACGACAGTGGGGGTAATATATCTTTCGGGGGGAGGTGAATAAAGCTCTATATTGTAGCCCTCCGCGATGGTTCTGAGGACCCACTGATTGTGGGTGACTCGGGACCAGTTTGTTGCGAAGTGGCGAAGTCTCCCCCCAATACCTATGGCGTCATTGCCTCCTCGATCTAGAGGTTGATGTGAATGGAGGACCTCTGTCCCTTCCGGTCTGGCTGAAGGAGCCCTTATAGGAGCCTCTACTGGACCTTGCCCGACCCCTGAACTTGGTCTGCCTCCTAGAAAAGGAGCCTCTCCGAAAGGACTGGGGTCGTCTGGGTTTTTCCTCCGGGAATCCCTTCTTTTTATCGGATACCAGCTCTAGAATGTTATCTAGGGCTGGCCCGAATACCCTCAGGCCCGAGAAGGGGATGGCGCATAGCTTAGTTTTTGAAGCGTTGTCCCCCGACCAGGATTTGAGCCAGACTGCTCTTCGGGCCGCGTTGGAGAGGGAGCTGTTTCTGGCTGCAAATCTTACCGATTCGGCCGACGTATCTGATAGGAACGCCGTAGCCGATTTCTTGAGCAGAAGGGATGCTAGGATGTTTGATCTAGGGGTCTTGTTGGTTAGGTGCTCTTCCAACTGCTCCATCCACAAAAACATAGACCTGGCCACCGAGGTGGCTGCTATGTTGGCCCTAATGAGAGCCGCCGACGTCTCCCACGCTCTATTTAATAAGACGTCTGCCTTCCTATCCATCGGGTCTCGAAGACCTGATGAGTCCTCGAATGGGATAGCCGTCTTTTTGGTAACTTTAGCGACTGGGACATCTATTTTAGGAATTTCCTCCCATGCCCGGGTTTCCTCAGGATCAAAAGGCAGTCTGCTTCTAAAGTCTCGGGAGAGTGTCAGTCGACGCTCTGCCTCCTTCCACTCCTCCTGGACCATCGTTTTGATGTGTTCACTTACAGGGAACACTACCTGTCTCTGGGCCACCAGTCCTCCGAACATTAAGTCCTGTCTGGACTGTGGTTTAGGGACCTCCTCTATCTGCATAGTATTTCTGACTGCTTGGACCAACTCGTCCGTGTCCTCCAGTCTGAATAGGTATTTCCTGCTCTGATCTTGTCTATCCCCCCAGATCTCGCCTTCTTCTTCCTGATCCGAATCCCGGAATTCGGACTCCTCACTAGGGCTTTCTTCCGACTCTGGGTCCGCTTCCCACCTTGGACGTTTGCGACTC
This sequence comes from Dendrobates tinctorius, assembly GCF_039654945.1. Classification (NCBI taxonomy): domain Eukaryota; kingdom Metazoa; phylum Chordata; class Amphibia; order Anura; family Dendrobatidae; genus Dendrobates; species Dendrobates tinctorius. The sequence goes on from NW_027361758.1 coordinate 396,752, forward strand.
GGCCCTGGGCTGGGGGACTGACGCCGTGCGAGGCTGGATGTAGAGGCCCGAACTTCCTCCCTTATCAGCGATCTCATTTCGGCTAGGAGGGATGGCTGTTCCTCGCCTACGACCCTTGAGGTACAAGGTCCGCATAGGGTCTTGTTATATGCGTCTGGCAGCTTTACCCTGCATACTGGGCATCTGACCGATTTGGAGGTGGCCTTTGCCGGGTCCTTCGCCCCCAAGGGGGATTCTGTTGGGGCTCCCTTCTCCTAATAATACAGAAGGGGCACCTACTCAGATCTGGGTTGGGGTAATGGGTGGGGGAGGGTGGTCTGCGCTATGCGCACTTACCCCTCCGCCTGCTGGAGCGACCCCTTCCATCCTGGCGCGGTCCGCAGGGCGCTATGGACCTCCGAAGCGTGCTCCCTGGATCTCCAGAAGCGCGCTCTGTGCCTTAGGAGCGCGCGCTGTGGACCCCAGAGGCGAGCACTGTGTGGCTTTAGTGGCGAGCGCTGTCTGGCTTCAATAGCGAGCGCTGTCTGGCCTCCGTAGCGAGCGCTGTCTGGCTTCAGTAGCGAGCGCTCTGTGGCTTCAGAAGCGCGCGCTGGGATTCAAAGGCCGGCGTCTGACGTCACCGGATGTGACGCGCGGCCTCTCGCGCTAGGCCGCCTCCTCCACTTCCTGCTCTGCGCGCGACTATGGCGGCCTCCTCCGGCCTGCCGCCGTGGGGAGCCAACCCCCATCCATCTGCGGCGGACTGCCACTCCGGCCTCTTCGCCTGCTATGGCGGACTGCGGAGGCCTCATTCCTGCCTCCCAGTGCCGCTGCGCCAGTCGTCCGTCGGTGCCCGCCCGGCCAGCCGCCTGCGGGGAGCCGACCATCACCTGCTGTGGCGGTGAGTTTTTGGAGCCGAGAGCCTCCCATAGGGAGGAACGGCTCCCTCCAGGAGCATCGTCCTGCTCCTGGCCTTTGGGGCAGAGGGACTCCCCACTGGAGAGTTTCGGCCCCGGGACGTCTTGACAGGGGAAGGCTTGGACTAGCCGTACGATCCCCTGAGCCCCTCCGGTAAGCTTCTCGTGTGTCCCTCCATGCAGGGACAGGAAAAACACTGAGGGAGAGGGGGTGGGACGTGACCTTTAACCTCTCGTGTGCTTCCTGTCCCTGTAAGGAGGAGGAGGACGTCCTCCATGGTGCTGTCAGGTGGACATCCTGGAAATATATATATTTTTTTAAAAATCCCTAAAGAAAAAATATTCGTTTTTTTGCGGCGTATAAGACGACTGGGCATATAAGACGACACCCCAACTTTTCTAGTTAAAATATAAAATCTTTAAAAGTTGGGGTCTTCTTATACACCGGGTGTCATCTTATACGCCGGGTGCGGACCAATCTGCATATGGTGGGGGGGAGTGGTCCCGATGACGAAGGTAGGGGGCGTCTCACAGGGAAGGTGTAGGTGGAGTTATCCCCTTTTACCTCATTGGTGGCAGCGGTGCTATCTGCGGGTCTCTGTGCTGGGGGGCGGCGGCTCCTCTTTCAGCAGTATGATGACTCTGTGCTGGGGTCGGCAGCGGCTCCTCTTTGTGCAGCTGGGGGCGGCGGCTCTTTGTCCAGCGTTGGGGCTCCGCCAGCATTTCCCCAAAGCTCGGGGTCCCCAGCAGCTCCATTGCTGCGATGCGGTGGCCTCCAGGAAAATGGCCGCTGGAGCCCGCGCATGCTTAGATTCAGATCTTGTCCCGAGATTTTCAGGGGTTAAAAGTTCGTCTTATACGCCGGATAATACAGTATATAGTTTTCCAATGTATGTAAATAAATAATACATCATGGCTCCCCCTGATTAAGGCAGCGTGCCGAAAAGTGCGTAGGGGAGGATGCCATCCAGGAGTAAGGGGATCTTTCACTCTCTATTGCTGCTTTAACACAGGATATACACTACAATTCAAAAGTTTAGGGTCACTTAGAAATGTCCTTATTTTTTAAAGAAAAGCACATTTTTTTCCAATGAAGCTAACATTAAATGATTCAGAAATACACTCTATACATTGTTAATGTGTTAAATTACTATTCTAGCTGCAAACGTCTGGTTCGTAATGTAATATCTTCATGGATGTATAGAGGTCCATTTCCTACAACCATCACTCCAGTGTTCTTATAGTATTTTGTGTTTGCTAACTGTGTAAGAAAGCTAATGGATTGTTAGAATACCCTTGAAAACCCCTGTGCAAGTATGTTAGCACAGCTGAAAACAGTTTGGCTGATTAGAGAAGCTATAAACCTGACCTTCCTTTGAGCTAGTTGAGAATCTGGAGCATTACATTTGTTGGTTTCATTAAAATCTCAAAATAGCCAGGAAAAAAAAAACTTTCATGTGAAACTCAACAGTCAATCCTTGTTCTTAGAAATGAAGGCTATTCTATGCGAGAAATGGCCAAGAAACTGAAGATTTCCTACAACGGTGTGTACTACTCCCTTCAGAAGAGAGCACAAACATGCTCTAACCAGAGTAGGAAAAGAAGTGGGAGGACCCGCTGCACAACTGAGCAACATGACAAGTACATTAGAGTCTGTAATTTGAGAAATAGATGCCTCACAGGTCCTCAACTGGTAGCTTCATTAAATAGTACACGCAAAACGCCAGTGTCAACGTCTACAGTGAAGAGGGATGCTCGCCTTCAGGGCAGAGGGGCAAAGAAACACCCATATCTGAGACTGGCTAATAAAAGGAAAAGATTAATATGGGCAAAAGTGGGTCGCCCTCCCAGGGCTGTGGGGTACTCGGTACCGGGCCAGTGTCAGTGGGATGTGTCACAGCAGCGGTGACCCGGTCTGTGGCCCTGGGTGCCAAAATCAATGGTGGTTTGTAATATAGTTTATGTGACAGTCCGTGACGCCACCTGTGGTGTTTGGCAAGCAAGATGCAGATCCTCTGGGGCTCATGGTGTGTTGCAGCATAGATGGTGTAGCTCCCCACAGGTGAAGTTGTAACCCTAGGGCAGTGTAATTGCAATAGATAAGGATAGGCGCAGGCGGTGTGAGGAATGCTGGTCCTCAGATGTAGCAGTGCTGACGGTGTTAGCGCACAAATGAATGGAAGACACCAGGGCTTGCAGTTCCAAAGCTTTACTCACAGTCTGTGGTACACACTGGTGCCTGCCTCCATGCCGTGTCCTCCGGGGCAGAGACTCAATCAACCTCCCGGGCAAGTCAGGATTCTATTCTCCAACACTCCGCCAACATGTACCTTTCCTGAACGACTCCTCTATTGCGCCTTAAGGTGTGAAGAGCTCCAGTACCGTGGTACTCTGAAGTTCCTCCTGTCAGATGTTCCTAACAACTCTACTCGTATGGCAGACAGCTGTAGCCTCTCTCGGGGACTCCCTTCTCCGGAGTCCTGGCTCTCTATTCAGTTGCTGTTGTGCCCCAAGTCTTAGATGGGAGTAGTGCATTTACAGCCAACTACTCCACCGGTGTCTGCTGCAGAACCATAAGTGTCCATACAACCTCGGGGACCGGGCACCGGCCTTGCACTGAGAACCTATAAGCAGGGTTCCTCTTCCGACCCACAACTCCTCTCTGTTCTCCTACTCCTTCGTTCCGCACTGTTCCTTCTCTCTCTTATGGAAGCTTAGGTTGCAGTTCTACGTCTTTCTCCTTCTGTTCCTTTCCCGTGCCAGCTGGCTCAGATCACTGAGGCAGCTGCAGCACTCCTTCTCCTCGGACCCGTCCTCAGACTCTCCTGACTGTCCTTCTCCCACCTGACCTCCCGTCAGACTAACCTGTAATTCTAAACCTTCCCAACCTTTTATATGGATCTCAACTCCACCCACCTCCCAGCACATCCAGTGTTCCATGCAGGGAACCACCAGAGGTGCTCTGCTACTCTCTAAGCACTGAGCTGCAATGTGGTTGTGCAGAACTACCCTGTTGTGTGGGATGCGAGTGTTGGAGTGTGGAAAGGAGTTCCCAACTTACCTAGGTGGTGGTGCACTACACCTTAGGAGAAGGTGCAGTACCTCTGTGGCGACTGAGCCTCAGGGGCGCCACAAAAGAACACAGACATTGGACAGAGGAAAAAAGTGTTATGGACAGATGAATCCAAGTTTGAGGTGTTTGGATCATACAGAAGAACATTTGTGAAATGCAGAACAACTGAAAAGTTGCTGGAAGAGTGCCTGACGCCATCTGTCAAGCATGGTGGAGGTAATGTGATGGTCTGGGGTTGCTGTGGTGCTGGTAAAGTGGGAGATTTGTACAAGGTAAAAGGAATTATGGATAAGGAAGGCTATCACTCCATTTTGCAACGCCATGCCATACCCTGTTGACAGCGCTTGATTGGAGCCAATTTCATCCTACAACAGGACAATAATCCAAAGCACACCTCCAAATTATGCAAGAACTATTTAGGGAAGAAGCAGGCAGCTGGTATTCTATCTGTAATGGAGTGGCCAGCGCAGTCTCCAGATGTCAACCCCATTGAGCTGTTGTGGGAGCAGCTTGACTGTATGGTACGCAAAAAGTGCCCATCAAGCCAAACCAACTTGTGGGAGGGGCTTCTGGAAGCATGGGGTGAAATTTCTCCAGATTACCTCAGCATATTGTCTGCTAGAATGCCAAAGGTCTGCAATGCTTTAATTGCTGCAAAGAGAGCATTCTTTGACAAAAGCAGAGTTTGAAGGAGAAAATTATTCTTTCAAATAAAAATCTTTTTTTCGAACCTTGTCAATGTCTGGACTAGATTTTAAATTCATTTGGCAACTCATTTGATTAATAAAAGTATGGGTTTTCATGGAAAACACAAAATTGTCTGGGTGACCCCAATCTTTTGAACAGTAGTGTATATCTCTATACCATGGCACAAATATTTCTTTTGCACAATTAGCACTTTATTATGCCATTTTTTGACTTTTATTTTGTACACTGATCTATAAATAAACTTTTTTGTCAATCATTTATTTTTATGCACCATTAGCACTTTATAATGTCATTCTGTGACCCTTATTTTGTACACTAATCTATAAAAAATATCTTTGGTCACATCACATCAGCTTTTTATTATTTTTTATTTATTTTTCATAATTTTTTTTGGCTGCATCCCCTTTTTTCACATTTATATTTCTACATTGTCTTTTCATGTTGTTTTTAAACCTGCATTTTATTATGATACAATAATAAATGTCATTATTTTGCTATTTTGTTATTTCTCTTGTTCACACAGGGAACAGTATAAAAAAAAACAAAAAGCAATTCCAGAATGGCTGGTCCTACAAAAAACAAGCCCTCACATGACTTTGTCGGATGAAATATAAAAATATTACAGATCTCAAAATGTGGTGATGCAAAAACTAGTTTTCGCAATAAAAAGCATCTTTTAGTGTGTGACAGCAGCCAATTATTAAAACTTAATAAAACTGGTATCATTGTAATCGGACCGACCAGAAGAATAAAGTCGTCTAATCACTTATACCGCACGAGGAACGGTGTAAAAAATAAATAAAACCAATTCTTCACCAACTGTCGATTTTTTCATTCTGCCTCCCAAAGATCACAGTAAGGCTCGGCGCACATTTATCCTGCTCTCACACCGGGGTTTCCGTGTAAATCTCTGAAATATGTGATTGATCTACAGGATGGGCCATTTATATGGATACACAAATAAAAGGGGAATGGTGACAGTTTTCTTGTGTAGGCTGTCTTGCATTGAAATCTGCTGCAGTGACCCGGGTACTGCGTTCACCAGACATCAACACAATTTCTATCCGTGCCTCACATCTTAACCTCTGCGACATGTCAATGGCTGTAAACAAAGAGAAACTTGTAAATAACTCATAAAAGAATAAAGATACGTTAAAACCAAGCACACTATTGTTTTTCTTGTGAAATTCTCAATAAGTTTGATGTGTCACATGACTCTCTTCCCGATGAAAAAAATAAAGTTGGATCCAAAATGGCTGACTTCAAAATGGCCACCATGGTTACCACCCATCTTGAAAAGTTTTCCCCCTCCCATATACTAATGTGCCACAAACAGGAAGCTGATATCACCAACCTTTCCCATTTTATTTAGGTGTATCCATTAAATGGCCCACCCTGTAGAACCACCGGTGGAAAATTCCCTATAATGAGGCAGATGGGGGCCATAGGACCTGTGATCCAGTGGTGTCCGTCTTTTTAGGATTGCACAGTTTTGTGCACTTCTAAAAAGGACACCGCTGAACAGAGGTCAAACAGATTCCAGAGTAAATCACTTGCCTTATTATAGTGAATGGATCCCTCAGGGGTTTCATCTGTCACGTCACTCAGAGATTTAGATGGAAACCCCAAAGTAAGTGCTCAGCATAGAAGAAGGCCAGATAACTGTGACCCCAAATGTTACGTAAAATGTTCACAATAAAAGCTTCAACTCAATCCACATAAAAGCAAGCCCTTAATCAGGGCTGTCAGCTGTTAATGGCAATATAGTGGGCTTCCACGTTACTGGTAGCACAAAGGCTCTGGAAAAGAAAAATGGCTCCTCGCTCCTCAAAAGAAAGTCAGCAAATTCTCCGCTCCCAAATCCAAATGCCCTCTTCCTTCTAAGCCCCAGTGAGCCTAAACAACATTTAGCGCCCACATGTTTGGAATTTCTGTAGTAATGAGATCCCGCCTAATTTACAGGTGCGTGTCTCCAGAAGCATGAGCTGGGCATAACGTACTGGTCACTACAACATACTGGTCACTACAACGGCAGTTTGCAATTTTCACTCAGCAACATTCACTGCTGCCTGTTTCAGGAAAACACCCATGTAGTCAAAATCCCACTACATCTGTAGATAAATTCCCAAAGGGTTATAATTTCCAAAATGGGGTCACTTGAGGGGGGGGGGATTCTGCTTTTCTAGCACTTAGGGGCTAATCTGGGAAAATCTGTGCTACAGGAGGCAAATAGGGCTCCGTCCCTCCCGAATCAATCCGTATGGCAAAGCAGTACTGTACAGCCACACATGGGGTATTTCTACATTCAGCAGAAATTGTGGGACAAATTCTGGTGCCATTTTTACCCATTTCTCAGTGTAAAAATGTAAAACTAGGGGCTAACACAATCTTTGCAGCAAAACTATAAATTACTTTTTCTTCACTGCCCAATGATATAAAAGTTTGTGACACACCTGTGGTGTCAATATAATCATTGCACCCCTAGATGAATTCATTGAGAGGTTTAATTGGTAAAATGGGGTCACTTATGGGGGATTCTGCTGTTCTGGCACCTCAGGGGCTCTGCTAATGTAACATGGCACCATGAAACAAGTGCAGCAAAATCTGCACTGTAAGGGTGAGTGCACACGCTGCGGCTTCACCTGCGGATTTTTCCGCACGGATTTGCAGGTAAAACCACAGGTAAAGTGACCTGCGGATTTCCTGTGGATTTGCCGGCGGTTTTCCCCTGCGGATTGACACCTGAACAATGGAACAGGTGTCAAACCGCTGCGGAATCCGCAGAAAGAATTGACATGGTGCGGATTTAAAACCGCAGCAAATCCGCAGCATGTGCACTGCGGATTTGAAATACCATTGGCTTACATGGTACTGTACAATGCCTGCGGAACTGCTGCGCATCCGCAGGGCCAAATCCGCTGCGGATACGTAGCAGAATCCGCAGCGTGTGCACATACCCTAATATGGCACCACTTCCCTTCTGACCTTTGCACTGTGCCTCAAAAGTAGTTTTAGACCACATATGGGGTATCCATGAACTCAAGAGAAATTGCACAACAAACTTTGGGATCCATTTTCTCCTTTTGCCCTTGTTGAAATACAAAATTTGTAGATAAAATGATTTTTGTGGGAAAAATGTGATTTTTTTTATTTTCACAGCTTAACTTTATAAACTTCTGTGAAGCAAGGGGGTTCAAGGTGCTCAATACATATCTAGGTAAGGTCCCAAAAGGGGTCTAGTTTCGAAAATAGTGTCATTTGTGGAGGGTTACCACTGTTTAGGCACATCAGGGGCTTTCCAAACATGACATGGCATCCGCTAATTGTGCCAACAAATTTTACATTCAAAAAGTGAAATGGTGCTCCTTCCCTTCCGAGCCCTGCTGTGCACCCGAACAGTAGATTTTCCCCACATATGGGATATCGGCGTGCTCAGGAGAAATTGCACAACAAAATGCATTGTTCATTTTTTCCTGTTACAGTTGCGAAAGTAAAAAAAAAAAAAATTCCTGTGTGTCATGGAGTGACTGGCCCAGTGTGACATGACCCAGCAGTTGGTCGGTCATCAAAAAATTAGGCTAGTCAACGCCGATGGAATAGGGGAGAGGAAGGCCCTGACAATAGGGACCCAGGGACAGTCACCTCCTGAGCTCAACCTGAGTCTGTCCTGGTCTAACCTAACACCCTATGCAGGTCCTTGCCCTTGCTGACGTCAGGATACCCCGTCCCTAAACTGTCCCCTTAAACTGCCCTTGCTAGTACACTGGCCGGCTTAGGATGCTAGCCTAGCCACTACTGCTAAGAAACGCAGGGGAAGGGAGACAGACACAGAAAGGACGAGGTAACAAAAGTATAACTCTTAGCTTAAGCACCGCTGTAAACTCCACACCGCAGATAGCACAGCAACAGGACTCCAATACACCAGTCTTGGCTGCACACCAGAGAGCTGTTCCTGCTTTGGTTAGTCTCCAGGAAGGACCTGTATCACCAAGAGTCAGCTGATGCATCAGGTGGCCTTTTAAAGAATGGTGGGAGTGGTCACCGTCTGCATCAGCAAACTCAGCAGCAATGTAATTACACCAGCGGCCACCGGGGGGGGAAACTGACATTAACCCCCGATGGCCTGAAAGAAAAAAAGTTTTAATAAGAAAAGCCAAATCTGCCACAGATCCAAAAATGGACCATGACACTGTGAAACACCTGAAGGGTTAATAACTTTCTTGAATGTGGTTTTGAGTAACTTGAGGGGTGCAGTTTTTAGAATGGTGTCATTTTTGGATATTTTCTGTCATATAGGCCCCTCAAAGTCACTTCAAATTTTTTCTCTAAAAAAAATGGTTTTGTAAATTTTGTTGTAAAAATGAGAAATCACTGGTCAACTTTTAACCCTTATAACTTCCTAACAAAAAAAATAGTTTCCAAAATTGTGCTGATGTAAAGTAGACATGTGGGAAATGTTATTTATTAACTATTTTGTGCGATATGACTCTGATTTAAGGGCACAAAAATCAAAAGTTTGAAAATTGTGAAATTTAAAACAATTTCGCCAAATTTCCGTTTTATTCACAAATAAACGCAACTCATATCAAAGAAATTTTACCACTATCATGAAGTACAATATGTCACAAGAAAACAATCTCAGAATCAGTGGGATCCGTTGGAGCGTTCCAGAGTTATTACATCATAAAGGGACAGTGGTCAGAATTGTAAAAATTGGCCTGGTCAGGAAGGTGAAAACAGGCTTCGAGGTGAAGGGGTTCATTAGCAGGAGATTATCACTAGTAAACCTGCTGCCATGTAGTCCAACCACGCCACATCATTGATTGACAGCTTTCTGCCTATGCTCATTGTACACATAATGCTACTAGAGCGGTTGTGAGCCGGGTTATACACAACTCAGTATTCAGAGATCTGGTAGATCTGCAGCAGATAAAACAGTTTTTAATCAAAAGTTAAGCACCCAGTAAAGTGAGTGATACATCACTAGATTCAAGGTTTTTGCCCCTACATCATGCTGCTTAGATGGAACTATTATTATTATTATTATTATTATTATTATTATGCATTTATATAGCGCCATTTATTCCATGGCGCTTTACATGTGAAAAGGGGAAATATAGACAAGTATAGTAAACGTGTAAGACAAGGGACACACAAGTACATAAGGAGAGGGGACCCTGCCCCGTGAGGGCTCACAGTCTACAGGACTGCAAAAACCTAGTGACAGATTCCCTTAATTTTGGTCCTGCTAAATTTTAGTCACCATGACTCTATATGTGAATTGACAGATCTAAATTCTATGAGGTGCTTTTCAATAGAAGTGAAAAAATCAATAAGCAATGTTCAAAGAAATGTAGAGAAACCAACATCTTCAGTATGAACAAAGGTTACTCCACGTTAACAGGCACTTGTTAGACACCCACACTAAAATAACAGATCTGGATTGCAGTGCACTTTGTCCCTTGTTCTTTACTATCTACATCATGCTGGATTTTGAGAAATTATTAATAATTAACTTTAGAAAATGAGGTAGTAAAGGTGTAAAAGATTTTTCTTTCAATCACAGAGCTAATTCTGTGCAGTCATAGGTAAGCAGAGGGAATACATAGAAGGAAATAAGGGACACCAAGTGCAAGGAATACCATTCTATCAATACGCAGATCAGGAAGAAGAGTCAGATAAAGCTACATTATATCCCTATACTGAGCCATTCACAGTGACTATATACATGAAAAGCAAATGTAATGTATATGCCAGTTGTAGCACACCGTTTTATCAGCATTGACTTATCTCAAAACAAGCAAAGGGAATATTTCTAAAGACAGTGACTTGTCATAAGTTATCAGTGTGAATAGCTAATAATCACCACATGAAGACCCCCCACAGGTCCACCCCGAAGCACGAGCATATCATTAAGTCAAAACTGAAAATAAAGATTAAATAAGATGGATATCATGAACTAAGGTAGCATTTTAATCAGTATAATGGTGCCGACCTGACACTGTCTGTAGGTTACTGTGCACAATCCTGCTGAGAGGTTCACTTTAATTTATAAGTAATATTGATTTTATAGTGCTATGATATACTGTGGTGCTGTACAATGTGATAATAATGTGTATACATGAATTTACAGTAATAACAGATATGGGATATTAGGTAAAATATACAACAGGGGAGGGTCATATTCAAATTTCTAAGTTCAGCAAGTGAACAGTAATGGTAAGTACAAATCTGCAGAAGAAAATGCAGATTTCAATATATGTCTGGCAGAAGTTCTGTTAAAATATTTTCTTTTAGAAAAAGAACAGTCAAGGAAATATTCAGGTAGTGTAGAGGTAGGAGTTGTCCCACAGCCTACAGGGGGTCCCAAAAGTCACACAGCACAATGGCAGAACACCAGTATTATAGTGAAAATAAGTATTTGATACACTGCCAATTTTGCAAGTTTTCCCACCTACAAAGAATGGAGAGGTCTGTAATTTATACTGTACTTACACTTCAACTGTGAGAGACAGATTGTAAAAAATAAAAAAACGAAAATCACATTGTATGATTTTTACATACCGCATATACTCGTGTATAAGCCGAGATTTTCAGGCCATTTTTTTGGGCTGAAAGTCCCCCTCTTTTGGAAATCCTACAATTCTAACTCCAACCCTAACCCCGAAACACATCCCCTAACACTAATCCCAACCCTAACCATAACACTAACCACAACCCTAACCCCAACACACCTCTAACCCTAATCCCTACCCTAACCACAATCCTAACCCCAACACACCCCTAACCCTAATCCCAACCTTAACTCTAATTCCAACCGTAATCCAAACTCAAACCCTAACGTTAGCCCCAACCCTAACAATAACTTCAGTCTCAAACCTGACCCTAACTTTAGCCCCAACCCTAACCCTAATGGGAAAATGGAAATAAATACATTATCTGCGCCATTCAAGCGACTTTGGGGTTCGCATAACATTAAGTCAAGTGAGCTCTGCAGCCAATCAGTGGCTGGTATAATAGGCCGCTTCACCGACTCTTCCTTTGAACAGAAGTGAGAGCTGCTGATGCTCTCTGACTCCCTGTATATGTCCGTTATGTTCAAAGGAAGGGAGAGGGAAGTGGCAAATTAAAGGCCTCTGATTGATTGCAGGGCTCACTTGACATAATGTAATTTGAACCCCCATATCACTGATACAGTACCAGACCTGGAGGTGAGTACAGGCTGTTTTTATTTTTCATGGGGGAATATATCATTTTAGAAAGGGCCTAGAAAACTCTTTTAAGGCCCTTTTTACCAAAGCCAATGCAATATGTTAATACAATTTTTTACCTGGGGAGGTGTGCTCCTGGCAATGATTTTCTTGAAGGCAGCATAAAACGTGATCAGCAGAATAACAAGGATTCTGCTAGCACATTACGAGCAATCTTACATGGGAACATGCGTTCTTATGAGGGCTCATTCGGCCATTTATTGGCCCCTGTAAAAGCGCCTGTGCTCATCCTTTCTCCAACAAGATTTACATTGGTTTTACAAAGGCTTAATTCTTGACATTCCAACTCAGTCTACAAAGATACATGAAGCTTTCTTGTATCCAGGCAACTTCACAGAAAGTTTGGAGGGTATTAAAAAAAGCAGCAAAGCATATGGTGTTGGCAGTCTGCTATCTGAGATACCGGCTCCAAAGGATATTGTTGACTGACCTGTTTGAATTCTTTTCAAATTGAACTATGAAATGGATTAAATCTCTCTCAACTGAATTTCACACACTCACTTACTTAATATATGGGTTTATGCTCTCCTAACCACAAATTCTAAGAATATTACAAGTTACAAAGACATTATGTGACCATATAAAAGCATGAGGCCACAGGCTAAGTGTGTTTGTACAGGTCATGGAACGCTGAACACAGGACTATTATTTATAGACATGTCTATGGGTGTCACTACAATGGGATAATTAGTAACTGGGATGGAAAGAACACTCAGCGTCTATTCATCTTAAAGGGGCTGTCTGGCCTTAGGGTACAAATCTAAAGTCACTCTCTGCCACTGCAGACATGTGAATCCTCAAATCTCGTGCTCACTGTGTGCTGTGAGGACTCTCCGGTGCCCGAAGTGGGCGTTCTTGTGACCACTATCATGTGGTTTGCATATTTCTGGCCACATTCCGACTAGACTCTATCAGGCTCAATGCCTAGCGCTCAGCTAATCAGCACGTGACTGCATGTACGTAAATTACATACTTGTGGTCACGCTCCCCCCGCCGGGGAAACTTCAGTGCACGTGATGTGAAAATTCACAAGTGTAAAGTCACATCACACATATGACACTGAGGGCTGCAGTCACGTGATGTATCTTGTATGGATGTAGCTACAGCATCATGCATGTGACAAATAGTGGTTGGATCCCTGTTACCTAAAACCATGAAAATCTTGAGAATCTTTATCTTTCCCTCCTATCAGTCTGATCACTTATTGTTCATGTTTCAAAATTCTTCTTGGTATTTAGTGATAAATGCTTTGATCGGTGTTAACTATCAACCACGTAAACTACATGTGGGTTAATGCAACATATTTCTCACAAAATGAATGATTTACCACCATTGGAACTTCCATAGCCAATTATAGCTTAATATGCATTAGTGATCACAAATATAAAAAAAGTGCCTTCGCCACCCGGGGTCCACCGTGCGATGGATGGAAAAACCGCTGCTAGAGAGGCAGCGCACTAAGGCGGTAATGTGCACAAGGGTTAAACGACACCCAGTGCACAAAAACAAGCTGTGTTATACTCACAGAGCTGCAGGCTAATAAACTTAAATTAGCCGCTGAGTCTGTTCAGAGTCACAGACTCACAGCGATACAGTCGCGGTATTCGCGGTCACAGGAGTAGCCTTAAACAGCAGGACTACTCCGTCTAGACCTACCGGCAACCACTGCAAAGCGTCGCAACCGCTTACGCAGAGTAAAGCTGCAACTGCAGCGCGGCAACCACTGAGCCGCTGGCAAGGCGCTGCAATAACGCTGGCGCAATGCAGACGCTAAGCTGCTGAGCAAGATGGAGCATATGCGCGGTGGCGCTAGCGCTGCTACTGGCTGTACCCAAACACTCACACAATCGTATTATCAGAGGGAAGGGGTTTCTTAATAAGTCAGTCACCAGTCCAAGCATCCATCATCTTACATACAGCAGCAAGTATGAAATACTAGCGCATGGCGGAACAGCCATGCGCGCTTTTTATGCCAAACGGGACCTTCCAGAAATCTCCAAGGCTCCAGGAGGAGCCAATAGGATTAGACACAGGACCTGAGCATGTGACTCCCGCACTCCAATGGGAGCTCGTCCCATGAGCATGCTCAGTGGAGGGAACAGAGGACTTAGCCTCTGGAGAGAGTTGCCGCAAGGCACTCTCCTCTGCAATCTCCTCTACTGCAGATGAAACGTAGGAGACTGCAGCATGTAAGGGTCTAGATCTCACCACAGGGAAGGGAGAAATCAGACTCCTATCATGATATGTATATGTGATCTGTGAGCATCTTTGTTGTCAGATAAGATCAGGTCATAGGTTCCACCTCACGCACTGTTTAACAGCGTTGTACTGATGTAATTGTCATACTTTGAAAATAATTGCAACATGAAAAAAGTGACACTAATGCAAATAAGACCTCTTTAACACGTCCTGGTGATTTTGGTACTGGAAAAAAACAGAGATTCGTGTCTGTGTGCGATCCGTGTGTTTGTATGTGACATCCGTGTCCGTGTGCTATCTGTGTGTACATATGTAGCATCCGTGTCCGTGTCTATCTGTGTGTATGCATGTGACATCCGTGTCTGTGTGCTGTCAGTGTGACATGTATGGAATGAAATGCAGCATAGAAATTAAAGAGTGTTATGTATTAAAGATGTTCAAAGAAAGATACTGTTGAGGAACATGATACATATGTCGGTTTTCTATATAATCAGTGCTTTGTGGGGTTTTTTTTGTATTTTTTAAATAAATAAAATGTTTAAAGAAGGGAGTGAACTCCCATGTAACTTTCAAACCTGATCGTTGGGGGCTGATGTTAATGATCTGGGAAAAGGGCTAATATCCCAGAAGGTATCCAGGCTATTAATAACAGCTCACAGCTGTTTAGTTAGCCTTAAGTGGTTAGTTTACGGGGAGGTCCCAGAAAAAAAAAATTATGTAGGGTCCCCCTATAATTTCTAACCAGCAAAGGCTAAACAGACAGCTGTGGGCTGATATTAATAGCCAGGGAAGGGGCCATGTTTACTGATGAACGCTAACGGTGACGTCATAAATATTACTGCACTTCATCGGCCAGCTCACACAGAACTGACCATGGAAACGCAATGACGTTACCGCTTGTCACTGAAGTTGCGCTCTGATGCTTAGCTCAGTGTCTCCTGGATTCACAGATGAGTGGTGGCATTATGCCACCGCTCAGCCATGCAATCCAGGTGAAGCAGAGTTGGAGTTTAAGGGTTCCAGTTTTGTATGTGAGCCACTCTTCGAAGTACCTTACTGTGCGAGCTTAAAGACCCTATTAAAGATATGCTAGTTTTGGAGGCCGCCATGTCATTAGCAGTGCGACTTGATCGGATAAGACGGGAGCGATGTTGGGAGAAATTTTCTTAAGGCTGCGAGAGAACCCATGAAGCTTGGTGGAGTTGGTACCTCTTGGGATTTAAGGCAGCGAAGATGGCATCAGTGATAGTGTCTTCCTTGCGGTTTCCCGCGTCACCTAGTTTGTGAGTGTCCACGTCTGGAGCCGGTGGGAAATGATCGTGCCTAGTTGGGTTCGGGGATCTCTAGCTAGGCGCTCAGGTATCCTTAGCAAAAAATTACTTTTACCTATTGTTGTCACGTTTAATAGTAACAGAGTGGTAGATTATGCTTTTATCGATTGCACAGCTGAGATAAGTTTTTTGAATGCTGCAGTGGCAGTTGGAGGTTCTTCTTATCTCCTTGGATGCATCTATACAATATATTTTCTTGATAATTCACTCCTTGTCCAGACTATTAGGTATTGCACCTTTGAACGAGTGTCTATCACCACAGGTTGTCTGCACAAGGAAGAGGCATGCTTTTTTATTTTACAAGATCTTCCTACCACTGTGGTGTTAGGTCTCCCTTGGCTTCGCGCCCACAACCATATTATTGACTGGGAGAGGGGGAATATTGGTAAGTGGTGTCCAACTGCCAATCCCTTTGTATTATCAGGCCTCCTGAGGTATTAGTTTCCAACCCCCAGGTTCCGTGGTACATGGCAGAGTTCCCATAGATGTTCTCCGAAGAGGCTAGAAATTAACTCAACATAGAACTTATGACTGTCCATCCAGATCATTGAGGGGGCAAAGTTGCCTAAGGGCAGAATTTTTAAGCTGTAAGAACCTGAGAGGCAAGCCATGAGGGAATATATTCAGGAAAATTAGAAAAATGGGTTTATCTGCCCTTCTAAATCCCCGGTTAGAGCAGAGGTTTTTTTTTGTGGCCAAAAAGAATGGAGGGTTGAGACCATGAATTGAATATCGTGAGCTCAATTGTATAACTGTATATAATCAGTACCCTCTTCCACTCATCCCAAACCTCTTTAACCAACTGGTGTGGGGGCTTATAATCTTGTTCAAATTAAGGAGGGGGATGAGTGGAAAACGGCCTTCAATAGCACCTTTGGTCTCTGTAACGCTCCAGCTGCGTTTCAAACACTTATAAATTATATATTCCATGATCTTTTGGGTATTTGTGTTATAGTTTATATCGATTATATCCTCATCTTCTCCAGAGATCTGGCTGCCCATAGGGTCCATGTGAGCATCGTCCTGAAAAGATTAGAGGTTCATTATCTTTACGTCAAAAAAGAAAAATGTGTAATTTAAGTGCAGGAGTTAGGGTTCCTAGGAGTCACTCCTTCCACCCACGGGGTTTCGGATGGACCCAAAGAAGGTGACGACGGTGTTAGAGTGGGCACAACCTGTTAACTTCAAGGCATTGCAGCGTTTTCTGGGATTTGCCAATTATTATCGGAGGTTTATTAAGGGTTTTTCTAAGGTGGTAAAACCTCTCACCGATCTTACCTATAAGGGGGAAGATGTGTCTAATTGGGGCCTGGAGACAATTAAGGCCTTTAATACACTTAAAAAGGCCTTATCCTTAGCTCTAGTTTTGGTCCAGCCTAATGTCAATAAGCCTTTTGTGGTGGAAGCGGATGGCTCTGAGGTAGGGGTGAAAGCGGTGCTCTCCCAGGATTCCACATGACTCATTTGAGGCCTTGTGCCTTTTTTTCTCGAAAATTCTCTCCTTCAGAGCTTAATTATGACATTGGCAATCGTGATCTTCTTGTGATCACGTTAGCTCTGAAGGGGTGGAGGTACCTCCTTGAGGGAGCTAAGAACCCATTCACGGTGCTTACTGACCATAAGAATCTGTTCTTTTAGAGAATGTTAAGAGATTCAACTCAAGAAAAGCCTTGTTCTTTACAAGATTCAAATTTAACTCCCTGGGACCAAGAAAGTTTAAGCAGATGCTCTCTCTCAGAGTCTTTGTCCTAGTGAGTTTGAAATTACGGAACCTGAGTTCATTTTTCTAAGGGACATTGTAGTCTCGTCTGTCAATTTAGCTTAGGAGCTGGTTGAAGCTCAGTGGATGGCTCTGTCCAGCACACCTCGTGATAAATTCGTACAGGTGAAGTTATGGTTGAGCTTACTCAGAGAGTTTCATTACAGGCACTTGTCAATGGTTGAACAGAAATATCTGGTTGCCATCCATGGGTAAGGATGTTGAAGCTTCTTTTAAGGGATGTGAGATATATGCCAGGAACAAGGTGTCTTGCATCGCCCCGGCAGGGAAACTTCTCTCTCCCTTTGCCCATTCCTGTACGTCCTTGGTCCCACATATGCATGGACTTCATTATGGATCTCCCTGTCTCCAAGGGTATGACTACAGTGTGGGTTATTGTGGCTCAGTTGCCCAGTACTTTGTAGAGTTGTTCCTTGTTCCCATGAATATTGTCTCCGGCCACAGGATCTAGTTTATCTCCAGGTTCTGGAGGGCTTTCTGTAAACACCTCAGGTTGGAACTCTTGTTTTCATCCGCATACCCCCCTCAAACTAATGAGCAAATGAGCAAACAAACCAATGTCTTGAGTCCCATCTAAGATGTTTTTGCTTCCATGCGCATGATTGGGGATCATACTTAAGGTACTGTCACACTTAGCGATGTACCAGCGATCCCGACCAGCGATATGACGTGGTCAGGATCGCTGGTACATCGCTAGTGAGCTGCCACACAGGCAGATCTCGCCAGTGACATCGCTGGGGACGGGGGTCACTACTTACCTGTCACACTAGGCGATCCTGCGTCCTCCTGCCCGGCTCCACACTCATCGCTCGTCTCTCCACAGGAAGCTGACGACGAGAAGCGGTCCTGAACGTTCTCGCGCGATCAGTGATAACCAGCAGGGGAGCGGGTCGTAGGTAAGTATCAGACACAGCGATGTTGCTAGCAATATCGCTATAACGTCACAAGTTATAGCGATATTGCTAGCGATATCGCTTAGTGTGACAGTACCTTTAGCCTTAGCAGTTTTCCCTAACAATAGACACCACAAGGGCTTGGGAATGGCCAACTTTTTTTGCAATCTAGGATTTCATCCTAGGTCTTCATGTTTTGAGGAAGGGTACCGAGTACTTACAGCAGTTTCTGATACTATCCACCGAATCTGGAAGATCTGGGGGAAGGCCTATATCCATCTCAAGAAAGCAGGGGAGAGCATGAAGAGACAGGCCGAAAGGCGTCTTGAGCAAGGAGTGGGGGTATCTACTAAGAATCTCAAGATTAAGTTACCATCTACTAAGCTCGCACCCAGGTTTATAGGACCATTTCCCATTGTCAATAGGGTGGCTTTTCGGGTAGGTCTGCCTTCTATGTGGGTTCCCAATGTTTTTCAAAAGACATTATTAAAAAAGGTTGTTACTCCACTTGTGACCCAGATCATCCTCCTATTCTGGTAGATAATACTGAGGAATTTGTGACAGAAAGTATTGTGGATTATTGCATAGTTCAAAACTCCATTCAGTATTTGATTCATTAGAAGGTGTACGGTCCTGGGTCTAGAGAGGTAATATACATGCATATCGTCTCACCGCTGAGTTCCATAAATTTCTGGACAAGGTGGGCGGTGAGTACCCGGAGGTCTCTCTTAGGGAGGGTGGTATTTTGTGGAATTGTAGTTCTGTGCTCCCACCTGGAAATGTCTTGGGTCCGATGCTATGATACTCCGATTGCGAGAGCTGCCACTGTCTGGACTCTGGAGGCAGAGCTAACACGCGCACAGAGAAACCTCCCCAATCTTATGGAGCGTTGCATTCTGGAGTAGTAAAAAACAAACCCAAAGAAATGTGCTACAAAGGGGTCAGAACACGAAAAAAAAAGAAAAATACCCTAAAAAGATATTTTATTAACAATTAATTAAGAAACCGAACAATGTCCAGACACACAAGTTGGGGTAGCAGCAGGGAATCTGGGTATGTAGGCAGTCTATTGAGATAAACTACTCAAATGATGCCTATATTACCCTGGTAGGCCCTATAGGCTGATGGTCTACATGCCAGGGGAGGTTGACATCCTAGATGAGCGATGTGGCGCCCCCAACTCCTCGACTGCTGTCACTCCCTAAAGACTACAAATATATACAACAAGAATTAAACAGAGATATCTCTATTGTTGAGTAAGACACAGTAATAATATATACTAAGTGGGTAGAAAATGGTCAAAGAATTGAAAAGAGAGGTACAGTGTCACGGCCCCCAGCCCTTACCTCTTCCCCTGCGCGCACCTACCGGCGCGCTCCTGCTCTCCGGCGCGTCCCCGCGCCCGGCCTCCGGCTACCTCGACGTCGGGCACCTGCGCACTGCCGTCCTCCTGCCGCGCAGCCCCCTGGGTAGTGTGACACGCATGGCCCCGCCTCCAACATACTTATGACCGGCGTCTGGACTGGTAAGACGCCTATCTGCCTTGCCGCTGCTAGTGCTGCCTCTGATTTCTCTTCCCCTGTGCTCCAGCCTTTCCTTGCCTCTTTGGGTCCTAGTAGCCTCCCTGTCCTGCTCCGTCCGTCCTTCCCTCTGATCTTCCCTGCTTGTCTGCCTTGCCGTTCGCTCGGTGTTATATCTGTGCTTCCTCTTTTGCAGTCTCCGGTCCTTGCCACCCGCTGCGCTCCGGTCCTGCTTCCTGCCCATTATCCGCGATCTCTGTAGTCCTCTGTGCTCTCTCTTCGGACCTGCCTGTGCCTCCACTCTGGTCTTAAGCCCCAGTCGTCCCTTTGGTTCCAGCTGTCGCGATTCCATCCCCTGGGGGTCTGCCCCTAACACTCCCTGTATAGGGGGTGGTCCTCACCTGGGAGCTCGCCCTCGGGGGCTCTGGAGCCGTGACCCAGAGGGTCCACTTCCGGGTTGCTCCTTCTTCCCTCTCTGCTACCGCAACCGTAACAGTTAGACAGGCCATGGACCCCGCTGGAGCCACGGCTGCCCAAAAGGAGTTGGTTTTCCTTCGGGAGAACCAGACGCGCATGATGACCTTTATGAAAACTATGGACTCGCGTCTCTCCGCTCTCCAATCCTCTGACCCTGGTAAAGCCACCCAGTTGGCTGACTTGCAACAAGAATTGGCGCAGCAGCGTGACACCCAGTCGCATATCCTCAGCTACATAGCTTCGGTAGACGGTCGGTTGCTTTCCATGCAGTCGGCCGCCTCTGCTCCTCCTGCTGCGGGTTCCCATCCTCCTCCGTGATTGGCCAAACCACCCCGGTATTGCGGTGACGCCAAATTGTGCCGGGGATTTATAAATCAATGCCGCCTTCATTTTGAATTACTACCCCAGCAGTACCCCACTGAGTGAGCCAAAGTGGCCTTCATCATCTCTCACCTAGAGGGGGACGCTCTGGCTTGAGTCAATCCTCTCTGGGAGCGTGATGACCCTGTAGTTACCCAGTTATCCGTTTTTCTGGACACTTTTTGTTGGGTTTTTGATGAACCGGGTCGTTTAGCCTCCACCACTGAGGCTTTGTTTAACCTCTGCCAAGGTTCTCTAACCGTGGGCCAGTACGCCATACAGTTTAGGACCCTGTCCTCCGACTTAGGTTGGAATAACGAGGCGTTGGTGGGCGCCTTCTGGCGAGGCCTCTCGAGTCGTATAAAAGATGAGCTCGCTGGTCGGGATACCCCTACAGCGCTAGAAGATTTTATTTCCCTAGCTACCCGGATAGATCTCCGGTTTCAGGAACGGGCCAGGGAGAGAAGGGTTTCCCGTCCATTGTCTTCTGTTCGCAGGCCACTCAGTCCTCGACCCAGGATCCCCTCCTCTGCCTCTGCACCCGAACCTATGCAGATGGACCGCCTGAAACTCGCTGACCAGCGTCGCAGGGAGAGAAGCCTCTGGGGTCTTTGTTTGTACTGCGGTAGAGGGTCTCATTTGGTCCGAACTTGTCCTGATCGTCCGGAAAACTCCTCCGCCTAGGCCAGGGAAGAGAGGCCTTCCTGGGCATTTGTGATACCTCTCTACCCCTCACTCTGTCTGTCCTTTTGCAAGTTGGTGGGAGGCGGGCTTCTCTAGAGGCCTACCTGGACTCGGGGGCCGCTGGGAATTTTATTAGACTTGAGGAGGTCAACAAATTTTCTGTTCCTGTAAGGACCTTGGAGAATCCTCAGGTTCTCGCATCCATAGATGGTCGACCCCTGCTAGAGACGGTTACTCTTGTCACTCATGAGGTAGAGTTGCAAGTAGGGGCTCTGCACAAGGAGAAAATGACGTTTTATGTCTTAGCGGGTATTTCCCATCCAATCCTTCTCGGTCTCCCCTGGCTGCGGCTCCACGAGCCCACCTTAGATTGGCATAGCGGCAACATCTTACGCTGGGGGGAGTCTTGTCGGGCTCGGTGTCTGCTGTCGGTGCGTCCCGTGGGTATTCCCCGTTTTCCCCTTATTCCCTCCGGATTGCCGGCGGCTTACAGTGCCTTTTTGGATGTTTTTGATAAGAGAGAGGCCGAGACTCTTCCTCTGCACCGCCCCTACGTTTGCCCTATTAAGCTCGTTCCACGTACCCCTCCTCCTCGTGGAAGGATTTATCCTCTCTCCTCGGCAGAGACCCAAGCCATGTCTGAATACACCCAAAGCTTCATTCGGAAGTCTTCGTCCCCTGCAGGAGCAGGCTTCTTTTTCGTAAAGAAAAAGGATGGGTCGCTGAGTCCATGCATCGATTATCGAGGCCTAAATCGTATCACGATGAAGAACAAATATCCACTGCCCCTCATCTCTGAGCTCTTTGATCGCTTGAGGGGAGCGCATGTGTTTACGAAGCTTGATCTACGAGGGGCCTATAATTTGGTGCGCATACGCTCTGGGGACGAGTGGAAGACTGCGTTCAACACACGTGACGGGCACTACGAGTATTTAGTTATGCCATTTGGTCTTTGCAACACACCTGCAGTATTCCAGGAACTCGTTAATGATGTCTTTCGAGATCTCCTCTACTCCTGTGTGGTAGTCTACCTTGACGACATCTTAGTCTTCTACCCCCGATCTGGCCACACATCGCCGAGACGTTCGCCAAGTCCTCCAACGTCTCAGAGAGAACCATCTTTTTGTCAAGTTGGAGAAGTGCCTCTTTGAGCAAACCTCATTGCCCTTTCTTGGATACATCGTCTCGAACTCGGGGTTAGAGATGGATCCTGAGAAAGTTTCGGCAGTTCTCAATTGGCCACGTCCCCTCGGAGTAAAGGTAATTCAGCGGTTTTTGGGTTTTGCCAATTATTATAGGCAATTTATCCCCCACTTCTCTTCGTTGACTAAACCTATCTTGGCTCTCGTCCGCAAGGGAGCTGATCCCAATCATTGGTCCTCCGATGCAAACGCCGCCTTTGAAGCTCTGAAACAAGAGTTTGCGAAGTCTCCAGTACTCCATCGCCCGGATACCTGCAGGCCGTTCATTCTCGAGGTGGACGCATCCTCGGTGGAAGCAGGAGCAGTTCTTCTGCAGAAATCATCCTCTGGCCGTGCTCTCACCTGCGGGTTCTTTTCTAAGGCCTTCTCCGCTCCTGAACGTAACTATGCTGCAGGAGATAGAGAACTCTTGGCCATAAAAATGGCTCTTGAATAGTGGCGCCATCTCCTCGAGGGGGCCCTTCATCTGTTCATCATATTTACGGATCACAAAAATTTGGCCTACCTTCAGTCCGCCCAAAGGCTCAACCCACGGCAGGCCAGATGGTCATTGTTTTTCGAACGCTTTGACTTCAAACTCCACTTCCGACCCGGGGATAAGAACATCAAGGCGGATGCCCTATCACGGTCATTCCTGTCGGTAGATAAGGAGGAGGGTCCAGCACATCTCATCGACCCCACCAAAATCCTTACCGTAGCACCACTAAGCCTGGTCTCCCCGCCATCAGGTAAAACCTTTGTTCGAATTGGAGATAGACTGAAGGTTCTACGTTGGAGTCAATCGTCAAAAGTTTCTGGACATTCGGGGGTTAAAAAGACTCTCACGCTCATCTCCCGCCATTATTGCTGGCCTTCGCTTCGCAGAGACGTCCAGGATTTCATCGCCTCCTCCCCTTCTTGTGCCCGGAACAAAGTCCCTCGACACCTTCCTTCAGGACTCCTACATCCGTTACCTGTGCCTGCCAGTCCATGGACTCATATCGCTATGGATTTCGTCACTGATTTGCCTCCCTCTTCGAGATGTATGGTTATATTGGTGGTCGTGGACCGATTTTCCAAGATGGCCCACTTCATCGCACTACCTGTTCTGCCTACCGCTCCCGAGTTGGCAAAGATCTTCCTGCTCCATGTTTTTCGCCTCCATGGTTTCCCTCTGCATATCGTCTCGGATCGAGGAGTCCAGTTTACCTCCCGTTTTTGGCGAGCTCTCTGCGGATTGCTGAAGATAACTCTGGATTTTTCCTCAGCCTACCACCCCCAGTCTAATGGTCAGGTCGAGCGGGTCAATCAGGCACTGACATCCTACCTTCGGCATTTTTCCAATGCTCACCAAGATGACTGGGTCTCTCTTCTTCCTTGGGCAGAATTCACCTATAACAACCATCCAAGTGAAGCTTCCTCTAAATCTCCCTTTTTTGTGGTTTTTGGTCAACACCCCGGCATTCCCCTTCCTGTGTCCCCTACCTCGGGTGTATCGGCAGCGGACTCCTTGTCTGTAGACTTCTCTCAGATTTGGAGGGAGACCAAAAAAGGCCTTGAGAGTACCAGCCTCAGGATGAAGAGGTATGCCGACAAAAAAACGGCTTGACGCTCCTCTGTATCGCCCTGGGGATAGAGTTTGGCTATCTTCTAGGTATATCAGGTTGAAAATCCCCTCCTATAAATTAGGTCTACGTTACATTGGTCCCTTTGAGGTCTTGAGTCTCGTCAACGACTGGACCTACAAATTGAGATTGCAAGCCTCACTAAAGATTCCCAATGCTTTTCATGTATCTCTCCTCAAACCGGCAGTATTTAACCACTTCCACTCAGCGCCTCCTCAATTCTCCCAACCGTGTACTTCGGATAACATCTTTGAGGTACGGGATATATTGGCAATGAAGACTGTTATGATTGAGTCACCGAGGAGAAGCTCAGCCCAGAAAATCAGAGAGGTTGGAAACTAGCGGATTGCAGACCCCTAATCCTATCACACAACTAGCAGTAGCCGTGGAGTGTTCCTACGGTGATCCTAGACACCTCGTCACAGCCGGAGATCTAAATAAGCCTAAAGAGAGAAAAGGGAAAAACTGACTGCCCCAGAGCAGACCCCAAAGCAATAGGCAGCCCCCAACATATAATGACAGTGAAGCAAGATGAAAACACTAACACAGATAGAAAGATAGGATGAGCAAACGATGGGACCTAAGCAAACTAAAAAGGACAGGACAGAAAAGCTGCTGTCTGCAATCCGAGAAAACCCTGCTAAAAAATATTACCAACACAACTGATAAGCAAAAAGGACCCTGAAGTCACTAGACTTCAAACCCTATATCAGCACTCAGAATATTCTGAAAGCAGAGCAAAAGAGAACACTGATCAAGGAATAAGAATCCAGCACACCCCAAGCCGGGGATGGCTGAACTCCAAAACAAGGTAAACAAAACCAAAACTAATAAGTTCAATAGCAGAGCAAAAACTTATCTTTGGGAAGCAGGAATCAGACTGGTCTCCAAGAATCCAGCAGAGAAATCACCAGCCACTCAGAAGGGCGTCGGCTGCCTTATATCCAGTCTGAAGTTCCTGTTACCCAGTAACAATCCACTTGATCAGGTGTTTGGTTTCTTTCATCCAAATCAGCCTCACTACCTTCCTTCACCAGAAGAGGGAGATCCTCGGACACAAAAGGTGAATGAACAGATGAGCTCACAACAGTACCTCCCCCTTGAGGAGGGGTCACCGAACCCTCATCCAAGCTACCAGGCTGATCAGGATGAGCCCGATGAAAAGCACGCACCAATCTTTCGGCATGAATATCAGAGGCAGAGACCCAGGAATTATCCTCCTGACCATAACCCTTCCACTTAACCAAATACTGGAGTCTCCGTCTAGCCAGACGGGAATCCAGTATCTTCTCTACCTCATATTCCATGTTAACTTCAACCAACACAGGGTCAGGAGGTGCCACCATAGGAACCACTGGTTCAACAAACCTCTTCAACAAGGACTTATGAAACACATTATGAATCTTAAATGTGACAGGAAGAGCCAACCGAAAAGAGACCGGATTAATAATCTCCAAAATCTTGTCAGGTCCAATAAATCTAGGTTTAAACTTTGGAGAAGCCACCTTCATAGAGATATTCTTTGATGACAACCAGACCATATCACCCACCTTAAACCGGGGACCAATGGTCCTATGCCGGTTAGAAAACCGCTGGGCCTTTTCCTGGGAAAGAGACAACTTATCCACCACTTGGTCCCAAATCTGCTGCATTCTTTCCACCTCAGTGTCAACCCCTGGACAGGCAGAAGACTCCACCTGCCCTGAAGAAAATCAAGGATGAAACCCAAAGTTACAGAAAAAGGGTGACATCAAAGTGGCAGAACTAGCTCTATTATTTAAAGCAAATTCGGCCAAGGGTAAAAATGAGACCCAATCATCCTGACCAGCAGATATAAAACATCTCAAATAAGCCTCCAAAGTCTGGTTTGTTCTCTCCGTCTGCCCATTGATCTGAGGGTGAAATGCAGAGGAGAAGGACAACTGAATTCCCAACTTGGAACAAAAGGTCCTCCAGAATCTAGAGACAAACTGAACTCCTCTGTCCGATACAATGTTCTCAGGAATCCCGTGCAAGTGAACCACCTGTTGCAAAAACAAGGGCACCAACTCTGAGGAAGATGGCAACTTAGGGAGTGGTACAAGATGGACCATCTTAGAGAATCTATCACAAATCACCCAGATAACAGTCATCCTCTGAGAGACAGGCAGATCAGAAATAAAATCCATTGAAATATGGGTCCATGGCCTCCTGGGCACCGGCAAGGGCATCAACAACCCACTAGAACGAGAACAAGGCTTAGATCGGGAGCAAGTCCCACAGGACTGCACAAAATTTCTGACATCACGAGACAAGGCAGGCCACCAAAAAGACCGACTCACCAAATCTCTAGTACCAAAAATACCTGGATGACCAGCCAACGCGGAGCAATGAACCTCAGACATCACTTTCTTCCTCCACTGGTGAGGAACATACAACCTACCACTGGGACAACGCTCAGGCTTATCCTCCTGAAACTTCTCCAGAGCAAGTCTCAAATCGGGCGAGATGGCAGAATGGCAGAAAGAACCACCCGCTCAACTAAGATGGTAGCAGACTTGTTCACAATAGGAGAATCAGCCAAAAAACTCCTAGAGAGGGCATCAGCCTTAACGTTCTTAGTGCCCGGAAGAAAGGAGACCACAAAATCAAAACGCGTGAAAAACAAGGCCCACCTGGCCTGTCTCGGATTCAAGCGTTTAGCCAACTCAAGGTAGATCAAATTCTTGTGGTCAGTGAGGACCACAACTTGATGTCTAGCTCCCTCCAACCAATGTCTCCACTCCTCAAATGCCCACTTCATGGCCAACAGTTCTCGATTCCCCACATCATAGTTGCGTTCCGAAGGAGAGAACTTTCGGGAAAAGAAGGCACAGGGGTTCATTTTAGATGTTACAAGATCCTTTTGGGACAAAACAGCTCCTGCACCAGTCTCTGAAGCATCCACCTCCACCTGAAATGGAAGTGAGACATCGGGTTGTCGCAAAACCGGAGAAGTAGTGAACCTCCGCTTCAGCTCCTGAAAAGAAGAAACAGCCTCTGGAGACCAATTCAGTAAATCAGCGCCCTTCTTAGTCAAATCAGTCAATGGTTTGGCAATAACAGAAAAATTGGCTATAAACTTACGATAAAAATTAGCAAACCCCAAGAAGTGAGCTGAACCCAATCATAAATGGCCTGTACCATGGCCGGGTCCATTTCAATAGTTGACGGAGACAAAATAAATCCCAAAAATGAAATCCTCTGTACACCAAAAAGACATTTCGATCCCTTAACATACAGGGAGTTTTCCCTCAAAATCCGGAACACAGTCCGAACATGTTCCACATGAGAGTCCCAATCCCTGGAAAAGATCAAAATATCATCCAAATAGATGATCAGAAACTTATCCACAAAGTCCTGGAAAATATCATTCATGAAGCACTGGAAGACAGAAGGGGCGTTAGTGAGCCCAAAAGGCATCACCAGGTACTCAAAATGTCCCTCCGGAGTATTAAACGCTGTCTTCCATTCATCCCCATGCTTAATGCGAATAAGATTATACGCCCCCTGAGGTCAAGCTTGGCAAACCAGCAAGCACCTTCAACTCTAGAAAATAGGTCAAAAATCAGGTGTAACGGATACTGATATTTAACAGTAATTTTGTTAAGAGAGCGATAGTCAATACAGGGCCTTAATGAACCATCCTTCTTGGCCACAAAAAAAAACCCAGCACCCAAGGGTGAAGAGGATGGTCTAATATGACCTTTCTCCAACGACTCCTTAATATAAGAACGCATAGCCTCATGTTCGGGTACAGATAAATTAAAACGTCGACCCTTGGGAAATTTACACCCCGGACTCAGCTCAATTACACAGTCATAACTCCTATGACGAGGCAAAGACGCACTAAACACATCATAAAAAGCAGCCAAATAGTCAGGAAACTCATGCGACTGGGGAGAGGTGGAGAAAACAGGAGTGTCACTAAGAGCACACCGACAACCCCAACTCACCACAGACACAGATTTCCAATCCAAAACTGGATTATGGATTTGCAACCAGGGGAACCCCAGAACAATGGTATCATGCAAATTATGCAACACCAAAAATCTGCAATTTTCTTAATGGTCTGGGGCGACCCGCGACACAAAAGGTGAATGAACAGATGAGCTCACAACAGAAGACTGTGAGGGGAAAAACTCTGTTTTTGATTGATTGGAAAGGTTTCGGTCCCGAGGAGAGATCGTGGTAACCCCAGGAGAATATTGAAGCTCCTCGCATCATGAGACGATTTCTCACCAGCGTTAGGAGGAGGGGGCATAAAGGGGGGGTACTGTCACGGCCCCAGCCCTTACCTCTTCCCCTGCGCGCACCTCCTGGCGCGCTCCTGCTCTCCGGCGCATCCAGCCTCCGGCTCCCTCGGCGTTGGGCACCTGCGCACTGCCGTCCTCCTGCCGCGCAGCCCCCTGGGTAGTGTGACGCGCATGGCCCCGCCTCCAACATGGCGGCGCCCATCGCTACTTATGGCCGGCGTCTGGACTGGTAAGACGCCTGTCTACGATTTCGGTGACCCTGTCTCTTGGCAGCGGTCTCTGTGTCTCAGGCCCCCCATCCTAACGCTTCTGTCTGCGCTGTCCTCTGTGTCTTCCTGTGCTTCCTCTTTTGCAGTCTCCGGCCCTTGCCACCCGCTGCGCTCCGGTCCTGCTTCCTGCCTATTATCCGCGGTCTCTGTGGTCCTCTGTGCTCTCTCTTCGGACCTGCCTGTGCCTCCACTCCGGTCTTAAGCCCCAGTCGTCCCTTTGGTTCCGGCTGTCGCGGTTCCATCCCCTGGGGGTCTGCCCCTAACACTCCCTGTATAGGGGGTGGTCCTCACCTGGGCGCTCGCCCTCGAGGGCTCTGGAGCCGTGACCCAGAGGGTCCACTTCCGGGTTGCTCCTTCTTCCCTCTCTGCTACAGCAACCGTAACATACAGTATCCTTAACAGGAGGCTGCAACAGCCCATTGTCCCCTGTGTAATAACAGGTAGGAGCCACGCATTATTGTGTTAATTCAGAAATTTACTATACTGCCAATCTATTCAATTGGTGGTAAATTACACAAAAAAATAGATATGGTAAACCATAGTCTTCTTGTGCATACCATGAAAATCTGTCACCCCTTTTTTGAGATATCATATAATGATATCATTCAATTGTGTGTCACATAAGGATTCTCTTAGTACGTTTGCTTCCCCCTGACAACGCACCTTTCATGCATAAATACCTTTATATCGGTTCAGATGTATGTAAACTGCCGCTGTCTGGTCCGCTGGGCGGGGCTTATTCACCTGCTCCCCCCCTCCCTGTCTTGCTCTACGCATTTCTTCTTGTGTAGAGCAAGACAGGGAGTGGGGGAGCAGGTGAATAAGCCCCGCCCATCGGGCCGGACAGCGGCAGCTTACATACATCTGAACCGATATAAAAAAGATATTTATGCATGAAAGGTGCGGGGTCAGGGGTAAGCAAAAGTACTAAGAGAATCCTTATGTGACACACAATTGAATGATATCATTATATGATATCTCAAAAAAGGGGTGACAGATTCCCTTTAAGGTTTTATGCACCAAGAACTCAGAATATTGCGCATACTGGAGCCATTGATGAGGGGTTGTCTAGTAGTGAAAAAAAACCCTTAAGCCAATACCTCACCTCACAGTTTGAAACACCGTTGCTCCTCTGAAAAGAAGGTCCTGGGCAGAAGGCCGGAATGGCCATCTGGCAATTCTGGAAATGCCAGAAAGGCCTGCCTGGTTATGGGCTGCCTTGTCTGCTACGTTCTCAAGACACCCATACTGTTAAGAGTTGTGATGGAGCACAAAGTCGCTGACTCCGTCATTTACCCCAGCAGGCCATGGGTATCAGTAGAAATATTGGTCTTGTAGTAAATCTTGCTTTCCTCCATCCAGGGTAATATTAGTAATATATCCCATCTGGTTCTTGGGGATGGGGACAACATAGCCCTGTGTGATTTCAAATGCCAGGGCAGAATTTCAACCCCAATCTATATCTGCTGGGCAGTATCTCACAAAGGGCAAGCAGGTGCCCATTGTAGCCACATAATCTGCCACCATACTACGACTTCTTGAAAATACCAAAAAATGATATTTAGTAGTGTTGAAGTTGATCGACTAGATTTCCTTTCTGTATTACTACTTAAAATTGTGTAATATGGGTTCTCTAATTTTATGTCCTTTCCCTTTATTTTCCCCCTTCTTCCTTCTTTTCTAAAAAATTCTTAATAAAAACTATTTGAAAAGAAAATACCAAAAAATATGCGTTGCGATCAGCTGTTAGAGAGTAGATGAAACGTTAATTTGGCATCAAATTGTTAAAATTAACAAGAAAGTTCTTTTTCTTAAAAAAAAAAGCTTTAACTTTAAAAAGATCTTCCCTGGACAGGTGGCAATAACAGGAATCCTGCCAGCTGTCCTCATTTAGACTGCACATGGCTCAGTGTGCCTTGGCTTACAATCAGATTTTTCAGTCAGTAACAAATGTTAAATAAATCAGTGCTATTTTGTTTTTTTTTTTTTACTTATTGCCGTTTCATACTGAAAAGGGAAATGTACTGTCAGCCCAAAACACTAGGGATCGGAGCAAGCAATCAACAAACATTTTATGGTGTTATATGTTATATAGTGATAATGTTTTGGGTTTTTTTTTTGCTTTTTTTTTATTTTATTAGAAAATACCTACAACAGACAGTAACATCCTACGATCCACTGTTCTAATAACGATTAATGTCCTAGACAAACCTACATGCATACGTGCTCATATACATATTACTGTAGAACCACAAAATTCCTAAATTGGAAAAGCAGCTGAGACCAAGGTCGCTCCTGTTGTTTCCAAAAATAATCCTGAAACAAAGGCAGGAGCGTTGCTTTGAATGTTATCTAGACATGTATAGTTTCAATCAAATTCTTCGAGAAGTGTCAGTTTAAAATTTGCGTGACATTGCCAAACCGCCAGCAAGTGGATCCCTTTAAAAGGCCAAGGAGAGCTGTCTGGCACAAATAATAAAAGCAATGTTTTCCTGATGGAAACAAGATGTGCTTTGTAGATGCCAACTGTTTAAAGTAGATTTGATTTCACAAGCGCAAACGGCATAATGATTTTCTTTGTATTTTTTTTTCTTTTTATAAATAAAAAAAATGGACAAAGAAGGATGTTTAATACAGATCAGTGTGATACGCGGATTGCGAAGAGTAAGTTCTGCCTGCACATCATCCGTTGCTCTCACAACAGTGCAGATACAATTACCTACGTCAATAATAGCATTCATAACAACAACCTGGTCTGGCTCCAGTTCTGTACAGCAGCTGGTGGCTATTATATCCTTTTACAGATTCTTCCGTAAAAAAAAAAAAAATACACAGACAAAAGCCCATGTGTTATGATATTGGCACAAGTGACATGTATATTTTTGGAAGTATTCACAATAAATACGGTAAATGTAAGCAACTGTCTATTGGCAAGCATTAATATGTAGGCAATGGAACGTCTCGCTGCATCCAGGTTTCCATGTTTATTGGGTGGCCTGAATTTATATGCAATTAATTTAATTACCTACTTGGCACACAGTAGACAGTACGTTTCTTAAAGGAGTTAAAGAAAGAAATCCTTAAAGGGGAATGATTAAAAATCTATATTAAGCCTCATTAAGTTGCAGACTATCTGTTGACACTATGAGGTGCCTTGCTCTAGCAGGTCAATGTCATCGCTGATACCGGGCCATAAGTAAGGGGTACTTCACACTAAGGCCTGTTTCACACTTCAGTTTTTTGACGTCAGTCAAAATCCGCCGTTTTAATAAAAAAACGGATCCGCCTTTTTTTGGCGGATCCGTTTTTTTTCCCCATAGACTTGCATTAGCGGTGGATTTTGACTGACGGTCATCTGTTGCATTCGTTTTGTGATGGATCCGTTTGTATGTTAGCATCCGCCAGGTAGAGTAGATGGGCAATGTAACGTTTTTTTCCACCGGCGGATCGCTGTTTTTAACTGTGCATGCCCGGCAGCTTTTTTCTGTCATATATTTTAACCCGTTCCGACGTCCTGGAAGTGGCGGCAATCTCTCTCTCACTCTCTCTCTCATTTCATGTACTTAGCGGCTACAGCGGATCCGTCCAAAAAATGGATCCGATGGCATCAGTTTGTGGCAAAACGGAAACGGATCCGTTTTTTAGCACTCTGATGGATTTTGACTGATGTTAAATAACTGAAATGTGAAACAGGTCTAAGCGAGATCGCTAACAAGATCGCTGATGCGTCACCGATTTTGTGACACATTAGCGATCTCGCCAGCGATCACGCTGTGTGTGACATGCATCAGCGACCGGCCCCCCGCTGGGTATCGCTGATCGGGCAGGAATGTCCTGGACATTTTTTGATCATTGGTCTCGCGCTGGCCAGCATGTATCGCTGCGTGTGGCAGCGGGAGACCAACGATCAGCGAGCTCCCAGCGTTGTAAGCAGATGCTGGGAGCTGGTATATAAGGTAAATAGCGGGTAACTAGGCACGCGCCCCTTAGTTACCCACTGTGTACCCTGGATACCAGCGTGCGCGCGCTGAGAGTTGGTTTCCAAGGTAAACAACGGGTAAGTAAGCGCTGCGCGCTTAGTTACCCGCTATTTACCCTGGTTACCAGCGTTCTCGCTGGTCCTGATCGCTGGTGAGTCTACCTGTTTGAGAGCTCACCAGCGATCATGTAGCGACACACCAGCGATCCTGACCAGGTCGTATTGTTGTCGGGATCGCTGGTGCGTCATTTAGTGTAACGGGACCCTAATCAAATATCTTCTTTCCTTTTTGAAAACGTATAAGATGAAATCTGGATTGTGATTAGCTTCTTTGGGGCCATTGTCCCTATGACATGCAAAGAAACACAAAAGCAAAAATCATTGGATCATCGTTGGACACAGAAGGTTTTCTCACAGGTGGCCTACAGTGTCTTCCTCTATAGTATAAATACATGTCTTCTTTACGTAAAAATGTCACATACATATGCCAACATAAAAATGTTATTTATTTTACAAGAAACTTGATCAAGGCTCGTATCTTATGTGTTGAGAAATATGGCTTTAAAATATGTCTGGCATCACCTAGAATAAACACCAATCACAGGACACTCAAATCTATACCCAGCACCGGGTCTAAATTTAGGCTGTGTTCAATCAGAGGAGATTTGTTACCAGAACAGGCGAAATCACACAACCTAGAAGGTTCATAGCAAATCGTTTTCAAGTGTTCCTGTTAATGAAATATCAGAAACTTACTCTTAAACATTTCAGATTAATTCTTAATCATATAAAATAATTCAAATTTATTTTATTACTAATTCATCACAGAAAATAGCTGGGGGCAACCAAAATAGTAGCTAATTCTCTTAGCCAACTCTATTGGCAAAAAGAAAAGTTCTCCTATTAAGGGTATAGCTCTCTTCAGTAAAGGTACAGTCACACTTAGCGATGTACCAGCGATCCCGACCAGCGATATGACGCGGTCAGGATCGCTGGTACATCGCTAAGTGGTCGCTAATGAGCTGCCACACAGGCAGATCTCACCAGCGACATCGCAGGAGTCGGGGGTCACTACTTACCTGTCAGACGAGGCGATCCTGACGTCCTCCCGCCCGCGTCCACGCGTCGCTCGTCGTCACAGCAGGAAGCGCAGCAGGAAGCAGACGACGAGAAGCGGTCCAGGACGTTCAAAAACCAGTGACGTTATAGCGATATTGCTAGCGATATTGCTTAGTGTGACAGGCCCTTTAGCCTAAAGGGGATGTCCACCCAGCTTAATCAATTTAGGAGCCAAAATAAAATGAAAATTGTGGATACTCACCTCCTGAAGCGGTGCCATTCCAGCGATGTTGGCGCCGCTGTTCACGGCTGTGACATGACATGGTTGTATCACATGCTGGCTGCACCCAATGAGCGGCTGGCTCATTAGCTGCAGCGCTTACTATGTCATCATAGGTGCAGAAATAAAAAGATTCCTTCAAAAGGGATAGCCTGATAAAACCTTTACAGATGCATTTATCCTTCGAAAAAAATAAAACAAGGGAATTGTTTGAAAAAAATAAAAAAAAAACCTGATAGTAAGGAATGAAATAATAAGAAATACAATAAACAAATTTTATTACAACCTTTAATACAACGCACATAAATATATAAAAATATTTAAATACTGGTCCATTATTAAAAGTGATCCTATTCTATCCGATGTTCATCCCACCACATCCAATATATTATATTCGGACGTAATATGCATTTAAAGAATCATTTAGCCTCAAGATTGTTACTAAGGATGAGCGAACGTGCTTAGGTGATACTCTGTGATCACTCGAGTATCACGGTGCTCGCATGTACAGGTGCTTCTCACTAAATTAGAACATCATCAAAAAGTTAATTTATTTCAGTTCCTCAGTACAAAAAGGTGAAACTCATATTATATAGTCATTACACACAGAGTGATCTATTTCAAGTGTTTATTTCTGTTAATGTTGATGAATATGGCTTACAGCCAATTAAAACACTAAAGTCATTAGCGTAGTAAATTAGAATACTTTATAACACCAGCTTGAAAAATGATTTTAAAATCCGAAATGTTGACCTTCTGAAATGTATGTTCAATAAATGCACTCAATACTTGGTCAGGGCTCCTTCTGCATCAATTACTGCATCAATGCGGTGTGGCATGGAGGCGATCAGCCTGTGGCACTGCTGAGGTGTTATGGAAACCCAGGTTGCTTTAATAGCAGCCTGCAGCTCGTCTGCTTTGTTGGGTCTGGTGTCTCTTATCTTCCTCTTGACAATATCCCATAGATTCACTATGGGGTTAAGGTCAGGCAAGTTTGCTGGCCAATCAAGCACAGTGATACCATTGTTTTTAAACCAGGTATTGGTACTTTTGGCAGTGTGGACAGGTGCCAACTCTTGCTGGAGAATGACATTTCCATCTCCAAAAAGCTTGTTGGCAGACAGAAGCATGAAGTGTTCTAAAATTTCCTGGTAGACAGCTGCGCTGACTTTGGTCTTGATAAAGCACAGTGGACCTACATCAGCAGATGACATGGCTCCCCAAACCATCACTGATTGTGGAAACTTCACACTAGACCTCAAGCAGCTTGGATTGTGTGCATCTCCACTCTTTCTCTAGACTCTGGGACCTTGATTTCCAAATAAAATGCAAAATTTACTTTCATCTGAAAACAATGCCTTGGACTACTGAGCAACAATCCAGTTCTTCTTCTCCTTGGCCCAGGTAAGACACTTCTGGCGTTGTCTATTGCTCATGTGTGGCTTGACACAAGGAATGCGACACTTGTAGCCCATGTCCTGGACATGTCTGTGTGTGGTAGCTCCTGAAGTATTGATTCTGGACATCTGTCAAGTCAGCAGTCTTCCTCATGATTGTGGAGCCTACTGAAACAGACTAAGGCTGGTTTCACATTTGCGTTTTTTTTCGCGGTAATTTAGCGCTAAATAGCGCATGCGTTTTTTTTCCTATACTTTGCATGGGATGCGCTTATGTGCGCATACACATGCGTTTGTACGCATTTTACCGCGCATGCGTTTTTTTGCGGTATGCGCTCGGGCGCACAAAATGCAACTTGTTGCATTTTTTGTGCTTCCGATTTGCCTCAAAAAAACGCATGCGCGCGCAATGCGTTTTTTTACAGCAAGACACCCATTATAAGTCTATGGTGAGCATATGTGCGCATTGGCATGCTTATGTATGCGTTTTTTTGCACATGCGTTTTTTTTTTTACCATTAGTTTAGACAATGGAATTTAGGGGTTTGGGTAAAGTTAGGGTTAGTTAAGAGGGTTTAGGGTTAGGGTTAGGGTTAAGTATGGTTTGGTTAAGGGTTAGGGTCAGGGTTAGGGTCAGGGTTAAGTATGGTTTGGTTAAGGGTTAGGGTCAGGGTTAGGGTCAGGGTTAAGTATGGTTTGGTTAAGGGTTAGGGTCAGGGTTAAGGTTAAGTATGGTTTGGTTAAGGGTTAGGGTCAGGGTTAGGGTTAAGTATGGTTTGGTTAAGGGTTAGGGTCAGGGTTAGGGTTAAGTAT
The DNA here is from genome assembly GCF_039654945.1 of Dendrobates tinctorius. NCBI lineage: Eukaryota > Metazoa > Chordata > Amphibia > Anura > Dendrobatidae > Dendrobates > Dendrobates tinctorius. Next base: position 432,820 of record NW_027361758.1, read on the forward strand.
GGTTTGGTTAAGGGTTAGGTTCAGGGTTAGGGTCAGGGTTAGGGTTAAGTATGGTTTGGTTAAGGGTTAGGGTTAGGGTCAGGGTTAAGTATGGTTTGGTTAAGGGTTAGGGTCAGGGTTAAGGTCAGGGTTAGGGTCAGGGTTAAGTATGGTTTGGTTAAGGGTTAGGGTCAGGGTTAAGTATGGTTTGGTTAAGGGTTAGGGTTAGGGTTAGTAAAGTCATGGTTTGGGTTAGTGTGAGTGGCCACCTAATGTTGGAAAAAAACGCAAACGCGGTAAAAACGCACTAAAAACGCATACAAACGCTTAAAAACGCTGCGTTTTTTTCATGCATGCTCATAAAAATGCTTGAAAAAAACGCAGCAGTTGTATGCTTTTGTATGCGTTTTTCAATGCGTTTTTTTGCGGGAAAAACGCGCTGCAAAAAAAAGCAAGTGTGAAACAGGCCTAAGGGACCTTTTTAAACGCTTAGGAAGCCTTTGCAGGTGTTTTTTACTTACTCTAATTTACTGAGATAATGACTTTTGGGTTTTCATTGGCTGTAAGCTATAATCATCAACATTAACATAAATAAACACTTGAAATAGATCACTGTTTGCAATGACTCAGGGGAGAGCAATTAATTTTCCCGAGGGGCCACATGAGAGACCGTGACTGTTGTGGAGGGCCGAACCAATAGGCTGAAATTAATTCTACTTCATATTAATATCGATATATTATAATTATTATATTATTGATAATAATATTAATTGTATCACTTAATATTGAGCAGAGTATGCTGATATCCCGCTATATATGATTTGAACCCGAGTACAGCCCCTCAAATATATACTGCAGGAGCCCCACATAGCCTCCTTATATATAGTGCATGAGCCCCACACAGCCTCCCTATATATAGTGCATGAGCCCCAGCCCCCCACAGTCTCCCTATATATACTGCATGAGCCCCACACAGTCTCCCCATATACAGCATAGGCCCCACACAGCCTCCCCCATATAAAGCAGGTGCCCCACACAGCCTTCCCCATATAAAGCACGAGCCCCACACAGCCTCCCCCATATACAGCATGTTCCCCACACAGCCTCCCTATATACACTCCATGAGCACCATACAGCCTCCCATATACACCGCATGAGCACCACACAGCCTCCCCTTATACACTGCATGAGCCCCACACAGCCTCCCTATATATACTGCATGAGCCCCACACAGCCTCCCTATATATACTGCATGAGCCCCACACAGCTTCCCCCATATACAGCATGAGCCCCTCACAGCCTCCCCCATATAAAGCATGAGCCCCACAGCCTCCCTATATATATATATATATATATATATATATATATACTGGATGAGCCCGACACAGCCTCCCCCATATAAAGCATGAGCCCCACACAGCCTCCCCATATACAGCATGAGCTCCACAAAGCCTCCCTATATACACTGCATAAACACCATACAGCCTCCCCATATACACTACATGAGCCCCACACAACCTCCCCATAAAGAGCATGAGCCCCACACAGCCTCCCTATATATACTGCATGAGCCCCATACAGCCTCCCCATATACAGCATGAGCCCCACACAGCCTCCCCCATTTAAAGCATGAGCCCCACACAGCCTCCCCATATACAGCATGAGCCCCACACAGCCTCCCCATATACAGCATGAGCTCCACACAGCCTCTCCCATATACAGCATGAGCCCCACAAAGCCTCCCTATATACACTGCATGAGCACCATACAGCCTCCCATATACACTCACTGGCCACTTTATTAGGTACACCATGCTAGTAACGGGTTGGACCCCCTTTTGCCTTCAGAACTGCCTCAATTCTTCGTGGCAGAGATTCAACAAGGTGCTGGAAGCATTCCTCAGAGATTTTGGACCATATTGACATGATGGCATCACACAGTTGGCGCAGATTTGTCGGCTGCACATCCCTGATGCGAATCTCCCGTTCCACCTCATCCCAAAGATGCTCTATTGGATTGAGATCTGGTGACTGAGGAGGCCATTTGAGTACAGTAAACTCATTGTCATGTTCAAGAAACCAATCTGAGATGATTCGAGCTTTATGACATGGCGCATTATCCTGCTGAAAGTAGCCATCAGATGTTGGGTACATTGTGGTCATAAAGGGATGGACATGGTCAGCAACAATACTCAGGTAGGCTGTGGCGTTGCAATGATGCTCAATTGGTACCAAGGGGCCCAAAGAGTGCCCAGAAAAAATTCCCCACACCATGACACCACCACCACCAGCCTGAACCGTTGATACAAGGCAGGATGGATCCATGCTTTCATGTTGTTTACGCCAAATTCTGACCCTACCATCCGAATGTCGCAGCAGAAATCGAGACTCATCAGACCAGGCGACGTTTTTCCAATCTTCTACTGTCCAATTTCGATGAGCTTGTGCAAATTGTAGCCTCAGTTTCCTGTTCTTAGCTGAGATGAGTGGTACCCAGTGTGGTCTTCTGCTGCTGTAGCCCATCTGCCTCAAAGTTCGACGCACTGTGCGTTCAGAGATGCTCTTCTGCCTACCTTGGTTGTAACGGGTGGCAATTTGAGTCACTGTTGCCTTTCTATCAGCTCGAACCAGTCTGCCCATTCTCCTCTGACCTCTGGCATCAACATGGCATTTCCGGCCACAGAACTGCCGCTCACTGGATTTTTTTTCTTTTTCGGACCATTCTCTGTAAACCCTAGAGATGGTTGTGCGTGAAAATCCCAGTAGATCAGCAGTTTCTGAAATACTCAGACCAGCCCTTCTGGCACCAACAATCATGCCACGTTCAAAGGCACTCAAATCACCTTTCTTCCCCATACTGATGCTCGGTTTGAACTGCAGGAGATTGTCTTGACCATGTCTACATGCCTAAATGCACTGAGTTGCCGCCATGTGATTGGCTGATTAGAAATTAAGTCTTAACACACAGTTGGACAGGTGTACCTAATAAAGTGGCCAGTGAGTGTACATTGCATGAGCCCCACACAACCTTTCCATAAAGAGCATGAGCCCCACACAGCCTCCCTATATATACTGCATGAGCCCCACACAGCTTCCCCCATATAAAGCAGGAGCCCCCCACAGCCTCCCTATATATATACTGCAGGAGCCCCTCACAGTCTCCCTTTATACTGCATGAGCCCCACACAGCCTCCCCATATACAGCATGAGCTCCACACAGCCTCTCCTATATACAGCATGAGCCCCACACAACCTCCCTATATACACTGCATGAGCCCCACACAGCCTCCCTATATATACTGCATGAGCCCCACACAGCTTCCCCCATATACAGTATGAGCCCCACACAGCCTCCCCCATATAAAGCATGAGCCCCACACAGCCTCCCTATATATACTGCATGAGCCCCACACAGCTTCCCCCATATACAGCATGAGCACCACACAGCCTCCCTATATACACTGCATGAGCCCCACACAGCCTCCCTATATACACACTCCATGAGCCCCACACAGCGTCCCCATATGCAGCATGAGCCCCACACAGCTTCCCCCATATAAAGCAGGAGCCCCCCACAGCCTCCCTATATATATATATATATATATATATATATATATATATACACACTGCAGGAGCCCCTCACAGTCTCCCTTTATACTGCATGAGCCCCACACAGCCTCCCCATATACAGCATGAGCTCCACACAGCCTCTCCTATATACAGCATGAGCCCCACACAACCTCCCTATATACACTGCATGAGCCCCACACAGCTTCCCCCATATACAGCATAAGCCCCACACAGCCTCCCCCATATAAAGCATGAGCCCCACACAGCGTCCCCATATACAGCATGAGCTCCACAGCCTCTCCAATATACAGCATGAGCCCCACAAAGCCTCCCTATATACACTGCATGAGCACCACACAGCTTCCCATATACACTGCATGAGCCCCAGACAGCCTCCCCATAAAGAGCATGAGCCCCACACAGCCTCCCTATATATACTGCATGATCCCCACACAGCCTCCCTTTATACTGCATGAGCCCCACACAGCCTCCCCCATATAAAGCATGATCCCCACACAGCCTCCCCATATACAGCAAGAGCTCCACAGAGCCTCTCCCATATACAGCATGAGCCCCATAAAGCCTCCCTATATACACTGCATGAGCACCATACAGCCTCCCATATACACTGCATGAGCCCCACACACTCCCCATATACACTGCATGAGCCCCACACTGCCTCCTCATAAAGAGCATGAGCCCCACACAGCCTCCCTATATATACTGCATGAGCCCCATGCAGCCTCCCTATATACATTGCATGAGGTCCCCCAGTCTCCCTATATACAGCATGAGGCCCCACACAGCCTCCCCATAAACTGCATGTCATCCCCACAGCCTCCCCATGTGCAACATATCACACCCATAGCCTCCCCATGTGCAGTATGTCACCCTCATAGCCTCCCAATGCGCTGCTCTACACCCCAATAGCCTCCCCATGTGCTGCGCGACACCCCATAGCCTCCCTATGCCCACCCATACATCCCATACAAATGAAAAAAAAAACACCACATACCTCGGTCCCGTTCTCCAACATTCTGCTTCTACTCCTGTATAGGTGTCTCCGATGCGCTGACTCTTTGCAGTACATAGCTGACCTGATGAAATTACGTTATTGCGTCAGCCACTTCATACGCTGAATGGTGGAGGAAGAGGCCAGAGGCCCCTCCTCTACCAACGCAGTCAGCTCAGTTGGAGATAGCGAGCGGGCAGGCATGGTGCGGCCCGCGGACTCCTGGTTTCCAGCCTCATGGCTGTCTCGGTCTGCGGACTAGACTTAGACAGCCAGAGGGCCAGATGTGATCCATGGGCTGCACTTTGCCCAGGTCTGCTCTATATAATATATGAATTTCACTTTTTGAAATAAATTAACTTTTTGATGATATTCTAATTTTGTGAGAAACACCTGTACTAGTTAGGCTATGTGCATACGTTCTGGAATTGCCGCAGCAATTTCCGCGGGAATTCTGTAATTCCATTTTGCGGGAAATATGCGAGAAAACCGCATTTTAATTCCCGCCTATTTCCCATGGAAAAACTAGCGATTTGCAAGCGTAATTAGCTTGCAGAATGCTAGCGTTTTCCAAGCGATCTGTAGCATCGCTTGGAAAACTGATTGACAGGTTGGTCACACTCGTCAAACATAGTGTTTGACGAGTGTGACCAACTTCTTACTATTGAGGCTGCCTATGCGGCATCAATAGTAAAAAGATGTAATGTTAAAAATAATAAAAATAAAAAATGGTGTTTTTCTCACCTTCCGACGTCCCGCGCAACGTTGCCGATCATCGCGATGCTCCCGGCAGGTCCCGTTCCCAGTGATGCATTGCGACAATGACCTTTGATGACGTCGCGGTCTCACGAGACCACTACGGAATCGTGAGACCTCGACGTCATCAAAGGTCATTGTCGCAATGCATCACTGGGAACGACACTGCTGGGAGCATTGCTGAGGCCTGGTGACGCTGCGAGGGATATCGGAAGGTGAGAATATGACGATTTTTTTATTTTAATTGTATTTTTTACAGGGATATGGTACCCAGAGCCTGGAAGAGTCTCCTCTCCTCCACACTGTGGGTACCATCCGCAAATGTTCTGCTTACTTTTCGCATTGTGAGCACAGCCACATGCGGAAAGTAAGCAGAAGAATGCATTCCATGTGTGCCGATTTTCCGGCGATTCCGCACAAAGAATGAGCATGCTGCATATTTTTCCGCGATGCATTTCCGCCGCGGAAAAATCGCCAGCATTAGCACAGCATGTGCGGAATGCCATAGGATTGCATGGGATGCTTTTTTTGCGGCAAAACGGCGCGTTTAAAATCGCCATGAAAACGAAAAAAAACCCCACTACGTGTGAACACAGCCTTACTCGGTGAGTATTGGGCAGTGCTCGATGTAAAACTTGAATCCCTGCCTCGCATCTTTGGTGCCTGTTACACAGCCAATAAGCATGTGGGGATTGCCTGTGAGTCACCGTAATGCTGTAGCCATCTTGGTTGTAGCATTACTGTAAGTGGCTGGCTGTTTGCCATCATCAGATGTTATAAAAGGACAGGCGCCGTCCGGCTTAGAACACTGACGCAATTGCACAGCTCTGTGACACTTCATATTGGAGTGAGAGGGTGTTTGTCTAGGCCTGTGTGCACAGTGTAATGAATCAGAGGCCTGTAGTGTTGATACTGGTACTGAAGCTGAGCTATCATACTAACAGCCTTTCTAAGGGATATTCTTTTGCTTTGTTGTTTGTATCACATACAATCTGCATTTAGCATAGGGAGAGAGAGTCACAGGAGCAGGGAGAGTGACAGAATCCAGTCTGTAGACAGGGATTAGACCTGTGCAGTCCGTTAGCAAATATATAGCTGCAACTTTTTCTGAGGGGGCTTTAAAAAATTGAATATATTTTGATCCGTTGAGGTCCTTTTTTGTGTTATATAACACATCCAGAAATCGTTGAACCATTTTCCTGGGCTACATTTCTCAGCCATACACTATTCAGTAGTGTGCAGTACACACTGTTGAGAAAAAGATTTTAAAAATGTAGGCTTTGTGGTAAATAATCTCACTCGGCTGTACATGGAGATAGACATGGGAACACTGTTGCTTTAGAAATGTCCTTGGTTTATTAGATGCGGCATAAACCAAAGTGAAGCACAAAGTAAACATGGCCCTCTGGGCAAAACAAAACAAAATGGTAGCACTAAGCAAAGTCCTTGTATTAGGGACAATCAGCCCGCTCAGGGTTAGCAAACCACAAACGCTTCTCTGGAGTGTTCCTCTCCAGACACTGAACAACTACTGCCTCTGGAGGCCAGATACTTAAGCCCCAGACCACACCCTGGGTTGGAGATAAGGTGAACAACCTATCACCTGCTCTTTGGATGTCCACATAAAACCCAGCCCATTATACAAATTAGCTGTTAACCCCTCACAGCACTTAGTGTGCTGGAGGCTAATCTGTGGGCTTTATATCACTGATGCCATTAAGCGCAGTGAAACATATTTCCCCTTCAGCACTTTACCAGTTACTTTGTCACAGCTTCCATTTCACAGCCTTACAGTGTTATGTGGTCTCTGATCATTTCTGTGATCTCTAAAACTGGTAAAAAGCTTTTAAAATTTTGTAGGTTTCCATTTCTCAACCCTACAGTGTTACGTGGTCTGTGAACATTTCTGTGATCTCTAAAAAGTGGCACCGGACTTTACATATTCCAGTCTGTGATCCGGAGGTGAGCGATTTCATGTGTGCAGTATTTGGACAATAAAGGAGGTTTGATTTAACTTGCCTGGGTAACTGTCTCACTAATTTCACTGGCGGAAATGCTGCTGCCTTACGGTACACAAATGTTCCATTAATAGCTAATACAGAAAACGCACTTTAATTGGAGTTTCTCTTAGAAATAAATAGAATTGTCATAATTAATGTTGTGCAATTAGAAAAAAATATTTTAATGCTGATCAGCTAACACACAAATCTATCTGAAAATACACATAAGCAGGAATAAAAACAATAGGACAAACATTTTTCAGACAAATACATAATGGTTTCTCTCCTGTATTGGCATGCAAGTTCTTTTGCTATACAAGCTATTGTTTGACAAGCATTATTGTATGAGAAGAACTGACGTTCTCCCACTGCCTTTGGGCTCATAGTCATTAGTAGCTGTCATGCTTCTGACAAATCTGTGTTCACTACTTGGAAAACCACTTTAAGATTAATCAACTGTTTACTGGGCCCCATGAAGAGCAGGTCAGATCATTTACACATTTTTAGATCATCTATGTGTAAGAAATGCTCAATCAGCTGCATGAACTAGTGGGGACTGTAGTAGAGAGGAGAGAATCAGCAAAAAGGATACACCAGATCTAACTCAGGCTAAACTATATTCTACAAAGTTATTTTTTGTGCACACAAATACATTGCAAGTCCGTCACAAGTGTTTATAAGATGAGCCGGTCTTCTCCTCCTTCTTGAATAATGCGCTCAGCTGAAGACTGATTTTGCGATTTCAGAAAACACATTTTCTTACATTCCATCAGCTGTTCAAAATCTTTCCACATTTTCACTTGTTTCATGTTAGGCCCATGGCTTTCCCGTATAGATTTCTGCTTTTCTCTTAATTTCTGTCATTTAAAAAAAAGACAAAAAACAAACACAATAAAACAACAAATAGAGAACTTGCAAAATTGAATTTTGTTGAATAGAATTATTTTTCTTTGCTTTGCCAGTGTTAGCTGTATACTGATCTAGCGCACGTGCAGTCACTCAACCCCTTCACCACGTTGGGATTTTCTGTTTCTGTGTTTTCGTTCTTTTTCTGTCAATATGGCCATGTCAGGGCTTTTTTTTTGTAAGATGAGTTGTACTTTTGAACAACACCATTTATTTTACCATTTTACCATATCGTGTAATGGAAGCAGGCCCGGATTGGCAATATAACCAACCGGGCATTTTCCCGCTGGGCCGCTGTCATGTGGGCCGCGGGCGGCAGCGCCCGATCAAATGGCCGCTTGTCAGCTGCTGCGGCCACTGTGGCTCCTGCCGCCGGCCCGATAGTTTCCAAGTTCCTCCCGCACTGCAGGGAGATAAGCCACCACGCCTCCCCCACGCACCCCATCCTCGCCGCAGCATGAGACCCCCTCCCCCCCGCAGCCATTCACAGTGTCGCTTGCCTTCTCTGTTCGCAGGACCTGTGATGAGGTCACAGGAGGAGAGGAGTCAGGGGGTCACATGATCAGGAGCCTTTGTCCAGACCCCTGATCATGTGACCCCTGACTCCGCCCCTCCTGTGACCTCATCACAGGTCCTGTGCGCACAGCCTTGCCTCTTGGTGTCTGCAGGACTCTGCTGTGCTGTTGTCATGGTGCTGGATGAGATAAGTATGTGTGGGGTCAGGAGGGGTTTACAGGGTAGATATAGCAGGGCTGTATGTGTGTGGGGTGTACTGAGCGGAGTCGTGTGTGTATGAGGTGTACGGAGCGGAGCCGTGTGTACGAGGTGTATGGAGCGGAGCCGTGTGTGTGCGAGGTGTACGGAGCGGAGCCGTGTGTGTACGAGGTGTATGGAGCGGAGCCGTGTGTGTACGAGGTGTACGGAGCGGAGCCGTGTGTGTACGAGGTGTACGGAGAGGAGCCGCGTGCACGAGGTGTACGGAGCGGAGCCGTGTGTGTACGAGGTGTACGGAGAGGAGCCGCGTGCACGAGGTGTACGGAGAGGAGCCGCGTGCACGAGGTGTACGGAGCGGAGCCGTGTGTGTACGAGGTGTATGGAGCGGAGCCGTGTGTGTACGAGGTGTACGGAGCGGAGCCGTGTGTGTATGAGGTGTACGGAGAGGAGCCGCGTGCACGAGGTGTACGGAGAGGAGCCGCGTGCACGAGGTGTACGGAGCGGAGCCGTGTGTGCACGAGGTGTACGGAGCGGAGCCGCGTGTACGAGGTGTACGGAACAGAGCCGCGTGTACGAGGTGTACGGAGCGGAGCCGTGTGCACGAGGTGTACGGAGCGGAGCCGCGTGCACGATGTGTATGGAGCGGAGCCGCGTGCGCGAGGTGTATGGAGCGGAGCCGCGTGCGCGAGGTGTATGGAGTGGAGCCGCGTGCACGAGGTGTACGGAACAGAGCCGCGTGTACGAGGTGTACAGAGCGGAGCCGCGTGTACGAGGTGTACGGAGCGGAGCCGTGTGTGTACGAGGTGTACGGAGCGGAGCCGCGTGTGTACGAAGTGTACGGAGCGGAGCCGCGTGTGTACGAAGTGTATGGAGAGGAGCCGTGTGTGTATGAGGTGTACGGAACAGAGCCGCGTGTACAAGGTGTACGGAGCGGAGCCGCGTGTGTACTTGGTGTACCGAGCGGAGCTGCGTGTGTTTGGGGTATACGGAGCGGAGCCTTATGTGTACGGGATGTACGGAGCGGAGCCAAGTGTGTACAAAGCATACAAAGCGGGCTTTTCCCACGGACACAGGAGTACACGGCGGAGCCCCGAGGAGCATTTTAAAACACACACGTGATGTTCCACCTGAAGTGATGTGCTTGAAGCTGACCGGAAATGAGATAATTTCTTAAGGAGAATGTAACAGAACCAGGAATGCTTCAGATCCATCACCATGTCCTCCTCCGACAGCGCAGACAGCAGGATCGCCTTGGAATCGGGGATGTCGGCCTTGTGAGCGGATCATGATAGGTCCTGCATCGGGAGGCTCAGGTGGGCACTACAATGGGAGCCGGGCTGCTATAGTATCTTTATAGAATCTTTCTTTATTTCTTTCTCTCTTTTTCTTTCTTTCTCTGTTCTTTCTCATTCTCTGTTCTGTCTTTCCCTCATTTTCTTTTTCTCTCTCTCTGTTCTTTCTTTCCCCTCTTTCTTTCTTTTTCTTTCCTTTCTTTCTTTCTTTCTGTTCTTTATTTCTTTTCTTTACTTCTTTCTCTCTCTATTCTTTCTCTGTCTCTCTCTGTTCTTTCTTTCCCCTCTTTCTTTCTCTCTATTCTTTCTCTGTCTCTCTCTGTTCTTTCTTTCCCCTCTTTCTTTCTCTCTCTCTCTGTTCTTTCACTGTCTCTCTCTGTTCTTTCTTTCTTTTTTCCCCTCTTTCTTTCTTTTTTTTCTTTTTTCTCTCTCTCTCTCTGTTTTCTCTCTTCCTTAGTGCCAGTCAGTGTGCCCATAATGCCAGTCACTGTGCCCTCAGTACAAGTCAGTGTGATCAGCAGTGCTAAATGGGTGCGATTAGGCGTGGACATGGGTGTGACTAGTTGTGGAATGGGTGTGGCCGGGCGTAGCTTAAAATTTGCAGCGGCGTGCTGCGCGCGCCGCAGTCTTTGTCCCTCTTACCCTTCCTCAAAAGTTGGGAGGTATGATAGGGGCAGCTATGACCAGGGGGTCTGGTGGCCCAATGGATAGCAGTTCTGCCAGGAATTCTGTCACCGTGCATACAAAAGGGGACAGAGCTTTGGGAGGAGTACTGTACCTAAAAGCAATAAATAGGACTGAGCTGAAATACTGGACACAGCTGTGACTACATGGTATATAGTCGTGTTAATCTCCTCTCACTGCTTGTAACCTACAACTGTACAAAGATATTATATAGTCACCATGTGACTAGTGGGCCTGTGTAACTTCAAATGCCAGGGCTGAATTTTAGTCCCAGTCCGGCCCTGAATGGAAGACTAGAAAAGAATTTCAAATGAAGTGAAATTGCAAAAAAAGTGCAATCCCACAATTGTTTTTTTTTACCATGCTCACTAAATGCTAAAACTGACCTGCCATTATGATTCTCCAAGTCATAGATACCAAACATCTATAGGTGAAAAAAATTCCAATGTTTATTAAAAAAAAAAAACAAAAGCGCAATTTTCTGTGACTCCTGGCGTCTCCATTTTTCGTGATTTGGGGAAGGGTGAGGGATTATTTTTTTGTGTGCCGTGCTAATATTTGTATGGATACCATTTTGGGATATATGCAATGTTTTGTTTGCCTGTTATTGCATTTTATTGTAATGTTGCGGCGACCAAAAATAAGGAATTCTGGCATTTAGATTTTTTTTCTCGTTACGTTATTTACCGATTAACTGTTTTTATATTTTGATTGGGTGTTTCTGAATGCGTGGTGCACACGCTGCGGATTCTGCTGCGGTTCCGCAGCGGATTTGGCAGCTGCGGATACGCAGCAGTTTTTGCTGCGGTGTACAGTACCATATCTTATGGATATTAAAAACCGCAGTGCAGACGGTGCGGATTTTTCCGCGTGGTTTTCCTGCGGTTTCTAAACCGCAGAAAGAATTGACATGTCAATTCTTCCTACGGATTCCGCTGCAGTTTGCCATCTCCTCCATTGTGGAGATGAAAAACCGCAGGTCTTTTGACCTGCAGTTTTACCTGCGGATTTTACAAAATCCGCACCCCAATCCGCAGCGTGTGCACATACCCTTATATTTTTTAAAAACTTTTTTTTTTCTACTTTTTGCATGCTTCAATAGTCTTGAGGGCGGCGCTCACAGCAGACCAGTAATAACAACCACAGGGGTCTCCGGCAGACCCCTGATTATCATGCCAACTCATCGGCGCCACGCAATCATGTGACAGGGGCATTGATGAGAGGGTCTTATGGCGTCATAAGGTCGTGAAGGGGTTAAAGTAAATCAGTCAGTAGGATAAACCATCCTAAGCCATCTACATGGGCATATAGGTCATAGGAAGCTGACTTGAATGATACAGGCCAGACACTGATCTGAATGATAATCCTCCTTCAGAAATTATTTTAAATAAAAGGGGGTATAACCAATGTGAGACTGTCAGTCATTACATGTCTCAGACTGGTAAAACTCCCTTTCATTTATAATAAATTCTGAAGGCAAATTCTCGGGGAGATCTGTGTCTGGACCATATTTTTTAACCCCTTCATGACCGGAGGTATTTTCGTTTTTTGCCCCCCTTCTTCCAGAGCCATAACTTTTTTATTTTTCGGTCAATATGGCCATGTGAGAGCTTGCTTTTGTGGGACAAGTTATACTTTTTGAACTACACCTTTGGTTTTTAAAGTATCATGTACTGTAAAATGGGAAAAAAATTCCAAGTGCGGTGAAATTACATAAAAAGTGCAATTCCACAATTGTTTTTCTTTTGTATTGCTTTTTTACTGTGTTCACTAAATACTAAAACTGATCTGCCATTGTGATTCTCCAGGTTATTATGAGTTCATAAACCCGTCTAGGTTCTTTTTCACCTAAGTGGTTGGAAAAAATTGCGTCATTTTCCAATACCCGTAGCGTCTCCATTTTTCGTGATCTCTGGTTGGGTTAGGGCTTATTTTTTGTGCACCATTTTGGCGCAGATACGATCTCTTGATCGCCCGTTATTTTAATGCAATGTTGCGGTGCCGAAAAAACGTAATTCTGGTGTTTTAATTTTTTTTCTCGTTACGCCATTTAGCGATCAGGTTAATTATTTTTTTATTTTGATAGATTGGGCGATTCTGAAAGTGGCAATACCAAATATGTGTATGTTTGATTTTTTTTTATTGTTTTATTTTGAATGGGGTGAAAAGGGGGGTGATATGAACTTCTTACACTGTGTTCCAAATTATTATGCAAAAAATATTTCCTCATATTTTCTCTAAATTACCTATATGAATTGAAGTCATTGTTATTTTCCAGTCATCTAATATTCTAGTATAATTGCAATGTTTTTGAACAAACTGCCTATGAAAACAGTATATTTTTAAGGCTATGTGCTCACGTTGCGTTTAAATCCGGACACTGAAAACCGGACTCCTTCCCAGAAATTGCGCGTTTTTTTCTGCGTGATTTTACTGCGATTATGTTCGCGATTTTGCCGTGATTTTCGCGTGTGATATTCAGGCACTTTCCAAGCGATTTGAAGCATCGCTTGGAAAGTGATTGACAGGTTGGTCACACTCGTCAAACATAGTGTTTGACAAGTGTGACCAGGTTTTCACTATTAAGGCTGCCTATGCGGCATCAATAGTAAAAGAAAGAATGTAAAAAATAATTAAAAAATTAAAAAAATCGGGGTATATTTACCTTCCGACTTCCCGCACAGTCTCAGCGAAGCTCCCGTTCCCAGCGATGCCTTGCGAGACCTGTGATGACGCTGGTCTCGCGTTGCTATAGCGATCTCACGAGACCGCTAGAGTCACGCGAGACTACATCATCACAGGACCTTGCCGCAAGGCATTACTGGGAACGCTGTGGCCCGGGAAGGCAGCGCGGGACGTCGGAAGGTAAATATACCCCGATTTTTTATTTTTCATTCTTTTTTTTACAGGGGTATGGTACCCAGGGCCTGGAGGACAGTCTCTTCTCCTCCACACCGTGGGTACCAACCGCACATGAGACGCTTAACTTCGCGCATGGTGGGCATAGCCACATGCGGGAAGTAAGCGATTCTCATGCATTCCTATGGGTGCGGAATCGCGGCAATTCTTTGCGATTCCGCACAATAGAATGAGCATGCTGCGATTTTTTTCCGCGATGCAATTCCGCCACGGAAAAAAGTGCAGCATTAGCACAGCATGTGCGGAATGCCATAGGAATGCATGGGGGGTGCGTTCTGTACAAGATTTTTAAATGTTTTCGCAGCGTTTTCGCACCGAAAATCAAGGCAAAAACGCTTAAAAATCGCATCGTGGGCACACAGCCTAAAAATAAGAAACACTCAAAATGCATGTTCCAAATTATTATGCACTGCAGAGTTTTCAAACTTTTTATTTTTATTTTGAACAAAAAATGGTCAATTGTGAAATTATAAGCATTATCAGCTTATTACAACATGAAATCAAACAGTTTTCAAGTCAAAACTTTATTCTAGGTGATGTTACATTTGCACATAGGACCCCTTGTCGGAAAGAAGCTTCTGAACTCTCTCGTCCATTGAATTTGTCAGTATTTGGATGGTTTGTGCTTCAATTGTTTTGCATGTGGACAGAATACCCTCCCAGAGCTGTTGCTTAGATGTGAACTGCCTCCCGCCATCATAGACACTCCTTTTGATGATGCTCCAGAGGTTCTCAATGGGGTTGACGTCAGGGGAAGATGGTGGCCCACCATAAGTTTGTCCTCTTTTATGCCCATAGCAGTCAGAGATGCAGATGTGCTATTTGCAGCATGAGACGGTGCATTATCATGCATGAAAATGATCTTGCTGCGGAAAGCTCGGTTCTTCCTCTTGAACCATGGCAGGAAGTGCTGTTTTAGAAACTCCACATAGATTATGGAGTTCATCTTTACCCCTTCAGGGATCCTAAAGGGGCCGACAATCTCTCTCCCCATGATTCCAGCCCAAAACATTACTACACCTCCTCCTTGTTGGCGCCTTAGCCGTGTTTTCATGGGGTGTCCATCAACCAGCCATCCTCCACTCCATCCATCTGGACCATCGAGCGTTGCACGGCACTCATCGGTGACCAAAAGTTTGGAAGTCAGTCTTCATGTATCGTTTGGCCCACTGGAGCCGTTTCTGCTTGTGTGCAGTGGATAGAGGTGGTCGACAGGATGGATTATGCACAGCTGCAAACCTCTGAAGGACCCTGCATCTTGTTGTTCGGGGGACGTTGGAGGCACCAGCAGATTCAAAAACTTGTCTGCTGCTATGACAAGGCATTTTTGCAGCTGCTCTTTTAACCTGACACAATTGCCTGTTGGAGAGAGTCCTCAATTTTTCCTTATCAGCACGCACACGTGTGTGTGCTGGGAATCCGCTACATACTTCTTGATTGTGCGATGATCACGATGAAGTGTCTTGGCAATGTTGATTGTAGTCATGCCTTGACCTAAATACTCCACAATTTGTTGCTTCTCAGCAGCCGACACATCCTTTTTCTTTCCCATTTTTGCAAAAAATGTAGGCTGCTTAATAATGTGGAACAGCCTTCTTAAGTAGTCTTGCCTTTATTTGGACACACCTG
Organism: Dendrobates tinctorius; assembly: GCF_039654945.1. Classification (NCBI taxonomy): domain Eukaryota; kingdom Metazoa; phylum Chordata; class Amphibia; order Anura; family Dendrobatidae; genus Dendrobates; species Dendrobates tinctorius. The sequence goes on from NW_027361758.1 coordinate 448,280, forward strand.
CCAAACTAATTTGCACAGGTATCTGCAATTGCTTTCAGTGATATAAAGAGCCCTGACACACATCACCATCAATGAGTTTTAATGACAAAAAAATTCTAACCTTATCACTCCTAAACTCTTTGTGCATAATAATTTGGAACACAGTTTATATATTTTTTATATTTTTAAAAATATGGGAGATGCTCTGCTACATACAGACGATGATCAGATCGCCTGTATGTAGCAGAATTGCTGACTTGCTATGTGCACCGACCACGGGAAGCGCTCATAGCAATCTGGCTATGACAACAATAGAGCTCTGCTGGAGAAATCTGGTTGTCATGCCAACCCATCGGAAACTTGCGATCACGTGATGGGGGTCACCGATGGGCAGGATTTTCAACGCGATTGCCAGTAGCGTGTGTTAAATGCCGCTGTCCGAGTTTGACAGCGGTATTTAACAGGTTAATAGCCATGGGTGGATCGTGATTTCACCGGCAACTCTTAGAGGCACATATCAGCTGTTCAAAACAGCTGACATGTGCTGAAAAATATGTAGATTCAGTGCTGGAGCCCACATCAAAGGGAGGGTGTCCGACATTGGCGTATTATTACGCCATATGTCGGAAAGGGGTTAAAGTGGATCTGTCATCAGGTTATTACCACCTAATCTGAGAACACCATAATGTTATGATAGAAACCCTGATTCCAGCGAAGTGCCACTTACTGTTTTGCTTACTGTGATTTTTTTTTTTTTTTTAGATATTTATTTATAACCGTCTGAAAACAAGATCAGTAACATACATAGCATATAAAGACAAAGAAGGACATAACAATATCCAGAAAGTGTAGCTTGAAAGACTCAAAGGAAGACGGGGTTATTCAGTATAACAGTCAGTCCCAACCCCAAATCCCCCCCTCCCCGCAGGCATGTCTGAAACTCTGCAGGTTTAATCAGGTAAGCCTAATAGGTGTGTTACCCTATATAAGCGCTCTCATATACCAATCAGTGAATTGATAGCAACGCTTACTGTAATTTTGATAACTGTATCACCAGCAGAAGATTATCATTAGAGGAGTTCCAAACCTGCTGCCATGTTGTCCTCTGTATTCATGGGCCCTATAGAACCCTGCCCTCACCACTGATTGGCCGCTTTCTGCCTATGTACTGTGAACACAGAAATCTGATAATCAGTGGTGTGGGTAGGGTTATACAGAGCACAGCATTCAGAGAACTGGTAGACATGCAGCAGATATTACAGAGATTTTATTAAAATTACAGCAAGCAGCCCAGTAAGTGACATATAGCTGGAATCAGTGTCTCTACCTTTACTTTATGTTGTTCTCAGACGGGGTATCAAAAACCTATTACCAATTCTTTTTAATTGGATTAAAATAAATAGATAATGCTGATCACAAACAACTGGGATATGCAAAAAGGCTGAAAATCATTGACTTAAAAAAGAAAGCAATTCCACTAGTCTACATTCAGATTTGTCACTGGAACCAAAATCCAACTATAATATGTTGATTTTATGTGGTTTGTTTGGGGAGGAACCCACTAGCACCAAGAGTAAAGTATGCCTTATGAGGACATCTATAACGAGTAATAAAGACCTTTGCAAAATTACAACATGATATAATTATACATAATAAACCCAAAGGCACGTTCATTAACCCGGTCTATATAATTTTTGCTATATATAGTGATCTTACAACCACTGATATAATTGTGAGTGTGTTTATTCATACTATTTGGACGGTGGGTTTTGCTATTGTACCAAAGCACCTATTAATTTGCGCATAAGAATGTGGGCTAGTATTTTCCAACCGCAGATTCATACATAGAAGATTAACACTACAAGGACCTGCCTTTCCCTAATAGGATTTGAGTACGGTCTGAAGAACAGGTGTGACTTATAATTGGGATGATGAAAAAGGTGTTGTGTGTGCACAGTGTCTCCATGGAGAGTGACTTTCCATTATTTATATGAAATGCAACCGACAAGGCTCACATTACAGCTGATGAATCATTGCAGGAACCTCTGCTGACGTCACAGCCTCCACTACCCAAAAGCAAGTACAATGCCTGGTTCTCACAGTCTGCACGAGAGAATGAGGCTTCATAGAACAATCATATGGCTTTAAAACTTGAGAAAAGCTGGTTTATCCAACAGAGGGCATGGGAAACCGACATTATCTGAGGAGTACAGCAAGTACTGCTTGGCAACAGTCGCTCTAGGTTATGATAAAGGCTCGGCTACTATTAATAGACAGGAAAATAGAATCCCGCACTCTGGAGTCATTTTTATATTTTGCTTTGTTTTAAAAGGAAAATCAATACTTTAAACAATGTGTACTAATAATTTCTAAGTACTTTCCAGAAAACATATTGTAATATTTGCAGACTTTTCTTTCCTAAAAGTGAGTTTGCTTTAGTGAAGTTTGTGATCCTAACAATTTTCTCTTCTTGAGAAGCTAGATAGAACAGTATTCCCATATTTATGGCATATCCAAAGTATGGCCCTGATTCATCAAGGCTGATTTTCACGCCAGTCTTGATGACGGGGCATGCTAGAGTCAAATGCCCCTGATTCATTAAGAGGTGCAAAAGACTTAAAGAATCAGGAGCATCTGACAATGATGTGCGCTCCCGTGCACCTTTCCACAAATCTTACTCCAGGCGATGACTGGAGTAAGATTTTTGGTGTAAGAAACTCCACAGCTGGTCACAAATTATACGAGCTGCGGCATCACGCTCCATCCCCTCCTATTTTAGCAGAGCTGGGAGACACTGGCGTGAAAACAACAAAATGTCGGAATTTTTTTTCATGTAACTCCGTTGTATAAATATTTTTTTACTTTTTAAAGCATCTTACTCCAGTTTTCTGATGTACAAGATTTGATTAATTAGGGCCTATGTGCCATAAATATATAGTAGTTATGGATCCCAACAATATGACCTGCATCTGTCTCAGGACCAGGCCCCCCTCACGCACTATTGGGGGTCAGAATATCCACACAAATGAATACAGATTCCGACCAACTACTCTCTGACAGCTGCAAGAGTTAGGGCCCTGTTCTCAACATATATGCGAGTTCCATTGGTTGGACCTTCTTATTCTATATATTTATAGTCTGTCCTTTAAATATGCCATAAAAGTATATGATTGAAATACCTCTTTAAAGAACTGAAATGAAACAGGTATATGACCTAGTAAATCTGAACCTTAGGGTACCGTTACACCTAGCGATGCACCAGCGATCCCGACTAGTGATATGACGCATTCAGGATCGCTGGTACATCGCTAAGTGGTCGCTAGTGAGCTGCCACACAGGCAGATCTCACCAGCGACATCGCTGGGGACGGGGATCGCTACTTACCTGTCAGACGCGGCGATCCTGCGTCCTCCCACCCGGCTCCACGCGTCGCTCGTCTCCACAGCAGGAAGCGCCGCAGGAAGTGACCGACGAGGAATGGTCCAGGAGCTTCTCGCGCGATCAGCGATAACCAGCGGGGGAGCCGGTCGGAGGTAAGTATCACATGCAGCGATATCGCTAGCAATATCGCTGCAACGTCACAAAAACGGTGACTTTATTTTGTTTCATTTTCAAGGAAGCTACTCTAGAGACCAGATGATCACGTCAAGGACAACGTTTGAAGAGATCAGCTATCAGCCATTTGAGAACATTTCACCAAATGAATGGGCGACCATGTCCGTCACAGAACGCACCTCCGGTCTGTAAATCTGCTGCCCGATTACTCCATCTCTACCATCACTAGTCCTCTGCCAATTGCTTCACTAGTTTCCAATTCCCCAGTGAATGAAGTTTAAATTATTAGCAATGACTTATAAAGCCTTCCATAATCGGTCTCCCAAATATATCGCCATAGTAATCTACCGATACCTCCCTACCCGTAATCTCCAGTCCTCACAAGACCTCCTTTTTACCGTATGGTCTTATGGCTGTACTAGCGCAAAAGGGTGCTTCTACTCAATACTGAGCAAAGGGTCTGAATACCTACGACCATGTGATATTTCAGTGTACATTAATCAGAGAAAAAAATGAACTTTTTTGAATTTACAAAATGGCTGCAATGAAACAAAGAGTGAAAAATTTAAAGGGGTCTGAATACTTTCCGTACCCACTGTATACTGCAACATTCCACAAGGATACTATGCAGCAGATGTATATACCTAGACAGGCATAATTTTGGAATATGCATCACAGGTATCAGGGGATACCATTGCTTTTTCATGACATAATAGTACTTTTTTTTTTAATTACAATATGAGAAAATGTGTGGATTGATCAACGCATATGAATTCCCAAGTGATACCAAAGATTGTTATTCAGCTTTTAACAAGCAGCCCGTGAAGGAAGAAAATGGCCAAGGGCAACATCTCAGACTGTAACAATAAAACTATTATTTTGGAAAGCTTTATAATCTCTCTTGTCCCAATTTAGCTTTGAAAAAAAATAATCAATAAATAAAATAATAATAGTAATATTGTGAAGGGAAAACAACATGTGATCGCCTACCTCAGAATAAGCAATTTTTAAAAGAATGGATTTGTTAAGAATTTTACAATATGTAGCCAATGAAAATTGAAAATAAGGGGAACAGAAGAACGAGAAGTTTACATATTTTCTATGACAGCAATAGTCTATATTGTCTGGAGAACTACAAGTATGCTTCAACGTTTGTGAAACCTTCAGAATTTTCCAAACATATATTTGACCTCAAATTACATCTGATTTGCACATTTGGAAAGTAGATAAGGGAAAGGGAAACAAATCAAACAAAAGAGTTATAAATAATACAATTTTTTTCAGAGGAAAATGATCCAATATGACATTTCTGAGTAGCAAAAGTAAGTGAAACTTTACTTTCAGTATCTTGTGTGACCTACTTGTGCAGCAATAACTGTATCGAAATGTTTCTGGTAATTGTTGATTAGTTCTGAACATTGGGTCTTGGCGGAATTTTAGCCCATTACTCCCTATAAAACAGCTTCAATTCTGTTATGTTGGTGGGCTTTCTCCTATGAGCGGCTCACCTTAGGTCCTTCTACAACATTTCTATATGATTAAAGTCAGCACTTTGCCATTCCAAATCTCTTTATTTTCCCTTAAAGGGAACCTGTCACCTATTTTTAGCCCTATAAGCTGTGGCCACCGCCATCAGGGGCTTATCTACAGCATTCTGATACTCACCTCCGACCGGCTCCCCCGCTGGCTATCGATGATCGCGCGAGAACGGGATGGTCCATTTCTCGTCGTTGGCTTCCTGCTGGCGCAACGAGCGAGCCATGGACGCAGGCGGAAGACGGTCACCCTCGCTGCATCTGGCAGGTGAGTACGACCGCTGACCGCTGCTGCATCGCTAGTGAGATCTGCCTGTTTGGCAGCTCACTAGCGACCATTTAGCGATGCACCAGCGATCCTGACCAGGTCATATCGTGGTCGGGATCACTGCTGCATCGCTAAATGTAACGGGGCCCTAAAGTATTGCAGTGCGCAAGCGCCGAGAAAGGTCAGAGAGGTCCGGCGCCTGCGCACTGCAGTACTTTGCTCTGCCCTCAACAGGGCAGATAAAGTACGCCTGCGCCGGAGCCGCGGCAGAAGTAAGAAGGAGGACGGCATCGCGAGAAGATGGGAGGCACCGGACCTCGACACCCATTGGACCGGACCGGACGCCCGGGTGAGTAAAATCTAACTCATTTTTCTTATCTTTCAGGTTACATCGGGGGCTTATCTACAGCATTACAGAATGCTGTAGATAAGCCCCTGATGGCGGTGCCGGCAGCTTATAGGGCTAAAAATAGGTGACAGATTCCCTTTAATTATTCTTTTGCAGAGAAACTTGAGTCTTTTGGGTCGTCTTGCTGCTTGATGCACAATCTCTTAGGATTCAGCTCATGGGACAGATGTCTTGATATTTTCACTTAGAATTTACTGAAAAAATTCAGAATTCAGTGGTCCAATCTAAAGGTTTACATACTTCTGCCACTCACATACATGTGATATTGGATAATTTTCATCAAAAAAAAAAAAAATCTAACATTTTGAACTCATGTGGTTCACTTTATTTACTTTTAATACTTATATGAAGATCTGATCTAGTTTTAGGTGAAATTTATGCAGAAGTATGGAAAATTCAGAATGGTTCAGCAACTTTTAAGCACCATTGTAAAGGTCACTAATTGGCAGTGAACAGCTAAGTCCTCGGGCACAAACCCATAGGCATGTGTCACACTTAATAGTCAGAAAGTGGTTGTTACAGTAGCTGTCAAATGGATTATAGCGCAATGAGAGTAGACTGATTACCTATTGCTAATGGCCGTGAGGCTGTGCAGCAACTCGTAATAATTTGACAGTCGCTTTGTCATGATGGAGCAGAGCACCCACCACCGATTCTACCCTGAGAACAAACCTTATATGCTGTACAGTAAATGAGCTCTAAATAGAGGCCTCAACATGTGGCAGTTTCCACTTTCAGCTTTCTTTTGCTAAAATGAAATGAAACCATCGGTTTTAAAATAAATTAACCACAATTTTCCTTTGCAACTGCATATCTGTAACTGAAGAAACACTTCTGTCAATCACACAGCATCTTGTCAGACCAAGGGAACGGCAGGCATTCATAGTTTTACTGTAAAAGGAAATGTTTGACGTCTATTTTAGTCTATTGCCATCACTCTACAATGGAGAACGGAAAAAAAACGATGTACAATCTTTAGAAAATAAAAAATAAACTGCAGCAGCATCCAGAAATACAATCCCTTTAATAACAATTTATTATGACAAGACAAAAACAAAACAAACTTTTCAGCTTTACTCTACACACACACAATGTTAGGCGTCGGGTTCCTGTCGCTGCACAGCAGGAATCCCGAGCCTTGCCTTCGGCGGTCTCCCATTCCTCTTCGACCGCAGAGGAGGCTGCTCAGCAGACTCATCGATCCCGGCGCCCTGCTCAGACTAGCACTGTGGGTTTGGTTGCTGCTGTCACCTCTGGTCCAGCTATAGCAACGCATGCTGGTCAGCAGCGAGCTACTCTAGGGACGAAGTCCTCCTTTCGGTCCACTGAGCATGCCCGTGGGACGATCTCTCATTGGAGATCGGAGGTCACGTGCTCAGGTCCTTCTCCAGCTTGAATTGGATCATCAGAAAGGTACCGGAAGGACGCTGGTATAAAAGGGTCGCATGGCTGCTTGGCCATGCGCTAGTATAGACTGCATTATCAGACTATGTGGAATGAGTGTTGTATTCATGTATGAATGTCTCTGGTGAATGGCTCATTAAGAAAACCCTAGCCTTGGTAAGCATGTGTTGTGCAGCCTAGCCTGTTAAGCGCCCAGGCTTAGGTGTAGGTAGAGGCAGAGTCTGAGACTGTCATCAGTGTCCACCGGTGGCTCAGACAAAAAGGAGAGAAAGAAATAGGCTATGAGCAGGGGATCACCCTGAATAGGACATATCATATATAATACAAATTTTATTAAACACAGCAAACAGCAAAAATTCTTAAAAACATTAAAAATGGTCACAAATGTGACACATACACAAATAATACAATGCTCATAATAGAGCAACCCACCTGCTACCAACTATCACCCTCACTGAGAATGATGCCTATATTCCTAGGTCCATGTAAACAGGATTCTCAATAGGAGAATTAGTAAGCCCACACATAGGTAATATAAAGCATATGAGTCAGAAACACCAATAATATACAAATACAATGAAAAAATGATGCAATTCCAACCCAAAAATTACAAAAAACAGTACAAGGGATAATGTAAACCCAAGAAGATGCTGATCACTATGAGGTGTACAAAAAAGATAGAAATGCACACTAAATAGACCTCATATATGCGTAGAGGTACCCCAGCCCAAGATCAGGCATAGGGAACATCAAGGACCAGATCAGCCAGACCAATAGGGGCTAGAGAGGGTCTAAGTGGATAGAGAAAATCTCCATAACCACCCCAAATGATAAGCACACATACAAATCAGCACAATACAAAACCAATGAGAAGTGAAGTGGGGCAGGTAGAGCCAGAGACCCGACGCGTGTCGCCACTCTTGGTGGCTTCATCAGGGGTACAGATTGCCAATTAGTTGTGTCAATATATATGGTTGCATAATTAGTAGATAGGGAGCAGCTGCGCCGCTGCTTACCATGACAGGGTTAACATCCAATATACCCGAGAGTCAGCGGTTAGTCACTGATACATAGCTATGGCTGACCGCTCACAGCAGCGGCATGTGACGTCACAGAATGCCAACTGCGCAAGCGTCGGTGTCCGGGAGAAAGGCACACATCCTGAATACAGGAAGTGAGAGAGAGCTCAATATTGCTACTGCACAGGCGCCTGCAGTAGCCTACTGCGCAGGCGTCGGCGTATAGTAGACAAAGCGCGCATCACGAATAAATGAGAAAGACCAATCAAGGGGACGCTTGCAGTCATGTGACCAATTAACCCTCAAAGATATACAGCTCACTTGCTGTGATGATTATCTGTGCAAGCGTCAGCGTATAATAAAGAAAGCGCGCGTCACAAATAGGTGAAGAGACACAATTAAGGGGACATTCTAAAGATATGCAGCACATTCACTGTAGTAATTATCTGAGTAGGCGATGACCAAAAACACTCACTGTTGGTGAGGACATCATTCTACTTTGGGATTGTGTATGGGGGCAGTGTGGGGGGACATCATTCAGAGTCGGTGGTTGTGTGGGGTCATAATAATGTGTAAGGGGGCTGAGTGTGGAACATCATTATGAATGGGGGGCTGTGGGTGGACATCATGTTACAAAAGGCCCTATCACAACATGTATTAGTAGTAATAACTAGTCAACATACAAACAATAATAAGCAGAATTAAGTTTGGCCTGTTGGTTTGGGCCTCCACAACAGTCACAGTACCTAATGTAGCCACTTACAAAATTAATTGCCCACCCGTGCAATACATTAGTAAATATCAGACACAGCCTCTGCCTATTAACTCACTTTTCTCTTCGGGTACCGTTACACTTAGCGATGCACCAGCGATCCCGACCACGATATGACCCGGTCAGGATCGCTGGTGCATCGCTAAGTGGTCGCTAGTGAGCTGCCACACAGGCAGATCTCACCAGCGACATCGCAGGGGTCGAGGGTCGCTACTTACCTGTCAGACGAGGCGATCCTGACGTCCTCCCGCCCGCGTCCACGCGTCGCTCGTCGCCACAGCAGGAAGCGGCCAACGAGAAACGGCCCAGGACGTTCTCGCGCAATCAGCGATAATCAACGGGGAGCCAGTCGGAGGTAAGTGTCACATATAGCGATATTGCTAGCAATATCGCTGCTGTGTCACAAAACCAGTGACGTTACAGCGATATTGCTAGCGATATCGCTTAGTGTAACGGGCCCATTAGACACACAAAATACAAGCTAGCAGCCATCAGACATAACCATGTTTGTGATGGAGTTTGGGGAAAACAGAATGGCATCACAGGCCACATGTAGCCCCCAGGCTGCAGTCTATACACCCGTGTTGTAGAGACATATAATGTATGTCTTACCTTTCCCAAATTTTCTTGCTCTTGGATATTCTTTGAATATTGGTCCCTAAAACATAAACAGCAAACATTTTTGAGCTTTAATAATAAAAAAAAAAGCCCTGATGACATAAAAACCATATACAATGAAGAATTTTTTCTAGTTTTAGCAAATTTAGATTATTCACCATACAATTAAAGTGATGCACTTTTCCAATATAGTAGTTGTCCAGCATATTGTACCAGATTACACTAGGTTCAAAACTTCCATTTGATCTTCTCCAAATAAATTGTTTTGATCTTTAAAGGGGTTGTTCAGTCCAAATTGCACTGTGTGATGCGGGGATTCGCCAGTTTCTGAGCTGGGACAGGAGGCTATGTATGAGTTATACATATTCCTGGCCAGTGGGGGTGACCTTCGCGCCAGACACTTGTATAGAGCGAAACCACGCTCCGTCTAGTGACGCGGCCGGCCAGTGAGTGAGGCCTCCATACAAGTGCACAGTGCGTGCGCTGGGGGGATTCATAAGTCTGCAGTCATACAGAGTGACTGTAGACTTATCGATTTACACCTGACAGCCCCATTAAATTAATGTATTTATTTTTGTGAACAGATGGGTGCATGGTGTAATGAGTAATGCTTATGGGTAGGTATCCATGGGAACTCATAATATGAAATTATATCGATTTTTTTTTTCCTTTTTAACTAAGAAACCAGTAGCATTACTGACGCCAAATGTTTATTTCTTCAATATGTATATTTTAAAAGGATGCAGCGGCCCATTTCTTTAGAGCAGAAAATTCTTCAATTATATCAAGGCACATACTTCAAACATTTCATCTGTCTTTGCCAGCCACTAGGGGGCAGACTTGTATACAGTTCCTTTTCAAAGACACTGGACCTCATACAGCCAGATATACAAGAACCCCTAGTGGTGGCTACGTGAAGCTGAGATTTTTAGCGAATAGAATAGTTCTCTGTACTTAATAAATGGAGCAGATTCCTAAGCATACAAGCATATAAGGAAAACTCTCAAATCATTTATGCAGCCAAATTCTTAGACATATAAAGAGTAGGCGCAATTTATTGATAAAGCAGATACAACGGGCACAGGGCCAATAGAAAATGTAAGAGTCTGCAAGTCACAATGAATGATACAGGATACAGATTTACAGTAAATTGGGGACATGGAGCCAATTTTTATCTGCAGTCTTCATGTGGGAAAACTTCTGTGTAGGAAGTTGTCATGGAAACCTTCTGTCATTTTCTCGTCTTCAGCAGCGGTTCACATTAGTCCACTGCTCAATCCCAATGAAATGACCACAGCAGACTACAGAGTCTCTCGATTTTATTCCACCCTTTATAAAAGTATGAGGTTTTCAACTAATCTAGAGCAATGACTTTATATTCTAGTTCGCTATTACTGATGTAATATACATTTAGAAATAAGAGCATAATCTGACAAGTAATTAGGACTACACTCATCATTCACTCTGCTACTCATCTATGTGTTAGTACTTGTCCAGCCTTGTCGGCAGGATAATAAACAATTAAGGGTGAGATATAAAAACAAAAACAATGGAAAGTTTGTAGTTGTCCACAGTAATAATTCACGTTTCTGCGTTTTAGATCGTCCAAACTAAGTCTCTGATTAGAATGAACGATACAACGATTTGCATTTACCACTATGTTTAGGGTCACAAGTGACTTGGGAGCCCAATCAATATGTCTTCTAGAGTGGTTTTTCACGCCTCTTGCATAAAGATGGCTTCTTCTTGATTGTCAAGCAGAGTTCACCCAATGATGAATACTACTTTTCCATTATGCGAAAAAAGGGGCAGTGGGGTCTACTGGCCGTCAGACCGGACAGTAACAACGAGGCTCTGGTAGACCTCCTTACTTGAAGTACTTGCATCCCCCATCTTTTCTTGCTGCTCATTGCATTGTGATGTACTTTTGCGAAGTTTATAGTGACAGACCACATTGTTAAAAGAATGGTAAACACTAAATGCCGCCATACACAGATGAATTTTGTATAAACCCAACAATATTGATGGGTTTAGTCAACAATCTAATGGGGGCGTAGGCCAACTGATTGTCACGGAAGATGTAGATTGGACATGTCCAATTTCGGACTAATAATCACTTTGTTCTCCTGGAGATAAACCACTGGCAGAGATGACTGTCGGCGGCTTTCTCATTGCAAACATAGGAGCACTAACAGAGAGCGCACCTGGGTATGGGAGAGACAGCTGTCAGGATTCTTGCTTTACAGTTTTACCGCTAGTGGCTGCTATTGTTCGCCTTGATAATTGTGCTGTAATTTCACTCCTTACCACTGGAGGTTGCTGTTGTGTTGTGCAATTGCCCTTTAAAAAGATGGCAGATTCTGAACCTGTGGAATCCATCATGTTTTCCAGTCACCCGTGACAGCACCATGAGAGAGGAGATCTGCCCTTCAAAGACAGGAAACCTAAACAAAAAAAGAGTGGCTCCTCTCTCTGCAGAAGTTGGCTTCCTGTCCTTCATGGGGAACCCTCAGTAGATCGGTGTGGCAAAAGAAGAGGACACCTGGCCCTGGGGTGGCCGGGGTTTGGCAGGGCACCGTCTATGCAGTGGCCATCACCAGAGGGAGCTGGAAGCACCACGGAGGCCCCAAGGGGGTGTCCTTCCTGAGTAAGCACGAGAGGGGCACTGGTTGATGGTATCCATTAGCCACGCATCCCCGATGTAGCGCACCACGTGCCGGGGAAAAGAAGAAATGGTCTCCCAGCTGGCCGCAGGAGGTAAGCCGACGGCGGATGCCTGCAGATAGCTCTCACCTTGGTGACAGCTTCACGGACGGAAGACACCACGGAAGGACCCCTTCGTCCATCCTCCCTGAACGCCGACAGCAAGGAGCACCGACAGGACTCGGGCTGGTGCTCATTGGCTGCGCAGACGCACTGGACATGTGACTTCCGGGGTGGTTACCGGAAGCGGCGGTGCATGCCGGCTACCGGTCCCCACGTGGAGGCATGGTATGTAAAGGGGCCACTGGTGGGCAGAAAGGGATGCAAGATGGAAGCACAGCTTCCACAGGAGCATCCTTCACTGTCACTGCCACCACTGCAGCAGCAGCTGAAGAAGCAACAGCAGAACGATCTGAAAGATGGCGCCCATCTCAAACCCATAGGAAGCAGCCATGTACGGATCGATGGGGCAGCAGCAGCGGGGGTCATTGGGGCAGTATGCAAGTTACTGCAGAAGTCAGCAGCCGTTGCAGCTCTAGTAGAATCGAGGAGTCCGCAGTCTCTAAGGGAGACATTTCGGAAGTGGTCCAACCTCCCGATACTGTACCCATAAAAAAGCTTCCGAATGGTGGGTGATCTACGTGAAAGTTCAGACGTGCTAATACCCTTTTCTCTCTCTTTTTTTTTTCCATAGGTCTCTCTGCTTCTTTTCGGTTCTGGTGAGGGAGATAAGAGGTCCCTAGGAAGCTTACAGTGAAGACGAATCATAGGGAGTGCCCCCTCTGTGGGCAAGGGCTATCAAGGATATGGTCATAAAAGCTTTGTCAGTAGTGCACAGAGCAGACCATTTTGGAAGAATCCCTAATTTTGCTACCAGTCTGAGATCTTTGATCAAAACGGAGGTACAGAGGTCTGTAAGATCAATGTCCCACTGAGAAGATACGGGCTCTAAGGGGAGAAAAAAAATCTAGGCGGTCCCCTCCGTCGTCAGATGATTGCGCAGGGTCAGAGGAAGAGGGCGTGTGTGAGTCCGATATAAATTCCACCTCATCAGGCAGTAACTCAGAGGGTCGTCATTATTTCCCATTAGATCAGACTGATAGATTGGTAAAGTCCATAAGGTCCATGATGGGGCTTGCAGACCAGAAATCTAAAAAGTCAGTCCAGGACATGATGTTTGGAAGCCTCAAGCAGAGAAAACGCAGGACTTTCCCGGTAAATAAACAGGTGCAGGACCTCATTAAAAAGGAGTGGGAGAAATCAGAAAAAAGGGGCACTTTCTGACCCCCTTTTAAAGAAAATACCCTTTTGAAGAGGAGGCTACTTCTTCTTGAGATAAGGCCCCTGAATAGGATGTACCAATCTCCAAGAGGTTCTCCCTACCTTTTGAAGATCTGGGTTCACTAAAGGACCCGTTAGACAGGAAGACAGACAGCTTCCTGAGGGCGACCTGGGAAGCCTCCGCATTGGCCCTGAGACCAGCGATAGGGGCAACTTGCTCAGCCAGGTTTCTAAGGGTCTGGTTGGATAACCTGGAGGATCAGCTGGAGCAGAAGGTCCCAAGGGATACTATCCTGGCATCAATCCCAACCATTAAAGGGGCAGCAGCTTTCTTGGCTGATGCATCAGCAGACTCGGCAAAGTTGGCAGCAAGATCGGCAGCACTGTCTAATGCAGGTCGCAGGGCAGTCTGGCTAAAGTGTTGGACAGGAGATATGCAGGCGAAAGTCAATCTATGTTCCCTCCCCTGGATGAAATACTGGAGAAAGCATGGGACAGCAAGAAGGGTTTCCCACGAAACCCCTTTTACATCCATTCGCGATCCTTTCAGAAAGGACAATACACCTGCAAACAGCCATCCAGAGACGGGGATAAGGTGGAAGACCAATCTAGAAGGGGCTTCTTCGGAGGGTCCTCATGTGAAATCAAAAAGCCCTCGGAATGACTCAATCTCCCAGGTGGGGGAAAGTCTTCCTGGGCCTAGTGAAAGATTCAGAAAGACAAGAATGCAGTCTCCAGGAAGAAAAAGAAAGAAAGATCATAAGCCTAATCTCATCTACAGTGGCAAATCTGGAAATGTCCCTCCAGAAGGCGATGTTTCTGTTGGGTTCTCTGACCACCTGTATTCCGGTAGGCAGATGGGCCCAGTTTCATGCACGAGATCTACAGTGGTGCGTCTTGGAAAACGAAATAGTCTTTCGGGACAGTTGGAAGGCAGACTGACTCTTCCGGGGACAGTGGTACACTCTCTTCTAAGGTGGCAAGGTGTATATTCAGCACCAAGGGGGTACCCTGGGTAAACGTATCCAGGGTGGTTACTACGGATGCTAGTCCCAGGGGGTGGGAGCACACCTAGACGACCATTGGGTACAAGGAACTTGGTCAAGAGAAGAGAAGTTAGCCTCCTCAAACAGCTGGGAGCTCTTGGCGGTGGAGCAGCATTAAACGAGCTGCTGCCTCATCTGCGGGGTCACCATATGAGGGTGCTCACTGACAACTGGGTCACAATAGGCTATGTAAACCACCAAGGGGGTACTCGCTCTTGTCCACTGATGATTGCAAGACGGATATTTATAACAGCAGAAGAGCACTTCGTCTGCATATCAGAGGAAAATAAAATTACAAGGCAGACTTCCTAAGCCGCAGACCGCTAGGCCAAGGAGAGTGGTCTCCAAAGACAGTTTTCAATCAGATTGTGGACATGTGGGGTCTGCCTCGAATGGATCATTTTTGCCTCCAAAAAGAACAGGAAGGTCCAGTAGTTCTGCTCCCTAGACCCAGGAGAAAGCTCTCACATGGTAGATGCCTTCAGGATGAAATAAACCCTCGGTCTATTCTATGCGTTCCCCCGATGTGTCTCATCCCGTTAATCCTGAGAAAGATCAGGGAAGGCGAGGCCAGAGTTATCCTTATAGCTCCCCTTTGGCCAAAGAGGCCATGATTCTTTTGTCTGAGAGCAAAGTCAATCTGGGATCAATAGGTTCTCCCAAAGGACCAGTATCTTCTGTCCCAGGGGCCTTTTCTTCATCTTCAGGTCTCTGGGCTGCATTTAACAGCCTGGAACTTGAGAGGTCGATTTTAGAGAGAAAGGGGTTTTCAGCTAGGTTAGTTTCTACCTTACTTAGTAGTAGAAAAGCGGTAACCACAAAAATCTATGGCAGGACCTGGAGGAAATTCTTATCTGCCTTGGGGGCAGATCTGGAGGGAGCGATCCCTTTAACATCTATCCTGGAGTTCCTTCAGATGGGACTAGAACTCGGTCTCTCAGTTAGCACCCTTAAAGTTCAGGTTTCAGCCCTAGGGACTCTTTACAATTATATCCTGGCAGGTAATAAGTGGATCGCTAGGTTTATCAAAGCCTGTAGCAGGGCTAGGTCAATCCTTTCCTGTAGAACCCCTCCCCATGACTTAAATTTAGCCTTGCATTTTGCTTCAGATAGAATAGTGTCGCTAAAAACATCCCTATTGATAGCCCTAACATCGGCCCGCAGAATAAGTGACATCCAGACTTTGCAAGCAGATCCCCTGTACACTCAGGTACTGGAGGATAGGGTAGTTATGAGTTTAGACCCACCGGATATTTCCCTAAAGTAGTTACAAAATTCCATAGATTGCAGGAGATTATTTTACCATCTTTCTGTACTAACCCTAGAAACCCTAAGGAAGAAAAAATACATACCTTAGATGTTAGGAGATATTTACTTCAATATTTTGGCAGTCACAGAAACATGAAGGAAATAAAGTGCCCTTTTTATAGCATTCCAATGGTCCAGAAAAGTTCTTAAGGTGTCCAAGAGAACCTTAGCAAGGATGGGTCAGAGAAGCTATTAAGTTGGCTTATGTCAGTGCAGGTACGGCCATCCCAGAAGGTCTTAAGGCACATTCCGCAATAGTCTTGGCGAATCCTTATGGATAAGATATTTTTCGGACTTACTGTGCGCTGCTTGACAAAGTTCAGTGATGCACCATAAGACTTCATGTCATCCCCTGAGGAAGAAGTATTAGAAACTTCGAAACGCGTTGGGAAATAAACGTTTTAACCCCTTTATGGTGCATCACTGAACTTTGTCAAGCAGCGCACAGTAAGTCCGAAAAATATCTTATCCATAAGGATTCACATTGGCGGTCACGAAGTGGACCTTCGGGCGTGCAGCAGCTGACAGTCGACTTATGTGCTCTTATCTCTCCTGGAATAGGTGAGTAAATCTCTTATCATTTATTCCTAACATCACCCGGATAAGACCCTATTGCGCTTGCTTATTTCCTCAGCCTCTTATATATTGCAATAGTCTTGGCGGCATCCTGGGCAGAAAAGGCGGATGTCTCCATCGACCAGACTTGTAAGGCGGCCACATTGTCCTCTCCATCCATCTCCTATAAACACTATAGGCTAGGTCTGTCTGCCTCCTCTGACCTCACATTTGGGAGAAGGGATCTACTGTCCCTCCCTAAGTTTGAGTAATTCTCAGTAATTCTCTCGTGGTGCTGTCATGGGTGACTGAAAAACACGTATATTACATACCGGTAATGTGTTTCTGTTTCACTTTCTGTTTGGCAGTTCTTTCTTTCTTTTTAATCACCCTAATTTTGGGTGCTGTTGGTGGTTAAGGACGAATAGGGATATAGATGTATATATTTAAGGTGTACAATAACCTGGAAGTTCCTCTCGTGGTCTGTAAACCAACTGTTGCGGAGAGAGGAGCCATCCTTTTTATCTTGAAGGTTTCCTATCCTTAATGGGCGGATCCCCTCTCTCGTGGTGCCGTCATGGGTTCAGAAAAAACACATTACTGGTAAGTAATATACGAGTTTCCTGTTTCACCTACTTAAAGCCACATGGATCTTTCACTCATTGCTTGAGTATTGTGTCTAGCTGTTAAGCTGGAGTCACACATAGCAACTTACCAGCGATCCCGACAACGATATCAACGTGTCAGGATCGCTGGTAAGTCGCTATGTGATCGCTGGTGAGCTGTCATACAGACAGCTTCACCAGCGATTAGCACAGCGATGCCGAGCGCGCGGCATCGCTGTGTTCATTAGCGCTGATGCAGGGATCCATGTAAAAAATAGAATTAAAATAAAAAATATTGTTATTCTCACCTTCCGACGTCCCGCGCAGCATTCCCGCCTCCCTCCTCGCTCCGGTCCCAGTAATCCTTTGCGAGAATTACCGCAATGACGTCCGTTCTCGCGGGATCGCGAAGTCTCGCGTTCATTCTTGCAAAAGATTACTGGGATCGGAGCGTGGAGAGAGGCGGGAATGCTGCGCGGGACGTCAGAAGGTGAGAATAACAATATTTTTTTTTTTTTTTTTTTATTATTTTACAGCTGATCGCTGGTCTCCCGCCTGTCACACGCAGCGATGCGTGCTGGCCAGCGGGAGATCAGCGACGAAAAAAAATGTCCAGAGGTTTCTTGCAGCGATCAGCGATATCAGCAGGGGGGCCGGTCGCTGATCGCTGTCACACACAGTGATCTCGCTGGTGAGATCGCTGTTGTGTCACAAAAGTTGTGACTCAGCAGCGATCTCGCTAGCGAGATTGCTATGTGTGACGGGGCCTTAAGTCTAGCTCCAGTTTCCAGCTCCTAAACTTTCTTATCCAGACTGTGCTCATTTATCTCCGTATTGTTTCCTACAACTCCTTTGCTATCTCCAAGGACTTATTACCGATTGCGGTTCCTTGCTTTTGCTCCTCCGACCACTGGATTCCAGCAGTGCTACACCAGCATCGTAACACTGACAGCCGAATGCTAAGTCACATTATCATAAGGCCGACGGCAGTTGTTAATTTATTAATATGTTTCCATAAGTAATAACAGGGTAACAGCACAAAGGAGAGAGCAAAAAATATGCTCCAGAATTATTTCAGAGAGTATGCAAGCATTCACAAACAAGGACAAGCCACGAGACCTTACAGGTGCTCTTATAGAAGCACCCGGGACAGGAATATTTATGAAAACTTCTTTTAAATACAAGAGTAGTTAAGCTGACTTTTTTTTTTTTTTTTTTTTTAAACATGGTGATTAACTTTTGAACAAACCGAGAAAAAGTTCTGTTGTACAGTCTGCCAACTATATAAAACTGGGTGAAGTTGGCATGTGCATACAAATATCCATTTGAGCTTTATACCATTATCTCACAGACGGTTCATTTAAATTAGTGGCATGCTCTTTCTACTAAGCAGATCATACAGCTTAAAAATGAATAAATGAACGGATAATTGTTTATCCATCTGTATCATCATTGTTAGTAATGAGTGCTGTTGTAATCAGAATTGCAAAGCTCTTTTACCATACATGGTGGTCAAATCCACATCATGGGCATTTCCAATGTCATGTAATTTCCTCCCAAGCTGAAAATAGCAAATCTCCAGTCATGCAAACTAACACACTGTGCTTCCAAGGTACATTGAAGCTAATTACCTGATAAGTGAAAAATAAATTTAACTTCACAGGAAATCTACAGTCAATTTTAACATTTAACACAATTTCTGTTTTCAATACCATGCCTCAAGAGGCAATATGATTTCAATTTCTATTAATTGAAAATCCATCAGATGGAGAACTCACATTATTAAAAATAAGACAGGTTTAGCTGCTATGAGCATGACCTGACTTATAACTGATCTACATTTACGATTTTATATTAACCAAAAAAATAAAATCCTTGTTCCTGTCACCTCCCCTCTTTACAGATTAGATAACTTGTTTGCAGATAGAGCCAAAGACATTATCACACCGTACAGGTATAATCTTACCCTGATTGTGTTGACAGATTTGTGGTAGAATCTACAGAAAATGATTTTTTTTTAAATTATTAACCAACGACTGAAAGCAAAACTGGAGGTTACTAAAGGTACTGTCACACTAAGCGATATCGCTATAACTTGTGACGTTATAGCGATATTGCTAGCGATATCGCGGTGTGTGATACTTACCTACGACCGGCTCCCCCGCTGGTTATCGCTGATCGCGCGAGAACGTCCAGGACTGTTTCTCGTCGTCAGTTTCCTGCGGCGCTTCCTGTGGAGAGACGAGCGACGAGCGTGGAGCCGGGCGGGAGTACGCAGGATCGCCTAGTGTGACAGGTAAGTAGCGACTCCCGTCCCCAGCGATGTCGCTGGTGAGATCTGCCTGTGTGGCAGCTCACTAGCGACCACTTAGCGATGTACCAGCGATCCTGACCGCGTCATATCGCTGGTCGGGATCGCTGGTGCATCGCTAAGTGTGACAGTACCTTAATTCTACTGTCATATAGTATGTTTCAATACAATGTTACAGTTTAAAGAGGTTCTCCATAAATAGAAAAAATAACTGAAAGGAATGGTCTTTGTATATAAATGCCAAAATACTTTTAAATTAGCAAATCATAGTCATTTTATCTAAGGAAGTACTGTATATACTCGTGTATAAGACGACCCGAGAATAAGCTGAGGCACCTAATTTTGCCATGAAAAACTGTGAAAACTTAATGACTTGAGTATAATCCGGGTAAACATTGTCCCCTCCTCCCTATCCTGGTATGCATGGTTCCTCATCCCTATCCTTGTATGCATGGCCCCCTCATCCCAATCCTTGTATGCATGGCCACCTCATCCCTATCCTGGTATGCATGGCCATCTCATCCCTATCCTTGTATGCAAGGCCCCCATGAGAAAAGAATATATATAAAAAAAGACAAACGTCCTACTTACAGTCCCTGTGCTCCCTCGCAGCATCTTGTTTCAGTGCCAGTAGCTCCTGCGGTCGAGCAATCACGTGTCCCCACTCAGTAAGGGAATATTGACCTCTCTCCACGCCTATGGGAGTGGAGAGAGGTGAATACTCATTACTCTTAAGTAGCGCACACCCGTGATAGCCCGGTTGCTGCTGTTCTCTTTAGGAGCATGCACAGGACTTAGCCGCAGCCACCGGCTCCTGCCTCTTGTGACCCGCAGCTCCCCCTCGTCTTCTGGGACAATGACACGAGTGTAAGTCGAGGGGGGGGGCCTTTTCAGCACTGGCGTATACTTGAGTATATACGGAAATCACTACAGAATTAAAATGGACACCGTTTTGTTACATTGGCAGAAACCTGTCTTAAAATGTCAATAGGACAAAGGCCTGTTTGCATGTGCAATAAGAGATAACATATACCACATACTATCAAGCTATCTTCAGGTCACAGCAGCTGCTCAGTATTAAGAAAGACATGGTGGACAGCAGTGTGAGCAGCCTCTTCTTACCTCAGCACTTCTGGTATCTCCAGTATTACATCAGGTAAACAGGGTGAACAGCAGTGTGAGAAGCCTTTTCTTACCTCAGCGCCACTGATATATCCCGTATTAGATTAGATAGACATGGCGGACAGCAGTGTGAGCAGCTTCTTCTTACCTCCGCACCCCTGGTATCACCAGTATTAGATCAGAAATACAGGGTGGACAGCAATGTGAGTGGCCTCTTCTTTCCTCAGCATCACTGGAATCTCCAGTATTAGAAAAGAAATACAGGATGGACAGCCGAGTGAGCAGGCTTTTCTTATCTCAGAACCCCTAGTATCTCCAGTAATAGATCAGGTAGACTTGTTGGACAGCAATGTGAGCAGCCTCTTCTTACCTCAGCACCCCTGGTATCTACAACTTTAGATAAGAAAGATGGGGTGGACAGCAGTGTGAGCAGCCTCTTCCTACCTCAACGTCCCTGGTATCTCCAAAATTGGATCAGAAAAACAAGGAGGACAGCATGTATTAGCAGGTTCACTTTAATAGTTTGAAGGAGGAAGTAAGTTTCTGATATTATCCCTGTAACAGTAATTTATCTTTTAGATGTCTATACCTAAAGGTCTTATAACAAACCCTTTTATTCAAAAATTTTACGAAACAATAAGTTGATCAGAGGGGAAGCCCAAAAATAAGTCACAAACTTCCCTGCAGCACAACCAGAAAGAAAATTAAGCATTAGATGGTACCCATTATAATTCATTGCTTGTCCTTGTAAGGCATCAAGGTGGCAGGTATTCCAGAAGGAGTAATGTGCTGTTTGTCTGGATTAGAAATAAAAGGGGTCCTAAAAAAAATTTTCAAACAAGAAAACCCCTTTAATTCCTTCACGGTCTTTGACATACCCATATGCGTAGAGGAGGAGTTGTGCCCACGCGATCGCCACCGAGAGGTCAGCTTATGTGATAGCTGTGCCCTGGCTGTCACTCGCAACAGCAGTGCCCGCACTACCCCAGCTGTTTAACACCAAAATGCTGCCATCGATATTGATGACAGCATTTGGGAGGCTAGGAGACGGGAGGGGGCTCACTCTCCCTTCTGATCAGCGTCGCCGCAACGTCATTGCGAGGGCCTGATCATTGTCATGTGGCTTGCTTAGACCATGCCAGGAGCATGGTCTAAAAAGTTTCTGTCAGTGTAAAACTTACATATATAATACATTATGCATTATGACAGTGATCAGACTAATAAACGTTAAGGTTCCATAGAGGGACTAAGAAAAAAGTAAAGAAAAAAAAATAGTAGCAAAAAAAAATAAAAATCACAAAATAAAAAAATGAAATTAATATTATGCCAATAAATATACCGTATATACTCGTGAATAAGTCAACCCGAGTATAAGCCAAGGCACCTAATTTTGCCACAAAAATAGGGAAAACATTGACTCAAGTGTAAGCCGGGTATGCATTGTCCCCTAATCCCTATTCTGGTATGCATGGTTCCTCATCCCTATACTTGTCTGCATGGCTACTTATCACCATTCTTGTCTGCATGGCTGCTTATCCCTGTCCTTGTCTGAATGGCTCCTCATCCCTGTCCTGGTATGCACGACCCCTCATCCCTGTCCTGGTATGCATGGCCCCCATGAGAAAGGCATTAAAAAAAAGAAAAAAACCTCCTACTTACCTTCCCTGCGTGCCCTTGGAGCATCATGTTGTTCCGGCTTTCAGCAGCTCCTACGGCCGAGCGATCACGTATCCCCGCTTATTAAGGTAGTGAATATTCACCGCTCTCCACTCAGCTGGGACACGTGATCGCGTAGCCACAGAAGCTGCTGGAAGCCGGAACAAGATGCTGCGAGGGTGCGCAGGGAAGGTAAGTAGGTTTTTTTTTTTTTTTTTTATACAGCTGCTGGAAGCCGGCAGCTTCGGCTGTAACTGTGTGCGCTATAAGAGAAATGAATATTCATTGCCAGTGCAGTGAATATTCATTTCTCTTTAGCAGTGGGCACAGTTACAGCCGCAGGCTCCTGACTCCTGTGACCTGCTGCTCCCCCTCTGGCTTCTGGGACAAAGACTCATGTATAAGCCGAGGGGGGCGTTTTTTAGAACAAAAAAATGTGCTGAAAAACAGCTTATATTTGAATATATACGGTATATATATATATATATATATATATTTATGTAAAAACAAAAATAAAGATTAAAAGTACACATATTTGGTATTGCCGCCTCCGGAACTATCACACCTATACAACTGTCTCACTAGTTAACCCCTTCAGTGAACACCGTAGAAAAAAATATGCTTTTTCATCATCGTGACGAACAAAAAGTGAAATAAAATGCAATCAAAAGGTTGAATGGAAATAAAAATTGTCCCACAAAAAATAAGCCACAATACAGCTCCATCTATGGAGAAATAAAAAAAAAGCTAGAGCTCTCAGAATAGAATGAAGTAAAAACAATAATTTTATCTATACAATAGTTTTTATTGTGTAGAAGCGTCAAAATATTCCAAAAGAAGATATACATGTGGCATTGCTATAATTGTACTGACCTGAATTAAAGATATAGCTGCCTTATTACTTTTACTTCACGGTGAACACCATAAAAAAAATTCTAAAATACAATTTCTGAATTGCTGCTTTTTGTTTATTATGCCTACCAAAAATCATAAAAGAAAGAAATCGAAAAATGTTATGTGCCTGAAAACAGTACCAATAAAAACGTCAACTCGTCCCGCAAAAAAACCCCTTCATATTACTCTGCTGGCAGTTATATAGCAAAATTATCGCTCTCAAAACATGGCAATGCAAGAAAAAGCATTTTTTAGTGTGTGATAGCAGCCAAACATAAAGAAACTAATATAAATCTCTTATCACAGTAATCGCACCGACCCAAACAATAAAGTCACCAAGTGACTTGTACTACATGACGAACAGCAGAAAAAAATAAATAAAACCCAATTCTTGACATGCTGCTGATTTGTTCAATCTGCTCCCAAAGATCGCAGTAAGACTCGGCTCACTTTCATCCTGCGCTCTACGCTAAGTGCTTACACCGGGATTTCCATGTAACTCTCTGAAATACGTGATTCAGATAGAACCCTCGGCGGAAGATTCCTTATAATAAGGCAGATGGAGGCACTGTGGACACTGTCTGACCTATGATCCGACACTGTTTGTCTTTGTAAGAGTGCATAAAATTGCAGTTGGCCACAGTTTTGTGCACCTCTGAAAAGAAGGACACAACTGAACAGAGGCTAGACAGAGTCCAGAGTTAGTCTATTTCCTTATTATAGTGAATTGATCCATTGGGGGATTTCATCTGAATCATGACAGTCAGAGATTTAGATGGAAACCCCGATGTAAGTGCTCAGTGTAGAGTACAGAATAAACGTGATCTAAATTATTATGTAAAATGTTCCTAATAAAAGGTTCAACTCAATCCACACAAAAAAAAAAACCCACTCAGGTCCGTCATCTGTCAATGGAAATACAGGAGGCTTTCACGTTACTAGTAGTACAAAAGCTCTGGAAAAGTGCAATGGCTCCTCGCCGCAAAAAGAAATCCAGCGCTCCCAAATCCAAATGCCCCTTTCCCTTCTTAACCCCAGTGTGCCTAAACCACATTTAGCGTCCTCAGGTTTGGCATTTATGTATCAGTAAGAGCCTGCTTAATCTATGGGTGCATACCAGGGATTGGAGAAGCAGGAAGCTCATGTGCAAATTTCCGGTACATTCTGGGAAGAGGAGAAGAGTCGCCTTAAGCTGATCGATCGCTGGGCCTTGTCGGGTCTTGCTGTTTGAAGACATCGCAAAACCACCATCATAGACTGCATCACCATCATAGACTGCATCAGCAATAGCAGTATGGAAGAGAAGAAAATCCACATGGTCACCTGCAACACATGCTACATGTTTACGGATCTTCCGGCCCAAAAACTCAACTTTACCTGTCAGACATTGCAAACTTGTTGCCCTCTTAGAGGAAAAGGTGCACGGACAGGAAGAAAGAATAGCAACATTGAAGGTAATTAAAGAACATGAGGACTTCTTGGATGAAGCAGAAGCAACCATTCAGGATACGGAAAGTGAGAAAAGCTTCAGAGCACATACAGAGGCTGAAATTGGAGCCATGTGAAGAAAAGAAGCAAACAGATCAAGTGGTCATCACCACCCACACAGCTTAGCAACCAATATGAAGCCCTCATGCTGGAGAATGAAAATGGCACAGCTCAGGATGATACCGTATCTACAAGAGAAGATACCCTATCAACAAAAGAAGTTACTCTGTCAACAAAAGCGGAAACAAATGACACTCAAAAACACTCACGAGCAACAAGCAGTGCGTCCGGAAAGAATAGAAGAGTGGTAGTTATGGGGGACTCAGAACTAAGAGGCACGGAGCCAACTATATGCAGGCCGGACATAACCGCACGAGAAGTATGCTGCCTCCCAGGAGCAAAAATCAAGGATGTGGCCAACAGGATACCAACTATCCTCAAATGCAAGGACGACTACCCTTTCCTACTGATACATGTAGGCACAAACGACACGGCAAGAAATGACCTACCAACTATCTGCGAAGACTTTGAAATTCTGGGGAAGAAAATAAAGGAACGGAACAGGTTGTTTTCTCATCAATCCTCCCAGTCGATGGTCATGGCATCAGACGATGGAATAGGATACTAGAGGTGAACAACTGGCTATGATGGTGGTGCAGGCAGCAAGGATTTGGATTCTTGGACCATGGTGTGAATTACTTCTACGATGGACTTCTCGCAAGAGATGGGATACACCTCACAAAACCTGGGAAACACATATTCGCCAGAAGACTTGCCACACTCATCAGGAGGGCTTTAAACTAGAAGAAGAGGGGATGGGAGGAAAAACAGCAGACAAGAACATGCAGCAGAAGGACAAACTAACCAAGGATACTAGATGTGGTAAAGAGGACCCAAGACAGGGTACTCAGAATGAAGCTAAGAAAAAGGAAGCAAAACTTCTTTCCTGCATGCTGACCAACGCAAGAAGCCTGACCAACAAGATTGAAGATCTGGAGTTGGTAATGTATCAGGAAAAATACGACATAGTAGGAATAACTGAGACATGGTTAAACGACAGCTATGACTGGGCGGCTAACTTGCAAGGATATGATTTGTTTAGGAGGGATCGCAAAAAAAGGAAAGGGGGTGGCGTCTGTCTATATATAAAGTCCACTTTAAAGCCCACACTAAGAGAAGATATACAAGAGGGAAATGAAGAGGTGGAGTCTCTATGGGTGGAGATACAAGGAGGGAAAAGTAATAAAATCCTCATAGGGGTTTGTTATAAGCCACCAAATATAACAGAAACCACTGAAAATGTATTATTGAAACAAATAGACAAAGCAGTAAATCACAATGAGGTGATTATTATGGGGGACTTCAACTACCCCGACATAGACTGGGAAACTGAAACCTGCGTATCTCAGAAAGGAAACCAATTTCTGTCAGTGACCAAGGATAATTATCTGTCATAACTTGTGCAGGGCCCAACTAGAGGGACAGCCCTTCTGGACTTAATTTTAAGCAACAGGCAAGATAGAATAACAGAAGTACGAGTCGATGGGCACCTAGGGAACAGTGACCACAATATAATACAATTCCACTTGTCCTTCAGTAAGGTGCCCTGGAAGGGGGTTACAAAAACGCTGAATTTCAGGAAAGCAAAGTTTGATCAGCTTACAGAGGACCTTTGCCGAATTGATTGGGACAATGTCCTCAAAAATAGGATCACAGAAAATAAATGGGAAATATTTAAATCAGTTTTACACACCCACTGCGAGCTAGCCATACTATACAGAAATAAAAGGGCCAGGAATAGGAAAACACCAATGTGGCTAAATAAGGATGTAAAAAGGGCAATAAATAACAAGAACAAGGCATTTAAGAAGCTAAAACAAAAAGGCAATGAAGAAGCAATAAAAAGTTATAGAGAAAAAAATAAAATGTGTAAAAAACAAATACATTTAGCAAAAGTGGAAACTGAAAGACTCATTGCTAAGGAAAGTAAAACAAACCCCAAACTATTATTTAATTATATAAACAGTAAAAGGATTAAAATTGATGGTGTCGGCCCTTTAAAGAACAATGAGGGTGAAACCGTAGAGAGCGATGTGGGAAAAGCAAATGTTTTAAATACTTTTTTCTCAACAGTGTTCACACAGGAAAAGGATTTGCCAGGGGAAATGCAGAGTGATAGTGTAAACTCCCCGTTAAGGCTGGGTTCACACGTACCGGAACTCTCGCGGAAATTACCGCGAGAATTCCGGAATTCCAGTCCGTGGGAAAATTGCATTTTAAATTCCCGCGATTTTCCGGCGGAAAAACTAGCATTTTGCAAGCGTAATTAGCTTGCAAAATGCTAGCGTTTTCCAAGCGATCTGTAGCATCGCTTGGAGAACTGATTGACAGGTTGGTCACACTCGTCAAACACGGTGTTTGACGAGTGTGACCAACTTTTTACTATTGAGGTCGCCTATGCAGCATCAGTAGTAAAAGATAAAATGTAAAAAAAAAAATAAAAAATGGTGTTATTCTCACCCTCCGACGTCCCACGCATCCGTTCCCAGTAATCCTTTGCGAAAATGCCCGCGATGACGTCCGTTCTCGCGGGATCGCGATGTCTCGCGGTAATTCGCGATGACGTCGCGCGAATGACCGCGAGACTTCGCGATCCCACGAGAACGGATGTCATCGCGGGCATTTTCGCAAAGGACTACTGGGAAAGAGAGCGCGAAGAGAAGCGGGAAGGCTGCGCGGGACGTCGGAGGGTGAGAATAACAATATTTTTTATTTTTAAATTCTATTTTTTACAGGGATATGGTACCCAAAGCCCAGTCTCCTCTCCTCCGGACCGTGGGTACCATCCGCAATTGTTCTGCTTACTTTCCGCATGGTGTGCACAGCCACCTGCGGGAAGTAAGCGGAACAATGCATTCCTATGGGTGCGGGATTGCCGCGATTCCGCAAATTAATGAGCATGCTGCGGTTTTTACCGCAAAGCGATTCCGCCGCGGTAAAAACCGCAGCATTAGCACAGCATTGCGGAATCCCATAGGAATGCATGGGATGCTTATTTTTCGTGCTTTCGCGGCAAAATCGCGCGGTTAAAACCGCCGCGGAAACGCGAAAAAAACGCCACATGTGAACTCAGCCTAAGTATTACCTGCCTAACCCAGGAAGAAGTGCAGATCCGCCTTAGGCTAGTTTCACATTAGCGTTTTTTTGCGCAGCGCATCGTGCGCATGCATTTTTTTGTCTTTCGCGCCAGACGCAACATGTTGCATTTTTTGGTGCTCCCTGTCTCGTCCAAAAAACGCTTGCGCACGGAATGCGCAAAAACAACACATTGAAGTCTATGGGAACGCATGCGTGCGCATGGTCTTGCGCACGCTTGCGTTTTTTTGCGGTAAACAAGTCTAGAATGTTCTCTAGACAATGGAAAAAATGTCACACCTAAAAACGCATGTGCATAAAAAACGCAAACGCATGCAAAAACGCATGTAAAACGCAAGCAACGCTGCGTTTTTTGATGCATCAGCGTGCGCATGACGCTAAAAAAAGCGCGTTTGTTTTGCGTTTTTCTTTGCGTTTTTTATGCGCCCGATGCGCTGCGCAAAAAAACGCTAATTTGAAAACTAGCCTTAGTAAGATTAAAATTGACAAATCACCAGGCCCTAATGGCATTCACCCTCGGGTATTAAGGGAGTTAAGTAATGTGATAGACAGGCCTCTATTCCTTATATTTAAAGACTATAGAAACGGAGTCTGATCCTTTTGATTGGCGGCAAGCAAATGTGGTACCAATATTCAAAAAGGGGCGTAAAAGGGAACCTGGAAACTATAGGCCGGTAAGCAAAACATCTGTTGTGGGTAAAATTTTTGAAGGGTTTCTAAGGGATACCATTATGGAATATCTCAATGTTAATAAATGTTTAACTCCATATCAACATGGATTTATGAAGGATCGCTCCTGTAAAACTAACCTGATCAGCTTCTATGAGGATGTAAGCTCTCAAATGGACCAAGGAGAATCATTGGATGTCATTTATCTTGACTTCTCTAAAGCATTTGACACTGTCCCACATAAAAGATTGGTAAGTAAGATGAAAAAGCTTGGGCTAGGGGAAAATGTGTGTAGATGGGTAGGTAGCTGGCTTAGTGATAGAAAACAAAGAGTGGTTATTAATGGTGCATACTCATATTGGGCCAGGGTTACTAGTGGGGTACCACAGGGTTCTGTATTGGGCCCCCTACTATTTAATATATTTATTAATGATTTAGTGGATGGCTTACACAGTAAAATATCAGTATTTGCAGATGATACAAAACTATGTACGGTAGTTAGCACAAAGGAGGACTGTTTGCAACTACTGACAGATTTGAGTAAATTGGAGAATTGGGCTGAAAAATGGCAAATGAGGTTTAACACAGATAAGTGTAAGGTTATGCACATGGGAAGGAGAAACAGATGCTACAATTACTTACTAAATGGGAAACTGCTGGGGAAATCAAACATGGAAAAAGACTTAGGCATCTTAGTCAATTAGAAGCTAAATTGGAGTGCCCAGTTTCAGGCAGCTGGCACCAAATCAAATAGGGTCATGGGATGCATTAGAAGAGGACTGGGGACACGAGATGAAAACATAATTCTCCCTCTGTACAAATCACTTGTCAGACCACACTTGGAGTATTGTGTGCAATTTTGGACGCCGGTGCTCAAGAAAGACATTACTGAACTTGAAAGGGTTCAAAGGCGGGCTACTAAAATGATAAATGGAGTTGGTTCACTACAATACCCAGAAAGGTTATCAAAATTAGGTCTATTTACTCTAAAAAAGAGAAGACTTAGGGGAGACTTAATATATATGTACAAGTATATCAGAGGGCAATACAGAGATCTCTCCAATGAACTGTTTGTACCAAGGACTGTGACAAGAACAAGGGGGCATTGTCTTCGTTTGGAGGAAAGACAATTTCTCCACCAGCATAGAAGAGGGTTCTTCACGGTAAGAGCAGTGAGGCTCTGGAATTCTCTTCCTGAGGAAGTGGTGATGGCCAACTCACTGAATGAATTTAAGAAAGGAATGGATGCTTTTCTTGTGAGTAACAGTATAGAAGGTTACGAATAACAGAATATTATAGGTAGATGGTTGACCCAGCTTAGGGGAAGGAATTTTTTTCCCTATGGAGAAAATTGGCTTCTACTGTGGGCTTTTTGCCTTCCCCAGGATCAACAATGCAGAACAGCTGCACTAAAAATAGGCTGAACTAGATGGACATAAGGTCTTCCTTCAGCTTTTAAAACTACATTACTATGTTACTATGTCTCCAGAAGCACAAGCTGGTCACAATGTACTGAGCACTACAATGTACAGGTGTCACGTAGTGACAAGGGACTGTGAGAACCTACCCGATCCCTCCAACTAGGGGCGTCCTAGACTATCCCTGTCCACCGGATTACTCCAGGTGGTGGAGATGCCAGGGTCTGGTACATAGCTATGTTCCTATCTTACCCTTATCTGCTTCTTCCCCACCCAGGGTGGTGTGAGGCCGAAGTGTATAGGTAAACAATAATCAGACAGACAGGGGTAAACAGACAGGGATAAAATAAAACTACAATCATACAAATATACCCACAAAACCATATAGTGGAAACAGGGGAGGAGTAGGAAGGAAGAAATCAAATGGGTGAGGATAAAGAGAAACATGCAAACCAACTCCACGTAGCAATCTCCTGAAAAACTCTCCAACAGTCTACTTCAAACACTGAACTCTCTTCATCAACACCAAACCAGGTAGTGGTAACTATCACTGGCAAGGTAAGAATCAAGGAGGAGGATTCTTATACCTATTGGGAGTAACAAACTCAGAACAGCTGATACAACCCAAGAAAGAAAACCCCATGAGTCCAACTAAGAAGTTTAACCCATGCAACACCAGAGCAAAGAAAGCCAGAACTACTAATAGGACAATGAAGTCGTTCTAATTACCGCAGGTGTATGTGTAACCAGAAGCTGCGATCATCTGACCCCACTCTGTTGCAGTATCCCCGTTACAATGGGCACTACAATGTAGAGGCACTACAATGTGCATTTTTCCCTCAGTAACATTCAGTGCTGCTTGTTACTAGAAAACACCAATAGAGTCAAAATCGTCACTACACATGTAAATAAATTCCCAGAGGGGTGTAATTTCCAAAATGAGGTCACTTGAGGAGTGATTCTGCTATTCGGACACTTAAGGGGTCTGTATATGGAGTCCGCAAATTACGCCATGATTTTTTGTTCTTCGAAAGTCAAATAGCGCTCCGTCCTTCCTAAGTCTCGCCATGTGGCTAAGCAGTACTATACAGCCACCTATGTGGTATTGCCACGTTCAGCAGAAATTGTATAATAAGACAGAAGAAAAGATCAAACCCATAACAGGGAGCACCTCAATTGCATAAAGGTATATATATATATATATATATATATATATATATATATATATATATATATATATATATATATATATATCACATGTATGCTTGATACAAAAAATTTTAAATTTTTATTATTCATCAAAAAAAGGATTATACAAAAACAGAACAAGACAAATACAATATAAAAACAATTAAAATTGCATCTATATGCAAAAGTACTCAGAACTGTGTGCCACACCTTAATATAAAGGTCATGACAAACCACACAAGGCTCCCACAAATAACACTACATTGATGGATATAACTGGCTTAATGTTGTATATCTACAAACGGATATGTAAGTACCTGCAGGACTTCTTGTATGTGCATACATGCATATGCAGAGTGATAATAATTAGTGCAAATACTAGTAAACATACAATATCAAAAAATGGTCCAACAGCATTTGTGAACAAAAAATAATGATGAAGGGAATCCCCAGCTAAAGAGACAGTAATAAGCCCTCAAAAAGAGGATTTGTTCAGCAGATCAAATATAAAGTACACATGGCAAATAGAAAGATCCCAAAGATGGTAAAGCCAGACGAGTGTGTGGAAAAACACACTCATATAATGCTAAATAAAGACCCAGGATAATGGTATATCCCAAGGTATAGAGCAAGCCAGCAGCGTCATCACAGATCAGGGGAGCCAAAGTGTGGGATGAATTGGCTTCCTCTGGGAAAAATAGCATGATGTCCTAGCGTTCTGGCTCCATATAAATACCTTTTCTAAATAATTAACACATGGCTCACCTGTAGAGAGGAGGGGAGAGCCGGTGTACAAGGCGCTCGATACTGTACATGGAGAGTAGTGGCCGCGGCCATCTTGTGTACAACAGGGTAGTAACAATAAAGTTCAATTGAAACGCTTACTGCGCATGCGTCGGTTTCTCTAACATGATCAGGCATTCAAAACGCGCAATGTTTTCACATGACCGCAACCATCTTGTGCACACAAGAGATATAGCAATAAAGTTAAATTGAAGTGCTTACTGCGCATGAATCAATTTCTCTGATATTGATCTTTAAAAGGCGCCGTAATCTTATGTGCCTAAAGGGCAAGATAGTAGCAGTAGAGTTCAACTGAGACGCTTACTGCGCATGCATCGGTTTCTCTAACATAATCAGGCATTCAAAGTGCGTGATGTTTTCACATGACCGCAGTTATCTTGCGCACTCAAAAAATATAACAATAAAGTTAAATTGAAGTGCTTACTGCGCATGAATCACTTTTTCTGATGTTGATCTTTAAAAGACGCCGTAATCTTATGTGCCTGAAGGGCACAACAGCAAAATGCTTACTGCGCATACGTCGATATTTAAACATACTTATATCACCCAACGTCACAGTTCAGTGTACAAAAAGGCGTAATAGACGATAAAAACGGTACTGCAAAGTCCACACTGCGCCCATATCTCCACAGAAAAAAGTCGAACAACCATCAACTCATTGGAGACAGGCAAAAAAATTCAAAATAAATATACCCATGAATCTAATAGAAAAGTATGTATGTATTTTATACTGCATATTATGTGCGCAGGCATAGAGAAAAAGTTATCACAACTTATTTAGAAGCTTTACAAAAAGTCTTTTAAAAATAAAGAAAAGGAATAAATCCATACATACTCTCATGAGTTTAGATAGAAAATATATATAAAGAACATACATGGAAAACCTAGTATTCACGATGTTATAAAAAACACAGTATATATATCATGAGTTTAGGTATACAGTGGGGAAAAAAAGTATTTAGTCAGTCAGCAATAGTGCAAGTTCCACCACTTAAAAAGATAAGAGGCATCTGTAATTTACATCATAGGTAGACCTCAACTATGGGAGACAAACTGAGAAAAAAAAATACAGAAAATCACATTGTCTGTTTTTTTTTCATTTTATTTGCATATTATGGTGGAAAATAAGTATTTGGTCAGAAACAAGCAATCAAGATTTCTGGCTCTCACAGACCTGTAACTTCTTCTTTAAGAGTCTCCTCATTCCTCCACTCATTACCTGTAGTAATGGCACCTGTTTAAACTTGTTATCAGTATAAAAAGACACCTGTGCACACCCTCAAACAGTCTGACTCCAAACTCCACTATGGTGAAGACCAAAGAGCTGTCAAAGGACACCAGAAACAAAATTGTAGCCCTGCACCAGGCTGGGAAGACTGAATCTGCAATAGCCAACCAGCTTGGAGTGAAGAAATCAACTGTGGGAGCAATAATTAGAAAATGGAAGACATACAAGACCACTGATAATCTCCCTCGATCTGGTGCTCCACGCAAAATCCCACCCCGTGGGGTCAGAATGATCACAAGAACGGTGAGCAAAAATCCCAGAACCACGCGGGGGGACCTAGTGAATGAACTGCAGAGAGCTGGGACCAATGTAACAAGGCCTACCATAAGTAACACACTACTCCACCATGGACTCAGATCCTGCAGTGCCAGACGTGTCCCACTGCTTAAGCCTGTACATGTCCGGGCCCGTCTGAAGTTTGCTAGAGAGCATTTGGATGATCCAGAGGAGTTTTGGGAGAATGTCCTATGGTCTGATGAAACCAAACTGGAACTGTTTGGTAGAAACACAACTTGTCGTGTTTGGAGGAAAAAGAATACTGAGTTGCATCCATCAAACACCATACCTACTGTAAAGCATGGTGGTGGAAACATCATGCTTTGGGGCTGTTTCTCTGCAAAGGGGCCAGGACGACTGATCCGGGTACATGAAAGAATGAATGGGGCCATGTATCGTGAGATTTTGAGTGCAAACCTCCTTCCATCAGCAAGGGCATTGAAGATGAAACGTGGCTGGGTCTTTCAACATGACAATGATCCAAAGCACACCGCCAGGGCAACGAAGGAGTGGCTTTGTAAGAAGCATTTCAAGGTCCTGGAGTGGCCTAGCCAGTCTCCAGATCTCAGCCCTATAGAAAACCTTTGGAGGGAGTTGAAAGTCCGTGTTGCCAAGCGAAAAGCCAAAAACATCACTGCTCTAGAGGACATCTGCATGGAGGAATGGGCCATCATACCAACAACAGTGTGTGGCAACCTTGTGAAGACTTACAGAAAACGTTTGACCTCTGTCATTGCCAACAAAGGATATATCACAAAGTATTGAGATGAAATTTTGTTTCTGACCAAATACTTATTTTCCACCATAATATGCAAATAAAATGAAAAAAAACAGACAATGTGATTTTCTGGATTTTTTTTTCTCAGTTTGTCTCCCATAGTTGAGGTCTACCTATGATGTAAATTACAGACGCCTCTCATCTTTTTAAGTGTTGGAACTTGCACTATTGCTGACTGACTAAATACTTTTTTTCCCCACTGTAGAAAGCATACATAAAAACCCTTATGTTCACGATATTTTAAACGACACAGTATATGCACCCTTTTTTGCAAAGCCACAGAAGTGACACTACAAAGATACATATCAAAAAAGAAAAAATACAGAGTTTTTAATTATATAGGCAATTATTATAGAGCTGATCGTAAGATCAAAAAGCCAGGTACAAACCAGGCCAATGGAATATGTCATACAGTATACAATATGTGCAAAAGGGACATCGATTGCAAAAAGAGGGAATAATCTCTTTTAGAGTATACTGTAGGTACATTTTTCAAAAAAGTCAATTAGTCATAAGATGTTGAATACTATCAGAGACCACAGAAGATTGTTCCAGGAATGAAAACCTGGCATGGTCTAGATATTAAAGATGAAGAGTTTTTGACAGGTACTGTTGAAAAGACCCTTATTCAAAAAAGGCAAGGTATTCGCCCAAACAACAATTCACATAGTGCTAGGTATTTTGTAGATATCGCCGCAAAATACGGCAAGGTATTATGCCAAGAATATAACCATAACAAAAATATGGTATTAAAGATAAAGAATAAGAAAGAGTTAACAAATGCTGTTGAAAAAAGTCATTTGGTGACAAAGCAAAGCACTGATCCCAGTGTTAATGCACATCTTCCTAAATATTGTATCTAGAATGTGTCCAACATGTATGGACAAATTTTAACCCTGAGATACGAAAGTATAAATCATCTGAAAAAATGATAATTCAGTGACATCAGAGGTCCTGCGAGGTTCAAAATTGATGGAAATAAACAAGAGACAATGCTGTTGGACCATCCCATATTTTAAAGGACCATAAAATTTATTAATTTGGTTCTTAGAACCTAATCTTGAACAAAAATAATAATCTGTGCATGAATGTAGTAAAGATTGATGTACACGACTATATGTTTTAAAAACACGAAAAGCCCAGCCCCAAACAGAAATGGGGCATGCACTCGGAAAGCATCCATAAAAGAATAGTCCTATTCCAGCCAGAATATCCAAAGTCCTGGTAGTTGAGGGCAGCATTGTCATGTGGAGAAATCCTGCAGACAAAGTCCATAAAGATGTTCAATTAGAGATGAAAACATCCATGCGAAACCTTTGCAAAATACATACACTTCTTTTTCTCCTTTTTTACAGTATCTATCATGCAGGAATGCTGGATTTTCCAAAGGTTTCACATGGATGTTTTCATCTCTAATTGAACATCTTTATGGACTTTGTCTGCAGGATTTCTCCACATGACAATGCTGCTCTCAACTACCAGGACTTTGGATATTCTGGCTGGAATAGGACTATTCCTTTATGGACACTTTCCGAGTGCATGCCCCATTTCTGTTTGGGGCTGGGCTTTTTGTGTTTTTAAAACATATACTCGTGTACATCAATCTTTACATCATGAACATAAGGCTTTTTATTTATGTTTTCTATACCTAAACTCATGAAATATATATAGTTTTTTGAAACATTGTGAATACTAGGTTTTCCATGTATGTTCTTTATATATATTTTCTATCTAAACTCATGAGAGTATGTATGGATTTATTACTTTTCTTTATTTACAAAAGACTTTTTGTAAAGCTTCTAAATAAGTTGCTATAACTTTTTCTCTATGCCTGCGTACATAATATGCAGTATACAATACATACATACTTTTCTATTAGATTCATTGGTATAATATTTATTTTGAATTTTTTGCCTGTCTCCAATGAGTTGATGGTTGTTTGACTTTTTTCTGTGGAGATATGGGCGCAGTGTGGACTTTGCAGTACCGTTTTTAGCGTCTATTACGCCTTTTTGTACACTGAACTGTGACGTTGGGTGATATAAGTATGTTTACGTATCAACGCATGCGCAGTAAGCATTTTGCTATTGTGCCCTTCAGGCACATAAGATTACGGCGTCTTTTAAAGATCAACATCAGAAAAAGTGATTCATGCGCAGTAAGCACTTCAATTTAACTTTATTGTTATATTTCTTGTGTGCACAAGATAACTGCGGTCACGTGAAAACATCGCGCACTTTGAATGCCTGATTATGTTAGAGAAACCGACGCATGCGCAGTAAGCGTCTCAGTTGAACTCTACTGCTACTATCTTGCCCTTTAGGCACATAAGATTACGGCGCCTTTTAAAGATCATTATCAGAGAAATTGATTCATGCGCAGTAAGCACTTCAATTTAACTTTATTGCTATATCTCATGTGCACAAGATGGTTGCGGTCATGTGAAAACATTGCGCGTTTTGAATGCCTGATCATGTTAGAGAAACCGACGCATGCGCAGTAAGCGTTTCAATTGAACTTTATTGTTACTACCCTGTTGTACACAAGATGGCCGCGGCCACTACTCTCCATGTACAATATCGAGCGCCTTGTATGCCGGCTCTCCCCTCCTCTCTACAGGTGAGCCATGTGTTAATTATTTAGAAAAGGTATTTATATGGAGCCAGAACGCTAGGACATCATGCTATTTTTCCCTGAGGAAGCCACTTTGTGTGGCGATACGCGTGGGACTTCATCCCACACTTTGGCTCCCATGATCTGTGGTGACGCTGCTGGCTTGCTCTATACCTTGTGATATACCATTATCCTGGGTCTTTATTTAGCATTATATGAGTGTGTTTTTTCACACACTCATTTGGCTTTACCATCTTTGGGATCTTTCTATTTGCCATGTGTCCTTTACATTTGATCTGGTGAACAAATCCTCTTTTTGAGGGCTTATTACTGTCTCTTGAGCTGGGGATTCCCTTCATCATTATTTTTTGTTCACAAATGCTGTTGGACCATTTTTTGATATTGTATGTTTACTAGTATTTGCACTAATTATTATCACTCTGCATATGCATGTTTGCACATATAAGAAGTCCTGCAGGTACTTACATATCCGTTTGTAGATATACAACATTAAGCCAGTTATATCCATTAATGTAGCGTTATTTGTGGGAGCCTTGTGTGGTTTGCCATAACCTTTATATTAAGGTGTGGCACACAGTTCTGAGTACTTTTGCATATAGATGCAATTTTAATTGTTTTTATATTGTATGTGTCTTGTTCTGTTTTTTTATAATCCTTTTTTTGGTGACTAATAAAAATTTAAAATTTTTTGTATCAAGCATACATGTGATATATATATACCTTTATGCAATTGAGGTGCTCCCTGTTATGGGTTTGATCTTTTCTTCTGTCTTATTATATGTTTCTTTGCATACCCTGGTGAGACCTCTTGCTCTTACATATAAGTGTATTTTGTTGGTGGTGCCCTCCATTCACTTTATATAGTTTGTTCAGCAGAAATTGTGTTACAAATTTTGATGTAATTTTTACCTATTTTCCTGAATGAAAATGTAAAATCTGGGTCCAAAACGAAATTTTTGTTGTAAAAATGTAATTATTTTTTCTTCACTGCCCAATGATATAAAATACTGGGACACGTTTTTCTTGTCAATATCATCCTTAGATGAATTCATTGAGATATGTAGTTTGTAAAATGAGGTCACTTATGGGAGGAGGGGGTGTTTGCTCTTCTGGCACCTCAGGGGCTCTCCCAGTGGGTCATGGTACCCTCAAACCAATCCATCAAACTCTGAACTCCAATATGGCATTTCTTCTCTTCCCTGAGCTTTGCACTGTGCCTCAAAAGTAGTTTTTGACTACATATGGGTATTGGCGTTCTCAGGAAAAATAGCGTAACAAATTGTAAGGTCCAGTTTCTCCTATTATCCCTTTTGAAAATTGAAAACTTGGGGCCCAATATTATACAATTCTGTACATCGCCCGAAGGCTAAAAATTCTCACTGCACCCATAGATGAATTCCTGAAGAAGTATAGTTTCCAAAATGGTCATTGTGGGGGTTTCTGCAGTTTTGGCATATTAATGGGTTCTTCAAATGTGACATGGCATCCACAATCTATTCTAGCCAAAATTGCGCTCCATAATTCACTTGGCACTACTTCCCTTCCAAGCTCTGCCATGTGCCCAAACAGTAGTTTTCCACCACATAGTGGTGTATAATACACAGGATAAAGAATTTTCTCTGGTTAACCTTGTGAAAATGAAACATTTGGGGCTGAAGCAACCTTCTTGCAAGAAAAATATATTTTTTCATTTTTGCAACTCAACGTTATAAAATTCTGTGAAGCACCTGTGGTTTCAAGGTGCTCGCCACATCTCTATATAAATTACTTGAAGGGTGTAGTTTCCACTATGCAGACACATCAGGGGCTCTGCAAACTCAATGTGGTGTTTGCTATGTATTTCACACAAATGGGTTATTGGTGTATTCAGGAGAAACTGTACAACAAATTGTACAGTCCATTTTATACTGTTATCCTTATGAAAATGCACCCTTTTTAAGTCAGGGCTCTGGCTGGACCAGTCAAGAATGGTCACAGAGTTGTTCTGAAGTCACTCTTGTTATTTTAGCTGTGTGCTTAGGGTCATTGTCTTGTTGGTAGGTGAACCCTATCAAGTCTGAGGTCCAGAGCACTCTGGAAGAGGTTTTCATCCTGGATATCTCTGTACTTGGCCACATTCATGTTTCCTTCACTTGCAACCAGTCGTACTGTCCCTGCAGCTGAAAAACACCCCCATAGCATGATGCTGCCACCACGCTTCACTGTTGGGATTGTATTGGGCAGGTGATGAGCAGTGCCTGGTTTTCTCCACACATACCGCTTAGAATTTTCACCAAAAAGTTCTATCTTCGTCTCATCAGACCAGAGAATCTTATCTCTCATAGTCTGGGAGTCCTTCATGTGTTTTTGGTTTTTTTTTTTTAGCAAACTCTATGCAGGTTTTCATATGTCTAGGCACTGAGGAGAGGCTTCCGTCGGGGCACTCTGCCATAAAGGTCCGACTGGTAGAGGGCTGCAGTGATAGTTGACTTTGTGGAACTTTCTCCCATTTCCCTACTGCATCTGTGGAGCTCAGCCGCAGTCATCTTGGTGTTCTTCTTTACCTCTTCTGGTGGTCCCAAACTTCTTCCATTGAAGGATTATGGAGGCCACTGTGCCCTTAGGAACCTTGAGTACTGCAGAAATTCTTTTGTAACCTTGGCCAAATCTGTGCCTTGCCACAATTCTGTCTCTGAACTTCTTGGCCAGTTCCTTTGACTACATGATTGTCATTTGGTCTGACCTGCACTGTGAGCTGTGAGGTCTTATATAGACAGGTGTGTGCCTTTCCAAATCAAGTCCTATCAGTTTAATTAAACACAGCTGGGTCTCCAATGAAGGCGTAGAACCATGGTCAAGGAGGATCACAAGGAAATGAATAGCATGTGATCTAAATATGAGTGTCTGAGCAAAGGGTCTGAATACTTACGACCATGTGATATTTCAGTTTTTCTTTTATAGTAAAATTTGCAAAAATGTCTACATTTCTGGGTTTTTTTTCAGTCAAGATGGGGTGCAGAGTGTACATTAATGAGAAAAAAATTAACTTTTTGAATTTACCAAATGGCTGCAATGAAACAAAGAGTGAAAAATTTAAAGGAATCTGAATACTTTCCGCACCCACTGTACAACAGGACCACTGAAGCTTGATGTTTCTCTGATGATATGCTGATCTAGTCACCTTACCACTGCAGTCAATTACAGGATTCAGCAACATCTGGCTGGTGTATACCTCACTTCTGGAGCCCGGGAACCCTGTGCTAAATATGGCGCTGTGATGTCAGCTGAATAGGGAGGAGAATGCAGTCTTCTGGGATTCACAAGACCATAAGAGATTGCTATACTGGACAATTTTGCAGTAATCAAATTAGTTAAAGGAGGAACATGATTGATTTATTTTGTTAGCTGTTAATAAATATCTAGTCTATTGACGCTCAGTTAAGGAAAATGGCAGATAAAGAACTTCTCTATTTAGTCATAAAACAATTTTATTCTGTCAGTTACCTGTTGACAATAATTTCAATCTCATCCATCAGCTCTACCTCAATAGCCACCAAGATAAGGCAAGCTAATTTCAATATAAACAGTTATTTCTTTCCAAACTCAGGAAAGGGGCTAAAATGGAGCTGTACCCAAGTAGAAAAATTGCTAACAGTTTTGATCGAAGGAATAATGATTTAATGGAGGCAACCCCTGCAGGTAAATACGGTATCTAAGTGAGAAGCCCATCTCGCCTAAATTTCATGTGATCATATCAACCTCCGCCAGGAGAAACTGCATTTTAAGAGTGACCATCTTTTTTCTTTCATAAATCAATAATGCACATGGAAATAATCAACTTTATAATACATCATATTAGAGACAGCTGCTTATTTCTCCTCCTGGACTGATCTTTCTCTCTCAATTAAAGAGCAAAATCTGCATTCCGTGAAGACAGACTTTCCCATTACATTGAAAGGAAATGACAATGGTTATAAGATTCTATGTAGAAGAGGTGGGGGGGGGTAGTGGCAGACAGAGGGAGAGGAGCTAGAGGCAGACAGATATTCTGCTGCAAGTTCTCCTGAAATAACAGTTATACTTCTCCATAAAACTTTATGAGCACCAACTGTCATCTCCTATCTAACTAATAGGAAAGTTAACATTTTTTCACTCACCATAAAAATCTCTTTCTCGTAGACTTCATTGTGGGACACATGGGTATTATGCAAACACCTGGAGGTCCACACTAAGAATACATCTTAGAAAAAAAGATGAATACTCCCCAACAGCCTACTCCTGACCAGCCAACTTCCAGCTACTCAGGTAGTGTAAAAGTACTGCGGGAGGACGGATCGCAATCCCTTAGGTTACTACTCAACCAGCTTCTGCTTGAAACACCCTTCTGTTAAGACTTGCATCCATAGACACAAAGATAAGAACTTCACAATGATGTGTACTAAAGAATAAGTAACGTCTCTATGGAATAGAAGAACAGATGCCTGGAGACATATGGAGACCCAGGTGAAGTGAGCCGTTCCCTGGCAGGGGCGCCCTAGCTTAGCCCGATCGCCCACATTGGCAGATTAAAAAAAGTGAACAATGGTCTGACCTCTGCAAGAGATAACCAACAAGGCATTCAAATGTCTGAACAAAGCTGTGAGACACAGGTAAAGCTGCACAGATCTGTCTACATCAGAATGTAAATAGCTCACAGAAAGAAGCAGTATAGTCAATTCAGAATTGTATGAATGTGACCAAAAATGATGCCATATCCATAATGCTACAAATTAATAGGACTAGTAGGAACAAATCGTCATAGACACGCCATTCAATGTCAGCAAGCAGTTAATCCTGAATGCTATCTATGTGCTTTCAACTCTGCAAGCTTATATCTGGTATATAGTTTTTTCAACTTACTCTGCTTGTCCCCTTATGTTGTGAGGTCAAGAAACTTTTCAAAGTGCTTTATGATCCATGTAGTGCTGGACATGTGTTTATTTGACCACAACATTTTATTGGGTCCTGGTGTCTCAATTTAGTGTGATTGATTAACGAGAAGAGAGAGCCAAAAAAAAACAAAAAACAAAAAACTTAGCCTTAACCTCCTATATATTCAGACCTAGCTAGGGGGAGCATTTATGCAGGGGTGGCATTTATGCACATGTAATCTAAGTACATGTATCAAAGTACTTCTGGCAGTTATAACATGGCAGTTAGACAGGGCAGGAGACAGGTAAGAAATTTATATACATCTATTCCCTGTACATTAGGAGTACAACAAATATATACCATATGCATTTGTGTAATATTTATCCTGGCCGCTGCATTCACACACATCCACCGCCCTGGCATTAACTCTCCACACTCCATCCATATTGGCCCCTCGCTTCTTTCCTCTCCTATGTATAGCACTCATGCTCTTTTCACATTGTTAAATTGCACAGATCCAGCCAGTCCCACCATTCAACACCAGAGACGCTCTCACAAATCACTTAACCATCTGCTCACTCTTTCTATCCTCCTTCTCCTAGTTGCAGGAGACATTGCTCCCAACCCTGGTCCCCCATGTTATAGAAAGTCAAACCCCCCCACTGCTACACTCAGAAACCCCTCTAATCTTATTAATATTCCCTGCATGCCATCTGTCTCTCTTAATTGTGCACTTTGGAATTCTCGCTCAGTGTGTAACAAACTCTCCTTCATTCATGACTTCTTCCTTTCTAATTCTCTTAACCTCCTGGCTCTTACTGAAACTTGGATCCAGCAGTCAGACACTACCGCTGCTGCTGCTCTTTCATACGGGGGGCTACACTTCTCTCATACCCCAAGATCAGACAATAGAGCTGGTGGAGGCGTTGGTCTGCTCCTATCACCAAAATGTACCTTTCAGGTTATCCCTCAAGTACCCTCACTTGTCTTCCCTTCTTTTGAGGTCCATGCCGTCAGACTCTACACCCCCTTCTCCATGCGAGTGGCGGTGGTGTATCGTCCTCCCGGCCCCTCCCATCAGTTCCTGGATCATTTTGCCACTTGGCTTCCACATTTTCTCTCCTGTGACATCCCTACCCTCATCATGGGAGATTTCAACATCCCCATTGCTCTTCCCCTCTCCCCATCTGCTACTCACCTTTTATCTCTAACCTCCTCATTTGGCCTTTCGCAGCTTACTAATTCTCCAACGCATGAAGACGGAAACTCCCTCGACTTGGTCTTCTCTCGGCTTTGTGCAGTGGATGATTTTGCAAACTCCCCTCTCCGCCTCTCTGACCACAATCTTCTTTCATTCTCTATAAAGAACTGCCAGGCTGCTCAGGTCACCCCCACTGTCCAGACTTATAGAAACATACAGGCCATTAACACCCAGAAACTTCTGAAGAACTTGCAGTCTTCATTGGCCCCTATCTCCTCCCTCTCATGTCCTGATTCTGCATTGAAGCATTACAATGAAACACTTCAAACTGCCCTGGATGAATTTGCACCCCCTATAAATAGAACACCACAACGCAGACGGCGACAACCCTGGCACACGGTGCAAACACGTTTCCTGCAGCGGTGCTCCAGGTGCGCCGAACGTCTGTGGAGAAAATCCAATCTACACGAAGATTTCATCCATTTTAAGTTTATGCTTAGAACATACAACACTGCCCTTCACCTCTCCAAACAAACCTATTTCAACACCCTCATCATCTCACTGTCCAATAACCCGAAACGTCTCTTTGACACTTTTCATTCTCTACTCAATCCAAAAGTACAGGCCCCAACCACGGAGCTCCGAGCTGACGATCTGGCCAATTACTTCAAAGAAAAAATTGACCAGATCCGACAGGAAATTATCTCCAAATCCCCTCATACCATGCACTGTCCTCCCTCCCCCACTGCATCTAACTCACTCTCTGATTTTGAACCAGTCACAGAAGAAGAAGTAAGCAGGCTCCTTGCATCTTCTCGCCCAACTACTTGCACCAGTGACCCATTTCCGTCACATCTCCTCCAGTCCCTTTCCCCTGCTGTCACCCCTCACCTAACTAAAATATTTAACCTCTCTCTCTCTTCTGGTATTTTTCCCTCCTCATTTAAGCATGCCATCATACATCCACTACTTAAAAAACCATCCCTCGACCAAAACTGTGCCGCTAACTATAGACCTGTCTCTAATCTTCCCTTCATCTCTAAACTCCTGGAACGCCTGGTCCACTCCCGTCTTATCCGCTATCTCTCAGAAAACTCTCTTCTCGACCCTCTCCAATCCAGTTTCCGCTCTTTACACTCCACTGAAACTGCCCTCACTAAAGTCTCTAATGATCTGCTAACAGCTAAATCAAATGGTCATTACTCCATGCTAATTCTCTTGGATCT
Organism: Dendrobates tinctorius; assembly: GCF_039654945.1. Lineage (NCBI taxonomy): Eukaryota > Metazoa > Chordata > Amphibia > Anura > Dendrobatidae > Dendrobates > Dendrobates tinctorius. The sequence goes on from NW_027361758.1 coordinate 492,336, forward strand.
CTCTGCAGCATTCGACACTGTGGATCATCAGCTCCTCCTCACTATGCTCCGTTCCATTGGCCTCAAGGACACCGTTCTCTCCTGGTTCTCCTCCTATCTCTCCGACCGCTCCTTTACTGTTTCTTTTGCCGGTTCCTCCTCCTCTCACCTTCCCCTTACTGTTGGGGTTCCTCAAGGATCGGTTCTAGGCCCCCTCCTCTTCTCCTTGTACACTGCCCCTATTGGTCAAACAATCAGTAGATTTGGTTTCCAGTACCATCTCTATGCTGATGACACCCAATTATACGCTTCTTCTCCTGACATCACGCCAGCCTTTCTAGAAAAGACTGGCGATTGTCTAAACGCTGTGTCTAATATCATGTCCTCACTATATCTGAAACTGAACCTGTCAAAGACTGAACTCCTTGTGTTTCCTCCCGCTACTAATGTACCTACACCCGACATTGCCATTTCCGTCTGTGGTTCCACTATTACTCCCCAGCAACATGCCCGCTGTCTTGGGGTCATACTTGATTCCGAGCTTTCCTTTGCCCCCCACATTCGATCACTGGCTCGCTCTTGTCATCTGCACCTCAAAAACATTTCTAGAATTCGACCTTTTCTTACTTTTGACTCTGCAAAAACTCTTACTGTTTCTCTTATTCATTCTCGTCTCGACTATTGTAACTCTCTTCTAATCGGTCTCCCTCTTACAAAACTCTCCCCTCTCCAATCTGTCTTGAATGCTGCAGCCAGGATCATATTCCTCACCAATCGTTACACCGATGCCTCTACCTTGTGCCAGTCATTACACTGGCTACCTATCCACTCCAGAATTCAGTATAAACTTATTACCCTCACCCACAAAGCCCTCCATGGCTCAGCACCACCCTACATCTCCTCCCTTGTTTCAGTATACCACCCTACCCGCGCCCTCCGTTCTGCTGATGACCTGAGGTTAGTATCCTCAATAGTCAGAACCTCCCACTCCCGTCTCCAAGACTTTACACGTGCCGCACCAATTCTTTGGAATGCACTTCCCAGGTCAATACGATTAGTCCCCAATCCCCACAATTTTAAACGTGTCCTGAAAACGCATTTGTTCAGACTGGCCTATCGCCTCAACACATTAACCTAACCTATCCCTGTGTGGCAGAGCCAAAAGTTTTACCATAACCAGGTTCCCAGCATCATGTTCCCACATGCTTTATGCATCCATTAGCCCTCTGTGTCTGTACTGTTACACACTTAACATTATGGCTGGTCCATACAATCAGGGCAACTGTTACCACCCACCTTTCGTGTCTACCTCTTTCCTCATAGACTGTAAGCTTGCGAGCAGGGCCCTCACTCCTCTTGGTATTTGTTATAATCTACTGTATGTGATTATTGTTATGCTGTAATGTCTATTGTCTGTACAAATCCCCTCTGAAATGTAAAGTGCTGCGGAATATGTCGGCACTATAAAAATAAAATTTATTATTTATTTATTATTAGACACGAATCAAAGGTGGGGAGAACGACAAGTCCAATCAAATATTAGAAATGTTACAAAACTTTATTAGCTAAAATACATATATGAGCAAGCAGGAGAAACAAGAGACACGTGCACATAGACAGAGTGTGTATGGGCCGGCAGGGTGGGAGCGATATCATATTTATAAAGAATGAATCTCAATAAATATATGTGGAAGTAATATATGGTGTAACATTATAAACACGCCCTGCAATGAACACAACGTGGTAGGCATCAGACGTCCATATGGACACAAGCAAAGGTTAGCAACCATGAATATTAGCCAATACAGGTGCAGTTCACAAAATTAGAATATCATCACAAAGTTGATTTATTTCAGTTCTTCACTACAAAAAGTGAAACTCATATATTATATACAGTCATTACAAACAGCAATCTAATTCAAGTGTTTATTTCTGCTAATGTTGATGATTATGGCTTACAGTCAATGAAAACCCAAACGTCATTATCTCAGTAAATTAGAATACTTTATAACACCAGCTTGAAAAAATTATTTGAAAATATGAAATGATGGCCTACTGAAATGTATATTCAGTAAATGCACTCAATACTTGGTCGGAGCTCCTTTGGCATCAATTCTGCATCAATGTGGCGTGACATGGAGGCGATCAGCCTGTGGCACTGCTGAGATGTTAGGTTGGGCATACTGTGAGTATGGTGCAGGCGTTTAAAAAGGGGACTGGAACCAATGCCACTACGGACCGGAGTTCTTTGTAGGGTATATTTCTAATGTGTGAGGGGCTGACTTACTCAGCTGCTTCACAAGGTAGACACAGGAATGGTTCTGGTAGTAGATTTAGTAGATTTATAATGGACAGCATAAAACCTTAGCAGGGTTCAGCAAAATAAACAGAGCCTTTCTGGTATAACGGTAAAACAAAACAAAGATAAAGTCCATCAGAGTACTTTCCCTGCAGGCTTCACCGCAGGTAACACACACAACGTCCTTAGCTCCTCCTGAAGCCACGTGGGAGTTCCACCTCTCCTAAGACACAACACAGACTGACTCATGTTCAGATAATTAAAAGGGAATCTGTCACCCATATTTAGTGATATCATGTAAAGATATCACCCAATTGTGCGTCCCATAAGGATTCTATTAGCACCTTTGAGGCATAAATACCTTTTTTATCTTGTTGGGGATGTATGCAACTCGCCGCGGTCCGGTCCAATGGGCATGGCTTAGTCGCCTTCTTTCCCCCCCTTCCTCCTCGGCTTGCTGCACGTAATCTTCATCTGTGAATATCACAGATAACGTTGGTTTCCACGCCTGCGCATTGTAAAGCCTCCGGCGCCTGCGCAGTATGCTTTGCCCAACTGTGGGCGAAGCATATAATCGCTACTGCGCATGCGCCGGTATTTTCCAGCGCGGTCTATGCCTCGGAAGTGTGTCCTGCATGTGAAGACTTCCAGGGCATAGACCGCAGATCCTGTTAATCCACATTGCTGGATGTCGGCTCTGCAGGAGGAGATATGGTGAGCACCCTCCCTCCCACTCTATGCGTGCTCACATAAAACCAGTCAATGTATAACATTTAATTAACCCTCTCAGCCCGTAGCGTGCTGAAGGAAAAATATCCTGGTCTTACATTACTGATGCCAATATGCACAGTGACACACATCTCCCTTCATACACTGTGCCAGTGACCCGGTCACAAATGGTACAACAAATACCGTATTACTACCACATATATTTATTGAGTTAGCTCCACTGGGATTTCACAGGGCTATGTCCGGCTGTGACAGAACTTGTGCTTTGTGGCTTCACGAGAGCAGTCACACTCAGCCTAGAATGGCCAATGGCCTGGCACTCACCGCGGTGCGCGTCCCGGCATGGAGCCGCCGCAATGGGACTTCAGCGCAGAGGCGCGCATTCCCCAGGCGGCCCTCGGACTGTTCGGTCACTTAACCGGTCGCTTTAGAGGACATGGGTAATCTTCAGGACGGTACGGGGTAAGTAAATGCCTCAATCCAGTATCCCTTAGAAGGGAAGTGGAGAGCGACCGTCCGCCTCCTTGCATCATCCGCTTTAAAAAGTGGTGAAGCAGTGGGGGCTGCACGGACGCCATGTAGAGGCCTCTGAGCATCCTATGGGTTCAATCCCTAAGGATGGGCAGGGCAGGTTGTCCGGCATAGGTCTGGCTGCGGAAGAGGATACATGAAGGCGACACTCCATGCGCTAGTCCATAAGTCGGTGCGGGAAGATTGGTGCCCTTTAAGTGACCCGTCGCTCTTGAATCAGCTCAGGCATGGCATGGCATCCCACGTCGCAGGAGAGGATACGTGGAGGCGATACTCGCACGTGCTCGCCTGTTGTTGGTTTGGGTAAATCGGAACCTTGAAAGGCTCCGTTGCCCCTTCATCCAGATTAAAAAATTCAAATAACAAATGGTCTGAAGACCAGACCAGTGTGCCTCCTACAGACACTAATAAAAAACTGGTTCACTTGGGGCCAGCAGGAAGGTGTATGCTGCGGAGGAGGAGCTAACTTTTTTTTGTCTCAACTTAGTGTCAGCCTCCTATTGGCCACAGCATAACACTCATGGTCTGTGTCCCCCAATGAGGTGAAGGAGAAAACAGATTTTACCTGTGAATTGAGAACTTTGAGAATGAAAGATCACTCCAGGGGGAGAAAGAAGTGAATTTCTCTGACAAAGTTTTTATTTTCATGTGTATTATTCATTTATGAGAAAAAATGTAAACAGTTACTCTTTGAAGTTTAACTATGGGTCTCTCTCTACTCTATGTACTGCTGTGGTTTATGGTAGTTACAATACTGTTCAATGTTTTTCCAAGGGCTAATAAGTAAGACTGGACTTTGAGGTACCATCTTGACATGATGCCTTTTTATTGCAGAAGTAATTCTTGGTAGTTCCTAGAATTGTTTCTTTGGAAAATTGCATCATGGCAGCACATGCTTTCTAATGCTCCCACCACTAGTGGACACAGACAGAAAAGGGTCCCTGTGCAAAACACTATATAGGCCCTTTACAGTTCAATAGCTCATCATAATACCTTCTGCTTTGGAGGGGGAAATGGGCCCTCGTACCTTCTGGGCCTCTGAGTTTGCACAGGTGACACCAATAATATGTCCGCCCTTGGCTCCAGCTGAAGAAGAGTGTTCAGTGTATGGTTTAAAAAAAGTTCTTGTCCTTTAAAGATAGTATCAATACACCTAGCATAATCCTGATTAAATTACCAGAACTCCTACGCAGCTTCAGGAAAGATTACAGGAAAACTGGGGACATCTATATTGGTTAAAATGTGTACAAGGGAACAAGTCGTTGGGACAATGTGCTGTGGTATTGTTTAGATTTCTTCTATTGCTATTTATAATTTTGACCTCGGAAAGAATGCCTCTTAGATTTGAAAACCTTCTAAATTTAGATAGCAAAATACACAAGTCAAATTTTGTCAGCGCTCAGATGATGGATGCGTTTTGATCATGGAAAATTTGAATTCAAGAGATTAAATTGATTTTAATCTTAATGAAATCTTTTATTGTGGGCTTATGAAATTAATTAAAAAGATACACTTAAGGAAAAAATATTTTGTCTACAAAATTAGTTATTATCAGCTTATATGTACAGACGATGGCTATGATTGTCTCACTGGTCTTGTGATACAAAGAACAACCTTTTTATATAACCGTTATATAACACTTTATAAGCAGGACCACGTATTTTTTTTATATAGTATCATTAATCATGATATTTTTTATAAACAAGTAAATATAGACAGCACAGTATGTGAGAAAAAGAGGTGGGAGGACAGTTGTAAACTTTATCTTTGAAAGAGCAATTTTTTAGTTGTGAAAAACCATGCAATGTATCAATCACCACATTATTATTTATTGTGCTTTGTTTATATAGCGCCATCATATTCTGCAGCACTTTACAGACATCGTCATCATCACTATCCCCACTGGGGCTTACAATCTAAATTCCCTATTAGTTTGTCTTTTAAAAGTGGGAGGAAACCGGAGTACCCGGAGGAAACCCACGCAAACACAAACTTTTACTCTTTACGATGTAAGCCTATGGTTCGTCAGAATGAAGCTCCATAGGCATATATTGTAAAATAGACTCACACATAGAGCACAGAGGGAGCCAATGAGTTTGAAGAGCAGTGAGGTAGGTGAGCATATTAAGGCTACTTTCACACATCAGGTTTTCGGCGTCAGGCGCGATCCGGCGTCGTGCCGGAACGCCGGATCCGGCAAATGTTTCGTAAAAACCGGATGTGACGGATCCGGTTTTCTGCCGGATCCGTCTTTTTCTTGACAGACAAAACCGGATCCGTCTCATCCGGTACATCCGTTTTTCTATCCGTTTTTCGACGGATTACGCCGAATCCGGTTTTTAAAATTGACCCTTGTGGCCTTCCGAACGGGATTGGCTACTGGAAAACTATATATAGCATGTTCCTACAGCCCTTCTTTGACAGGTTGTAGAGGAGAAAGTGCAGGTTGGAGAGAAGAGCAAGTTACTGGCGAAGATGGATGTTGTCATTGGAAATATTTTGAAGAATTTGGCGGATTTTATAGCGGAGGCGAATCGTTTGAGGGTGATTGTTCTGGAGAAGGAGAGAGCGAGACAGCAGCGCATCAGGCATCGTAGACGACGTTTGTGGATCCACCCCATCACAGCCAAGAGAATGACGCGTGGGGTCTATTCTACACTCTGCATGGACCTTCGACGAAACACGGATAAATTTTTTGGATATGTTCGGATGAAAATGGAGAATTTTGATTACTTGGTGGAGCGCATTGCACACCTCATAAGAAAAGCGGACACCTATTGCCGCTTCTCTGTTTCACCCGCAGAGCGTCTGATGGTGACTTTAAGGTAAGCCACATTTATTGGATGTGATCGCATCAGAGCACACTTTCACTGCAATCTTGTTGGTGGTAGTTTGTATCTCCAAGTGTTATAGCTCAGTTTTGGTATGTAATGCTGTGATTTAAAACTAATTTATTGTTTTTTAATTCCCCACAGATTTCTTGCAACTGGAGAATCCCTTTCGTCACTGCATTTCCAGTACAGACTCGGGATTTCCACCATATCTGGAATTGTGAAGTACACATGCCGTGCACCGTGGGACTCCTTAGCTGAAGAGTTTTTACCAGAGCCCACAACAGAGAGGTGGATTGAAATTGCTGACAAGTTTCAACAGATATGTCAGTTTCCAAACTGCTTGGGCGCTGTGGACGGGAAACATATCCGCATTGTAAAGCCAGCTGGATCGGGATCGGAATATTTCAATTACAAGAAATATTTTTCAATTGTCCTCATGGCCATCGCTGACGCGGAATACAAATTTATTGCGGTTGATATTGGGGCCTATGGCCGCTCCAATGACTCTCAAGTTTTCAAACTGTCTGCCATGGGGCGTAAACTGTATGGAAACACCTTCCAGTTCCCACCACCTAGACCGCTGCCGCAAACATCTGGTCCACCTATGCCATTTGTCTGTGTAGGGGATGAAGCCTTCCAGCTGTCAGAACACCTTTTGAAACCGTACGCTAGCAGAGGATTGACAAGACCAAAACACATTTTTAATTACCGCCTCACAAGAGCAAGAAGAATGGTTGAATGTACCTTTGGTATTCTGACAGCCAAATGGCGGGTCCTATTGACTGCGATCAACCTCAAGACAGAAACTGTGGACGAGGTGATCAAAGCGTGCGTGGTACTCCACAATTTTGTTATCTGCAAGGAACCCATTTCCATTGAGGACACCTCTGAAGAAACCACCTTGCAAGATTACCATGACATTACCACTAGAAGTTCTGTGACGGTTTCAGTAATGAGGGACAATTTTGCACTATACTTTATGTCACCTCAAGGCAGAGTACACTGGCAGGATGACAGAGTGTGAAAGATTTGTGCCCTAACCAAACTTGTGTACCTTCTGGACCAACAGTATATACCTTTGCCAACCAAAGTTGGCTATCTTGTCATGGTCTTACTATTTTTAGCTTTAGGCCACAGGTGTGTACCTGGTTGTGTTTTATGCAAAGTATTTCACCTTTTAACAAAAGTTGTGTACATTGTTAGGAAATCACCAACAATAAACACAACTTTTTAGGTGAAATACTTTGCTTCAAACACAACCAGGAACACAACTGTGGCAAAAAGCTAAAATTTACCCACAGTTATATACCTGGTTTTGAATACCTTTTTACCTTTGAAATACCCTGTATTTAACCTTTTTTTTTTAAACATAGTTCGCCGCAGAAAGAAATGACAGACAACCATTGTGAAACGATAATTTAACTTTTATTTAAAAATTATTTTTTTTTGTAAAATGTTTTTAAAGTGCAAAAAACTTTTTTAATAAAGGTTTTAAACCCAATGGGCATTTTTATTAAAAAACACACATTACAAATCTGTGTAGTGTGGGGTGGAAATACTGCTGGAGGGGCTGCGGGACACTTCGACACTGGGTGTGTGGAGAGAGGACTGGGATCGTGGTGGGGAAGGAACAGTTAGAGGTGAAGGTGTGGAAAAATCTACAGAATGGGTGGACATGTGGGAGGCAGAAGAGGTGGTGGGCGGTGGAGTGGAGGGTTGGGCAGGGACTGTAGGAGCAGATGATGTTGATGGAAAGTTGTATGGGGAAGGAGTTTGGTACGGGGAAGGAGTTTGGTACGGGGAAGGAGTTTGGTACGGGGCAGGTTGCTGGAAGTGGGGAGATGTCTGGTACTGGGGAGGTTGCTGGTATGTAATAGGAGGGGGAGGATGGAAAGTGGCTGGAGGGGGTGCAGATGTAATAGGAGGGGGAGGATGGAAAGTGGCTGGAGGGGGTGCAGATGTAATAGGAGGGGGAGGATGGAAAGTGGCTGGAGGGGGTGCAGGTGGAGGAACTACAGTGGTGGGAGGTGGAGGTTGGGAGGTAACCTGCTGTAGAGCACCGTGGCACGAATGCATTACATGCATCTGCTGGGTTGGAGATAGTGTTGCCATGCGCTCCACAACAGACCTGAAAAAGGTGTGGTTTGGCGAAGATCTTGCTTCTGAATGCATGGTTTGCAGAAGTGTCTTCACCTCCAGAATGCTGGAGTTGATCTGCTGAAAGCCTGCGGAGATTTGCTCTGACAAGACTTTTAGACAGTTCTGGAAAGATGCATTCAGATGCAAGAACTCTTGCGCATAACTCTTTTCCTGACCCCTCTGCCGCTGTCGCCCAGTACCCGCAGGTGTACTAGAGGTGGCAGGGGCAGAAGGGTGGGGTAAAGGGAAAGCGATCTCCTCACCAGCAGCTTCATGTAATGTAGGCGGCCACGATGCTCCTGTGCTGGTGGATGGGACAGATGGGTCGAATGTGTGGGAAGGCTGGGAAGGTGCAGATGTACCGGGGCGGTCGAAGTGTCCCTCGGTGCCGGTCTCCTCAGGGATCGCCTCAGAAGGGTCCAATCGTGCAGGCTCCTGAGTGCTGCTCACCGTGCTGTGGAATAAAGAGAAAAAAAAACAATTAAAATAGTGACATGGTATGGCCCTGGCTGAAAAAAAAAAGTTACATCTAAACATTTTTTTTGTCACATGTGGTGTGTAATATTTTCCTTCTGGTGAGCATTGTCTCCCGGAGGAAAGACAGGGCTTGTGCGTACTTGTACTTGCTCCTGCGTCCTCCAGATCCACTCGGGGCCCGCATCTCTTTATTGAACTCCTTCTTGAAACGATCCCTCACAGACCGCCACCGATTCACAATTCTGTTCTCTGAAACGAGAAAGGAGTGGTTAGTATACAACATCAGTGTTTCCCAAACTCCAGTCCTCATGGTCCCCAGGGGTCATGTTTTCAGGATTTCCATAGTAAATAGAAATCCTGAACACATGATCCGTGGGGACCACGAGGACTGGAGTTCGGGAAACACTGGTTTACATCAAGCAACCGGTACTGTATATACTTACGCTCTTTAATCTGGGCCCGAACATCGAGGTCCTCCCAGCGGCCCACAAGGAGTGAACAGATTTCCTCCCAGAGTCGTCGGGTAACGATAAGGTCAGCGTGGCGGCGGTCAGCCATATTCCAGAGCGGCTCCCTTTCTCTGACGAGATCGATGAGGTGGTCCACATCGAGTCCTCCATCCTCACCGTCAGAGTCGGGAGCACGCTGTCAAGGCTGTTAAAGAAAAAGACAAAAATAACATAATTAGCCTCCACAAAAGAAATGAAATAAAAAGTGCAAAAAAACAAAGCAAAAATATTTATACTTACACGCTGGTGACCGCCGCGTTGCTGTCGCCGACGACCCTGGGAGGCACAGCGAGGACCTCTTGGCCGAGCACCAGATTGGGAAGACTAGCGAAGAAAACAAAAAATGTTATGTCTTTGGATGTAGGCATTTGTTTGCTGTGTGTGGTCTGCAGAACATTGTTTTCTATGTGTTGTGTGTAGTGTGATGTTGTGTTTCTGCGTTTGATGCAAAAAACTTACCAATTGTGAGCCCACTCCAGGTGTCTGTCCACCCCTTCCTTCTTCTTCTGGGAGCTCCTCTTCATCTTGTGATTCCTGTTTTGAAATAAAAGGCAATGGAATAGACATATATTACAGAGATGATGGATTTTGGAAATAAAAACTTACCGTCAAACGCTGACGATGCGAGGGAGGGCTCCCAGAAGAAGATGTGCTGTCCTGTTGATGGCCAGACTCCATGGCTGTGGGTATTGCTGCTGCTGTTGCTGCTGCCAGTGATGCCATTTCTGCTGCTGCTGCTGCTGCATCTCTTTGGCGGCTGTTGAATAAAGAGAAACAAAGGGCCAATGAATATCTTGATATTCCATGGCCCTAGTTTGGAGGAATGGTGAATTTGATAATTACCGTCTCTCATCTGCTTCTGGACTCCCCTCCTCAGCATGTTCCATTTGCTGCTCCATTTGGGGTGGTGGTGGTGGTGCTGATGGTGCTGCAGTGGTCTCCTGCCTTCTCCTGCTGCGCTTGTTTGCTTTCTTGGGTGGAATGTTGGGTGTGGCTGTGGGTCCCACTGTCTTGCTTTTATATATGTCTTGTGGGCAGAGCTACTGAGCATGCTCAGACCAAAAAAACCGGATCCGGCCACCGGATCCGGCTTTCGCCGGATCAGGCGCATTGCGGCGCTCATAGGCTTTCATTGTGTGAAAAAGCCGGACGCGCCGGATCCGGAGTGTCCGGCTTTTTCGCCGGAGACAAAAAACGTTACAGTAGCCGTTTTTTCCAGACGCCGGATCTCGACACATTGCCGGTTCCGGCGAAAACCGGATGAAACGCATGGCCATCCGGCGCGATCCGGCGCAAATGCAAGTCAATGGGGGGGAAACCGGATCCGGCATTGCATTTCGCCGGATCCGGTTTCTGTCAAAAGCGCCGGATCGCGCCTGACGGAGAAAACCTGATGTGTGAAAGAGGCCTAAGACATTCACACTGCACTACATACACGTTTAAGGGAAAAAAAAAGGTCATGTGAGCGCGTCTTTAAAGGGGTTGTCCACTACATAGACGACCCCTTCTTGATCAAAATGTTTGGCCCTCTTAAAATAATAAAGCTTATACTCACCTCCTGTACCGACACCATTCCCGCAGTGTTGGTACTCAATTCTCCCAGGGCTCTGCGGTTGTTTTGACATGTGACACCGATGCCCAATCAGCGCTGGCGTTACTGATCATGCCTTTGGACAAATCGAACATGAACGGGAAGTCCGTAACCAGAAGTGAGCCCCGAGAGAGGGAGTGCCAGCATCGCGAGAACAGTGTCGGCACGGGAGGAGAGTATAAGCTGTATTATTTTATGGGGGACAAGCGAGGGGTATGACAAGAAGTTATCCAAGTAGTGGACAACTTCTTTAAAGGGTTTCCCAACCCTTTTAAGTGTTATTCTAAAAGTTCCACAATCTTAACCCCTTAACATGCCATGAAGGACATGCACATCATGGAGCGGTTGCCGGTGTATAGAGAGGGATCAGGAGTTGAGTGTGTTCCACACAGGGGCAAATGTCTTCGATGTTTTCAGCGGACTACTCGGTGCGAGGAAAAAAAATAAAAAATCGGACACGTGAATGGGTCTATAGACTATCACAGGTATGAGTGCTATCTGTGAAAATCACAAAGAGCACCCGTACGCAAATAATGAACGTCTAAGGGTACCGTCACAATTAGCGATGCACCAGCGATCCCGACAACGATACGACCCGGTCAGGATCGCTGGTGCATCGCTAAGTGGTCGCTAGTGAGCTGCCAAACAGGTAGATCTCACCAGCGACATAGATTTTTATTGGTGATATTTTATGGAGGAACGGAAAAAGGGTAATAGGACATATTGATTAAGCTTAAATAACAAATCGTGTGTAACATTCATGCCCACTCCATACTGTCAGGATGGACCTAATCATGAAACTGATTGCCTGCTTTAAGAGCACTGATAGCCTGCAACATATATGTGCAAGCTTGTCCTGTCAGTAACATTTGAGATATGCACAGAACCCAAGCAAATTAGAAAACTGATGTCAGTTATGTTTATTCTTTATTCAGTATATCATATACATTACAAATTGAACCTAATAATGGGAATCCCCTTTACGGGCCTTTTATATGGGGAGATTATTGTGTAAAGTATCTTATGTTTGCAATCAATTTTTTTAATACCAGCAACTAAAATCAAAATATACTGTATCCTTACCTGATAGCTTTCCTCCTTTCCTGCGAGTCTGGAGACACATAAGCTTTCATCTCATCTGTTGCACGCTGTATCTGGACTTCAGCAATCTAACAAAGAATACAGATTCAGTATTTCTGTACAAAACCAGAGCGAAAGTTATTAAATAAATCTGCGTAGTTTAACCTTTTTCATCAAGTTGATGTAATGATACTGAGTCTCGGCTTGGCTACACTCCTCCTGGAGTCCTCGGACTTCCTGAGTTAAACATAAATAATTACATAATTATTCTGGAGTAAAAATAGAACAAGTACTGAAAACACAGCAGAAAGTTAACACGGCAAAAAGTAAATCACTAAACTATATTTTCCAGGATTTTACATGCAAATCAATGCTTCATCAACAATGTTTTAGGGGCAACATACTAAGAGAAATGTTTCTGGAAGCAATTCTGAATTCAGTCTTAATTCTGCCTACTCAAACCAATCATGGGGGAACATGCAGGGGGAAAATGTAGAATAATAGAGAAGGGTGTTTGTAAAATTCTAACTGGTAAATGCCGTCTCATGAGCAAAAAATACCTATTACATGTAGTAGTCTAACTCCTGCTGCAAGGTGACACAGAATTAGCATGGGGGACAACTTTCAACTGCATAGCCCATCTTCACGGATTATTTTGAGAGCAACAATTTCTTAACGTTTAGAACCCCTTTATTATGTAGAGTGGACTTTACTGAAGTGGTTTACTGAATATAGCGACATCACGCTTTCCCCCGTACCGGAGGTCCGCTGCCTCGGAGTAACCCTTGACTCTGCCCTGTCCTTCAAACCGCACATCCAAGCTCTCTCCACCTCCTGCCGCCTCCAGCTCAAAAATATTTCCAGAATCCGTCCCTTCCTCAATCCTCTCTCTACTAAAATGCTTGTGCATGCCCAAATCATCTCCCGCCTTGACTATTGCAACATCCTTTTCTGTAGCCTCCCTGCTAACACCCTCGCACCTCTCCAGTCCATTCTTAACTCCGCTGCCCGACTAATTCATCTCTCTCCTCGCTACTCCTCCACTCCGCAAATCTCTTCACTAGCTCCCATTCCCTCAGCGTATCCAATTCAAATTACTAATACTGACCTACAAGGCCATCTATAACCTGTCACCTCCATATATCTCTGAACTAATCTCCCGATATCTTCCCTCACGTAATCTCTGATCCTCCCAAGACCTCCTTCTCTCCTCCACACTTATTCGCTCCTCACCCAACCGCCTCCAAGACTTCTCCCGAATAGCCCCCATCTTCTGGAATTCTTTGCTCCAACATGTCCGGCTATCAACCACACTCGGATCCTTTAGACGGAACCTGAAAACCCATCTCTTCAGGAAAGTTTACAGCCTGCAATGATCCCCGCTGCCTCTTCACCACAACTGGAGCTACCGCCTCACCATCACTGGAGCTGCTGCAACCCCCAAACCTACTGTCTCCTTCCCCAACATCCTGTAGAATGTAAGCCTGCAAGGGCAGGGTCCTCTCTCCCCTCTATATCACTCTGTGATTGTTAGTTTGTTTACTGTAAGTGATATCTGTAATTTGTATGTAACCCCTTCTCATGTACAGCACCAAGGGATCAATGGCGCTATATAAATAAATATTATTATTAATAATAATAATAATAATAATATAGACAAATGCAAATGGAGCACTAAACAATAGAAGTTAAAATGCTGGTTATGCACATCATGTCAGAGAACATATAATCTTAAAGTTGTTTATCCACATTTTTGGAAGGGTGCCAACAATTTTGTCGGGCCCATTTTTGGGGTTTTGTGTGATATGATGTGGTCACCGCTGCACTACAGTATAAATAAATAAAAAAAATATATATATACATATGCATGACTGGTATCTTAAATGCATATGAGAAGAGCGGGCGCAGACATCTCTATCTACTAGCATGATCTTCCAGCATTAGTAGGTGCACTTTTGACTTGAAGTTGAGGTAGAGAACTTCAAGTCAAAGTTGTGGGTTACTGAAGGGGAAACCTCCCAAGACAGCAAACAGGAAGACTGAAAATTGGCTAGTTGACCATTGACACCTTATAAAGCTGAGAAGCAGGACAGCAGCCACAAAAATAATTTGTTTTGTTTACTTTCTTATTATATACTTTGCTGGTATGTGTCTGAAATTAAAATAGTGAAGCTAAACTTTTCATTGAATGATTAGTCACATAACATGAATGGAGCCTCCTGTATACACAACATGTAGACCAAAGTTCATCGGACAAACTGTAGCAGATAATCAGATTACAGCTCCAATTTTCTGAAATGCAATGCAGAAAGAAAAATTGTAATCCGATTGCTTGGAATGAGCACTTGAATGAGCATAGCTTTTATACAATGCCCATTACTACTTCTGGATGTGCCATATAAAGGGGGCTCTTTATTCAGCAGTCATGAAATGCGCTGTAGTTGTACATGACATATTCAGAAGAGACTGCACAGGATAAAGAAAATGATACCTGCTCTAGCTTCGAGCAGTTACTCTCCAGGCCAGCCGCACAGCTGTCATATTGGGCTTTCTTTTCATCATACTCCTGGGTCAGCTCCTAATGTGAAAAGGGCAAAGATTCATGTCAGCACGTACTATGAGACCTCAAGCACATGGCATAGAGAAATGCACGTTCCCGTCAGTCAGCAGCTTCAGGCTTTCATCCTGGCACACAGAGTGTTGCTTACTTAATCTCAGTAGATGTATTTCATTCCTTTTTCACACATGGCAGGGGAGTATGTCTACTAACTGATACTTTAGACAGACACACGTCGGCTAAGCCAAGATGTTCTGAAGTAACCACTATGATGACCTGTTGCAAGGCACAAAAATGTTTTTCCCCAAAAGTCTATTATTGTATGAAAGTGAGCATAACAAAATTAAATTATGGTAATATATTAAGTTGGACCGCAACTACAGCAGATTTCTTTATAGACATTTTTAAAATAAAATTTCATAAATGCGTGAAATGTAAACCTGGCACTAACACTATGGGCTGCAACATGGGAGGTCTTGTGTTACCATTAAGGACAGTAGATTAAGCAGCTATATGAGAAATTAACACCGCCTTCAGACAAGTGACTTGGCATCTCATTTAGATTACACTACAACAGATATCATTACAGTACAACAGATGAAGTCTTCTTTCTCCACCAAGTACAACAAAAATGAACTCCAACCTGACAGATTCTGACTTGGCTTTTATACGAAGTTATAATGCTCGCTAAAGGGTCGATATTGACTTGTAGGATTGCTACCTCCAATAAGCGGCACTAGAGTTCAAGTCCTCTTCCTCGCTAAGGAGACAATTTGCATATTTTATTTTCCAGAGGAACATGCAAGGCATTAGAGTCTAATCATACTGGCGTCCCAGAGCAGGCATGTCACTCTCCACAAGGAGAAACTTTACCCCTTAGCCAAATCAGATCTCACACCTTGTACTGACAAGGGGCAATAACCCTGAAACACAGTGTCTGTAAACTAAGATTCTGATTTGGCTTTTATCCCAAGTCATATTGTAAGGCTCATTAAAGGGTCGATAGTGACTTGTAGGATTGCTACTTCCAATAGGTGGCACTAGAGTTCAAGTCCTCTTCATCTCTGAAGAAGCAATTTGCATCTGCAATGCGACACAAACTCAGGTGACATAACCCTACATTACTTTATAAGTATATATTCAGTACCTGGAGTTTATAAACTACTCAAAAGCACAAAAATACACGGGTATATTTTGTAATAACAAAAAAAAAAAACACTACTCTCCCCCTCACATCTGTACTACATTTAGATTTTTACAAACCTGGCATTTCTGGCGTAAAGGCCTTAGCTCTTTTATAACTGGAGCCAATGCTGATTTTTTTGCTTCTATCATGGAGTTTAACTTCTTTACCTAAAGAAACGTACAAAATAGTGTGAAAAATAAAAATCTTTGTGAGCATAGGTGAGCTCCTGTGTCAACTACTATTATCAACTGGTTCTTAAAAAAGCTTGCATTATACTTGGTCTATAGGCATCTATATACATTCAATTACAACATATATTAAGGGACATGTAGCTTTATGTTGTTTTAATATGTTAATTGAGTATTTTCATTAGGTTATTAGGGAGAATATATATTTGTCCATACTGTCAAACATTAAGTCTTGAAAAACATTTTTACTCCCTTATCTAAAATACTGCATGGATCAATATAGATTTCAATTATACAAATATGTATACAATTAATGTATTCATTCACAATATTTCCTGTACACCATCTCTTTACAATAAGTAATTTATAAACCTATATTGACACTACTAAAATCAAAATGATTGTTTAGCAGACTTTTTCTAATGTTCTATAACTCTAAAGCTACAACAATTTATGTTGCTTAGAAAATTGCAGAGTTACTTACCATGTTGGACATATCATCTAGGGTTCGCCCCTTCATTTCATCTACTTCGCTCTTCAAGGCAGACACTCTCTCCAATTCTTCCTGGGTGTCACTGTACCCTGATATTCCCCTTTTCTGTTCTATGGTTTGCTTTAAGAGAAATAAAGACTAAATATTAAATGCACTTTACAAGCAATTATATTATAGTAAATACCAAATGTGCTAGCAGCTTCCAACAGCTCTATTTATGGTGAGCTGTGGGAAACGGAGATGTTGACGTCATTCATCTAAGTTATAACTCATCACGTGTGAATGAATACATGTAAGCAGGGCTGTGGAGTTGGAGCCCATTTTGGTGGGAGTCGGAGTTGGCATAAAATGGACCGACTCAAACTCCTAAAATATATAATAAATTGGGTACAGTAGACCATTGCAGTTTGTGGGGAATATTTCTTTCATAAAATTTTGGTAAAGTTATGAAATGTCCTATAAATGTCAGTCCTATCCTATTCCTGATCTAAGGTCTAGACTTTTAGCTGAGATGAATCTGTGCTGCAGTTTATGTTCATGATAAGTAGTGAAGCTCCTCCTCTACAGACAAGGTACAAAATAACAAACACCCATGGAAAGAATGCCTGCATTCATCTCAAAACTTCTGGAGTAAACAGGATTAAGTTAAGTACTTCTTAGCTCATGTTTGGAGAAATTAGCTGCTCTGATGACTTATATACACTATACATAGAATATAAGGGGAAAAACTGTTTTCTAACATCTCAAATTCGGAAGTACAGAAAGAGGATCGATGAGGACATATATATATATATATATATATATATATATATATATATATATATATATATTTGTTTCTGTGTTCTGGAATATGATTCAGCACAAACATGTTCCCACATCCCCTCATCATAGACTGGGAAGAAATATGATGTGAAGCATTTAGTGAGCTGTACCCTGAGACAAGCCTGACATTGAAAGTTCAGAGTAAAGCTATCTAACGACATATTTTACAAACTTTATACTTATCATCTGTCCTATTGATTTATGCAAAGATTGTTTTATTTCTATCCTAAGTTATACAGTGCACGATTCGCTAATCTTGGAATAATTACAATATACCTTACTTTATTTACAGGACAAAATTATTTTGTGACCGAATTTACATAATTACAAAATGTCTAAGAAGCATCTTATGAAATCAGCTGTATTTGAGCATTTCAGTGACTCAAGATAAAAAAAAATTGTATGTCAGTGTATAAGTGACCCAGATGAAAACAAATGCTGTGATGCAAAATCAGTGCATACTCAGGCAGTGACAAAAATGCTCCTTCAAGAGCATCCAATCTAAAAAGACATTTACAATGCTGCCACCCAGAAGTTTGCAAAACTGTGATTGAAAAAGATCACAACAGCACCAAGAAACCAGAGACCAGCACTCTCCGGCAGGCAAAGGAGGAGGAAAGAGCGTCTCAAACATCAGTTACAAGATATTTTGTAAGTGATAGTTACTGTAACAATGACAGCAGATGTGTTTAAAAGACAGCTCATCAAGCTTGTTGTGAATGACAGTGTACCATAATCAATATTTACACAACCAACTTTTACAGCTCTGAAAGGAGAAATGGCCCGCAAACTTGGTGTTTCTCTGGAAAGAGAAAGTATTAGAAAATTAATGATTGAAGAAGCCCTTAACCAAAAGGAAGATCTTAAAAAGACTCTCGAGAAGCTTTGTGTTTCTTAAAATGCATGCCTGCACACATCACAGAGTGAACTATTTTGCTATCAACATTCAATATGTTTGTGACAACAACAAAATTGTTACTAAGAAGCTGGCAGTAAAAGATACTAAAGATCATCACAGCAGCCAGTTTCTCCAGACCTTAGTGGAAAAAGTTCTGCAAGATTATGAACTCAAAAAAGAAAAGGTTCTTGCTATTGTAACTGATAATGCTTCAAACATAGTAAGTACAAATAGACTGATGAATGAGAATAATGAAGGTGAACAGCAGCTAGAAGAACATTTCACATTCAGTATGTTGGAGAAGGAAGGCCACAGTCCTGTTCCCATAACGGAGGAGCAAACAGATATTACTACAGAAGAACAGCAAAATGATTCTTCACAATTAGATGATCTTAAACTTTGGGGCCTGATCCTAGCTCGGATAATTCCTCAACTTTGTGGCCAGAGCTGGATCAGGAGTGGCGGGACAGTTAGTGTAGCTGTGTGCTCATATATAGTTGAAATATATGGAAACAACTATATAAAAAAGTTACTTTTGTATGTTGTGTTATATTTAGGATTTAGGTTTGTTGTAGTGTGAATGTGGTAGTGTAAGGTAAGGCAGTGGGACCAGTAGGTATTTGATGAGTTTTGGTGCCTTGAATAATATCCGGTTTAGTGTAATGTGTTTATATTGTATATAATATTGTATATAGGACGGTGTGAATGTAGTTTGGGGTTGTATATAGTAGTATGAATGAAGCAGGGCCGGGGGTTTTACATGATTTTATACTATTGTTTATTATCTTATGGGTGTATTCATGTAGTTATGGTTATTTTGTTTCTTCCCTTTTATTTTTGTTTTTTTTGTTTTATTTGAATTTTCTTTTCTTTTCCTTGATTAGTAGGTTGAGAACTTTCCTCCATTTTGTTTCCAGTTCTAGTTTATTTCTTTTTGATTTGTGTCTGATTTTGTCATCTTGTTGTCTGATTGGAGTTTTGTTCTGTTGTGTTTTACCCTGTAATGTATCGTAGTTGTGTCATGTGATGTATCTACAGTACAGACCAAAAGTTTGGATACACCTTCTCATTCAAAGAGTTTTCTTTATTTTCATGACTATGGAAATTGTAGATTCACTCTGAAGGCATCAAAACTATGAATGAACAAATGTGGAATTATATAATTAACAAAAAAAGTGTGAAACAACTGAAAATACTGTATGTCTTATATTCTAGGTTCTTCAAAGTAGCCACCTTTTGCTTTGATTACTGCTTTGCACACTCTTGGCATTCTCTTGATGAGCTTCAAGAGGTAGTCACCGGAAATGCTTTTCACTTCACAGGTGTGCCCTGTCAGGTTTAATAAGTGGGATTTCTTGCCTTATAAATGGGGTTGGGACCATCAGTTGTGTGGTGCAGAAGTCTGGTGGATACACAGCTGACAGTCCTACTGAATAGACTGTTAAAATTTGTATTATGGCAAGAAAAAAGCAGCAAAGTAAAGAAAAAAAGAGTGGCCATCATTACTTTAAGAAATGAAGGTCAGTCAGTCCGAAAAATTGGGAAAACTTTGAAAGTGTCCCCAAGTGCAGTGGCAAAAACCATCAAGCACTACAAAGAAACTGGCTCACATGAGGACCGCCCCAGGAAAGGAAGACCAAGAGTCACCTCTGCTGAGGAGGATAAGTTCATCCGAGTCACCAGCCTCAGAAATCACAGGTTAACAGCAGCTCAGACCAGGTCAATTCCACACAGAGTTCTAGCAGCAGACACATCTCTACAACAACTGTTAAGAGGAGACTTTGTGCAGCAGTCCATCATGGTAAAATACCTGCTAGGAAACCACTGCTATGGACAGGCAACAAGCAGAAGAGACTTGTTTGGGCTAAAGAACACAAGAAATGCACATTAGACCAGTGGAAATCTGTGCTTTGGTCTGATGAGTCCAAATTTGAGATCTTTGGTTCCAACCACCGTGTCTTTGTGTGACACAGAAAAGGTGAACGGATGGACTCTACATGCCTGTTTCCCACTGTGAAGCATGGAGGAGGAGGTGTGATGGTGTGGGGGTGCTTTGCTAGTGACACTGTTGGGGATTTATTCAAAATTGAAGGCATACTGAACCAGCATGGCTACCACAGCATCTTGCAGCGGCATGCTATTCCATCCGGTTTGCGTTTAGTTGGACCATCATTTATTTTTCAACATGACAATTACCCCAAACACACCTCCAGGCTGTGTAAGGGCTATTTC
Source organism: Dendrobates tinctorius (assembly GCF_039654945.1). Taxonomy (NCBI): domain Eukaryota; kingdom Metazoa; phylum Chordata; class Amphibia; order Anura; family Dendrobatidae; genus Dendrobates; species Dendrobates tinctorius. Next base: position 512,880 of record NW_027361758.1, read on the forward strand.
ACCAAGAAGGAGAGTGATGGGGTGCTACGCCAGATGACCTGGCCTCCACAGTCACCAGACCTGAACTCAATCGAGATGGTTTGGGGTGAGCTGGACCGCAGAGTGAAGGCAAAAGGGCCAACAAGTGCTAAGCATCTCTGGGAACTCCTTCAAGACTGTTGGAAGACCATTTCCAGTGACTACCTCTTGAAGCTCATCAAGAGAATGCCAAGAGTGTGCAAAGCAGTAATCAAAGCAAAAGGTGACTACTTTGAAGAACCTAGAATATAAGACATATTTTCAGTTTCACACTTTTTTGTTAATTATATAATTCCACATGTGTTAATTCATTGTTTTGATACCTTCAGAGTGAATCTACAATTTTCATAGTCATGAAAATAAAGAAAACTCTTTGAATGAGAAGGTGTGTCCAAACTTTTGGTCTGTACTGCATATATAATAAAAAAGACCTACAATTAGATGATCTTGTGGAAGCCACTTCACATCTCTTTCCTATTCATCACATGCGCTGTGTTGTGCACACGCTGCAGCTGACAATTAGAGATAGTCTGCAGGACGACATGCTGGAACTCTGATTAGCAAAGTGAGGAAATTGGCTATTGCTGCTAGAACCCATAAAATTGATTTCATCTTGAAGAGACGTGCTGAAAAAGGGGCAATTGTGGATCAAGCCACTTGGTGGGGCAGAACCTATTTAATGACTGGGCAATTGCTTGAGCTGAAACCCTTCCTTGTAGATATGGCCAACCCTCAGGTAACACTTTATGAAGGTCAATGGACACAGGTGGCTGAATTGAAGGAATTGCTTCATCACCCATTTACAGTGACTAAAAAGTTACAAGCTGAGGATTTAACTCCTGGCATTTTTATAAAGGCGTGGAAGAACTTGTTTTGCCTGTCCCAAAGAGGAGGTTTAATCGCAGATGGCATTGCTGCTTCAATTAAAAGGAAAGAGACACTACTATTAGAAAATAAAATTCTTCTGGCAGCTGTTTATGTGGACCTGAGTCATCGTATATTGCTGGATGATCAACAGCTTACTAAAGGAAAAGATGCTCTGATTGAGGTAGCAGTTGGGATGAGTGGGCTACAGGACGGCCAAGAGCAAGGGGACTCGGGTCCTGCCAGTGCTGCTGCTGCAGTTTCTTCATCCTCATCAGATGAGGAGTTTGATTTAGAAAAGTCTTTGGACGACATGGAGCAGGCAAAGCGTTGCCGCAGGGAAAAAGATTCCACTCCCATAGAAAACAGATTAACCATATTTCAGCAAAATTTTTCACTTGCTCTCAAAGAAGTAGAAGAGTTCAATCGTTCATCAAAACTGACTGTGCATGAGGCAATTCCTTTATACCCTGAAATTGTTAGAGATGTTGCCCATGTGGTTACGGCTTTGCCACCAACCCAAGTTACTGTAGAGAGGTTGTTCTCTAGCCTTAAAATAATTAGGTCAGATTTGAGGTACATTTTTGTTGAAAACTTTTTTTTCCCCACTTACTGCATAGTGTATAATAAATTGTAACTAGAAGTGTATTTCCTGAAGGAAGTACAGATAGTGGTTTGAAATGGTGCCCAGGCTGCCCCTTTAAGAGAGACTTGCCTGCTGCCCCTGCAAGACTTTCAACTCAGGATCTGTTTTAACTGTGGGTGCCTCTCAGGGGCCACTTTGGCCTCAGAGTCCGATTTTGTGGCTGGGGCCCCTCAGGGTCCGACTTTGTGGTTGGGGACCCTCAGGGTCTGATTTTGTGGTTGGGGCCCCTCAGGGTCCGATTTTGTGGCCGGGGCCCCTCAGGGTCCGATTTTGTGGTCTGGGCCCCTCAGGGTCCAATTTTGTGGGTGGGGCCCCTCAGGGTCCGATTTTGTGGCCGGGGCCCCTCAGGGTCCGATTTTGTGGTTGGGGCCCCTCAGGGTCTGATTTTGTGGCTGGGTCCACTCAGGGTCCGATTTTGTGGGTGGGGCCCCTTAGTGTCTGATTTTGTGGGTGGAGCCCCATAGTGTCTGATTTTGTTGGTGGAGCCCGCTGGGTACATTTTGGTGGGCGGGGCCACTCTGGGTCCGATTTGGTGGGCGGGGCCACTCTGGGTCCGATTTGGTGGGCGGGGCCACTCGGTCCGATTTGGTGGGCGGGGCCACTCTGGGTCCGATTTGGTGGGCGGGGCCACTCTGGGTCCGATTTGGTGGGCGGGGCCCCTCTGGGTCCGATTTGGTGGGCGGGGCCCCTCTGGGTCCGATTTGGTGGGCGGGGCCCCTCTGGGTCCGATTTGGTGGGCGGGGCCTGTTATGAATGAGTCACCGAGGAGAAATACAAAAAGCAAGCTAAGCCCAGAAAACCGGAGAGTGTTGTGAGTTCATTTTCCCCTTCACCGTCGATATCTGATGAACTTCCTCTTGTGGTGAAGGAAGGTAGTGAGGCTGATCTGGTAGATGATGACTGGGTAACAGGAAATTCTGACGCCCTTCTGAGTCGCTGGTGATTTCTCTGCAGGATTCTTGGAGACCAGTCTGATTCCTGCTTCCCAAAGATAAGTTTTTGCTCTGCTATTGAACTTATTAGTTTTGTTTTGTTTACCTTGTTTTTTGGAGTTCAGCCATCCCCGGTCGGGAGTGTGCTGAGTTCCATTTCTGTCTCTGATCAGTTTGTCTCTTTGCTCTGTCTTCAGAATTTACCTGAGTGCTCATATACAGTGGGGAAAAAAAGTATTTAGTCAGTTAGCAATAGTGCAAGTTCCACCACTTAAAAAGATGAGAGGCGTCTGTAATTTACATCACAGATAGACCTCAACTATGGGAGACAAACTGAGAAAAAAAAATCCAGAAAATCACATTGTCTGTTTTTTTTTCATTTTATTTGCATATTATGGTGGAAAATAAGTATTTGGTCAGAAACAAAATTTCATCTCAATACTTTGTGATATATCCTTTGTTGGCAATGACAGAGGTCAAACGTTTTCTGTAAGTCTTCACAAGGTTGCCACAGACTGTTGTTGGTATGTTGGCCCATTCCTCCATGCAGATCTCCTCTAGAGCAGTGATGTTTTTGGCTTTTCGCTTGGCAACACGGACTTTCAACTCCCTCCAAAGGTTTTCTATAGGGTTGAGATCTGGAGACTGGCTAGGCCACTCCAGGACCTTGAAATGCTTCTTACGAAGCCACTCCTTCGTTGCCCTGGCGGTGTGCTTTGGATCATTGTCATGTTGAAAGACCCAGCCACGTTTCATCTTCAATGCCCTTGCTGATGGAAGGAGGTTTGCACTCAAAATCTCACGATACATGGCCCCATTCATTCTTTCATGTACCCGAATCAGTCGTCCTGGCCCCTTTGCAGAGAAACAGCCCCAAAGCATGATGTTTCCACCACCATGCTTTACAGTAGGTATGGTGTTTGATGGATGCAACTCAGTATTCTTTTTCCTCCAAACACGACAAGTTGTGTTTCTACCAAACAGTTCCAGTTTGGTTTCATCAGACCATAGGACATTCTCCCAAAACTCCTCTGGATCATCCAAATGCTCTCTAGCAAACTTCAGACGGGCCCGGACATGTACAGGCTTAAGCAGTGGGACACGTCTGGCACTGCAGGATCTGAGTCCATGGTGGCGTAGTGTGTTACTTATGGTAGGCCTTGTTACTTTGGTCCCAGCTCTCTGCAGTTCATTCACTAGGTCCCCCCGCGTGGTTCTGGGATTTTTGCTCACCGTTCTTGTGATCATTCTGACCCCACGGGGTGGGATTTTGCGTGGAGCACCAGATCGAGGGAGATTATCAGTGGTCTTGTATGTCTTCCATTTTCTAATTATTGCTCCCACAGTTGATTTCTTCACTCCAAGCTGGTTGGCTATTGCAGATTCAGTCTTCCCAGCCTGGTGCAGGGCTACAATTTTGTTTCTGGTGTCCTTTGACAGCTCTTTGGTCTTCACCATAGTGGAGTTTGGAGTCAGACTGTTTGAGGGTGTGCACAGGTGTCTTTTTATACTGATAACAAGTTTAAACAGGTGCCATTACGACAGGTAATGAGTGGAGGAAAGAGGAGACTCTTAAAGAAGAAGTTACAGGTCTGTGAGAGCCAGAAATCTTGATTGCTTGTTTCTGACCAAATACTTATTTTCCACCATAATATGCAAATAAAATGAAAAAAAAACAGACAATGTGATTTTCTGGATTTTTTTTTCTCAGTTTGTCTCCCATAGTTGAGGTCTACCTATGATGTAAATTACAGACGCCTCTCATCTTTTTAAGTGGTGGAACTTGCACTATTGCTGACTGACTAAATACTTTTTTTCCCCACTGTAGTCATTCTGAAGTCCTAGCGACTTCAGGGCCTGTTTTTCCTATCAGACGGTTGGGACATTTTTTGGTAGGGTTTTTTACGGATTGCAGACAGCAGCTTTTCTATCCTGTCCTTTTTAGTTAGCTTGGGCCCCATCGTTTGCTCAACCTATCTTTCTATCTGTGTTAGTGTTTTCATCTTGCTTCACCGTCATTATATGTTGGGGGCTGGCTATTGCTTTGGGGTCTGCTCTGGGGCAGTTTAGATTTCCCCTTTCTTTCTTTAGGCCTATTTAGTTCTCCGGCTGTGATCGAGGGGTCTAGGGCATCGTAGGAACCCCCCACGGCTACTGTTAGTTGTTGTGGATAGGATCAGGGGTCTGCAATCCGATAGCTACCAACCTCTCCGGTTTTCCGGACTTAGCTTGTATTTTTGTTTTTTCCTCCTTCGGTGACTCATTCATAACAGGAGAGGTTGGTAACTAGCGGATTGCAGACCCCTGATCCTATCCACAACTAGCAGTAGCCGTGGAGCGTGCCTACGGTGATCCTAGAGGATCCTGGGGATTCAGCCCAGTCCCAGCCAGGGCTGGCTGAACACAAAAACTAAGTAAACCAGACAAAAACTCATATGAACAATAGCAGAGAAAACTTAGCTTTAGGAAGGCAGGAACCAAACTGGAAACCAGGAGCCAGAGTCAGGAAAAATCACCAGCAAGAAACTAGGGAGTCGGCTGCCTTAAATCCAATCAGAAACTCCTGATGTCCAATCGCAGTCCTCCTCCTCAGGTGGCCGGTCTCTGCCATTTAGATCAGCTTCATTACCTCCCTTCACCAACAGAGGGAGTCCAGATAGAGAACTCACTACTCCTCTGTCAGCACAGCCAGCTCCATAAACCTCACCAGAAGCCAGAGGCAAACCCGAAAATGAGCTCACAACAGGGGCCCCTCAGGGTCCGATTTGGCGAGCGAGGCCCCTCAGGGTACGATTTGGTTGGCGGGGCCCCTCAGGGTTAGATTTGGTGGGCAGGGCCCTTCAGGGTCCGATTTGGTGGGCGGGGTCACTCTGGGTCTGATTTGGTGGGCGGGGCCTCCTCAGGGTCTGATTTGGTGGGCGGGGCCACTCTGGGTCCGATTTGGTGGGAGGGGCCCTTCAGGGTCCATTTGGTGGGCGGGGCCACTCTGAGTCTGATTTGGTGGGCGGGGCCCTTCAGGGTCCGATTTGGTGGGCTGTGCCACTCCGGGTCCGTTTTGGTGGGCGGGCCACTCTGGGTCGGATTTTTTTTGAGCGGGGCCACGCTGGGTCCGATTTGGAGGCCAGGGTGGCTCAGCCTCCGATTTGGAGGCCGGGGTGGCTCAGCCTCCGATTTGGAGCCTGGGGTCACTCAGCTTTCGATTTGGCGTGCCGGCCCTTTAAGAATCACTTCGCGTCGGCTCTTTAAGAGCCAGTTTGGCTCACTGGGCTTCTAAATCCACTTTGGCGCACTTCTCTCTCAGGGGCATGCGTCATGTGATGAAGCTAGATTTGCATTTGTGCTGTGGGTTTCTCTTTAAGAGCTGAAATTATCTGGCAGAAACTGTGTCCTTGAGAGGTCATGTGAAGTTCGTAGGCGTTGGCATAGTAACTGGCGATGGCAAAGCTGACAGTGGGCATTTAAATAGCACTTCCGGCCGCTGGGCCGGAAATGAGCTCATTGCCGACCCCGTCACGTGATCGGGGGTCGGCGTTACGTTGCCTGGAAAACCACAGGTCTCAGAGTCCTCTATGGTTGTTCCAGGCAGATGGCTTTGAGCGCCACCCAGTGGTCAGCGCTCAAAGCACAGCAGTAAATCTGCTACATATGGGCGATCTGCTCATCGCCCATATGTAGCAGAGCTGATCGGGTTGTGTGTGCTTCTAGCCTCCTATGGAGGCTATTGCAGCATGCCAAAAGTAAAAAAAAAACAAAACAAAAAAAATCTCTAAAAGTTCAAATCACCCCCCGATCGCTAAACGGCGTAGCGAGAAAAAAATTCAAGACCCCAGAATTACGTTGTTTTGGTCGCCACGACATTGCATTAAAATGCAATAACAGGCGATCAAAAGAACGTATTTGCACAAAAGTGGTATCATTAAAAACGTCAGCCCAGCATGTAAAAAATAAGCCCTCATCTGACCACAGATAACGAAAAATGGAGATGCTACGGGTCTCAGAAAATAGCGCAGTTTTTTTTTTTTTTTTTTTAGCAAACTTTGGAATTTTTTTTCACCACTTAGATAAAAGAGAACATAGACATGTTTGGTGTCTATGAATTCGTAATAACCTGGAGAATCATAATGGCAGGCTAGATTTAGCATCTAGTGAACCTAGTAAGAAAGCCAAGCAAAAAACAAGTGTGGGATTGCACTTTTTTTGCAATTTCACCGCACTTGGAATTTTTTTTCCCGTTTTCGAGTACACGACATGGTAAAACCAATGGTTTTGTTTAAAAGTACAACTCGTCTCGCAAAAAATACCGTGTTTTTCAGATTATAAGATGCACTTTTGTTCCCCCAAATTTTGGGGGAAAGTGGGGGGTTCGTCTTATAATCCGAATGTGTGCTGTAGAGGAGGGGGGGACTCTGGAGTGGCATCAGGGGGCTGGGGTTGTTCTGGCTGCGGGCTGCAGAGACAGCGGGTGGTCAGTGCTCCCGCTCATTAGGCTCATGTAATCTTCACTACACCCGCTGTCCATCACCTTGGTGCTGAAGCCGCGCCGAGTTGGTAGACAGGGGAGTGGCGCATATTGCATGTGCCTGCACTCTCCCCTCACTGCCCCGTCACTATAGTCACCTTCTGATGATGGCTCCGTGCTCCCAGCTCCCCCCTGGCTCTTCCTGTGTCTGTGCCAATAGGACCTGCGGTCACGTGACTCCCAGTGTGCAGCACTGCGGTCATGTGATGGAAGGTCCTGCAGCTACAATGAAATGCCTGTATGAGCAGCTCCTGGATGTCAGCACAGACACAGAAAGAGCGAGGAGGAGCTGGGAGCACGGAGCCATCATCGGAAGGTGAGTTAACTGTTTGTTATTTTATCATGTGCGTGCCAGCAGCACAGGGGGGATATCCAGGATGTGATGTGGGGGCCATGTGGCCATGTGCGTGCCAGCAGCACAGGGGGGCATATCTGGGATGCAGGGGCCATGTGCATGCCAGCAGCACAGGGGGGCATATCTAGGATGTGATGTGGGGGCCATGTGCGTGCCAGCAGCACGGGGGGCATATCCACGATGGGATGGGGGCCATATGCGTGCCAGCAGCACCGGGGGGGCATATCCAGGATGGGGTGGGGGGGTCATGTGTGTGCTAGCAGCACAGGGGGGCATATCCAGGATGGGGTGGGGGAGCCATGTGCATGTCAGCAGCACAGTGGGGCAATATGCCAGCAGCACAGTGGGGCAATGTGCCAGCAGCACAGGGGGGCAATTTGCCAGCAGCACAGGGGGGCCATGTGACAGCACAAGGGGGCCATGTGCCAGGATGGGGGTTTAATAGATACCAGGATGAAGAACATATATGATTTGTAAGACGGACATTGGCATTATAAGACAGACCCCCATTTAACATAAATTTTTTTTCTCTTTTTGTTCAACAAATTTGGGGGTGCGTCTTATAAAGCGAAAAATACGGTAAGCCCTCACATGGCCATATTGACGGAAAAATTAAAAAGTTATGGCTCTGGAAAGAAGGGGACCAAAAAAGGAAAAACAGAAAAAAGCTCCGGGAGTGAAGGGGTTAAACTTAGGAAAGATATACATCTTTGCACCATGTTAGCCAGCAGATAGAAAAATATTTAGAATTGAGAGTCCTCAGTGGTTGATACTTTTTAACGGCTAAATGAAAAGATGGTAACAAATTGCAAGCTTTCGAGATTACTCGTAGTCTCGAATACTTGCAATTTGTTACCATCTTTTCAGTTAGCCATTAAAAGGTATCAACCACTGAGGACTCTCAATTCTAAATATTTTTTCCTCACTTAAACATGAGCCACGTATGAGAGAGTCGGAGTTGTGGAATTGGTGTCATAGAATTTGAGGAGTCGGAGGTTTTGCTTACCGACTCCACAGCTCTGCATGTAAGAACCCATTTCCTATGAAAGTAAGGGAAAAAACTAACAGCGGCATTGGGGGTAAAAAGGTTAATGATTAAGGAAGAATGGAGCCAATGTTCTCCCCACGTTTGATTGGGTTTCCTTCAGGTTTTCCGGTTTCCTTCCACACTCTGAAGACATACTGATAGGGAATTTAGATTGTAAGACCCAGTGGGGACAGTGATGATGTCTGTAAAGTGCTTATAAAGTCAACTAGATGGTGACCCGATTCTATCGCATCGGGTATTCTAGAGTCTCTGTTAAAATAAAAAATTATATACTCACCTTCCGACGGCCCCCGGACTCTGTCCCTCCTCTCACCACGCTCTCGGCATCTTCCGGTCCCAGTAATGCTTTGTGCGAAACACCGCTGATGACGTCGCGCTCTCGCAAGAGTGACGTCATCTCCGGCCCTTCTCGCTAATCATTACTGGGACCGGAAGATGCCGGGAGCGTGGTGAGCCAGTTACAATCAGAGCTGCAGTCTCCGTTCTGCACTTACCTAATGTATTGCACGCAAGTTACACCCAGAGCTGCACTGTTCTGCTCTTACCTAATGTATTGTACGCAAGTTACACCCAGAGCTGCAGTCACCGTTCTGTTCTTACCTAATGTTTTCCTGTTACACACAGAGTTGCAGTCACTGTTCTGCTGTTACCTAATGCATTGTACTCCAGTTACTCCCAGAGCTGCTGTCACTGTTCTGCTCTTACCTAATGTATTGTAGTCCAGTTACATCCAGAGCTGCAGTCACCGTTCTGCTCTTACCTAATGTACTCCTGTTACACCCTGCACTGTTCTGCTCTTACCTAATGTTTTGTACGCAAGTTACACCCAGAGCTGCAGTCACTGTTCTGCTGTTACCTACTGTAGTGTACTCCAGTTAAACCCAGATCTGCAGTCACTGTTCTGCTGTTACCTAATGTATTGTACTCCAGTTACACCCAGAGCTGCAGTCAGTTCTGCTTTTACCTAATGTATTGTAGTCCAGTTACACCCAGAGCTGCAGTCACCGTTCTGTTCTTACCTAATGTATTATACTCCGGTTACAGCCAGAGCTGCAGTCACTGTTCAGATCTTACCTAATGTATTGTACTCCAGTTACACCCAGAGCTGCAGTCACTTTTCTGCTGTTACCTAATGTATTGTACTCCAATTACACCCAGAGCTTCAGTTACTTTTCTGCTGTTACCTAATGTATTGTACTCCAGAATATGTACAGGACTGTGCCTGTGTAATGAGCGACGCAGCAGTGATGCCTTTAATGGCTGTAATGTGCCTGTACAATAAGCAATGCAGCCGTGTTGCCGCGACAACTAAGCAACTGTCGCTGATTGGTCGGGGCCTAACTGCGACGACCAATCAGCAATGCAGGATTTCCATTACAGACAGACAGAATTAGACAATTATATAGTAGATTGTTAGGCCTATATAAGAGAGTAAAATAAATAAGCTCTATTTTGCTGCCCTAGGTGTGTGGTGGGTATAGAATACCGTTAATGACAATTTATGAGCATGTTGTCTCCAAACAGTAGTATGTTTGTTGTAAGCTGGATCAAACAGACAAAGGGCAGAGTCATTAAGACAGACACAGCGAACGATCGCACTGTCAGTTTTGCAGGAGTAGAAGGCGCCAAATGCATTATGAGTGCAGGGCACTTAATGAATTTGGCACCTCTCCTAAATAGAATAGCATTTCTGGAGTACAAAAACTGGCAGATTTGATGGGCAGGAGTGGCTACGCTCAGTCCCAGCTTCACTCATTTTGGAGAAGCTGTTTCAAACTATCGTGCAAAAACGGGAAAAGTAACAAGATTTTTTTATCAACTCTACGTAGTGAAAAAAAAATTGCGACTTTTCAAAGCTTTTATGCCACTTTTTTGGTGTAAATGCTTTGATGAATGAACCCCAAAGTGTTCTGAAAATAAGTTAGCCATCTAAGATCTAACACATAGAGAAAGGTGTGTGGCTGCACTATGGAGACGGTGGAGGGCCCTGCATAAGAATACGGGAATGCGTCAAGTCCAGGACACAGAACACCTGTTACGTTTGACGGCGCCTCCGCATGGTTCCCCTCCTCCCACCATGCGGGGATGCCGGCTTACTCACTGCCACAGCGGAAGCAGCATTCCCGTGTGCATCCTCCTTCTGCTCTGTGCGTGCCGCACAATACTTCCGTGGCACGCTCCCCTGCTTTTAAAGGAGCTGCCCGCGCACAGGGCAAAATACCTCCATCTGACAACTGGGAGGCATTTTGTTAAAGTAATCACCTGCTAGATGTCTCCCAGCCAATAGCTCAGAGATATCTTGCATATTTGGCACCCTCCCCAATTGGGAGGTGCCTGAGCAATCCCTATAGTTTAGAATTAGGTGTGTTTGAGTTTTCAACTATATGTTGCCAGGTCCCTCTGTCATTAGTATGCTAAAGCTATTCCTATATCCTGTGTTTCCATAGCCTATTATAGTGATACCCTTCCCTGTTCTGTCCCTGTAGTCAAGAGTAAGTTACGTTTTCCCCCCGTTGCAGCATCAGTGGCACCTGAACAGTTTTCAGGAGATCTGTGTGTCTGCACCTCTTCCAAGTAGCCGACCTGTCGGATATCCAGAAATTGAACAGTCAGAACCTGTCCCTAGTGGCCGTCCTGCCTTGTCTAGGATTCTCTATTCATATTAACGGCTTAGGGTCAATTGCTACTACCGGACGCCACCTTGGAGTGGCACCTGGCAGCTACCTGCCGCACAAGCCTGACCTCACAACTGGAGGATCCAGTGAACACTAATGTAGCTGCTTAGTTATGCCCCTCCAGAGTTAGTCCAGTCCGTTGCACAGTGAGTCCATGAACCAAGTGCGCCACCTGCGAGCGTAACAGCATCAGAGTAATGTACACATGTTGAGAATTTGCAGCGGAAATTTCAAAATCTCTGCACCAAAAACAAACCATTTGGCAGGAAAAGCGCAGCCTTTTTAATGCGTTTTATTTTTTCATTCATTTTTTCCCCCTAGTCATGTGAATGGGTGAAAAATGCAGCAAAAAAAAAATTGATATGCTCCAGATTTGGATCTATTTTAAGTCTGCAAGGAAAAAAATATTCATTTTGATGGTACTGTAAAATACAGTGTTTTGGTGCAGTGTTTTTGGGGCAGAAAATTGTGCTGCAAATAGTTAACGTGTGCATTTACCCTCAGGTTAAAAACTATACTCAGTAGTAGGGGGATGACTTTCAAGTCAGTTTTTCTCAGGAAATCTTGTAGTTTAGTTGAATATTGTACATACCAAGTTCAATCATTAATCAATGTCAATGGAGAAAAAAGGGAAGCTTTAGCTTGTTGTAAAAAGTCTATCTGGACAGGTTAGGAAGCATTGTGACATGTTGATCTCAGTATTTAGGTATGGCCAACACTAGCAAAGCCCCAAAAAGCTGATATGCACAATATATAACATGGAGTTGAGTTAATGATGAATTAGGCACATTTTAGATGGGGGATAGCAGTCAAATCAAAAACGAAAGTAGCCAGGAGATTTCTGAGCAAGCTTTGCTAATATCAGGAAAAGTTGACGAAGGACATTATGCAAATTCAGTTGTACAAAAGAGTGAGAGAAACCATAGGGAAGTAGGCTTTTTTTTTATATATCTGACTGCACTTTCTGATTGGAGAGGTTTAGGTCAGCCTTAATATCCCAAAGCCAACCCCCTTCAAACAGGTGACTTTTCCAGAGAGAGAGAGATAATTTTTCAGCCGCCCGAACAGAGTTTAGGGATTTGCGGCCGAGGCAAGTCCTCCGGGCATACGCAATGTAAAATGCGGATCCGGACGCCCGAAAAAACGTTGCATTGTCCGTCAAGTCATGTCGGCGGACGCCAAAATTTTGGCGGATCCGCAAAAAAACAGATCCAACGGATGGCCATCCGTCAAGATCCGCCGGTAATGCAACTCAATGGGAAAAAAAATGGATCCGCCAAGCAAAATGGCGGATCCGTTTTTTTTGCAAACGGCAGATTTTGACTGATGGTAACATACGGATGTGTGAAACAGGCCTTACACGCTCAATTAGCACATGGGTACAGTTTGGGGTAAACACAAACAACAGCACTATACAATGAATGCAAGTATCGCATATAAACTATTAACAAGCAGTAGTTTATGCCAGTCTTGATGAATCAGGGTCTAAGTATGAAAAACAGTAGGTAGGTTACACAAGAAATACTTTTAAAACCAACAAGAGAAATTACTGAACAAGGATCAGGAAACAATAGGACAATAAAAATTAAGGTTTAAAATACGTTTATTAGTGAGGGTAAAATGTAGCACTACAGAAGAGTGGAAACTGCACAGGTGAATACAGTAGACAATACATAATTACACAAATTCATACAAAGGTACACAAATTAAACCCAAATATAAAATAGTATAAATAGGGTGATCAATATTAAAACTAGTTAAGAGAAATCAATATTAAAATTCATTCGATCAACTTAAATATCAATATCCCAGGTTTTATCTCTAAATTATTAATAAAAGCATTACTATGTGAAAAATAGAAAATGAAAAACATGAATTTTTGTGATAACTCACGGTAAAATCCTTTTCTCCGAGACGCTCATTGGGGGACCCAGATACTGTGGGTGTATGCTTCTGCAGCTTGGAAGCTGACACTAAGTGAAAAAAAGAGGTTAGCTCCTCCTCCGTCGTATACACCCTCGCCCCTATTGCGGGCGGAACTCAGTTTGGTGCCAAAGCAGTAGGAGGACAACAAAATCAGCCTTACTACAGGTACATGTCCAGAAAAGGACCAACCTTATATCACATAAATAAATGCGTATTAACTAAACAGAAACAGAGCCAACTGGCTAATAGGGTGGGTGCTCTGTCCCCCAATGAGCGTCTCGGAGAAAAGGATTTTACGGTGAGTTATCACAAAAATCCATGTTTCTCCTTTGCCTCATTGGGGACACAGATACTGTGGGACGTCCTAAAGCAGTCCCTGGGTGGGAGATTGACTCACCGATCCAAGCTACATGCACCTCTTGTGTAACAGGTACGCCAACGCTGCTTGGAGAATCCTTCTACCTAGGCTCGCATCCGCCGAGGCCTGAGCATAGATATAATTTTGGCAAATGTGTGCAGGCTGGACAAGGTTGCTGCCTTGCAAACCTGTTCCGTTGAAGCCTGGTGCCGAAGCGCCCAAAAGGCGCCCCCTGCCCGGTTAGAGTGCGCTCCGATCCCTGCTGGAATCGGCATGCTTCTAATGCGGTAGGACTCCTGAATCGTCCAACAAATCCATCTGGCTATGGTCGATTTTGAGGCAGCGAGTCCCTTCCTGCGCCCTTCGGGGAGCACGAACAGCGTGTCCATCTGACGAAAGGGTGCCGTCCGTGACACGTCCGGAGGGCTTTTACCAGGTCTAACGTGTGAAGAGCCTTTTCCACATGGCGCACCGGTGCTGGACAAAATGAAGGCAAAACAACATCTTCATTAATCTGAAAAGAGGACACGACTTTCGGCAGAAAAGGAGGGGCTGGTCTGAGGACCACCTTAGTGAGGAATGGAACTCGGCAGGATAGGGCCACCAGCTCTGAAACCCGCCTGATGGAAGTGATGGCCACTAGGAACACCACTTTCCAGGTAAGGTACCTCAAGAGATATTCTGAAGCGGTTCAAATGGAGCTTCCTGCAGAACACTTAGGACCATGTTAAGGTCCCAGGCGTCTATAGGCGCCTAATAGGGAGGTACCAAGTGGGAGACTCCCAGAATGAAAAGTCTTTGCCTGCCAATTAGTAGCAATTCTGCACTGGAACAGGACGGATAAGGCCGATATTTGTCTCCTGAGGGAACCTGGAGCAAAACCCGAGTCTAATGCTCTACCCACTGAGCTATCCGGGCTCTCTAAGCCCGACTGGAGAAAAGCCAAGATGTTGGGGATCGAGAATCCCAGCGGGGAAACACCGCGGTGTCAACACCAAGCAAAGAATACCCTCCAGGTGTGGTGGTAATTCGTGCTGAAGCAGGCTTCTGGGCGCCAATCATTGTAGCGACCACCTCGCTCCCGAACCCTGCCTGGGTTAGAATCCAAGATTCAACGGCCATACTGTCAAACACAGGGGGTCCCTGAGTTCAGGTGGCCAATCGGCTCTTGAGACAGTAGATCTGGGCGTTCTGGCAGGCGCCAAGGAACGTCTGCGAGCATCTGCATTAGATCTGCGTCCCACGCTCGACGGGGCCAGCAGGATCGCCGGCACCCCTTCCGTCTTGATCTTTTTGATGACTCTCTGAAGTAGTGGCAGTGGGGGAAATAGATATGGGAGGCGAAACTGGTTCCATGGCAGAACCCACGCGTCCACCGCGAATGCCTGTGGGTCCCTGGCCTGAGCGACATATGTGGGCACCTTGGCATTCACTCTGGAAGCCATCAGGTCCACATCCGGAGCTTCCCACAGTTGACAAACCTGCTGAAAAACTTCGGGATGTAGAGACCACTCTCCGGATGCAAGACCATTCCGGCTGAGAAAGTCTGCCACCCAATTATCCACGCACCGGAATGTGGACAGCCGAAATCACCGAGTGGTTTGCTTCGGCCCACTGAAGAACGAGCTCCCCCTCTGGTTGCTCTGCTGTGGGTGCCCCCTTGATGATTTATGTAAGCCACCGCCGTGGCGTTGTCCAATTGAATCCAGATGGGGTGGCCTGCTAGAAAGTGAAAAAACTTCTGCCGAGCCAGCCGAATTGCTCGTATCTCCAATAAGTTGATCGGGAGGCGTGCCTCCTGTGGCGACCACTGTTCCTGCGCTGAGTGGTGGCGAAACACCGCTCCCCCACCGAGGAGACTGGCGTCGGTAGTCATTACCAGCCAATAATATGGGGGGAAAGGTTTCCCCTGGGCCAGAGAGGAACTGGTTTTCCACCATCCGAGCGGCTGCCTGACTTGAGAGGGCAGTTGGCACCGCCGATCGAGCGTGAAAGGATTCTTGGCCCAGGCTGACAAGAGGGCGTGCTGCAGGGGGCGAAGGTGGCACTGGGCGACAGGTATCGCCAAAGTGCATGACCCCGGACCTGCGAGCGCGGGCATGTCTCCCATCCGGGTCCCAGCCCAGGCTCAAGCTGCTTAGCGACCACCACCCGACGAATGCAGTCACGCTCAGCCTAGAATGGCCGGTGGCCCACCATTTTCCCTAGAATCCTCATCCCGGATCGGATGGTATGAGGAACTGGTTGGCGAAGTGTCTGGACTCCCTGCCGGAGAGCTAGCGCCTTTTCCTGAGGGAGAATTACCAACCCTCGGCAAGTGTCGAAGATCATTCCTAGGAAGGAGATCATCTGAGCTGGCACAAGGGATGACTTCTTTGCATTGCCAACCATCCCAAGCGGGCAAGAGTAGCTAGCGTGATGTTGACCTTTTCCTCGCATGCCCGTAATGACGGGCCCTTGACCAAGAGGTCGTCCAGATAAGGCAAGACGACTGTGCCTCGAGAATGCAGTGTGGCCATGACAACTGCCATAACCTTTGTGAACACTCTGGGAGCCGTGACTAGCCTGTAGGGTAGCGCTATGAACTGAAAATGTTGATCGCTGATGGTGAAGCGTAGAAACCTTTGATGAGGAGGTAAAATGGGAATATGCAGATATGCGTCCTGGATGTCTATTGAGGCCAAGTATTTTCACTGCTCCATGGCCGATATGACTGAACGGAGAGACTCCATCCGGAAATGTCTGATCCTGATGAATTTGTTCAGAAGCTTGAGGTCAAAAACAGGCCTGACAGACCGGTCCTTTTCGGGAACTGCAAAAAGGTTGGAATAGAACCCCTGAGCTCTTTCGTGTTCCGGCGCTGGAACAATGACTCCATTGTGCTGGAGCGATTTGATGGCTCTCAATAGAGCCCTTGCCTGGGCATCCACCCTGGGAAACCGGGAAGAAAAAACTGTCTTGAAGGATATCTGACAAATTCTATTCTGTAACCCGAGGCCACCGATTGCTTTCCCCACGCGTCGTGAGCGACATTGACCCAGAGGTATTGAAACCAGAGTAGGCGGCCGCCCACCTTGCCGGTGTCGTCTGGTAAAGGCCTCGAGTCATTTGGCCGACGATCTTTAGGATCTGAATCCCCTCGATCTGGGCTGCTGAGTATGCATTATCCCCAATGGGTTGGCTCTATATGAGACCCGCCGCTCCCTATCCTGGTTGGGGTGGCCTGAGGCGGCGGAATTGGCCTCATAGAACCTGATCAGCTTTTATGAGGATGTAAGCTCTCAAATGGACCAAGGAGAATCATTGGATGTCATTTATCTTGACTTCTCTAAAGCATTTGACACTGTCCCACATAAAAGATTCGTAAGTAAGATGAGAAAGCTTGGGCTAGGGAAAAATGTGTGTAGATGGGTAGGTAGCTGGCTTAGTGATAGAAAACAAAGAGTGGTTATTAAAGGTGCATACTCAGATTGGGCCAGGGTTACTAATGGGGTACCACAGGGTATTGGGCCCCCTACTATTTAATATATTTATTAATGATCTAGTGGATGGCTTACACAGTAAAATATCAGTATTTGCAGATGACACAAAACTATGTAAGGTAGTTAACACAAAGGAAGACAGTTTGCAACTACAGACAGATTTGAGTAAATTGAAGAATTGGGCTGAAAAATGGCAAATGAGGTTTAACACAGATAAGTGTAAGGTTATGCACATGGGAAGGAGAAACAGATGCTACAATTACTTACTAAATGGGAAACTGCTGGGGAAATCAGACATGGGAAAAGACTTAGGCATCTTAGTCAATAAGAAGCTAAATTGGAGTGCCCAGTGTCAGACTGCTGCCACCAAAGCAAATAGGGTCATGGGATGCATTAGAAGAGGTCTGGGGACACGAGATGAAAACATAATTCTCCCTCTGTACAAATCACTCGTAAAACCACACTTGGGAGTATTGTGTGCAATTTTGGACGCCGGTGCTCAAGAAAGACATTACTGAACTTGAAAGGGTTCAAAGGCGGGCTACTAAAATGATAAATGGAGTTGGTTCACTACAATACCAAGAAAGGTTATCAAAATTAGGTCTATTTACTCTAGAAAAGAGAAGACTTAGGGGAGACTTAATATATATGTACAAGTATATCAGAGGACAATACAGAGATCTCACTGAATGAATTTAAGAAAGGAATGGATGCTTTTCTTGTGAGTAACAGTATAGAAGGTTACGAATAACAGAATATTATAGGTAGATGGTTGACCCAGCTTAGGGGAAGGAATTTTTTTCCCTATGGAGAAAATTGGCTTCTACTCTGTGGGTTTTTTGCCTTCCCCAGGATCAACAATGCAGAACAGCTGCACTAAAAATAGGCTGAACTAGATGGACATAAGGTCTTCCTTCAGCCTTCAAAACTATGTTACTATGTAACCCGGGGTTGCAAAAGGCCCGAAAACGTGCCTGAAAACGGGTGACGAAAAAGCGTTTTGACCTTTTGTTGAGGGAGAAACCCATTCTTTCCTCCTGTGGAGTCGAAGATAAGTTGATCCAACTTCTCCCCAAATATGTGGCCGCATTGATAAGGCAGGGAAGTCAAGGACTTCTCAGAAGTAGGATCGGCTCGCCATGCCCTTAACCATAGGGCTCTTCTGATAGAAATTGCATTAGCGGCGGCAAGTGCCGAGCAATTGTCCGCATCCCAAAACGCATTGATTACATAGTCTCCGGCCATCGCCATCTGACCTGCGGCCTCCGAAATCTCTGCAGGTAGATCCTGCCCCTGCGCGACCTTGTTTAATGTTCCTGACCATGATATCATAGCCTTGGCTACCCAAGTTGCTGCGAATGAGGGAGCGAGCGCTGACCCTGACGCCTCATATACTGAGCGAGCTAAGCTCTCTATAAGGCGATTCGTGGGATCCTTAATTGAGGAAACACTAGGGACGGATAGCGGGGTCTTAGTGGCTAGGCGTGAAACCGGAGGATCCCCACCGGGGATCCCATCCATTTTTTACGGAGGTCCGGAGCAAACGGATACCTTGTTTCGGGTGCCTTTTGACCCGAGAAACGCCTGTCTGGACGTTCTCTGTACCGCTGCACTATGTCCTCAAACTCTGGGTGAGAGGAAAAAATTGTGTGCGGGCGCTTCACTCGCTTAAATGCCATTTTATGCCCTGCAGCCGCTGCGGGATCATCCTCCATCCCCAGGGTCTGATTGACGGCTTCTATGAGGCTGTCCACTGTTTCACGTGACCCTGGAGTGTCCAGGTCAAGGGTCTTGTCTGAGTCGCAATCTGAGGTCTGATTGCTACCAACCACTGGTGACGGGGAGCGAGAAGCAGAGCTTACGGATGCCAAGGCACCGGATAGACTGGGCGACACCGTGTGGATTCATTTCCTCTGGGTCTGCCTGGAGTGAGAGCGTCCCCTGCAGGCCGGAGGTTTTTGTGAGGTGGAGGTTCCCTCTAAGGCCGGCGAGCCATTGTCCTTGCCCCTATCTGGGGCAAGAAGGGATTCTATTGCTCTCGTAAGTGACATCATGGACTGTGACAGAGATAGGGCGCACTCCGGGGACACATTGGCTACAGTCGCAGGGGAGGGCTCCTGGGAGCGTTCGGAGTCGCAGGCTTCTGGCTCTGTGCTCGTGGACACCTAACCCCACAAGACATGCATGCGGCATAAAGGAACGTGTGCGATTTACCCTTTCCGGTCATATTGCTACCAGGCCTAATTTATATGAGGGTTGCGGGGAAGGGAGGAAGAGGGAAAAAAACACCTTTAATCGCCCGTAGCGCGCCTCTAGGGTCGGGGGTCACACTTACCCCGTCCTGTGTCCCTGCAGCTGCCTCTGCGCTACACTCTTCTGGGTAGGCCGGGACGTTCCTCTCCCGGTCGCGGCCTATCCTGCGATGAAGCCGGGGGCTCAATTTGTTCAGCGTCCGCCCTAGCCCGGGGGGCGGCGCCGGAAATTAAGTCACGTCAGGGGCGGGGCTTCTGCATGCGGCCTAGTCAAGGCCGAAGCCGCGGGCTACATTTTACATGCCCGCCGCGGGGGGGGGGGGGGCACTGGCGGCCTCTGCCTTTCTGCGATCCCTGCCGCCGTCCCCGCCGTCCCCGCCTGGCGGAAGGAGGTAGGAGAGGAAAGGAGGATTGCCTTACACTCCCTAAGATGCCTGGAGCTTCAGTGGGTTCCCCGGAACGCTGCCGCAGGGCCCTCCCCAGCCCTCCAAACCTGACTCCGGATCTAGCACACCAGGTAGAGGGGATGTAGCTAATTTCTGGACGGTGCAGGCACCCTAGCTCCGTCTAACCCCTTCGGGGGGTGAGGAGAGGGACCGTCCGCCGCCTTGCAACACCGGCGTCTAGTGTTGGTGGAGCTGTGGGGGCCGCACAGACTAGTCTTGTGCTTCTGTACAAGCCCTTGGTTTCTATACCTAGGGGTGGACAGGGCTAAGTCCGGCATCATGTCCCACGTCGCGGGAGAGGATACGTGAAGGGACACTCGCACATGCTCGCCCGTTGCTGGTTTGGGGAAATCGGACCCTTTCAATAGGATCCGTTGCCCCTGTCTTATCTTCATAAAATAAGAAACAAAAATAGAAGTCTGGGGAAAAAGGCCCAGATATGTCCCTCGGTGCGGGAAATGATACGTGGAGACGATACTCAACACGTGCTCGCCCATTGAAGGTTTGGGGAGATCGGACCCTTTCAATAGGATCCTTCGCCCCTGTCTTATCTTCATGGAAAAAAGAAGTCTGGAGAAACCCAGATACGTGTGCCTCCAAAGACACAAAGGCTGGTTTCACATTTGCGTTTTTTAGCGCTGGAAAAAAACGCATACGTGCGCATGCGATTTTTCCCCTATATTTAACATGGGTGCGCATACCTGCGCGCTTGTAAGCGCATGTATGCGATTTTCATGCGCTGCGTTTTTTTGGGGTGTGCGTTGGTATTTTCCAGACGCTGCATGTTCCATTTTTTGGCCCTGGAAAAAAATCGCATGCGCACGTATGCGCACGTTTTGCGCTAAAAATGGCCATTATAGCCTATGGATGCGCATACGTGCGCACTGGCATGCGCAGGTATGCGATTTTTTAGCGCTGCGTTTTTTGGGTGGTGTCCACTTTTTATCCTAGTTAGAATCTTCTAAAGTCAAAAAAAAAAAGTCTATATAAAGGAGGTGCCTGCCAAAACTCTGCCACTACTACACTGACAGATTGAAGAGCAGACAGTCAACCAAGAACCCATTATATCAGCGAAGAATGTGAGTATATTACATTATATGCCTGTCCTTTTAAATTATGTATGTACTAATGATTTTTATTATTTTTACATGCAGTATGTCTTCAGAATCCGAGTATTCCCCATCGCGGCAGGAATTGGCGCAAGCAGACCGTGAGGTGATTATTTTCGTGCATCTGGTAAGTATATCTGCTGCTTCTCCAAATCTCTTACGTTTTTTTCAAATTTCTTAAGACATCGTCATCATCATCTGCGGACGGGACTAGTGAGGGCGAAGAGCAGGAGCAGCGAAGCCAAGTCCCGGTGGTGATACGGAATGTAAGTATCAAATGATTTGTAATGTTCTTTATTTTTTATCTTTCATTTTTACTCTTTTTTTTGTTTCTTTTTTTGTAACTTTTAATTCAATTTAAATTTGATTATTCTAATGAATGTGTTTTGTCTAGGTTCCACAATGGGATGAAGACGTCTACCTGGATAATGAGCAGCTCATCAGCCTGGTCCAGGAGCGTTCGCCGTTGTGGGACAGCCGTGACCGGCTGTACAAGGACAATGTGGTGACCCGGCGGCTATGGAATGAGGTGGCCGCAGCGTTGATGGATGGCTGGGACAGCGCCACAGCATCCTCCAAAAAGGCGTTTAGTGAGTATTTCCCTGCTCTGTATTGTGCCGCAGTGACTGTTGTCCTTGACGGCACTGTTGGGTTTCGTGCTAGGCGTATTCTAGCAGGAAACCCAACAGTGTCATCGTGGTCTACAGTGACTGCTTCGAGTATTGTATTGCTACATTGTGCCGCAGTGACTGTTGTCCTTGACGGCACTGTTTGGTTTCGTGCTAGGCGTATTCTAGCAGGAAACCCAACAGTGTCATCGTGGTCTACAGTGACTGCTTTGAGTATTGTATTGCTACATTGTGCCGCAGTGACTGTTGTCCTTGACGGCACTGTTGGGTTTCGTGCTAGGCGTATTCTAGCAGGAAACCCAACAGTGTCATCGGGGTCTACAGTGACTGCTTTGAGTATTGTATTGCTACATTGTGCCGCAGTGACTGTTGTCCTTGACGGCACTGTTGGGTTTCGTGCTAGGCGTATTCTAGCAGGAAACCCAACAGTGTCATCGTGGTCTACAGTGACTGCTTTGAGTATTGTATTGCTACATTGTGCCGCAGTGACTGTTGTCCTTGACGGCACTGTTGGGTTTCGTGCTAGGCGTATTCTAGCAGGAAACCCAACAGTGTCATCGGGGTCTACAGTGACTGCTTTGAGTATTGTATTGCTACATTGTGCCGCAGTGACTGTTTTCCTTGACGGCACTGTTGGGTTTCGTGCTAGGCGTATTCTAGCAGGAAACCCAACAGTGTCATCGTGGTCTACAGTGACTGCTTTGAGTATTGTATTGCTACATTGTGCCGCAGTGACTGTTGTCCTTGACGGCAATGTTGGGTTTCGTGCTAGGCGTATTCTAGCAGGAAACCCAACAGTGTCATCGGGGTCTACAGTGACTGCTTTGAGTATTGTATTGCTACATTGTGCCGCAGTGACTGTTGTCCTTGACGGCACTGTTGGGTTTCGTGCTAGGCGTATTCTAGCAGGAAACCCAACAGTGTCATCGTGGTCTACAGTGACTGCTTTGAGTATTGTATTGCTACATTGTGCCGCAGTGACTGTTGTCCTTGACGGCACTGTTGGGTTTCGTAATAGGCGTATTCTAGCAGGAAACCCAACAGTGTCATCGGGGTCTACAGTGACTGCTTTGAGTATTGTATTGCTACATTGTGCCGCAGTGACTGTTGTCCTTGACGGCACTGTTTTTTTTTATCAACAGTGGACAAAGTCCGAACACGTTGGCGTTCGATCAAGGACCGCTTCAACAGTGATGTTCGTGCTGAGGGCCAGGTTCGCAGTGGATCTGCGTCAAGGACCAGAACTAGATACCGTCACTATCACGCGTTGCAGTTCCTAAGACCGGTCCTTGCCACGAGATCGTAAGTATTATAAATTTTGGGTTTCTATTTTTATTAATCTGTGTTTTTCTAATCCACAGCTGATGCTTCTTGTAAAGGCATGGTAGTAATGATTTTCCTTTCTTCCACAGCACCTGGAGCAGCACCCTGCAACCTGGCCCTGGAGCGGTCCTTCCTCGGACGTCCTCTGACCCGTCCCAGCCATCCGACAGCCAGGAAGCACCTTGCAGGTCAACCACACACACAGCTGGTGACCAGGAAGCTGGGCCATCAGGTGTTCCCCTGTCCCAGGTCTCTGCCACTGGTTATGCGGGCACTACCCGCCAGCGGCAGAGGGCCTTGGACAGGAATGTCTTGCCCGAGTTTATGCATTTGAGCGAGACATTTAATTCCAGCCTCAAGTCACTGTCCGACAGAGTTGAAAGCGGTTTTGCACTCATAGAACGTGGTTTTAACCACTTTGAACACCGCTTCAATTCTGTAGAACAGCGCCTTGACCGTCTGGAGGCCGACCTCAACAGACCAGCACACCATTTTTTTAGTAAGATTGAAAAGGGCATGGCGGAACACCTTAGTCCTGATCAACAGCTGAATGTGCTGCAGGCCTGCAACAATGCTTTCTTGCAGGCTATGCAGCATAATCGGTACGGTCAGCAGTCAGTGGTGTCCTTTCCACCTGTGCCACCATTGACTCGCTTCACCTCACTACCGACTTGTGCTGCATACCACTGCACGGACACCTCTATTCAAAGCCAGGACACCCACCGTTACACCACCACAAGTCTGAGTGCAGCTGGTCACTTCACCGACACCACCATGGCAAGCGCTGCTCCTGTCTGGAGCACCACCGCCAATCCCATGCATGCGTGGAGCTCAGCCACCACTAGGCAAACATGGAACAGCCCTGCCGCTACAACAACATGTAGTAGCCCTGCCACCACCACTCTGCAAACCTGGACCATCACTGCCGCCACCAGTCCTCCTGCAAGGACGAGCACTGACAACGAAGAGCAGCAGCAGCCACCTCAGCAGCAGCAGCCACCTCAGCAGCAGCCACCTCAGCAGCAGCCGCCACCTCAGCAGCAGCAACCACCTCAGCAGCAGCAGCCACCTCAGCAGCAGCCGCCACCTCAGCAGCAGCAACCTCAGCAGCAGCCGCCACCTCAGCAGCAGCCGCCACCTCTGCAGCAGCAGCCGCCACCTCAGCAGCAGCAGCCATACCAGCAGACGGGGGACCTACATTCCATATTTGCCCCTAGTTCAAGGCGAAATCAATCAAGGCGGGCATTGGGCCAAAGTCGGTCCAGGCACACAAGCCTACGGCGACATGCCATTACAACTAATGTACCTGAACAGATTTCCTCTCCTACAAGTGTTCCTAGTTTAATTCCCTTAACTGGACTACCTTCCCCCACAAGTTTTGTTGCCCCTTCCCCTCAAACACCGTCTTCAACTGCAAGTGTTGCATATTCCCTGCACACCCCCAAATTGAAACCATCTGCCCCCAAACGCCGTAAAAAATAATTAGTTTTATTTTTGAGATAAAAAATAAATTTACATTTGTGGTTCACCATTAATAAGTTTCATTAATGTTGTTTGCGCCGCTCACACACACTGATGGGTAAATACATGTTAAAAACCAACCCAAGGGCTAGTATAGTCATATGTGAAATAACATGGACTACTATAGTCATTCCAAGGCCTAGTGTAATAACTCTAGTTTTACCAACTAGAATCTGGTTTCATGAAAAACAAACTGTTGAAACTTGTCTAAAAAATAAGTTTCTTTCTAGTTTCACCAGTTTGTTTTTTGTGAAACAAGATGCTAGTTGTTAAAAATCGAGTTATTACAGTAGGCCTTGGTATGACTATACTAGGCCGTGGTATTTCACATATTACTATACTACTAGCCCCAAGGCCTACTATACTCATATTTGAAATACCACGGCCTAGTATAGTCATTCCAAGGCCTAGTGTAATAACTCTAGTTTTACCAACTAGAATCTGGTTTCATGAAAAACAAACTGTTGAAACTTGTCTAAAAAATAAGTTTCTTTCTAGTTTCACCAGTTTGTTTTTTGTGAAACAAGATGCTAGTTGTTAAAAATCGAGTTATTACAGTAGGCCTTGGTATGACTATACTAGGCCGTGGTATTTCACATATTACTATACTACTAGCCCCAAGGCCTACTATACTCATATTTGAAATACCACGGCCTAGTATAGTCATTCCAAGGCCTAGTGTAATAACTCTAGTTTTACCAAATAGAATCTATTTTCAAACTGTTGTCAAGTTTCACCCGTTTGTTTTTTGTGAAACAAGATACTATTTGGCCAAAATCGAGTAGGCCTTGTTATGACTATACTAGGCCGTGGTATTTCAAATATGAATATACTAGTAGGCACAAGGCCTAATATACTCATATTTGAAATACCACGGCCTAGTATAGTCATTCCAAGGCCTAGTGTAATAACTTGTAATGGAGCAGATTACATGAGCAGATTACATTCATCCACTCAATGCTGACTTGTATTCCCCATGGACTTTCATTGGGGTTGGGTTTTGAGGGTTGTGTTTTTAAAAAAATCACATACTTTGTTTTAAACTAGTTGCACAATTTTCTCTTGAAAAAAAATGGTTTCCTGATTCATGGCCTGCAGCTTTGCTCATTCCAATATATTTCACGCAGACTAGCAATGCTGCATTTTAACTCATATGTGTATTTACCTGCCCAGGTGTGTGAACATAAAAAAATTCAGTTATACATGGGAAGTTTTTTAATTAATTGGAGTTTAAAAAATATAGTGCACTCAGTAATGGTATCAAATAAGGATTTTTATTACCATAAACAACAACATTACACCATTTCATCTTGCCAGTGCACCCGTCCTACATCAGAAATAAAGTAGGCCGCAAATTTGTCCCTCATTTGGCCAACTTCAACGGATGACCTGAGAGTGTGCTGAGTGAATTCAGGCAATGGGTTAGGAGCATCATCGTCCAGTTCAAAGGTCGGGTGCTCTTTAGCCATCACAAAGTTATGTAGAACCACACAGGCCTTCACCACCTCATCGACTGTTTCAAGTTTAAGATTAATGGCCGTGCCCAGAATTCGCCATCTGGAAACAAGAATCCCAAAAGCACACTCGACAGTTCTTCTGGCCCTGGTCAGCCTGTAATTAAATATTTTTTTGGTGTGGTCCAAGTCCCGGCTGGAGTAGGGTTTCAGTAAGTTTCCGCACATTTGAAAAGCCTCATCGCCAACCATTACAAAGGGCAGTGGCGGAGCTTCGGTGTGAGGAAGAGGCCGTGGCATAGGGAAATTAAATTGGTTGCCATACAACCTCCGGCCCATGTCTGAGTTTTTAAAAGCCTGCGAGTCATTACCACGGCCAAATGCTCCAATGTCCACTGCTACAAACATACATCCGGCATCCGTAATTGCAATGAGTACTATTGAAAAGTACTTTTTGTAATTATAGTACTCAGATCCCGTTCTTTGGGGTTTGATGATCCGTATGTGTTTCCCATCAACAGCTCCCAAACAGTTGGGAAAATTGCATACTGTCCAGAATTTGTCAGCAATTTCCATCCACTTTTCAGCGGTGGGCAGGGGCATAAATTCTGGGCAAAGAACATTCCAGAGAGCCCGGCAGGTGTCAGCAACAATTCCAGACAAGGTAGAGATTCCAATACGGTACTGGAAGTGTAGTGAGGATAGGGTTTCTCCAGTCGCCAGGAATCTGTGAACAGACAAAGAAGTAAAATTAATATTTATGCATATTATTTTTAAAAACTATAAAATAAAATATTAGTACATTCACGAAAACTAATTACCCAAGGTTTTGAATACTAAATTTACAAAAAAAAACATCAGACCACACCCCTTTGTTTTTAAAACATACCGTAATGTCACCAGTAGCCGTTCCTCAGGAGGAATCGCACGACGGAGCTGTGTGTCCTGTCTCCGGATGGATTGTTGGACACGAGCAAGCAAATCCATGAAACTTTCGTGGGACATCCGGATATAATCAGTAAATTTCTCCGGGTTTGCACGTAGCTCGCTGTAGAGGGTGTGGTATGCCCCACGGCTCTCCCGGAGTTCAACAATCGGATGTATCCACATACGCCGCCGTCTTCGCTGCCTCTCTCTCTTCCTTTGTTCATGGCAAGCAACTGCATACGCCTGAGCCATCGCGATGTCCAAATCCAAGTTGAAGTGAAAACTCTTCCAGCGCAGATCCATGGTCACGAGAAGAATCAAGCAAATGTGAAGAATACTGTAGACAGGGTCTATATATATTAACATACCACACCCACAATGAAGTCCCATTGGTCTTGTGTGTTGTTGAATGGTTGTTTTTTCTTTTTTGTGGGGTTTTTCCAAAATCTGTAAAAAAACGCTAACGCACAAAAAACGCATACAAACGCGCAAAAACGCTGCGTTTTTTTCCTGCATGCGCATTAAAATGCTGGAAAAAAACGCAGCGTTTGTATGCATTTGTATGCGTTTTTTTAATGCGTTTTTTTGCGGGAAAAACGCGCTGCAAAAAAAAGCAAGTGTGAAACTAGCCTAAGGCCTGTTTCACACTTCCGTTTTTGACCATCAGTCAAAATCTGCCGTTTTGCAAAAAAAACGGATCCGCCATTTTTTTTGGCGGATCTGTTTTTTCCCCCATTGATTTGCATGACCGGCGGATCTTGACGGATGGCCATCCGTTTTTTGGCGGATCCGTCAATTTTTTTGCATTCGCCGACATGCCTGGACGGACCATGCAACGTTTTTTTTTTGCTGCAGGATCCGCATTTTATAGTGCGCATGCCCGGAGGAATGAAGTCAGCCGTAAATTTAACCCTGAAATCATTTCTGGCGGACAGAAAAAATTCTCTCTCTCTCTGGCTGCGGTTAGTTTAAAATTCTTCATTCATCGGATCCGTCAAAAAAATGGTCCGCTGGCATCCGTTCACATCAGTTAGCAACGGATCCGCTTTCCGCCATTTTGGCGGATTTTAACTGACACAAAAAAACTGAAGTGTGAAACAGGCCTGAGCAAAAAACTGAGTTCCGCTCGCAATAGGGGCGAGGGTGTATACGACGGACGAGGAGCTAACCTCTTTTTTTCCACTTAGTGTCAGCCTCCAAGCGGCAGAAGAATACACCCACAGTATCTGTGTCCCCCAATGAGGCGAAGGAGAAAATAAATGAAAAATGAATTTGATCATCTATTCACTAAGTGTAATTATGTATTGTCTGTTCAGCTGTGCGGGCACCTCTCTTCTGTAGTGCTACATTTTATCCTCATTTTAAACCTTTTTTTTCTTTTGTCCTAGTGTTTCCTGACCCTCGTTCATTACTTTCTCGCTTTGGTTTTATACTTAATTTCCGGATGGTCTGCCATTTCCTGGATACAGCAGGTATATATCACATAATATTTATTTGATTTTACAATATCTATTTGATTTATGTTACATTATTTGGGATATACATCTATTGCGGTGTTCAATACGTCTTTTTACAAGAAATACTTAGCATAGTACCATGCTACAACAAACAGTGATATTGTCATTGCACATGTGAACAAAAAATTCCAGTTTATAAATACAAGCAATCACACCAACCCTTTCAAGCTACACTTACAGTTATGCTGATAGAGGACAAAAGTGATGAAAAGCACACATACAGGTACATGTAATGAGAGAGAGAGAGAGAATTTTAGCTGCCAGAACGGGATTTGGAGTTAAAAATCATGAAAGGCAATTCTTCCGGTCATGCTCAGGATACAAAGGCGGATCCGTTGGCGGATTCCGTCAATTAACGGTTGCCAACGGATCCGCCGCCCATAGGCGTCCATTATAACATATGGCGGACAGCGACGGATATGTTGCCATCCGCTGTGTTATCGCACACAAAAAACGTTTCATTGTCCGTCCACTCAACACAGCGGACGCCAAAATTATGATGGATCCGTAAAAAAACGGATGCAACGGATGACCATCCGCCGCAATGCAAGTCAAGGGGGAAAAAACGGATACACAAAAAAAATGGCAGATCCTTTATTTAGCAAAACGGAGGATTTTGACTGACGTCAAAAAACTGACGTGTGATACAGGCCTAAGTCATTGCCTTATGTACAGTAAAATAAAAAATAGAGAAGGAGCCACCTGATGACCAGTCCTCTGTAGAAAGATACAAGCTGTTCTGCTCTAGCGGTAAGCGAAGCATGGCAGACTCGTATCACACAGTAGCCTGCAGATGCTTGTAAGGACCTGGGGCACTTTCTTATTTCCTTACAAGCAATTATTTAGTCTAAAATCATCTGGAGGGCATAGAAAGCCTGTGATATATATGCTAAGAGCTGAGCCGATACTTTAGCTGTGCAGAGGACAGTTGAGCACTGCTCTTGCCTGGGGCATTCATTCACGGATCTCACTTAAGACATTTTTGTGAGACCACAAATAGATATCTACTTCTACTGGATGTTACTTCTGTGTTTCTTTACTATTCTGTTGGTACAATTATGATGAAAGCTATTTACGGTATTTATTTGCATAAAGTGAGAAGGCAATGAGGTCTCTTAAAGGTCTTTCTTAACTTACTTCGAATTTCTGATTAAAAAATTAATACATTTTATTAGAGGGGTTGCTCGGGAATTATATATTGATGGCCTACCCTTAAGATAGTTCCAAGCATCCACTTTAAAAGGGAATGAATTGTAGGTATGTGTCAGGGAGGATTTTATTACTTGATCTTATCTTTTAGATATAAACATTTTTAATATCTGGTCCTTCCCACTAGTTACAGAACACATAAAACAGTTTTTCTTTTGAGAAGCTAACAAAATATGTTGGTAAATACATGGTAAAATTGTTGGGGATTTACATAGAAAACACCATATCTACAGTCAAAATCATAAAGTTTCCACTCTAATATAAAATTACAATATTTAGTGGTTAACAAGCAAGTCTTTATCCTGGATGCTGTGTTTAAAGGGAACCTGTCAGCATGTTTGTGCACAGTAACCTACACACAGTGTCAGGTCGTCGCCGTTATACTGATTAAAATGATACCTTGGTTGATGAAATCCGTCTTGTGGCTGTTTCTTAATCTTTACTTTCAGTTTGTAGTTAATGAGATTCTCAGAAATAGCCGAGAGCTTCTACTGTGCAGGTGCGGACGGCACCATCTTGGAGGATATTTTTTTTTCATCTCCAGTAAAAAATGGTGCAGCTGGCGCAAGCGCAGTAGCAGCTATCGGATACAGCTAGACACCAATAGCGAAATCGCGGCAGACGCCATTTTCAAATAGATTTTTTCTTCTTCCCCTAGCTGAATAACATCACGAAACTGTGTTATTGGCACACAAAACAAGCAATTATGCTGCAGAGCAGGTGCCATGGCTGGAACCTGCCTGCAGAAGCGTTTCTTTTTTTTTTTTTTAATTCAGTATGTTAGGTATTATTAGGCAAATTAGGGGGCAGGTCAGTGACCTGTCAGCAGTCTGCATTATGAATACTAATCAGAGCACCACATACATGAACCTCGCCTTAGGACACGAGCATATCATTAAAGGGAATCTGTCACCTCATTTTTGCCCTATGAGATGCGGCCACCGCCATCAGGGGCTTATCTACAGCATTATGTAATGCTGTAGATAAGCCCCGACTGTAACCTGAAAGATAAGAAAAATTAGTTAGATTATACTCACCGTGGGGTCCGGTCTGATGGGTGTCGTGGTCCTGTCCGGCGCCTCCCATCTTCTAGCAATTACGTCCTCCTCCTTACTTCTGCCACGGCTCCTGCGCAGGCGTACCTACTCTGCCCTGTTGAGGGCAGAGTAAAGTAATGCAGTATACAGGCGCCGGGAAAGGTCAGAGAGGTCCGATGCCTGCGCACTGCAATACTTTACTCTGTCCTCGACAGGGCAGAGTAAGTACGCCTGCGCAGGAGCAGCGGCAGAAAGAGGAGGACGTCATTGCTAGAAGATGGGAGGTGCCGGACTGGACCGCGACACCAATCGGACCAGACCGGACCCCGGGGTGAGTATAATTTAACTCGTTTTTCTTATCTTTCAGGTTACATCGGGGGCTTATCTACAGCATTACAGAATGCTGGTCGCATCTCATAGGGCTAAATATAGGTGACAGATTCCCTTTAACTACAAACTGAAAATAAAGATTAAGAAACAACCACAAGATGGATTTCATCAACCAAGCTATCATTTTATTCAGAATAACGGCGCCGACCTGACACTGTGTAGATTACTGTGCACAATCCTGCTGACAGGGTCCCTTTAACAGGCACAGGTCTGTTGCTCAGTATTTGACGTTATGTTTGGCATCTTGTCAACTCTGAAGTGATGCACTTTGTCTAAATCACTCCACAAGTTACTAAGTAATCAAGATCCATGTAAATTCTCTTCTACATATTCCAGTCTCTCTTGTGCCGTAGGAAGAAGCTGTGTTTAGTAGATATGTACAGTGGGGAAAAAAAGTATTTAGTCAGTCAGCAATAGTGCAAGTTCCACCACTTAAAAAGATGAGAGGCGTCTGTAATTTACATCATAGGTAGACCTCAACTATGGGAGACAAACTGAGAAAAAAAAATCCAGAAAATCACATTGTCTGTTTTTTTTTTCATTTTATTTGCATATTATGGTGGAAAATAAGTATTTGGTCAGAAACAAAATTTCATCTCAATACTTTGTGATATATCCTTTGTTGGCAATGACAGAGGTCAAACGTTTTCTGTAAGTCTTCACAAGGTTGCCACACACTGTTGTTGGTATGTTGGCCCATTCCTCCATGCAGATCTCCTCTAGAGCAGTGATGTTTTTGGCTTTTCGCTTGGCAACACGGACTTTCAACTCCCTCCAAAGGTTTTCTATAGGGTTGAGATCTGGAGACTGGCTAGGCCACTCCAGGACCTTGAAATGCTTCTTACGAAGCCACTCCTTCGTTGCCCTGGCGGTGTGCTTTGGATCATTGTCATGTTGAACTACCCAGCCACGTTTCATCTTCAATGCCCTTGCTGATGGAAGGAGGTTTGCACTCAAAATCTCACGATACATGGCCCCATTCATTCTTTCATGTACCCGGATCAGTCGTCCTGGCCCCTTTGCAGAGAAACAGCCCCAAAGCATGATGTTTCCACCACCATGCTTTACAGTAGGTATGGTGTTTGATGGATGCAACTCAGTATTCTTTTTCCTCCAAACACGACAAGTTGTCTTTCTACCAAACAGTTCCAGTTTCGTTTCATCAGACCATAGGACATTCTCCCAAAACTCCTCTGGATCACCCAAATGCTCTCTAGCAAACTTCAGACGGGCCCGGACATGTACAGGCTTAAGCAGTGGGACATGTCTGGCACTGCAGGATCTGAGTCCATGGTGGCGTAGTGTGTTACTTATGGTAGGCCTTGTTACATTCGTCCCAGCTCTCTGCAGTTCATTCACTAGGTCCCCCCACGTGGTTCTGGGATTTTTGCTCACCGTTCTTGTGATCATTCTGACCCCACGGGGTGGGATTTTACGTGGAGCACCAGATCGAGGGAGATTATCAGTGGTCTTGTATGTCTTCCATTTTCTAATTATTGCTCCCACAGTTGAGTTCTTCACTCCAAGCTGGTTGGCTATTGCAGATTCAGTCTTCCCAGCCTGATGCAGGGCTACAATTTTGTTTCTGGTGTCCTTTGACAGCTCTTTGGTCTTCACCATAGTGGAGTTTGGAGTCAGACTGTTTGAGGGTGTGCACAGGTGTCTTTTTATACTGATAACAAGTTTAAACAGGTGCCATTACTACAGGTAATGAGTGGAGGAAAGAGGAGACTCTTAAAGAAGAAGTTACAGGTCTGTGAGAGCCAGAAATCTTGATTGCTTGTTTCTGACCAAATACTTATTTTCCACCATAATATGCAAATAAAATGAAACAAAAACAGACAATGTGATTTTCTGGATTTTTTTTTCTCAGTTTGTCTCCCATAGTTGAGGTCTACCTATGATGTAAATTACAGACGCCTCTCGTCTTTTTAAGTGGTGGAACTTGCACTATTGCTGACTGACTAAATACTTTTTTTCCCCACTGTATCCTAAAAATGGCCTTGTAATGAAACCTTTATTAGAAACTGTCTGCAATATTACACTGCACAATTTAATCATTTACTTTTGCAATTCACACCTATCTTGACTGTGATGGCTAATGAGCACAGCTTTATTGGCTCAAGATATAATTTCACATATTTCCTTTCAGACCGAAAAATAATGCGTGTATCATTGCATTAGTCTGTCCAAAGACAGCTACGTCTATTCATTTCTGATCCAACATATGCAGCTATTAATTGGTTATCACACATCTCATTTACAGTAAGGTTATAGGTTGAAGGAAATATATGTGAAAATGATGTATAAAAACAGTATTTAATCATATAAAGGGAACAAATGTTTTCTCAGATATATATATATATATATATATATATATATATATATATATATATATATATATATATGTTCTTCTTAAGAACTTTAAAATGGAGGGATGTATTTTACAATGTTCCCATCTGAGAGATTTAGAGCTGTAGTCAAATGTATTAAATCCCCACTGCAAATTCCATTTATTTGTAAAATGTGAAATTTTCTGCTGTTTGCAATAAACCAATCAAACAAGCATTAAAATAACCAATGCTTTAAAAAAAAAAATCGACACAAAATGCCACTTTTAAAGAATTATTCAACCATCTGAATAAAATGCCACATTTATAATCCATCCAGGTGTTGTCTCAAGCTCATCTAATGTAAATAATTGATGATTTCATAAGTGACATCAGGTGTTCTTTTGTTGAAAAAAAGGATATATTTGTGGATATATTCCGCACTGCTGAATGAATAAAGACATCAGTCTAGAGATGGCTAAAAGATATTTGTGGTTTATTCTACGTGTTTCGAAGTTTCAAACACTTCTTCAGGAAACAACCACAGGTACATGGGGTTTTGGAGAAGGCAGGTGAATCAAGCAAACCCAAAAATATTACAGAACTGGAGGCCGCTGCCCATGAGGAATGGGCTATTGTTCCTCAGGAACGCTACCAGAAGCTGGGGTCTGGCAATGTATCACATACGCAGCAGGACTTAGCTCTACTAGGTACTAAAGATGATTTTCATAAAGGGGTTGAGTAATTCTGAGACTGTATTGGTCATTAAAAATTGTATTTTGTTTTGTATACAGAGAAACCACTCATTATATACGGAAAGTTGTGTTCAGCTATTTATATTGTTCTTGTTTGGTTAATTGCAGACAGCAAAAAGTTTAGTCAATTTTGGCAATTAACCTAAATTGCAATGGGTGTAATTGAAGCAAACAAATCTCCTGTGTCAAAAGCATAAGGAGTGTAGATAAGTTAAAAATTAACTTTTAATAGTCCAAATATAAAAACATGAATATCTGGACACCACAGACTATATGATTAAGGCTCTCTGCTGAAATGCGTCGGTTTATACTGCTATATATCTCTACTTGTGGTGTCCATCCAGTTAACCATGTATTTACATTCAGACTATTAAAAGTCAGTTTTTAATTTATCTACGCTCCTTATGCTTTTGACGCTGGAGATTTGTTTGCTTCAATTATACTCGTCTATCCATGTTCCCGACTTGGACAACTGCCAGCGTCTACCTTCCACTTCGCGCTTGTATTTGGATGATCCGAATTTTTATTCTTATATTTTGAAATTGCAATGGAGGCTCAATAATTATGATTGCAACGGAATTGTGGGCATGCACAGAAATCATAGGCCCCTACAGCAAAAGTCCTAATTGGTCCCCCCTTCTCTCTCACTCACTCAAAGAAAAAATACATTCTGCAGGGTAGGCGCAATCACAGCAGGGCATAACTCCCAATATTTAAGAACAAGGAAAGGGACGTAGTACAACGTGAAACACAGTAATTGTACCTCTGCTGATGCTCCTTAGGGTTCTCACCCACTACAATTCCCCTTTTACGACCTCATTAGCGTATAATGCCCCCCAAAATGCCACCCCACACACACTATGATACCCCTACAGTAAATTTTCCCATACCCATTGCCCTCTATATGAAGTGTATGCCACCAAAACTGCATAATGCTGCCACAGTGTCCCCAAAGTAACACCAAACACATTATAATGCCCCCAACAGCATAATACCTCCCACACAGAATCATGGCCCTCACTGCATGATGGCGACCACAGTCACCGACACAGAGTATCATGGTATCACATAATATCTGTTACGCACGCAGGTGGCGCACGTGAATTGTGGACCCATTATGCCACAGGGCAGGGCATACCTAGGAAAGGAGTAGCTAAGTGGCTACCAGGTGTTCACTTGAGCTCCTGATGGTGGAGTCAGGCTTCGCTGCGGGTAGCCACCAGGTACAAATTCTACACAGTCCCTGGTACTGAGCTGCTGACCCCAGGGGTCAGGTACGCAGACAGGGATATGAACTCGGGCTCCATCTACTAGGTTCAGGATACTGTGGCAGAACTGTTACAGACACGGAGGGACAGAATTGATTCAGTGCCGCCGAGGTGGCTTCAGTGTTTGGAGACTGGTTGTAGCACGGGAGGCACAGAATTCTGTTCAGGACTGGCTGCACAAGGACTAGGGACTTTGGGTTCAGGAAACTGGCCACAGTAGAACCAGGAATTTGGGTTTAGGACACTAGCCACACCGGGACCAAAGGACCTCACAACTTCACTGGTAGAACAGCACACGACCTAATTACTAAATGTGTTGCTTGGCACCTCCCTATTGGGGAGGGTGCCTTTTAAACATGATGCCTCACAGCTGTTGGCTGGGAGCAATCTTGCAGGTGTACACTAACACTAACTGCCTCTCCGCTATAGGCTGAGGGCATTTTACTATGTGTGCTACCCCTTTAAAAGCAGGTGAGCACCAGGGCTCAGACCCGAAATAAAGCAGGGAGGATGCCATGAGTATGCGGGCGTCCCTGCATGCAGGGGGAAAGGGAACCATGCAGGGGCTGTGGGAATGGCGTTACAGTATTATGGCTCGCACACTCAACATCATGTCTCTCAAAGTCATCCATACACAGCGTCATAGCAGACATAATCCCCCCACATAATATCATGGCCCCCACCATTCCCCATACACAGTATGATGCCCCTCACAGCCTCTCCACATAGTATCATGGCCCCCACTTAGAATCATGGACCCACAAACCGCATCTTAACCCCTACAGTCACCCACACACAGTATAATTGCCCTCACAGCCCCCCCTCACAGGACCATGGCCCTCACAGTCCCCCACACCATATTATAGACATACACTCAGTTTGATACACCAACTGTTTCCCCCTAAAATTAATGCAACATAAAAAACCCTATTTTATTAATCTAATGCTCAATTCTGTGCGGACTGAGGCTCTGCGTAGCAGTCATAATCTAGTGACATCATCTCGCATGTGTATTGAGTCTCCGACACACAGTCTGAATGGTGAAGCAGGAACCTGACAGCTGTGGGTTACATCATTTTATTGAACTGTACCTGCATCCTGAGGATGCAATCACAATTTAAACTGAGATACCAGGTGGGAGTACGGGGCATCTCCCCATGAATCATGGGCCACAGAGTGGCTGCATAGTCATTTCTATTATTTTCACGCCACTGAACTGTATGACATATGGATAGGATAGGCTCCCAGAGAAATGATTAAAGAGAGCAGTACATGTACAGTAAGTTCACCTCTTTATTCACAATAGTGCACTTGTGGGCTCCAATGGCGGAATCTGCATCTATCCTGTTCATAGATGATAAATATTCTCGAATGGCATATCCTTTTCAATTATACATATAAACAAAGATGTGACAGAGAAAAATGTTCAACCTGACCTTTCTCAAGATCTAATTATGTAATGCTCAGTTCATACTGGTGTCTTCCATGACTTCCATTTTTTAAAGAATTCAAGACATCATCCTGCATAATCCATCCAGCATAACCTCTTTGAGTGGGTCTGCCATGCACTCACTTTTTTTTCAATTGATTAGGATTCAACAACATATAAAACTATACTGACCATAAAAATGCAATACAGGCCTAACTGAAAATAACTAATAAAAGAGTGAAATGACATTAAAGAAGTTGTCCACTACTTGGACAACCTCTTCTCATACCCCACGCTTGGCCCCAATAAAATAAAAAAGCTTATACTCACCTCCCATGCTGGCGCCATTCAAGTGGTGTCGGCACTCGCGTTCCCAGGGCTGTCGTGCGTTTTTTAAGACACGTGAGCCTGGTGGCCAATCAGCACTGGCGTCACTGTCTCTGCTTTTGGAGAAAGCAAACATCAAGAGAAAGTCAGGGCTGCAGCTACTCTCACTTCCTCTTGATGCTTGATTTGTCCAAAGGCAGAGGCAATGACATCAGCGCTGATGGGGCTCCAGGCTCACGTGTCATAATAACCGCACAAGAGTCCCAAGGAGAGCGAGTGCTGACACTGCTGTAACGGCGCCAGCACAGGAGGGGAGTATTAGCTTTTTTATTTTATCGACGCCAAACATTTAAATCAAGAAGGGGTTGTCCTAGTAGTGGACAAGAACTTTAAGGCTATGTGCACATCTGTGGTTTTCATTTCTATGGTTCTTCTTTGTCATATGAACAACAAAATGATGGCTGTGCTGGATCAGTCAAAAGACAGACACCAACATTGTTCGATAAACCCCACTGACTATGATGTGGTCCATAAGGTTTACTTCATTGTGTCCGTAATTAAAACAGCACAGCCATGTAGTGCCATTTTGTCCAGTATGTTTTACAAATATTTTAACTGAGGCTCCAATATAGAAGTGAACACAGCCAAAAAATTTTCTATAATATAAAGCAGATTTTTAGAAATACAAAACAAAAATACTTTCTTGCGTCAGCCATGCTTTATACTATTGCAATCATATTAACTTACTACTGATAAATTAAGTTTAAAGAAAGCTAAGTCTCTAAAATAATGTCTGTACTGTAGGGAATCTCCAGCTTACCAGTTGCTGCTGCATACTGTCATGACGTTGTTTTAGGATCTGCTCTGTCCTTTGTAGGACACCATATTCTGCAGTAAGTTCTGCTAATTCTTGTCTTTTTTTCTTGAAGACCAAACTTTTCCCACGAAGTTTGCTGACATAACGTTTAAACTACAAAAGAAACAAATATCTGAAGTTACAGAGGATCTGTCCTCTTGCTGTTATTTTTATGCACATTACGTTCGCAAAACAAGAAACGCTTTAATTTACAGTATTACAAAATAGAAAACCATAAGCATTGAAATAAATGTATAGAAGACTGTGAATAAGACCAACAAAATCATAAAAACTTACCACGAGACTTTAAAAAGCGATTTCAGCTTGTTTATTTCTGTCTCTGCATTGACTAGCAGAGTATCAAAGAAGAGGCTGGCTAATTACTGTTGCAAAAGTGGCCAGATTCACCAAGTTCTACACTGCGTGCAGAATTATTAGGCAAGTTGTATTTGAGAGGATCCTTTTTATTATTGAACAACAACTATGTTCTCAATCAACCCAAAAGACTCATAAATATCAAAGCTTAATATTTTTGGAAGTTGGAGTGTTTTTTTTTTTTAGATTTGGCTATCTTAGGAGGATATGTTTTTTTCAGGTAACTATTACTGTGCAGAATTATTAGGCAACTTGATAAAAACCAAATATATACCCATCTCACTTGTTTATTTTCACCAGGTAAACCAATATAACAACATAAAATTTAGAAATAAACATTTCTGACATTCAAAAACAAAAAAAAAAAAAATCAGTGACCAATATAGCCACCTCTCTTTATGATGACACTCAAAAGCCTTCCATCCATAGATTCTGTCAGTTGCTTGATCTGTTTACGATCAACATTGCGTACAGCAGCCACTACAGCCTCCCAGACACTGTTCCGAGAGGAGTACTGTTTTCCCTCCTTGTAGATCTCACATTTTATGAGGGACCACAGGTTCTCTATGGGGTTCAGATCAGGTGAAAAAGGGGCCATGTCATTATTTTTTCATCTTTTAGACCTTTACTGGCCAGCCACACTGTGGAGCATTTGGATGCATGTGATGGAGCATTGTCCTGCATGAAAATCATGGTTTTCTTGAACGATACCGACTTCTTCCTGTACCACTGCTTGAAGAAGGTGTCTTCCAGAAACTGGCAGTAGGTCTGGGAGTTGAGCTTCACTCCATCCTCAACCCGAAAAGGTCCCACAAGTTCATCTTTGATGATACCAGCCCATACCAGTACCCCACCTCCACCTTGCTGGCATCTGAGTCAGATTGGAGCTCTCTGGCCTTTACTGATCCAGCCTCGAGCCCATCCATCTGGCCCATCAAGCGTCACTCTCATTTCATCAGTCCATAAAACCTTAGAAAAATCAGTTTTAAGATATTTCTTGGCCCAGTCTTGACGTTTTATCTTTTTCTTGTTCAAAGGTGGTCATTTTTCAGCCTTCCTAACCTTGGCCATGTCCCTGAGTATGGCACACCTTGTGCTTTTTGATACTCCAGTAACGTTGCAGCTCTGAAATATGGCAAAACTGGTGGCAAATGGTATCTTGGCAGCTTGATTTTCCTCAATTCATGGGCAATTATTTTGCGCCTTTTTTATCAACACGCTTCTTGCGACCCTGTTGACTATTTGCCAGGAAACGCTTGATTGTTCGGTGATCACTCTTCAAAAATTTGGCAATTTCAAGACTGCTGCATCCATCTGCAAGACATCTCATAATTTTTGACTTTTCAGAGCCCGTCAAATCTTTCTTCTGACCCATTTTGCCAAAGGAAAGGAAGTTGCCTAATAATTAAGCACACCTTATATAGGGTGTTGATGTCATTAGACCACACCCCTCCTCATTACAGAGATGCAAATCACCTGATTTACATAATTGGCAGTTGGCTTTCAAGAATATACAGCTTGCAGTAGGACAACATGTATAAAAAGGATGATGTGATCAAAATACTCATTTGCCTAATAATTCTACACACAGTGTAGATCGTAGCACTAACTGCATTAACGTGAAGGCAAGGATATTATTTACTCTTTTCACTGCTGGAAATGTCGGTGCTTCCAGTAGCTCGAACCTTGTTAATTCTGTACCTTTAGGCTTTGTACACACAACATCTATCTTAGAGGCATAAGCTCCCTAAGCCAAAAAGCGAGAAATAAACGCTAAAAAGAATGAACATATCTATTTATGTGTAAAAATGGCTTGCTATGCATATGTGCAGCCTCTGAAGCTTCTTTTAACCGCTTCACATTTCCAAAAGTGCAAAGCGGGTAAAAACAGTGACCTAACATTCTTCACGTGGCTTGCATTTGGAAGGAAAAAAAAAAGATCTTGCAAAAAAACAACTGAAAAGACACTGTATATGGCGCGTGTGTGCACATAGCCTTGTGGGATCTTGTTGGGTTTTTTTTGCATCCATATTTTCAAGCACAATTTTAGAAAAAAAAAATATTAAAAAATACTTAGTAGGGATGAATGAATTGATCTGATGCTAATAGAGTTTGCGTCAAATTTTTAGGAATTTGCCGAACCCACCGAATATGAACAGTGTGCGAATTAGCGAATCGCTTAAAATGGCTAAAGCCGTTTTACACATTTCAGATGATTGTAGAAGGCAGAGAAGAATCACGTGATCTTGGAAGTGGCCTTTCCAATAATGCCTTGCAGCAACTGGTACAGCACAGCCAATCAGGATGGCCGATCACAGCTGGTATTTAAGCAAAAGCTGGGAATACAGCAGCTACTTTGTGGAGAATCTGGATTGTGAAAACCATTAAA
Organism: Dendrobates tinctorius; assembly: GCF_039654945.1. Lineage (NCBI taxonomy): Eukaryota > Metazoa > Chordata > Amphibia > Anura > Dendrobatidae > Dendrobates > Dendrobates tinctorius. The sequence continues at coordinate 553,246 of NW_027361758.1, forward strand.
CACTGAATAAAAATTACTGATAGTGTGTGAAAGAACAGTAGTTAAAAACAGTTAAGATCTGTTTGCCCATAGCCATATAAGTTGAGATAATTTTGCCATTACTAAGGCTGTGTTTGTGTTAAAAAGGTTAAAATGTGTGGGATACAGACCAGTCTTGTTTTCAGGATATCCTTAGTAATGCACAGGTGATAATTCATCACATGCTCAAGCAGTAATTCCATCACCTTTGTAATGCTAAGGAAATACTGAAAACATAACTTGTGGGAGGGTCTTGAGGACTGGAGTTGAGAAACACCGCATTAGAGTGTGATACACATCTTTTCAGGGAAACTTGAGTACTTTTTTTTTTCTTTTTTTTTTTTTAAATCAAATACTTTTTATTCAAGAAAGCATACAGGATAGTATAACATACATAAGTATAGATTAGAGTACAAATTATAATACTTTTCCCATTTTTTAATAAATGCAAATACACCAAACACATCCCCCCCATCACGCATCTACAATCCTTATCCATGCATTACAATGTTGTACACTTTTTTTTTTTTATAACCCTAATAACCTATTTTTGACGAGTTTTGCGGAAGCCAATCCGGGAAAGTCCAACCACCCTCCCCAGATATTCTCGTAGTGGTTCATCTTGCCTCTTTTCATGTATACGCTTTGCTCCATAAGGATTACAAAATTAACTGTATTTACAAATTCCTTCCTAGTAGGAGGATTTTCATCTAACCAAGTGCAATGTGATAGTCTTCCTTGCAACATAAAGCAATCTGGCTATTGCTAGCCTACCCCATTCATCCGACGCAACCTCCTCTACATGTCCTAAAATACACGTCAATGGATCTCGAGTAATATTTGCTTCCGTCACTCTTTCCACCAAATCCAGGACCCCAATCCAAAATGCCTGTAATCTTGGACAAGACCATAGCATATGAAGAATATCAGCTTCATCCATCGTACATCTTGGACATCCAGAGTCTGCCCTTAGTCCAGCCTTTTTCATCCACACGGGTGTCCTGTATACCCTATGTATAGTGTATAACTGTGACACCCTCCCAGATTCACTTATTGATATTCTAGGGACATATTGTAAAACCGACTCCCACTGTTCATCCGATATGTCTCCTAAATCCCTTGTCCATTTGGATCTAGCCAATAATGTGTGTCTATCCAAAAACGTACCCAGCAATCCCCTGTAAATTGTCGATATAAGACCCCTAGTACCCCTCTGGGGGCCAAGCATATTCAACTAAAGGGGGCTTTACACTAAGCGATATCGCTAGCAATATCGCTAAAACGTCACTGGTTTTGTGACGTTATAGCGATATTGCTAGCGATATCGCTATGTGTGATACTTACCAGCGACCGGCTCCCCCGCTGTCCATCGCTGATCGCGCTAGAATGTCCGGCTCCATTTCTCGTCGGGCGCTTCCTGCTGAGACTTCCTGCTGTGACGACGAGCGACGCTGGAGGCGGGCGGGAGGACGCCAGGATCGCTGCGTGTGAATGGTAAGTATCGTGCGCTGCGTCGCTGCTGAATCGCTGTGAGGTCTTTCTGTATGAAAGCTCACTAGCGATCATTTAGCGATGCACCAGCGATCCTGACCGGGTGGGATCGCTGGTCGGATCGCTGGTGCATCGCTAAATGTAAAAGGGCCTATACTGTCATTTTGTATCACTATCGGTGACCTTCTCAATTGTTTAGAGAATGCGTGTCGCAGCTGCAGATACTGGTAAAACATAGTATGCTCCAAAGGGAACTCTTCCCTAAGGGTGTGTGCAGACGCTGAGGAATCCGCTGCGGATTCATCCGCGCGGATTTTGCAAAAAACGCAGATAAAACCGCAGGTCTTTTGGTTTAGTCTGCGGTTTGGTCCTGCGGTTTCACCATCTCCACAATGGTGGAGATAGGAAACCGCTGCGGATTCCGCAGAAAGAATTGACATTTCAATTCTTTCTGCGGTTTCAAAACCGCAGGAAAACCGCGAGGATAAATCCGCACCGTCTACACAGCGGTTTTTGGTTAACATTCATTTGAATGGTACTGTACACCGCAGCTAAAACTGCTGCGGGTCCGCAGCGGCCAAAACCGCTGCGGAATCCGCAGCGTGTGCACGTAGCCTAAGTGTTTCAAATGTTTTAAATGTCTCACCATCTAGCAACTGCGACACATACCATACACCTATTCTTCTCCACTGTTCAAAATTCCATAGACTTAGCAGTTCAGTCAGCCGGGGGTCAAACCAAATGGCTGTGTATCTCGTGTATTTCCCTATACCCCCTCCATAGCTTTATTTTATTCCACAGTTTTTTCAAGCAACACCAAAGTTGGAAACCTTTTAGGATTCAGACGAAATTTACCCGCCTCCAGAGCAGCCAGCAACAGGCCCCTCCCTACCACATGAGAAATAACCTTCCCCACTGAGCTTATAAGATCATGATCCCCCCATCCTATCAAATGCTGGCATTGGGACCCAATATAATACAGCCATAGGTTGGGGAAATGCCAAACCTCCATCACCTTTTGGACGTTGCAACAGTTCCAACTTAATACGAGCTCGACATCCTTTCCATATCACATCACGGAAAATGGCGTTAATTTTATAAAATCTATTTTGAGGCAGCAAACCGGTGCATTGTGTAGCACATACAAAAGCTGAGACATAAGTATCATCTTTATTAAGTTAGCACGCCCTGCCATTGTTAAATTTAATTTCCTCCATGCCGTAATTTTCAGTTTAAATTTACCTAGCAGCGGGTTTAAGTTAAGTCTTTCATAAACTTCAATATTATTTGACACCCTAATGCCCAAGTAAGTGAATTCTGTAACCACTTGAACCGGAGTTGGCTGATCTCCTACAAGAGTCCAACCACCCAGCGGCAACAAAACGGACTTATCCCAATTAATGCAGATCCCAGATATTCCGGCACATTCGTCTAGAACCCTCATCACCCTCCCCAAGGAACCTTCCGCATCTCCCAAAAATAGCAACATGTCGTCAGCATAGAGTGCCACTTTCTCTTCATGTATCCCATATTTAAATCCTACAATATTTTGGTCCCTTCTAATCACTGCTGCCAGTGGCTCTATTGCTATAGCAAACAATAAAGGGGATAAGGGCATCCCTGTCGTGTGCCTCTAAACAAGGAAAACCCTTCAGACATTTGCCCATTTACACGTACCTTGGCCCTAGGAGCAGTATATAGCAACTGAACCCATTTGATAAACACTTCCCCAAAGCCCATGTGCTGCAACGTAGCCCACAAGTATTCCCATTCTACGCTATCGAATGCTTTGGCTGCGTCCAACGACAAGATCGCTCTATGCCTGTCACTATCCGCCTTCACTTGCATATTAATAAAAAGTCTCCTCAAATTCGTCGCTGTGGACTTGTTAGGCATAAAGCCTACCTGATCCCCATGCACTATAGATGTTATAACTTTATTAAGACGGTTAGCCATCATTTTAGCCAGAAGTTTTGCATCCGTCGTTAGTAGTGAGATTGGGCGATACGAGGCCAGGTCAGTTGGGTCCTTGCCTTACTTAGGGAGCACAACAATAATTGCCTCCCACCTGGACCATGGAAGTTCACCTCTATCCAACCCTGCCTTATATACTTCCAGCAAAACAGGTAGCAAAAATTTCCCATATTATTTGTATACTTCACCAGGCAAGCCATCCATCCCTGGAGCCTTTTCATTAGCCATAGAGGCCAACGCTACCTCCAACTCCTCCAAGCTAAACGGTCTATCCAATAATTGCTGATTCTCTGCAGACAATCTGGGAAGCTCAGCTCTGACCAAGAAATCATTAATCTCTGTATCTGTCGAATGTGCCTGTGATCTATATAAATTAATATAAAAACCCTCCATCACCTCTAGTATGCCCGCAGTATCTCTAACCTCCTGCCCATCGTCTCCCCTCAAGGTAATTATATAAGTATTGTCTCTCTGTGCAGCAGCTACTAGGGTCAGGAGATGACCGGCTCTCTCTCCTTCCTCAAAGTATTGCATAGTTCGGAACATCTTTTTTCGTTCCGCCATCCGTAAGGAGAGCGCATTTATTCCAACCTGAGCCTTTTTAAGCCTCTCCTCCACCTGAGTGCTGAGTAGATGAGTTCAAGGTCAGTGCCTCCTCCGCCTCAGTTCCCTGAATACCCATTTATCCTCCTGCTTAGTATTCATCTAAACCCTAGATATTCCTTTAATACAAAGCCCTCTAAAGAAAGCTTTCATGAACTCCCAAACAACTCCCTCATGGGCCGTACCACTATTAACGTTGAAGAAGACTTGGAGCTCTTTCTCTAGATCACCTCCTTTATCAATTAACTGCAGCCAGAAGGTGTTTAGTCGCCAAGGGGGTTTGTTATTCATTATCTGACCTTGCTCACCAAGTACGACATACACAGGAGAATGGTCAGACACCGTTCTAGTCAAATATCTGTGGGGATGTGACTCGCTCAGGTGCAGCGGGAGACAATCAGGAGACCGGTTCTTCCAAAGTTCATGAGGTTTATTTCTGTCATAAACCATAAAACAGCGTATCCCCAAAAATAGCCTCTAGCTTAGGCAAACAAAACATAAACCTTCGTGGTTGCAGACTCAGACCGCGAGTCTCAGCACATGCTGGGAGGTGTAGTCCTCCCCACATACAGCTACCTGGTTCAGGAGCAGGTCACATTATAAGGCTGTAGCCACACCCACGTTCCCAGCAGCTGACTGGTCACATGACTGTGACCTCACCACAGGTCCTTCAAACAAAAACAATAACAATATCTGGTATGCTTTACTTCTGCCTTACATTATGGAGATAAGCCATTTATGAGACACATATCTCCCATCAATTACACGACCCTTAGCCCTGCCACATACCTCCCCCCTCTGCCTAAAGCCGTGGGGCTTGGCACTTTCACCTACCAGGCAAGGGATTCTGGAGAGGGCATCGGCATTCCCATGTAGCTTCCCGGCCCTATGCTCTACATGGAAACTGAAGTCTTGTAGGGCTAAGAACCAGCGGGTGACCCTAGCATTCTTGCCCTTGGTTTCCCTCATCCACCTGAGTGGGGCATGGTCGGATATTAACCTAAACTTCCGTCCCACCAGGTAGTACCGTAATGTGTCCACTGCCCATTTTATGGCCAAACACTCCTTCTCTACAACTGAGTAATTTCTCTCACAAGAAGTCAACTTCCTACTCAAGTAGAGAACAGGATGCTCCTCCCCACGTATCTCTTGGGAAAGGACAGCTCCTACCCCGACATCTGAGGCATCTGTCTGGAGGACAAATTCACGTTTAAAGTCTGGGGCCACCAAAACGGGCTGCTTACAAAGAGCTCCCTTCATTTCTTGGAAGGCTGACTCTGCTTCTTCGGACCAGCTGACCATCACTGACTTTGTCCCTTTAAGCAGATCAGTTAGAGGTGCAGCCATTGTGGCGAAGTTTGGGATAAACCTCCTGTAATATCCCACAATCCCCAGGAAGGCTTTAACTTGCTTCTTTGACAGAGGTCTCGGCCATGTTTGAATTGCCTCCACTTTATTGATTTGGGGTTTGATCTCACCACGCCCCACTACATATCCGAGGTACTTGGCTTCTTCTCTCCCCAAGGCACACTTCTTCGGGTTTATTGTAAACCCCGCCTCTCTTAGAGCGTCAAACACTGCTTGGACCTTTTCCAGGTGAGTCTCCCAGTCCGGGGTAAAGATGACGATATCATCCAGGTATGCGGCAGCGTATAGCTTATGAGGTGCAAGGATTCTATCCATCGCCCTCTGGAAGGTTGCTGGAGCTCCCTGTAGGCCAAACGGCATCCGGACATACTGGAAGCACCCGTCTGGTGTGGAGAATGCCGTCTTCTCCTTGGCTTCCTGTGCCATGGGGATCTGCCAATATCCCTTGGTCAGATCCAAAGTGGTTATGTACCTGGCAGGTCCAAGTCTCTCGATGAGCTCATCAACGCGTGGCATGGGATAAGCGTCGAACTTGGAGACCTCATTCAGCTTCCGGTAATCGTTGCAGAACCTCCATTCACCATCAGGTTTTGGGACCAGGACAATCGGGCTCGACCAGCCGCTCTTGGATTCCTCAATGACCCCGAGCTTCAACATACGCTGCACCTCCTTGGAGATTACCTCTCGCCGGGCCTCAGGAATACGATATGGTTTCACGTTCACCCGCACATGTGGCTCGGTCAGAATTTCGTGCTCCACCACCTTTGTGCACCCCGGCAACTCTGAGAACAGGTCGCGGTTTTTCTGGAGTAACTCCCGGCACTGTTGCTTCTGGGCCTTCGATAGAGTCTCCGCTATGGTAACAGCTCCAACCTCCCCTTCTAGGTTGCCCAGCAAGCACGGAGTTACCGCTGGCTCTCTATCTTGCCACGGCTTGATAAGGTTAACATGGTAAACCTGGTATGGCTTCCGTCTTCCGGGTTGGTGGATCTTGTAGTTTACGTCTCCCAGTTTCTCCACCACCTCATATGGCCCTTGCCACTTGGCCAAGAACTTACTTTCCACCGTCGGTATTAGCACGAGAACTCGGTCTCCCGGATTGAACTGCCTCACTCTGGCTGACCGGTTGTAGACCCTGGCCTGAGCCTCTTGTGCCTGGCGGAGATGTTCTTTAACAATGGGCATCACCTTCGCAACCCTCTGCTGCATCAGTGCCACATGCTCAATGACGCTTCTGTGGGGCGTGACTTCGGCTTCCCAGGTTTCCTTGGCTATATCTAGGAGACCTCGCGGATGCCGGCCGTACAGAAGCTCGAAGGGGGAGAACCCCGTGGAGGCCTGGGGAACTTCACGGATAGAAAACAGTAAATACGGTAAGAGACAATCCCAGTCTCTACCATCTTCCTCTATGACTTTTCTCAGCATGCTCTTCAGGGTCTTGTTAAACCTCTCAACAAGGCCATCTGACTGTGGATGGTACACTGAAGTCCTCAGCTGGGAAATTTGCAAGACTCTGCACAATTCTCTCATCACCTTGCTCATAAAAGGTGTCCCCTGGTCGGTCAGGATCTCCTTCGGCAAACCCGTCCGGGAAAACACATGGACCAGCTCACGGGCTATACTCTTCGCAGAGGAGTTTCTCAGGGGAATGGCCTCAGGATAGCGTGTGGCATAGTCCAGGATGACTAATATATACTGATGGCCCCGAGCTGATTTAACTAAGGGACCGACCAAGTCCATGGCAATTCTCTCAAATGGCACCTCAATAATGGGCAGTGGCACAAGAGGGTTCCGAAAATGAGATGTGGGGGCAGTTAACTGACATGTCGGGCAGGACCTGCAATAGTTTACTATTTCCCGGTGACACCCAGGCCAATAGAACCTCTGTACAATCCGTTCCTGGGTTTTTTCCACCCCCAGGTGTCCCCCCAAGATGTGTGAATGGGCCATGTCCAACACTTTTCGTCTATAGGGGCCTGGTACTATTAACTGCTCTGCCACCTCCTCCCTTATTTTCGTGACCCGGTACAACAATTCCCCACTCAACATAAAATGGGGAAACCTTGTGTCTGCTCCCGGCTCTTGTGCAACCCCATTAATGACGGTGACATTGTTAAAGGCTTCCCTTAGTGTGGGGTCCCTATGTTGGGCAGTCCCAAAATTCTCCCCGGCCACCCCCAACTCCAGGATGTCAGGTACAGGGGACCCTTCCTCTTCATCCCCAACAAGGACACATAAAGGGAACTCGTCTGCCTCTGGTGGTGGCGATACCTCAGTGGGGTGGATTGGTTCCCTGCTCTTGCTAGCACACTCAGAACCCATCCCCCACAGATCCCAAAACAGACAGAAATCCCGGCCAATAATTATGGGATGCAACAAGTCTCGAACAACGCCAACTTCATGCGACTCGGTGCCATGCGCCGTTTCAATCTTCACCCTAGCCATAGGGTAGTCCTTTGCATCGCCATGTATGCACCGAACACCAATCTTTTTACCCGGGAGTATGTTTAGAGGAAAACTGGCCCTCACAAGGGTCACCAAGCTCCCGGAGTCCAGAAGCGCCATTACTGCTCGACCGTTCACCTTCACGGGACACGCTTGTGGCCCCTTGTTAGGTAGCGAGTTCACACTGCAAGCTGGATATGCGTAGTATGAACTACGGCGTCCCATGCTGCAGTCCATCTGCTCGGTGGTCTGGGGACAACGGGCCGCTATATGTCCTGGCCCATGACACTTCCAGCAAATAACACCCGAGGGGACCTTGGGCACCGCCTCCCCCGCCCCTTTTGACCTTGGACGCACCACCCCTTTTTGTGACTCCGCCCCCTGCTGGGATCCCCAATATGGAATGGGCTGCTTCCCCAAGGAACCTTCCATCCCCTGGTATCTCTCGACCAGCCCAACCAGTTCATCAGCATTTTGGGGATCACCCTGGGCAACCCAAGTCTGTAGAGGTCTCGGCAGAGAATGCACAAACCGATCCATCACAACTCGCTCTACCATCTGTGCAGGGGAAGCCGACTCTGGCTGCAGCCATTTCTGGACCAGGTGCAACAGGTCAAACATTTGGGAGCGCGGGGGTTTGTCCCGGTGATAGGCCCAGCGATGAACTCGCTGTGCCCTGGTAGTCATTGTTACCCCCAAGCGTGCGAGAATTTCCGCTTTTAATTTGGGATACTCTCTGGCATCTTGTACCGTCAGGTCAAAGTACGCCTTCTGGGGCTCCCCCGTTAGGTATGGGGCCAGTACCTCCGCCCACCGCTCTGGCTGAAGTTTTTCCCTCTCAGCCACCCTCTCAAACACCGTCAGGAAGGCCTCCACATCATCCTCAGGGGTCATTTTTTGTAATGCGCGTCTTACCGCCTTCTCGACGTCGGTGGCATCAGCCCGACCTGGTGTTGGGGCACTCGTCCTGCCCTCCTGGATGGCGGTTGCCAGAAGCTGCATCTGCTGCCGTTGTTCCTGCTGGCTTTGCTGGAACTGCTGCCGCTGCTCTTGCTGGCTTTGCTGGATCTGCTGTAACAACAGCTTGTTGGTTTCCTGCTGCAGTGCCTGGGACTGGACCAGGTGTTTCATGAGGTCCTCCATGATTCCAGGCAATGCTTGTTGCCCCGCTGCAAACTTCACCCAGGACATGCAGCAACTGTCTCAAGTCTCTGCTGGGACCGCTGCCCGCACGTGTACCACCAATTGTGGGGATGTGACTCGCTCAGGTGCAGCGGGAGACAATCAGGAGACCGGTTCTTCCAAAGTTCATGAGGTTTATTTCTGTCATAAACCATAAAACAGCGTATCCCCAAAAATAGCCTCTAGCTTAGGCAAACAAAACATAAACCTTCGTGGTTGCAGACTCAGACCGCGAGTCTCAGCACATGCTGGGAGGTGTAGTCCTCCCCACATACAGCTACCTGGTTCAGGAGCAGGTCACATTATAAAGCTGTAGCCACACCCACGTTCCCAGCAGCTGACTGGTCACATGACTGTGACCTCACCACAGGTCCTTCAAACAAAAACAATAACAATATCTGGTATGCTTTACTTCTGCCTTACATTATGGAGATAAGCCATTTATGAGACACATATCTCCCATCAATTACACGACCCTTAGCCCTGCCACATATCCCACATCTGTCACAAGTCTTAACATCTGGCTGTACCCCAACGCCAAATCGATCCTTGACAAAGAAGAAAAAGTCGCTGAGAAGCACGAGAATCTACGCACCCCAGGTTTTCGGACCCTCCAGAGATCAATCATAGATGTTTCTCTCAACAAAGCACCAAATGGAGTACAGTTACCCCCCCGTTTAATTTCCTCTCTTCTATCTCTATCCCAATGAGAGTCAGGTACATTGTTGAGATCCCCCACCACCAAGTACGGGACTCCAGGTAAGCCCGTGATAATTTCAAGTATTTTCAAAAACAGTGTATTGTTATACGGTGGCGGAACATACACAGAAATGAGCAGTACAGGTCTACCACTAAGTTTGCATAATAGACACACATACTGCCCCTCCGGGTCAATGATCACGTTGAGCTTTTCAAACTTCGTTCCCTTACATATCAAGATACTTACTCCCCTCGAATAGGCAGAGTACGTAGCATGATAGCTCTCTTGTATCCAACGCCCATTCAGGGTGTGAATCCTGTCTGGGACCATATGAGTCTCCTGCAAGCATATTATAGCTGGTTTCGCTGCGTGCAAAAACTGAAAAATTGCTTGTTTTTTTAACATCAGCTGCAAGGCCTCTAACATTTCAGCTCAGAATTTTCACGTCTCCCAACATTGATACTCAGACTTGTATATGAAATAAAATGTGCAACAACATGTAAATGTCCTGAAGAAGAAGCATGACATAAACCATCCCCATTACACTCTACACCCCCTCCCCCAACAAGTATCCCCAGAATAAAAAAAATTGTAAAAAAAGAAAGCCAGATATCTTTTCCGTATTGGAAAAAAGAAAAACAGGCGTATATTATCCTTATCCGATCTTAACCTCGCCATATCCACTCCTGCATCAGATCCTCCAATAAAAGGACCCACTATGTCTTAAACTTGTGAACAAAAATGAACATAGTATATCGCCACAAAGAACCTCCCAGGAAGCCACCGTAAGTGGCAATTAGGTAAACAGACACTCAGTTCATGAAACCTTCAGTCTGCAGAGACTTTCTCCTTTTCCAACCGTTGTTGTTTCTCATTACAGTCCAGCCATCTGAGAGCATCCTTGGCATCAGAGAAAAATTGAACTTTATTTGCAGTTACGATCCGCAGCTCGGCAGGGTATAACATGGAATATTTCACACCAATTTCCCATCTCCTTTTCTTGATATCAATAAACCTGGCTCTCTGGTTTTGCACTTCAATAAAATAGTCCGGAAAAATGGAAATTGCAGAACCATTAATCACAAGGTCTGAGTGCTCCCTAGCAAGCCTCAAAATGGTATCTCTGTCCCAGTAATGGAGAACTTTAGCTATTACAGTCCGTGGTGGACTTCCAGGGGGGAGGGGACACTTGGGAGCCCTGTGAGCACGTTCAGTGGCATAGAACCGTGACAATTTATCAGCACCCATCTTTTCCAAGAGCAATTTCTCAAACTATTCCGTAGGGGCATTGCCCTCAACTTTTTCCGGCACGCCGACCAATCTCAAGTTATTGCGCCGGGACCTGTTTTCAACGTCACTTTGGCCTGGACAGCAGTAAGGGCCATTGCCATTTGGTTATATTCCTTCTCAGCTCCTGCTATATAGTTCTCCGCAGAGCTGACTCTTTTTTCAACTTCTCCCACTCTCTCCTTCACCACATGCATAGTGTGCTGCATTTTTTTTTTTTTAAATTCGTTTATTAAAGGGAATCTGTCACCCCTTTTTTGAGATATCATATAATGATATCATTCAATTGTGTGTCACATAAGGATTCTCTTAGTACTTTTGCTTTCCCTTGACCCCGCACCTTTCATGCATAAATACCTTTTTTTATATCGGTTCAGATGTATGTAAACTGCCATGGTCCGGTCCGCTGGGCGGGGCTTATTCAACTGCTTCCCCCCCGACGCCTGCACACTGCAGGACTCTGCTCTGCCCTCAACAGGGCAGAGCAGTGCGTCTGCGCCGGAGCCATTACAGGATGGGAGAAGAGGACGTCATCGCATGAAGAAGGGAGGCGCCGGACTGGACGGCGACACCCATCGGACCGGACCACCCACCTCGGTGAGTATAATATAACGTGTTTTTCCTTCTCTTTCAGGTTACATTGGGGGCTTAGCTACAGCATTACAGAATAATGCTAATAGGAGCTAAAAAGGGTGACAGATTCCCTTTAAGTTTAGACCTGGCTTTCCCCCAAATAAAGGATGTGGTTTGGGAATTCAGATTAGCAAAAAAGGATTTGGGCACCACCACCATACTATGTTGAAGAAAGTAATTAATCTTGGGGAGTAAAATCATTTTAATTAAATTAATACGTCCGGCTACAGACAGTGGAAGTTTACCCCAGATCGCGAATTTACCCTTGACCATCTCCAGCAATGGCTGTATATTGAGTTGCAAATCAAATTTACTACCCTGAGAGACATGAACACCCAAATATTTAAAACTGGTTACAATGGGCAGTAAGGAGAGAGTCTCAAGTCGTGGCATTGGAGTGTGGGAAAGAGGCATCAAAGCGGATTTCTCCCAATTTATATATAGGCCAGAATATTTACTGAATTTATTTATAGTAGTGATGACTCCTGTCAGAGTCCCCCCCGCTTTGTCCATAAATATCACCATATCGTCAGCATATAGGCCTATGGTGTCAGTCCGACCTGCTATTTCTATACCAGCAATATTAGGAGAAGATCTTATACGAATTGCCAGGGCCTCAATAGCAAGAGCAAAAAGGGCCGGGGAAAGGGGACACCCATGACGAGTTCCCCTATGCAGTGAAAATGATTCAGATGTGGAATTATTTACAATGACCCGGGCCTTGGGCTTCACGTATAAAACACTGACCCATTTTTGAAATCTATCACCGAATCCATATTTCTGCAAACATGTACGGAGAAAAGGCCATTCAAGAGAGTCAAAGGCCTTGGCCGCATCCAGTGATGCCAATGCCCATTCATTATCTGGTACCAGAGAACTATATTGAACCACTGACTGGACCCGTCTGATATTAATGGAGGTACTCTTACCAGGCATAAAACCAGTTTGGTCGGAGTGTACAAGATCTAGTATGGCTGAGTTCACTCTTTTGGCCAAAATTTTTGTAAAGATTTTATAATCCACATTTACTAGTGATATGGGCCTATATGATCCACAATCTAAAGGGTCCTTCCCCTCCTTTTTAAGAACTATTATATTGGCTTCATAAAAGGACTCCGGCATGCATCCCCCCTCTCAAATCCCTCGAAACACTGTCAACAAAGGGGGCGCCAGTATATCTTAGTATTTCCTATATAATTCCACGGGAAATCTGTCATGATCCAGGCTGGATCTGACAAGTTAAATGCACAATTGAACTTTTTTTTTCCCTTTGGCTGGGTGCCAAAGTATTGTGATTGCCCCTGGTGGCCATTAGAATTATTGCACTGTGGTGTCGTTTGTTCTAAGTTGCCCCGGTGGTGGTGAGCGGTAGTGCACTTTAGTTCTTTGGTTTAATGTTCACGTAATTATAAAACAGGTGTGATGCTCTATAAAAGAGTGTCAGGTTTGTTTGATCACTGTTGGTGATAGGTCTTCATTTTCAAGTAAGCCTGGGGGAAAGATGGAGCTGAACAAGAGTCCTGGGCAGCCCAGCCAGAGGGGACGAATGGCAGCTATGGTGTCTGCAGGGAGTGCTGGCATGGATTGGTGGAGTCCAATGATGGGGTCTGCAGGAAGGGCTGGCATGGCGTGGTGGAGTCACAATTTATGGTGTCAGCAGGAAGTGCTTGCATGGCTTGGTGGAGTGGCGACTATGGTGAGAGTTGCACTCAGCATGCTGGACTTGGTTGCTGAAAGCTGGACTCAAGCATGCTGGACTTATTGGCAGAAAAGTTGGACTCAAGCATGCTGGACTTTTTGGCAGAAGCTGGATTCATCTTTGGGACTCTGTTTACTGGGCAGCTGCAACTGGTGGTGGACTCTGCTCCAAGTCTGCACTATGGTGATGGATCCGGTTATGGTGATGGATCCGATTGAAGGAGAAGATGCACGCAGGTGGTGGGCTCTTTTGCGGGAAGCATAAGCAACAGAGCAAAGCTAAGTGGTGTTCCCCTGTATTGTCATTTTTCTTTATGTGTGTTTAGTGCAGTGGTGGGATTAGTTTCCGCACCGACCAATTCCCTAGTGAGGGTTTAGGTGCAGGGCGAGTCAGGATTTTGAGGTTCCTGTGCGTCGCCCGGTGCGGAACCAGCATAGGGAATGATAGGAGTGTAGAGACACTGACTCAGGGGAGTGCAGGAGGTCTCCACTTCCCCGTTTCCCTATCGCAGGGCCCTCCATTGTTATTGTTACCCAAGTTTTCCCTTTATTATTTATATTCGCCTTACTGGAGGCGGGGTTTCCAGACTCGCGTGTATTACCTAAATTCGCCTGTTGGAGGCGGCGTATCCAGCTGCACGTGCTATTATTTAAATTCGCCCTACTAGAGGCGGTGTATCCAGGGTCACGTGTCATATGGGTTCGCCTTGCGGTACTCGCTGCGTCCAGACACACGTGACCGTGACAAAATCCATCCGGCCCAGGGGCTTTCCCGGAGGCCATGTCTTTTATGGCATCCTCTACCTCCTCTAGAGTAAACTCAGCATCCATAAAGGCCTGTTGGGAAGGACTCAGGGCAGGAAACTCTATCTGACAAATAATTTAGACACTCCGGGCCATCCACATCTTAGAATTGTATAGTGAACCATAATAGTCAGAAAAGCATTTCAGTATCTCCTCAGTTGAGGAAACCAGAGTACCACCCGAATCACGAATCTGTAGAATTGTGTTAGTCACATTATGCTGTCGTACTAAATAAGCCAATAATTTGCTTGCCTGATTCCCCATCTCAAAGTAAGATTGCCGGGCAAAAAATAATTTATGTTTCGTCTTGGTGTCAGTATATTGAGCATATAACCTCTGAGCAGTCAGCCATTCTACCCTATTGTTATCAGTTTGATCAGATATATACGCTGCTTCCGAATCTTTCAGGCGTCGCTCCATCTCGCCATCCTCCTCCGATGTCACCAGTTTAATGTAAGAGATCGTAGAGGATAAACAACCCCGTAAATAGGCTTTAAGAGCATCCCAAAATATATTAATATTTCGGGGTTCAGGGTGGGACGAGACGAAGCAACGTAACTGATCGATCGTTCTATCAGGGGATGTTATCAACTTCAGCCAAAAAGGGTTCAGCTTCCATGTTATTCTATTAGTCGATGGCCCGTATTTAAGCTTAAGAATAATTGGGCCATGATCCGAAATCCCCCTACTTCCATGTTTAATATCATCCACCCACGCTGCCAGACTGCTGGACCCGAAAATGTAGTCTATGCGAGACAGGGAGCGTTTAGTGGAGGAATGGCAAGTATACTCTCTTGTCTCTGGATGACGCACTCTCCAAAGATCCAGCCACCAACTACCCGCCATGAATTGTGACAGTTGGGATGTGTCCAGGGGGGGACCCCACCCTGTACTCCACTATCCAATCTCAATTTATCAAGATGGCTGTTCATGACCAAATTAAAATCTCCCATACAAATGACGTGTGCATCAGGGTAATTCAAAGCAAAGCTCAACGTCTTCTGAATAATCGATATATTGGCCGGAGGGGGATTATAAATACAAAGAATAACATTTCTCAGAGTTGATCAGCGCATGTACAAACACAAATCGTCCCTCAGGGTCTTTCCGGGCCTCCCTGGCTTCCCACCGAACATCTTTATGAACTAACAGTGAAACCCCCCTTGAATAGCTGGTGTGAAAAGCATGTATAAACCATTGCACCCATGGTTTCTGTACCCACCGAACCGTATCTCTGGTCAGGTGCGTCTCTACCAGAGCCACAATATGAGGACGGTAGTGTCTAATTTGTGAGAACACCTTAATTTTCTTTCGAGGGGTTTTTATGCCTCTTACATTCCAAGTCATACAAATCAACTCAGAACCCACTCCCGTCCGTCTGAGTATAATGCATAATGGTGCCCGAACCAAGTGCAGAGATCCCACCCAGATAGCAAAATTGATGTCGGCCGCGGCATTTACCTAAACAACTATAAAAACTAAAACTTTTGAAAAAGAAAAAACAAAACAGGAACATAGTAACATAGGAGCACAGTCTCACGCCCCCATAAAAAAATAAGCAAGGGGATACCATCACTGAACACAGCGTCCGGTATTGCTGATATCTGGGTACTCGCCGAGAGAGCTCCAATTAGACCTTTGATTGAAAGGATCCGGAGTAACAGCCGCTACATTAGGATTCCCTCGCAGAGGACCCCTTATGGGACCGCAGCCACTCAGTCGCCTCCGCCGGATCCGTGAAAAATACGGAGGCACCTTCATGAACAACCCGGAGTCGGGCCGGATATATCATCGAGTATACAATGTTTCTGTCTCTGAGCCGTTTCTTGACCTTGATGAATTGTGCCACCTGTTTCTGCAGTTCCATGGAAAAATCCGGAAAGATGGAAACGACAGTATTGTTAAACTTAATAGGACTTTTTAGTCGTGCAAGACGCAGAATGGAATCTCTGTCCTTACAATTGAGCAAGCGTGCCAGGAAACGTCGAGGCGGGGCCCCCGGAGGCAGGGGTCTTGTAGGGACCCTGTGAGCTCTTTCAACAGCGAACATTGAGGAGAATTCATCTCCCAGAGAGGTCTTAAGCCAATCGTCCAGAAATTGCTCAGGATGCTGACCAACGATACAGATATTATTTCGGCGCATTCTGTTTTCTAAATCATCCGCCTTCTGCTTCCACGAATTCATGGAGCCCGCCACCTTCGTTAGCTTAGCCTCCATACAGTTGTGGCCAAAAGTATTGACACCCCTGCAATTCTGTCAGACAATACTCAGTTTCTTCCTGAAAATGAATGCAAACACAAATTCTTTGGTATTATTATCTTCATTTAATTTGTCTTAAATGAAAAAACACAAAAAGAATTGTCCTAAAGCCAAATTGGATATAATTCCACACCAAACATAAAAAAGAGGGTGGACAAAAGTATTGACACTGTTCGAAAAATCGTGTGATGCTTCTCTAATTTGTGTAATTAACAGCACCTGTAACTTACCTGTGGCACCTAACAGGTGTTGGCAATAACTAAATCACACTTGCAGCCAGTTGACATGGATTAAAGTTGACTCAACCTCTGTCCTGTGTCCTTGTGTGTACCACATTGAGCATGGAGAAAAGAAAGAAGACCAAAGAACTGTCTGAGGACTTGAGAAACCAGATTGTGAGGAAGCATGAGCAATCTCAAGGCTACAAGTCCATCTCCAAAGACCTGAATGTTCCTGTGTCTACCGTGCGCAGTGTCATCAAGAAGTTTAAAGCCCATGC
Source organism: Dendrobates tinctorius (assembly GCF_039654945.1). Taxonomy (NCBI): domain Eukaryota; kingdom Metazoa; phylum Chordata; class Amphibia; order Anura; family Dendrobatidae; genus Dendrobates; species Dendrobates tinctorius. The sequence goes on from NW_027361758.1 coordinate 570,208, forward strand.
CACTGTAGCTAACCTCCCTAGATGTGAACGGAAAAGAAAAATTGACAAGAGATTTCAACGCAAGAATGTGTGGATGTTGGATAAAGAACCTCGACTAACATCCAAACAAGTTCAAGCTGCCCTGCAGTCCGAAGGTACAACAGTGTCAACCTGTACTATCCGTCAGCGTCTGAATGAAAAGGGACTGTATGGTAGGAGACCCAGGAAGACCCCACTTCTTACCCCGAGACATAAAAAAGCCAGGCTGGAATTTGCAAAAATTACCTGAAAAAGCCTAAAACGTTTTGGAAGCATGTTCTCTGGTGAGAGGAGACAAAAGTAGAGCTTTTTGGGCAAAGGCATCAACATAGAGTTTACAGGAGAAAAAAAGAGGCAAAGAAAAGAACACGGTCCCTACAGTCAAACATGGCGGAGGTGCCCTGATGTTTTGGGGTTGCTTTGCTGCCTCTGGCACTGGACTGCTTGACCGTGTGCATGGCATTATGAAGTCTGAAGACTACCAACAAATTTTGCAGCATAATGTAGGGCCCAGTGTGAGAAAGCTGGGTGTCCCTCAGAGGTCATGGGTCTTCCAGCAGGACAATGACCCAAAACACACTTCAAAAAGCACTAGAAAATGGTTTGAGAGAAAGCACTGGAGACTTCTAAGGTGGCCAGCAATGAGTCCAGACCTGAATCCCATAGAACACCTGTGGAGAGATCTAAAAATGGCAGTTTGGAGAAGGCACCCTTCAAATATCAGGGACCTGGAGCAGTTTGCCAAAGAAGAATGGTCTAAAATTCCAGCAGAGCATTGTAAGAAACTCACTGATGGTTACCGGAAGCGGTTGGTCGCAGTTATTTTGGCTAAAGGTTGTGCAACCAAGTATTAGGCTGAGGGTGCCAATACTTTTGTCTGGCCCATTTTTGGAGTTTTGTGTGAAATGATCAATGTTTTGCTTTTTGCTTCATTCTCTTTTGTGTTTTTTTCATTTAAGATAAATTAAATGAAGATAATAATACCAAAGAATTTGTGTTTGCAATCATTTTCAGGAAGAAACTGAGTATTATGTGACAGAATTGCAGGGGTGTCAATACTTTTGGCCACAACTTTAGGTGTAATGGTATCCTCCACCTTGGACACCCTTGTCTATACCTCCGTAATGCGTCCCTTCATGGCCTGCATATCCTGACGAAGTCTCCCCACCTCCGTGTAAACATCCTCAATTTTCTCCGTCAGGGATGTCCTGGTCAAAGAAATAGCTTGCATCAACTGCTCAGATGCTTGTTTAAGGGTCAATTCCTCCTGCTCCATCTCCTCCTCACCCCCAGAAGGGCGATTTTTGCGCTGAACTTGAGAGGAAGTGCTCCTGTTATGTCGTGCACTTTCAGCGGGGTCAGGTCTAACAAACTCCTTCAATTTTTCCGCCGCCGCACCTGACCCTTTAAGTCGGCTCATGATTATCTGCAGTGTGGTCTGATGAAACATCTGAAAAAACGTGTGATCCAGGTATCACCCACCACAGATGAAGGCTACAGCAGGGCTGGCAACAGTTAAATGTGGGTCAGGCTACAGAGGGATGCCTCAGGGATTATAAGGACGGCAGTACAGTACAGATCTTTATGGCCAGGGGAGGGAGAGGGGGGCCCCACAGAGACAGCTGCAGGGGGGGAGGGTGTACAGAGCCTCCCTTGGTAATGGCGCCAGCCGGCGCAGTGAGCAGGTGATAGAAGAGGGATACCACGCAGGGCCCACTTTTTCAGGGCACTCACCGCACGCTCCCTCAGGTTGTCAGCCGGTTTCTTCACTGCCCAGCGGCGGTGCAGCAATATAAGCCGGCGCTGCAGCTCTCAGCAGCTGAGCTGCGCGCCCAAGATGGCCGCCTCGTGGGAGACCAGCCGCCCGCTCCTGTCTCCCCCGCCGCCTGCTCTCAGAAGCTGCCTCCCGACCTGCCGCAGGGTACCCAGGGGATCCCGATGTCTGAGGGGGTCCAGCCAGTGGTAAGTAAGCCACCAGGAAGGGGTCCAGGATTCAGGATCCGTCAGGATGGTGAGGAGCTCTCCTTGCTAGCGTCCTCTCCCGCTCACGGCATAGCCACGCCCCCCAGTATGCTGCATTTTAGTCATGTTAGCTTGGATGTTGCCTAGCTGTATCGTCATGTTGCTGATAGAGGAGTCACAGTGTATTATGGCGCGAAAAACATCTTTTAAGGTCGGCTCCTCCGGCAATAACAGTTCTCCCTTCTTTCCCCTCAGCAACTCTGCATTCACCTCACCATGTCCTGTGTCACTTCCCTGAGAGTCACTCTGAATCTCATCTTCACTTTCATCATTGTCCACCTCCCCCTGCTCAGTTTCCTCCTCTCCCTTCTCATACCTCTGTGATGTGCACACATCTCCTCCTCCACCTTCGTTTTGAGTCTGGTGCCCACCTGTGCTCCTGGCAAAATGCTGTAATCTACTCACAGCGTCCATCTTCCTGCTCTCATCTCGGGCCGGCCCCTCCTCCACCTCACCAGCAGCATGAGAGCCATCTTGGGCCGTCCTGTCCGGATTCCGGGCATTCCTTCTGAGGCCTTTTTGCCTGTCATGGATGATATAGGAGCGTTCCAGAGGATGTAGCAGGGTCACCGCAATTTGATCTTCACAGTAGGGAGTTCTAAGTGTAACAAAGTATGTCCTGGCTAGATACTGTGCAGGAGCTGGTTGAGCACACATCTGCTCACATCTTACTCCAGGCCACGCCCCCCAAACTTGAGTACTTAAAGGGAGCCTGTTAGCAGTTTTGGCCGATATAAGATGTGGTCATCACCTTTCAGGGCTCATCTACAGCATTCTAAAATGTGGTATATAAACTCTTAACCCGACCTGGGAGAACTGAAAAATAACTTTTATTATACTTACCTGTGGGGCGGTCCGGTCTGATGGGTGTCGTTGGTCTTGGTCCGGTGCTTCCCATCTTCTTATGATCGCCGCCTTCCTGCTTGCTTCTTGTGGATGACGCAATCCTGCATCGTCCACACAGGCTCCCCGGCATCACGCTCCTGCGCAGGCGTACTTATCTGCCCAGGGCAGAGCAAAGTACTGCAGTGCGCAGGTGCCGGGCCTCTGTCCTGTCACGGTGATGGCCGCATCTTATATTGGCCAAAACTGCTGACAGGTGCACTTTAAGAGTTGATACTAATCATATTTTTGGGAAACATACAGCTAACCAGGGAATTCGAATTTTGAGATTTGTTCTTCTTTAGTATTCAGTCTATATAAATTTTTATTATGGGTGAAAATCTGAAGAAATAGTAGTTCAAGTTTTGTCACCATAAATAAAATGTACCTGTGGGTATGATTTTGAGGTAAACAGATTTCTACCCGTTACTTATATGCGAGGATTTGCATTTACTGGAGTTTGTATTGTATTAAATTGTACTATTAATGTAAATTTGTTTCCATAACTTTAGGAAAAGAAATAAAAAAATTTGGTGGCTAACTGAATGCAGAACAGAATTTCAAGTTGCAAAGTGCTGTGGCAGGGGAATAGTTAGAGGCTGGTCAAGGAGCACTGTCCAGACATTAGAGGCTGGTCAAGGAGCACTGTCCAGACAATTAGAGGCTGGTCAAGGAGCATGGTCCGGACAGTCAGAGGCTGGTCAAGGAGCACTGCCAAGACAGAGGCTGGTCAAGGAGAACTGTCCAGACAGTTAGAGGCTGGTCAAGGAGCACAATGCCAGCCACATTAAATTGTCTCATTCATAGGTAACAAACAGGATGAAAAAAAGAATCCTAAAATATTGCAAGAAATACAAAAATGTATTCTGATCTGACCCACAATCTCAGAATATATTCATTCCAACTTCAAGGGCTGGCACAATTATAACGGATAAATCTTATTAACAGAAAACCTCTTCTCCTGCTGTTGAATTTGAGAAGAACAGAATGTACATTTAGTGTTCGTTGCCTGTTCATAATACATTTTTTTAAATGATATCAGGCAATATAAATAGACAGAAGGACAGTCCCTATTAAAAATAGTCATCTACGGATGAAATGAATAAACAACATTCTGCATGAAGTAACTGTATGTACTATTAATCTCCATGAAAGTGACATGGTTCGACTCCAAAGTTCTTCATTATCTGCAATGGGATATCATAGGCAAAATGAATAAATATAGTGAATTTTGTACAGTCATAGGCAAAATGAATAAATATAGTGAATTTTGTACAGTAGAATTCAGATTATAAAGTAAAGAGGCTCTCCTGTGTGACATAAAAATGTAACCATATCTGGCAATGCTTAGTTAAGTCATATAGTACCCTCCTGCTTATTTATTTTGCTATCGATCCTCTGATTTCTAGGCCCAATTTTTTTTTTACCCCTGCATGGACACAATGCTTCATAGACAACTTTGCTCTCAGACTAGCTAATGGTGTTCACAAGAGAAGCATTCAAGGGTCATAAAAATCAGCAAATCAATGGCAAACGAAAATAAGGGCACAGCGTAACTTTACTAAGAAGTGCCCAGATATTCTAACATATTTATGTCAAACTGAAGACATGCTTTACATACCTAAAAATAAACGAACATCCAGAACTTGTCAGAACACGTGCACTTTGGAATAAAAGTAAAGCATTCAGCTACTACTTTATTGGTAGAATGATTGTGACGCAACAAGGCTGTGGGAATACATGTCAATACATTTCCCCATACAGAGGCTGTCATAAAGTTTTGATCATTTGTCAAATGATGGGTTGTAAATGGTCACTGTACTTTTAGACAACTTGATCAGATTTGATAAATAACACATTAAACAGGTAATTTGTAAAAATTGTAAAATTTTAGATCTCAGTCTTGGCAAACCACTCAAAATTATTAGTCACTAGGTGTTTCCCCCTCCAGTCTAACCTGTCCCCATTGTTTATTGTCAAGAGGTGTCTGCCTTTATGTATGGCGAGCATCTAGTTCAGGGTAGGAAAGCCATTTCAAAATGGCAGAGCGTGGTAGGAAGTGAGAAAAAGGAAGTTCTAACATCTATACTACTGGCAGAATGCTGATAAAGAGGAACCACCCAATAAATAATAATAACTTACCGTTGGGATAAGGGCAGCATGACCATGGTTTACATATTTGTGAGAAAGGTCATGTGCTCTAAGCCTTGTTTAAATTCACAGATAGCGCCTTATAGGCCCAGGTGAGCAGTGAGGTCCAGAGTACAGAAAATGAGTGAGAGGGCTCAAGTATCATAAGATGTTAGATGGATTCTGCAACAATAAGGCTAATTTGTCAGTAGAGGAAAAGTTTGGGGTGAAAAGTACTAGAAAGTTCTTAAAGTGTTCGGCCATAGCTCATTACGTCTTAAAGGGAATCTATCACCCCATTTTTCGAGTATCAGCTGCCGGCACCGCCATCAGGGGTTTATCTACAGCATTCTGTAATGCTGTAGATAAGCCCCCGATGTAACCTGAAAGATAAGAAAATGAGTTAGATTATTTTACTTATGAAAATTTGGGGTGCGTTTTATTGTCCAAAAAAATAAGGTATTTGCTCTGCATTTTTATGAACTGCTAATGTATAAAAACGAATGTAATGTGGAAGTTTTATAGGTGTAACACACAAAGATCAGGATGGCATACAAATGAAAAATAGGCCCATTTTCTGCATGAAAATCGGCTGATTTTTTAATACGGTCATGTGATCTTAGTTTTACAGAAAGAATTGTGAAGGCTTTTAAATTACACTAGGGGCAACCAATATCATCTAATTTTAAACCTTTTCCGTACAGTTTCAAAATCTAAATGTAAAATTGCTTTTTTAATGTTTCAACACAATACAGTGTTTGCCCTTGTTAAAAGTAAACTGTCAGTTGAGCATGCTGCCCAAACCTAGAGCCTGACTGCATGATTATAGTCAGCTACGTTTTTCTCCTCAATGCTCTGACATTTCAGAGAAATCTTAGATGGCTGGGGACAATAAGACAAATCTAGCCAGATGCTGTCCTTAGCCAGTTTCTCCTCACTCCACTGCAGTTGATTGACAGGTCTCTATCCAGGTACACCCATCAGGGAACTCTGTCAATTTTCTAGACCACTGTGGGGAGAAGCGGGACTAGTAGGGTCTCTCCCTATGGTCCCTGGCCAGCTATTCAAATTATGTTCTGGCGTCTCAGAAAAAAACATACCTACCTGCAATCGTGAAGCCAGGCTCTGATTCAGGCTGCCTGGGAACTGACTAGCAGGGTCTCTTTAACATGATCTGCTTTCATTGTAATCAAATTCCAGCATTATCACAAAAGAAAAACCTGAATATTCTCCTCGGTATTTCATCTACAATTAGAAGATATTTGGAAATGGCAAAGGGAAGATGTATTTTTTTTTATTTCTGATGTTTACTACATTTACCAGGAGGCAAATCTTTTATTCTTGGAGGCATTGTTTTAAAGGACCATGGTGGACAATCTATTCCTGGAAAAAAATTTAAAGTATCTCCAGTCTACTAATAGCCACATGATGGAATGAAAATGAAAGCCGCAACGAACAGAATGCAACTAGTTTTGTGTCACATGTGCCCCTTTCTGTCATCAACCAATATATATTCCCAATACGGGGATGATATGCTCAACAAGAATTATAATAAGTGATAATGGAACTTCCAAATGATCAGAAATAGGTTCTTAAATAATAAGGCATACATGTGGTAAACCACTTGGACAAGCATTATAAGCATTTTGAAATACTTCAAAAGTATACATAAAGTGTAATTTATGTGACAACGGTAAAGTCGTAAAAAGAAGAGCACAAAATACAAGGTGACATGTACTTGGTCAGAACGCACTGTCCTGTTAATCTTTTCTATTTATCTTCCATTTCATTTTCTGCTTCATGCACCAACAAGGCTAGAATTATTCATGTTCAAAATTATATTTTCTTTTTAAAATTTCCAATAGCTGGAGACCCCACCTCTGGGACCCATACCCGTGTCTATAAAGACGAGTCTCAAACTCCCTGTCACTCCTCAATGCTGAACCACAGAAAAGAGGGCTTTGAATGAAGTTTTTTTGTCAAGCATGTATAGGGAAGTCTATAACAGTACCATTAACTTTAGGCAAAAATTGAGATTTGACACTATCAACTCCATCTTGAAGTTCCTAGTGGAGCCCCAGCCTTCACCTTTTAATACCTTACAGGAATTAGTCCCCTGGGTTGCATCTACTGAGTAGCTGCTGGCAGAAGAAACAAGCCTGTTGGAAGAAGTGTTAAACTATCTGGTAAATAACAAGAAAGAGAAAAAAGACAGAATCGGAAGACAAAACCTTAGTCAATGGAATAGCCAAGCACAAATGCCAAAAACACAAATAAAAACAAAAGTTTGGAATCAGAGTCACGAGACATAACAGACAATGTCAGGCTCAGGCCTGGTCAGAAATTGTATATCAGCAGGAACACCATTTATTTATTTTATTTATTTTACTCATTTATATAGCGCCAATAATTCCACAGCGCTTTATAGACATTATTGGAACTGTCCACGATGGGGCTCTATTGAATGTGGGAGGAAACCGGAGAACCCGGAAGAAACCCACGCAAACATGGGGGGAATATACAAACTCCTTGCAGATGTTGTCCTTGGTGGGATTTGAACCCAGGACCCAGTGCTGCCAGGCTGCAGTGCTAACCACTGAGCCACCATGCTACCCCGGTCAAAGATGTCTGCAGTAATCTCAACACAATATCTGGTAACTGCCAAAAGACTAGTAGGAATTTAAGTAGGGTGTGGTACTGCCCAATTGGCCACAGCAGAAAGTTAATTACTGCTGCTGAACCTCTGGACAGCACACAGCCATTCTAATTGAGTGCATCACAAGTCCCAACAAGACTAGAATCTCTGGATGGACAGAGTCTGCACCTCCCAGAGATACTGGACATGAGGTCTACTCCATCACCAGTGCTGCTCACAAAAGTGAATACGATAGCACATGGCAACAGCAGTAGACATTTTTGAAGCAGGTTCAGATAGAGATATGACAGTGTTAGTACTTGTCCGTCCTTTGTTAAAATTCCTCCTTATTGCAGTTCAACAGTGAGAAGAGGAAGTGTGGGACACTCGCCAGGTGATTTTCAGAATCCCAGCAATCAGACATTTATCACCTACTCTGTGTTAATTATGGATAATCCCTTTAAACACATCTATTAAATGTGTTCAGTTTATATGTTGGGTGTGCATTCCAAGTACTGACTGCCTGAACCTTCAGTCTTACTTTCAACAGAAAAATAAATATATGTAATAGAATTGGGAACGCAATTTAACATGTTTTAGTTGCGGTTAGTTGCCCTTCTTGGTCTGAGAAAAAAAATGAAAATATTGTAAAACCATAGACAAATGTCCTCTCCCCCCCCATTTACATTATCTCCCAATATTGGCAAAAAAAATAAAATGTAAAAATAATTAGACCCTACATATCACAAAAATGGCAACAAATAATTAACAAATGAGAAAAAAAAACTTTATTGCTCTTAGAACCAAATGTAAAAAATGTCCCGAACCTGAATTGGTTGAAAACAAGAAAAGATGTAAAAGAGCACAGACGTATGAGAGTTAAAAGTAAACCACGGATATGACAAAAATCGCAATGTGTTGCAGGTTGTATTGCAACTAAAGCGAAGAAAAAACATCTTTAGTGTCTGAAAAAGCAACTGAACGAACTTTTGGATGTTTGGTTCTAAGTGTGCTTTGTCTTAAGTGAGATTCAGTAACTTTAAACTCAGGGATATATAAAATGAGTGAATTGCATTAATTCACTGATTGTATTTATTGCTATATATTCTTTCCCTAGTCACCTTCCACGACAGCCACCTTGTAGGTTGTCTCCCCGCCCTAAGAGGGGACAGGAACACACAGAGGTTAAATAACCCTTCCCTTTCTGCTACCTCAGTGTTTTTCCTGTCCCCTATCGGGGCATGAAGAGGTCACAAGGGGCTGCTGTGACCAGCGAGCGGAGCCCCTATATACTCACAGAGCTGGGCAGCCGACGTCGGGGGGTTCGCCTCTCCTCATCCATGCTCTGCTCCCGTCTCCATCGCGGTGTGACTCGAGACATGGCCGCCCCTCCCGCGCCCTCCGGGGTAAAGCGGGGCGGTACGGTGCCTGCCGGGGTCCTGCATAGCTCCCCGGCTTCCTCCTTCCTCCCAGCGCCACATTGGAGCCAGGGCGCGCACGTCAGAGGGGGCGGGCAGTCGACTGGAAGTGGCAGTGACGCGCACTTCCGGTTTGCGGCCTCCGGCGTCCTAGGAAGGGGAAACGCGCGCCGGCTCCCGGGGAGACACGGGAAACGATCACAATGGCGGTGGGGGTCGAGCATTTCCTCCCCAGGGACCAGGGAGGAGCACCAGGAATGAACGCCCAATCACCCTTAAAAGGGTGCAGCAGCTCCAGGTAAGCGCAGAGTGTGTGTGCAGAATGGACGGTGAGAAGCCCTCAACTGCAGCATCTGCGGAGCCCAGCGTTCCCCCTCCTACAGTGAGTAGCGGGGCCGGTCCCTTCTCTTGCAGGAAGACAAAGCCTCGGCCCCTAAAAACCCCCGCAAGTGTGGTATATGTGGTGCCAGGTTCCCTTCTGATTACAGAAAGAAGTTATGCCAGCCATGTACGCAAAATATACTGCGTACCAAGCAACCCTCCCTGTTTGACAGCATAAAGACTCTCATTAGACAGGAGGTTCAGACCTCCATAGCAGCCCAAACCCCGGCCCAGGGCCCTGCCCCAAAAAAGGGGAAAAGGGCACCTATAGAAGCCGACTCAGACTCAGGAGAGATCCGTTCCTCGGGGTCGGAGGAGATTTGGGAAGATGAGGGCTCCACGTCCACCTCCAGTCATGATCCAAAAAAAATACTATTTCTCCTCGGAGGATATGGAGGAGTTAGTTTCCATGGTAAGAAATACCATGGGATTGGAGGAGAAGGAGGTTAGGCTCTCAGTCCAGGATGAGATGTTTGAAACCCAGAGGTAAAAAGGGTTTCCCGGTTCATGAGGTTATACAGGATTTAATAACTCAGGAGTGGTCCTCCCCCGAGAAAGCACTTACTGTGCCCTCTGAGCTAAAAAATCAGTTCCCCCTAGAAAGAGATAGTTCCATTTGGGAGATCCCTAAGATAGACGTCCAAGTGTCTAAAGTCACTAAGAAGACTTCCTTGCCCTTTGAGGATGCCTCCCAATTGAAGGATCTGATGGATCGCAAAATAGAGAGCCATCTTAAAAAGTCCTGGGAAGCCTCTACGAACCTGCTCAAAGCAAATATTGCATCCACATGCGTAGCCAGATCGTTGTTTTTCTGGCTACGTACGTTGGAAGACCACCTGTCGGGGGGCACTCCAAGGGAGGAAATCTTAGACTCCCTGTCAATCCTCCAAAAGGCAACAGGCTATTTAGCTGACGCTTCGGGAGAAACGGTATGGGTGGCAGCAAGGTCCCTAGTCCTCTCAAACTCGGCCAGGAGAGCCTTGTGGCTGAAGTCATGGGGAGGCGACATCACTTCCAAAACGAAACTTTGTGCCATCCCCTTCCAGGGACACCACGTGTTCCTGCCATTCCTCGATGACATCCTTGAGAAGGCTTCTGACAAGAATAGGTCACTGCCGGAACAGAAACCCACAAAAAGGCGTTTTTTTCGTCCCTCAAGGGAACAGACTTCTCAAAGGGCGTTCAGAGGGAAGGGCAAAACGGGTCGATGGAGCTACCCGAAAGGGGGTAAAGGAAGAAACATCCTTGTGCCCCAACAGCAGCAGCCCCCGGAAAAGCAGTGACTCCCGGGTATGGGGTCGACTCACACAGTTTTTCGCCCAATGGCAGGCCACGACCTCGAACCAGTGGGTCCTGCACACTATACAATTTGGGCTACAACTGGAGTTCGAGTACTCCCCCCCCCCCCCGCATGCCCTAAAGATTACCCCAGCGCATTCCCCAAGTCTGCAAAAAGTTCTGTGGCTGCAGTTAGAAGAACTGCTACGGGAACAAGTGGTCTCGTATGTACCTCCTCAGGAGGAGGGCAGGGGACATTATTCTCACCTGTTCCTGATAAAGAAACCCTCAGGAAAGCACAGGCTCATTATAAATCTAAAACCCCTGAACCACTTCATCAGGTACCGTCGATTCAAGATGGCGTCAGTAAGACCAGCAATTCCTCTTATCGGACGAGGCTGGCAGATGGCGACAATAGACCTAAGGGATGCGTATTACCACGTACCCATTCATCCGGACCACCGGAAGTTCCTGAGGTTTGCGGTCACCCACGACAGAGGAATCAGCCACCTTCAGTTCAACGCCCTGCCGTTTGGGGTATCCCCAGCACCAAGGGTGTTCACGAAAATCATGAAAGAGGCAGTCATCTTCATTCGGCTTCAGGGGATATGCATTGTACCGTATCTGGACGATCTGCTTATCGTCGCCCCATCAGTAAACCGGCTGAACCAGGATGTATCAAGAACCCTACAGATTCTCGAAACTCTAGGGTGGATATCAAATCTCCAGAAGTCAGCCCTCTGTCCTTCCCCGTGGAAAAAAATTCCTGGGGATCTTCTTGGATTCAGAGAACAGGACGTCCTTTCTTCCCGAAGATCGCCAAAAAGACCTTCAGCAGAAAATAATCCGATTCAGAGACCAAAGGGTGCCGACGCTGAGGGACGCCATGTCCATCCTGGGCTCTCTGACAGCGTGCATTCAGGCGGTGTCCTGGGCACAAGCTCACACGCGAGTCCTCCAGTCGTATGTCCTGACAAATATGAAAAATATCCAAACAACCTGTCAAAAAGGCTTCTACTTCCAGGACATGTAAAATCGGCCCTCTGGTGGTGGCTGAGCTACCAAAATCTGAGGCGAGGAGTAAGCTGGGATCAGCTTCCTCTAAAAATACTATGCACCGGTGCCAGCCTGAGGGGCTGGGGAGCCGTGGTCAAAGATTCATACTTCCAGGGACAATGGCCCCAGAACATAAAGGCTGGATCTTCAAACTTAAGGGAGCTGACGGCAGTGGAAGAGTCACTGAAGGCCGCAGAAGCCCTTGTCAAGAACCATCATGTCCGGATATACTCCGACAACGTGACCACGGTGGCATATCTCAGGCATCAAGGGGGCACAAGGTACGCCAGCCTAAAGAAAGTAGCAGCAAGGATCTTCCTCTGGGCAGAGAAGCAACTGTTAACCATTTCCGTGGTACACCTGAAGGGGTCGGAAAACTTCCAGGCAGACTTCCTGAGCAGGAAGGACGTCCATCCAGGAGAATGGTGTCTGAACCAAGAGGTGTTCCAGGCTCTAGCCTCAAGATGGGGGATCCAGAAGTCGACCTGTTCGCGAATGCACAAAATACAAAGGCTGCGACCTATTTCTCCCTCAGTCCCACGTACGGAGCCAGGGGGACGGATGCATTTGCCCATCCATGGGTCTTCAGACTGGCCTACGCCTTTCCACCAATCCCGATGCTGGCAAAGACCCTACAAAAGATCAGGACAGACGGAGTCAAGACGATCCTGGTGGCTCCGATGTGGCCAGGACGAAGCTGGTACAGCGCTCTGTTGGACATGGCCCAGTAAGGTCCCTTGCTATTACCCCAGAAGACCGACCTCCTTTTTCAAGGTCCATTGCTACACCCGGACCCAGCCAAGCTATCCCTAGCAGCCTGGTTATTGAGGCCAACATTCTGAAGGCCAAAGGGTTGTCGGATGAGGTAATCCGGACCCTTCAAAAGAGTAGAAAGCCGATAACGAATGCAATCTACGGGAAAATATGGAAAAGATTTTCCTCCTGGTGCCTCCCGAGGGTCCCTGACCCCGTCCATCCAAATATTGCCCAAATACTAGACTTCCTACAGAAAGTGTTAGATCTAGGGCTTACTCCGAGTACGTTAAAGGTACAGGTATCTGCGCTAAGTGCCTTTTTTGACCATGACCTAGCCAAACACCGCTGGGTCAAGCGGTTCATGATAGGAGCAGGCAGGATTCGCCCTTCGCTCCCTAGCCGGGTTCCCCCCTGGGATCTTAATTTAGTGCTTAATAGCCTAACATAGGCCCCGTTTGAGCCCCTGTCAGAAGTTCCATTAAAAATGCTCACACTCAAAACAGTGTTTCTTGTGGCGATCACATCAGCTAGACGGGTGGGGGAGCTACAGGCCCTTTCAGTACAGGAACCTTATCTCCTACTCAATTCAGACAGTATAGTACTGCGCCTAGACCCCTCCTTTATGCCCAAGGCGGTGTCAGACTTTCATAGAAGCCAGGATATCGTGTTGCCCTCATTCTGCCCAAATCCTTCTAACCCGAAGGAAGCGAAATTTCATACCCTGGATGTTCGCAGGGTAGTTCTCCGTTACCTCGAAGCAACCAAGGATTGGAGAATTGATCACAACCTGTTCCTTCAGTATTCAGGAAGAAATAAAGGGAAGAAGGCAGCAAAGAACACGATAGCAGGCTGGATCAAGCAGTCCATCTCTCTGGCATATTCTGCAAGACATCTCTCTCCTCCGGAGTCGTTAAAGGCCCACTCCACTCGATCAGTCGCTACGTCCTGGGCAGCAAGGGAAAATACGTCTTCGGAGCAGATATGCAGAGCGGCCACCAGGTCCTCTGTGCACACCTTTACTAGACACTATAGACTGGATTTCAATAGGGATCTGACGTTCGGCAGATGCGTCTTGCAAGCCGTAGTCCCTCCCTAAAAAGTTAACGTTGGCATGACTCCAAGGTGGCTGTCGTGGAAGGTGACTAGAGAAAATAGAATTAGACTTACCCGTAATTCGGTTTCTAGGAACCTTCCACGACAGCACTAATTTCCCTCCCTATATGATATATTTACCTGATGATTCCTGCTCTACTGGCGGTAACTATTCATGCTAGTATGTTCAGAAAAAACACTGAGGTAGCAGGAAGGGGAGGGTTATTTAACCTCTGTGTGTTCCTGTCCCCTATTAGGGCGGGGAGACAACCGCCAAGGTGGCTATTGTGGAAGGTTCCTAGAAACCGAATTACCGGTAAGTATAATTCTATTTTTTTGCTATCTGCGCAATTCCTATTAGGAAAATGAGCTCCATAATTGACAACGCCATCCAGTTTTCGTCTTGTTGCATGCATGCAATCGTTGTGTAGCCATTTGAAGGTGCATACTGCTGTGCATGATGTATTAACGTTAAACATTTGGAAGCCCAGATACTTGATTTAAATGAGCAACTTGTAACACTATGATTCACTGACAAAATGGAGAGGAGTTTGCTGATCACTAAAGAGGAATTTGTTGGGTTACATGTGGGACAGGATAAGAGTTAGCTGTGTGACAGATGGTAGGTTAGAGGCTCATCCTGATCCGGTACATCCGAACAAGTTTGCCAAGTTGGCAGAGGAGGGGATGTCAGTACAGTAGTAGCACTACTGCAGAAAGCCAGGGGAATGCCTGTTCTAGTAGCGAGGGGAACAGGAGTGCAGAGCAGTACAGACAGATGCAGGTAGTGGGGGATTCAATTATTATTGTATTAAATTTAAAAAAATGGTCACAAAGACTGGATGGGCGAACAGTTTGTTATCTTAAATGTGCATGGGTTTAACATATTGTAAATCAGTTTGATAGATTACTGAGAGGAGCTGGTGAAGACCCAGTAGTGGTTCACATCGGCATCAATAGTGACAAAGAAAGAGGTAGGTGGGATTTATGCCATAACTTAAGGCATGGACCACAATGGTAGTATTTTCTGAAATATTACCGGTATCATGCCATGTCAGAGAGGCAAGAAGAAATTAGGGAGGTAAATAAGTGGCTCGGGAATGGGTACAAGAAGGAGGGTCTTGCGTTCCTGGACAGCTGGGATGACTTTGCTCTCTACTGTCTTAACCTCAATGAGGAGAATGCAGCTGTACTGAAGATAAGAAAGGGGAGGGCAATGACTGTACAGAGAGCAGATCATGACCTGGGCCTAAAGGCCCCAACACAAAACAAATAGCTGTTAGCTGTCAGCGATCTCTTCCAACTCCACACAGAGGAGAGCTCCCTCTCCTGTGCACTCCTGAGAACTATACAAGAGTGCTGTTTTTTATGAACTTATAGGGGGCACAATGTGTAAAATGAATGAATTAAAAAAAATCACGAAAAATAAATTTTAAAACTGTGCCTGAATTGTCATTGCCAGATACAGCCCCACTTTCCCTCCCTCAAAAAAGGTGTCCGATATATAAAAATAATTGTGACTGGTAGCGGAACAAAATTTACAGTGTATTTCAGTGCTCCTTGCAATTATTACTTTATTTTTAAAGAGAAAAAAAGATTGTATACCTTAAAACAGCAAATACAAAAAAATTAAAATGTGCTTGGTCAAGAATGAGAGAAAAAGATCTAGTTTTGATTAAAAGTCTTCTTCACTACTGTATATGTACAAGAAAATCAAATAGCAGAAGATGCCATCAGGTAAGAAACTGTTCGCCATCCATCCAGTGTCCACAAAACATTGTCATTGCCGATGAACTGGAAAGTGTAAATCAATTTGCATCAACATGTAAATTCAGGCATCTGATGTGAGAAAACAAAATTAACAACTATGTACTAAAAAATAAAATGCTTGGTAGAAGTGTCACTGGAAAAAACTTGGGTATAATGGTGGAAAGTATACTAAAATTTGGCGACAAGTGCCAGGCAGCTACTGCCAAGTCAAATAAAATTATGAGATGCATTAAAAGAAGCATAGATGCTCAAGTGAAGAACATAATTTTGCCTCTATTCAAGTCACTAGTCAAGCCACACTCGGAATACTGTGTACACTTTGGGGCATCATTTTATAAGGACACTAGATGAAGAGCCCGACGCTGCCCGGGCATAGTAACTAACTACAGTTAGTTATAACAAATTATAATGATTATATCTATATATATAAAGCTGAGTGTAGAGCTCCAACCATTCCGCATAGCCACATTCACTATAATATCCCACATCATCCCGTCAGCCAGAGCCACTGGACTACCACTCCTAATATCCAACATCATCCCATCAGCTAGAGCAACCGGACAACTACCACTAATATCCCACATCATCCCGTCAGCCTGGAGTCAGAACCAGAGCGCTGAGTGGAAGGGTCCTAACTTCCATACTAGGGATCCCTTAAAGAGAGGCCTGGTGTCAGAACCAGAGCGCTGAGTGGATTAGCCCTGACTTCCATACCAATGATCCCTTTAATAGAAGCTTGGGGTGAGAATCAGAGCGCTGAGTGATTTACCCTAACTTCCATACCGGAGATCCCTTTAAGAGAGGCCTGGGGTCAGTACCAAAGCGCAGAGTGGATTTTCCCTCACTTCCGTACCGAGGATCCCTTTAAGAGGGGACTTGGGTCAGAACCAGAGCGCTGAGTGGATTTGCCCTAAATTCCATACCGGGGATCCCTTTAAGAGAGACTGGGATCAGAACCAGAGCGCTGAGTGGATTTGCCCTGACTTGCATACCAATTATCCCTTTAATAGAACCCTGGGGTCAGAATCAGAGCGCCGAGGGAATTGCCCTAACTTCCATACAGGAGATCCCTTTAAGAGAGCCTGGGGTCAGTACCAGAGCATTTGAAGGCAATTGCCCTGACTTCCATACCGGGATCCCTTTAACAGAGGCCTGGGTTCAGAATTAAAGCTCTGGATGGATTTACCCTGACTTCCATACCGGGGATCCCTTTAAGAAGGGCCTGGTGTCAGTACCAAAGTGCAGAGTGCATTTCCCCTAAATTCCATACCTATTATTATTTATTATTATAGCGCCAATTATTCAATGGCGCTTTACATGTGAGGAGGGGTATACATAATACATACAAGTACAGTAATCTTAAACAATACAAGTCACAACTGGTACAGGATGAGAGAGGACCCTGCCCGCGAGGGCTCACAATCTACAACGGGATGGGTGAGGATACAGTAGGCGAGGGTAGAACTGGTCGTGCAGCGGTTTGGTGGATCGGTGGTTACTGCAAGTTGTAGGCTTGTCGGAAGAGGTAGGTCTTCAAGTTCTTTTTGAAGGTTTCCATGGTAGGCGAGAGTCTGATATGTTGTGGTAGAGAGTTCTAGAGTAGAGGGGATGCGCGGGAGAAATCTTGTATGCGATTGTGGGAAGAGGAGATAAGAGGGGAGTACAGAAGGAGATCTTGTGAGGATCGGAGGTTTCGTGCAGGTAAGTACCGGGAGACTAGGTCACAGATGTACGGAGGACTCAGGTTGTGGATGGCTTTGTATGTCATGGTTAGGGTTTTGAACGGGAGTCTTTGGGTAATGGGGAGCCAGTGCAGGGATTGACAGAGGGGAGAGGCCGGGGAATAGCGGGGGGACAGGTGGATTAGTTGGGCAGCAGAGTTAAGAATAGATTGGAGGGGTGCGAGAGTATTAGAGGGGAGGCCACAGAGCAGGAGGTTGCAGTAGTCAAGGCGGGAGATGATGAGGGCATGGACTAGGGTTTTTGCAGATTCTTGGTTGAGGAATGTACGGATCCGTGAAATATTTTTGAGTTGAAGTCGGCAGGAAGCGGAAAGGGCTTGGATATGTGCTTTGAAAGAGAGATCAGTGTCAAGGATAACCCTGAGACAGCAAGCTTGTGGGACTGGAGAGAGTGGGCAGCAGTTTACTTTAATGGATAGGTCTGTTGGGGGGGTCACGTGAGATGGGCGAAAGATGATTAATTCTGTTTTGTCCATATTAAGTTGATCCCTTAATGATCCCTTTAAGAGACCCTGGTTTCAGAACCACAGAGCGAGTGGAACGGTCCTAACTTCCATACCGGGGATCCCTTTAAGAGAGGCCTGGGGTCAAAACCAAAGTCCTGGATGGATTTGCTCTGACTTCCATACCAATGATCCCTTTAAGAGGGAAGATGTGCCTATGGGATGGAGGATGTGTGATGGGGATATGGGCAGGGAGGGGGGGATTCATTTCTGTTATGTGCTCTCTGCTCCTTTCAGGGGGGCAGACAATGGTTGGGAGCTTATGTTCCCGAGGATGCTAGACTTCTCCCACCATGTCAGTGTCTGCTGAGGTGTTGTCAAGTGGGAAAACTGTTGGGCATAGCAACCAATCACAGCTCAGCTTCTTTTAACCAGCTCTGGTGAAACATGGATTTTTGTGATAAACTCACCGTAAAATCCTTTTCTCCGAGACGCTCATTGGGGGACACAGGTACTGTGGGTGTATGCTACTGCCACCTGGAGGCTGACACTAAGTGAATGACAAAAAAAGGTTAGCTCCTCCTCCGCAGTATACACCCTCGCCTCGGTTGCAGGCAAAACCAGTTCGGTGCAAAAGCAGTAGGAGATCACAACAGACATATCAACCTTAATGCAGGTGACAACATGTCTAGAAAAAACCCACCTAGTATTATAAATACATATTAATGAACAAAGTAAATAAAGAGCCAACTGGCTATCAGGGTGGGTGCTGTGTCCCCCCAATGAGCGTCTCGGAGAAAAGGATTTTACGGTGAGTTTATCACAAAAATCCATGTTTCTCCTTCGCCTCACTGGGGGACACAGGTACTGTGGGACATCCTAAAGCAGTCCCTGGGTGGGGAGACGACTCACCGATCCAAGCTACATGCACCTCCTGTCTAAAGGTGCGCCACCGCTGCTTGGAGAATCCATCTACCCAGACTCGCATCTGCCGAAGCCTGAGTATGGATAGTGTAGTCCCTTGCGAATGTGTGCAAGCTGGACCAGAAAGGGTGCCGTCCATGACACGTACCTCCTGAGAGCTCTCACCAGGTCCAACGTATGAAGAGCCTTTTCCACACGGTGTACTGGTGCTAGACAAAAAGAGGGCAAGACAATATCCTCATTTATGTGAAATAAAGAAACGACCTTCGGCAGAAAGGGAGGGGCTGGTCTGAGAACCACCTTATCTTTGTGGAGGATCAGAAACGGAGCTTGGCAGGATAGAGCTGCCAGCTCTGAGTCCCGCCTGATTGACGTTATTGCCACAAGAAATACTACCATCCAGGAAAGGTAGGCTACAGAAACCTCCTGTAACGGTTCAAATGGAGCTTCCTATAGAACACTTAGGACCAGGTTACGGTCCCAAGCGTCCAGGCGCGCCTTATAAGGAGGTACCAAGTGGGAGACTCCCTGAATGAAAGTCTTTACCTGCAGATTGGTAGCAATCCTGCGCTGGAACAGAACGGATAAGGCCGATATTTGTCTCCTGAGGGAACTTGGGGCCAAGCCTGAGTCTAGGCCAGACTGGAGAAAAGCCAAGATGTTGGGAATAGAAAATCTCAGTGGAGAACAACCATGGTTCCGACACCAGGTGAAGAACACCTTCCAGGTGGTGATAAATACGTGCTGAGGCCGGCTTCCGGGCGTTAACCATTGTAGCAACCACATTGTGGCCGAACCCAGCCTGGGTTAGAATCCAAGATTCAACGGCCAAGACATCAAACACAGGGCCAGTTCAGGTGGTAGATCGGGCCCTGGGACAGTAGGTCTGGGCGCTCTGGCAGGCGCCAAGGAACGTCGGCGAGTAGCTGTACTAGGTCTGCGTACCATGCTCGACGAGGCCAATCTGGGCCAGGAGAATCACTGGAACCCCTTCTGCCTTGATCTTCTTGATGACTCTCGGAAGTAATGGCAGCGGGGGAAATAAGTATGGGAGACGAAACTGGTTCCATAGCAGAACCAACGCATCCACGGCAATTGCCTGCGGATCCCGGGATCGAGCGACAAACACTGGTACCTTGGCGTTCACTCTGGAGGCCATCAGGTCCACATCCGGCGTCCCCCATCATTGGCAAATCTGCCAGAAAATCTCGGGGTGTAGTGACCATTCCCCGGATGCAAGACCCTGCCGGCTGAGGAAGTCTGCTGCCCAGTTCTCTACGCCCGGGATGTGGACTGCCGATATCACCGAGTGGTTTCTCTCGGCCCAATGAAGCACATGCCCTACCTCGCGCATGGCTGCCCTACTGCGGGTGCCCCCCTGATGATTTATGTAAGCCACAGCCGTGGCGTTGTCTGACTGAATCCGAACGAGCCGGCCTGCTAGAAGGTGATGATACTGTCGCAGAGCTAGCCGGATTGCCCGTATTTCCAACAAGTTGATTGGGAGGCGTGCCTCCTGCGGGGACCACCGTCCCTAGGTCGTGTGGTGGCGAAAAACCGCTCCCCAGCCGAGGAGGCTGGCGTGGGTTGTAACCACCAACCACTGGTCTGGGGGAAAGGGCTTGCCCTGGAGAAGTGACGCACTGGCTGTCCACCACCCGAGTGCCTGTCTGACCCGCATGGACAACCGGCGATCAAGAGAGAATGGGTTTTTGTCCCAGGCTGATAAGAGGACGTGCTGCAGGGGCGAAGATGGAGCTGGGCAAATGGAATTGCCTCCATTGCTGCCACCATATTTCCTAGGATCCTCATGCAGAAACGGATGGTATGAGGGACTGGTTGGCGCAGTTTCCGGACTCCCTGCTGGAGAGCTAGTGCTTTGTCCTGAGGGAGAATTACCAAGCCTCGGGAAGTGTTGAAGATCATTCCTAAGAAGGAAATCCTCTGAGCTGGAACAGGGGATGACTTTTTCAGATTGACCAACCATCCTAGGCGGGAAAGAGTATCTAGCGTGATGCTGACACTCTCCTCGCATGCCCGAAATGAGGGGCCCTTGACCAAGAGGTTGTCTAAATAAGGAAAGACAACTATGCCCCAGGAGTGCAGGGTGGCCATGACGACCGCCATGACTTTTGTGAATACCCTGGGTGCGGTGGCCAACCCGAAGGGCAGTGCTGCGAACTGAAAATGTAGGCCGTTGATGGCGAAGCGCAGAAACCTTTGGTGCGGGGGAAAAATGGGGATGTGTAAATAGGAGTCTTGGATGTCAATAGAGGCCAAGTATTCTCCCCGCCCCATGGCAGATATGACTGAATGGAGAGACTCCATCTGGAAATGTCTGATCCTGATAAACTTGTTTAGGAGCTTTAGGTCCAGAACGGGCCTCACGGCCCCATCTTTTTTGGGCACCGTGAAAAGGTTGGAGTAGAACCCCTGATATTTTTCGTTCTCCAGTACGGGGACAATGACTCCGGTGTGCTGGAGTAATTTTATGGCCTCGAGTAAAGCCCTTGCTCGGGCAATTACTTTGGGAGGAAGGGAGAGAAAAAAACGTCTTGGGGGTATTTGATGAATTCTATCTTGTACCCCATGGACACCAGCTCTCTTACCCATGTGTCGTGTATGACAGAGAGCCAGGCATGGCGAAACCAAAGCAGGCGGCCACTTACCTTGCCGGAGTCGCTTTGAAATTGCCTCGAGTCATTTGGCTTAAGATCTCTGGGACCTAGGTCCTCTTGATCTGGGCTGGTGGTTACGCATTCTCCCCAATGGGTTGGTTCTATATGAAACCTGCCGATCCCTGTCCTGGCTGGGAAGACCTGAAGCAGCGGGATTGGTCGCTGCAGCCCACCCTGGGTTGAAAAAGGATCGAAACCGTGTCTGATGTTGGTGACGAAACGGCTGTTTGACCCTTTGCGGAGGGAGAAAACTGCTTTTTCCACCCGTGGAATCAGAGATGAGCTGATCCAACTTCTCCCCGAACAGACGACCGCTCTGATAAGGCAAGGAAGTCAGGGATTTCTTGGAAGTTGTGTCTGCCCACCATGTCCTCAACCATAAAACCCTCCTAATGGAGATCGCATTTGACGCAGTGAGTGCCGCACAGTTGGCCGCATCCAAAGATGCATTAATTAGGTAGTCCCGGCCAAAATGATTTGATTTGCAATCTCTGATACCTCTGCTGGTAGGTCCATACCCTGCAGGGATCTGTTTAATGATTCTGACCAAGCCATCATGGCCTTTGCTACCCAAGTTGCCGCAAATGAGGGGGGGGGAGTGCTGAACCTGATGCCTCAAACACTGAGCAAGCCAGGCTCTCTATGAGACGGTCAGTGGGATCCTTGATAGAGGACCTACTAGGTATGGATAACAGGGTTTTAGAGGCCAAGCGTGACAGGGGTGGATCTACCGTTGGGGGCTCTGCCCATTTCTTATGGAGATCAGGGGCAAACGGGTACCTCGCCTCGAGCGCCCTTTGCCTTGAGAAACACTTGTCGGCCCGCTCCCTTTGTTGTTGCACTATGTCCTCAAACTCGGGGTGAGAGCTAAATACTCTATGCGGCCGCTTTGCTCCCTTCAATGAGACCTTGTGACCTGAGGCCAAGGTGGAATCATCTTCAATCCCAAGGGTCTGGTTGACAGCCTCAATGAGACTGTCAACTGTTTCCCGGTACTCTGGAGTACCCGAATCAAGCGGCTCATCTGAGTCGTAATCTGAGCTCCCTTGGTGAAGTTGAGCGAGAGGCCGAGCTTATAGATGCCAAAGCACCAGATGGACCGGGAGACGCTGTGTGGGTTCGTTTCCCCCCGCGTCTGCCTAGAGTGAGAGCGGCCCCTGCAGGCCGGAGGCTCCTGTGAGGTGGAGGACCCCTCTAACACAGGCGAGCCGCTATCCCTGCCCCTATATGGGGCTCGAAGGGACTTGATTGCTCTTGTAAGCGATGCCATGGACTGAGACAGAGCCCATTCTAGGGGGTCCGGTACACTGGGCTCGGTCGCAGGGGAGGGTTCATGGGCACGTTCGGAATCGCAAGCATCACAAATCTGTTTGATTTGCGCATGTGGGAAGACGGACTTACAGGAGGGGCACGCAATGTACAGGAATGTGTGTGCCTTAGCTTTTCTGGACATGATGGCTGCTAAGTGATATGCCAAGGGCAAAAACATGGATTTTTGTGATAACTCATCGTAAAATCCTTTTCTCCGAGACGCTCATTGGGGGACACAGATACTGTGGGGTGTATGCTTCTGCCGCTTGGAGGTTGACACTAAGTGAAAAATAGAGGTTAGCTCCTCCTCCGTCGTATACACCCTCGCCCCTATTGCGGGCAGAACTCAGTTTGGTGCCAAAGCAGTAGGAGGACAACAAAATCAGCCTTAATACAGGTACAACATGTCTAGAAAAGGAACACCCTCATATCACAAAAATAAATGCGTATTAACTAAACAGAGCCAACTGGCTAATAGGGTGGGTGCTGTGTCCCCCAATGAGCGTCTCGGAGAAAAGGATTTTACGGTGAGTTATCACAAAAATCCATGTTTCTCCTTCGCCTCATTGGGGGACACAGATACTGTGGGACGTCATAAAGCAGTCCCTGGGTGGGAGATTGACTCACCGATCCAAGCTACATGCACCTCTTGCGTAACAGGTACGCCACCGCTGCTTGGAGAATCCTTCTACCCAGGCTCGCATTCGCCGATGCCTGAGCATGGATATTATAATGTTTGGCAAATGTGTGCAGGCTGGACCAGGTTGCTGCCTTGCAAACCTGTTCCGTCGAAGCCTGGTGCTGAAGCGCCCAAAAGGCGCCCACTGCCCGGGTAGAGCGCGCTCCGATCCCTGCTGGAATTGGCGTGCCTCTAATGCGGTAGGACTCCTGAATCGTCCAACGAATCCATCTGGCTATGGTCGATTTTGAGGCGAGTCCCTTCCCTGCGCCCTTCGGAGAGCACGAACAGCGTGTCCGTCTGACGAAAGGGTGCCGTCCGCGACACGTACCTCCGGAGGGCTTTTACCAGGTCTAACGTGTGAAGAGCCTTTTCCACATGGCGCACCGATGCTGGACAAAAATGAAGGCGAAACAACATCTTCATTAATGTGAAAAGAGGACACGACTTCTGGCCGAAAAGGAGGGGCTGGTCTGAGGACCACCTTATCCCTATGGAAAGTGAGGAACGGAGCTCGGCCGGATAGGGCCGCCAGCTCTGAAACCCGCCTGATGGAAGTGATGGCCACTAGGAACACCACCTCCCAGGTAAGGTACCTCAAAGAGATATTCTGAAGCGGTTCAAATGGAGCTTCCTGCAGAACACTTAGGACCATGTTAAGGTCCCAGGCGTCCATAGGCGCCTTCTAGGGAGGTACCAAATGGGAGACTCCCTGAATGAAAAGTCTTCACCTGCAAATTAGTAGCAATTCTGCGCTGGAACAGGACGGATAAGGACGATATGGTCTCCTGAGGGAACCTGGGGCAAAGCCCGAGTCTAATGCTCTACCGACTGAGCTGTCCGGGCTCTCTAAGCCTGACTGGAGAAAAAACAAGCAAAGAACACCTTCCAGGTGTGGTGGCAAATTCGTGCTGAAGCAGGCTTCTGGGCGCCAATCATTGTAGCGACCACCTGGCTCCTGAGCCCTGCCCGGGTTAGAATCCAAGATTCAACGGCCATGCCGTCAAACACAGGGTCCCTGAGTTCGGGTGGCAAATCGGCCCTTGAGACAGTAGATCTGGGCGCTCTGGCAGGCGCAAGGAACGTCGGCGAGCAGCTGCATTAGATCTGCGTCCCACGCTCGACGGGGCCAACAGGATCGCCGGGACCCCTTCTGTCTTGATCTTTTTGATGACTCTCGGAAGTAGTGGCAGTGGGGGAAATAGATATGGGAGGCGAAACTGGCTCCATGGCAGTACTCACGCGTCCACCGCGACTGCCTGCGGGTCCCAGGCCTGAGCGACATATGTGGGCACCTTGGCATTCACTCTGGAAGCCATCAGGTCCACATCCGGAGCTTCCCTCAGTTGACAAAACTGCTGAAAAACTTCGGGATGTAGAGACCACTCTCCGGATGCAAGACCCTGCCGGCTGAGAAAGTCTGCCGCCAAATTTTCCACGTCCCGGGATGTGGACCGCCGAAATCACCGAGTAGTTTGCTTCGGCCCACTGAAGAACGAGCTCCCCCTCTGGTTGCTCTGCTGCGGGTGCCCCCTTTATGATTTATGTAAGCCATCGCCGTGGCGTTGTCCGATTGAATCCAGACAGGGCGGCCTGCTAGAAAGTGAAGAAATTTCTACAGAGCCAGCCGAATTGCTCGTATCTCCAATAAGTTGATCGGGAGGCATGCCTCCTGTGGCGACCACCGTCCCTGGGCTGTGTGGTGGTGAAACACCGCTTCCCCACCGAGGAGACTGGCGTCGGTTGTCATTACCAGCTAATGATCTGGGGGGAAAGGTATCCCCTGGGCCAGAGAGGAACTGGTTATCCACCATCCGAGCGACTGCCTGACTTCAGAGGACAATCAGCACCACCGATCGAGCGTGAAAGGATTCTTGTCCCAGGCTGACAAGAGGGCGTGCTGCAGGGGGCGAAGGTGGAACTGGGTGACAGGTATCGCTTCCATTTCTGCCACCAATTTCCCTAGAATCCTCATCCC
This sequence comes from Dendrobates tinctorius, assembly GCF_039654945.1. Classification (NCBI taxonomy): domain Eukaryota; kingdom Metazoa; phylum Chordata; class Amphibia; order Anura; family Dendrobatidae; genus Dendrobates; species Dendrobates tinctorius. Next base: position 595,401 of record NW_027361758.1, read on the forward strand.
GGATCGGATGGTATGAGGGAAAGGTTGGCGAAGTGTCTGGACTCCCTGCCGGAGAGCTAGCGCCTTTTCCTGAGGGAGAATTACCAACCCTCGGCAAGTGTCGAAGATCATTCCTAGGAAGGAGATCCTCTGAGCTGGCACAAGGGATGACTTCTTTGCATTGCCAACCATCCTAAGCGGGCAAGAGTATCTAGCGTGATGTTGACCTTTTCCTCGCATGCCCGTATTGATGGGCCCTTGACCAAGAGGTAGTCCAGATAAGGCAAGACGACAATGCCTCGAGAATGCAGTGTGGCCATGACAACTGCCATAACCTTTGTGAACACTCTGGGAGCCGTGGCTAGTCCGAAGGGTAGTGCTACGAACTGAAAATGTTGATCGCCGATGGTGAAGCGTAGAAACCTCTGATGAGGAAAAAATGGGACTATGCAGATATGTGTCCTGGATGTCTATTGAGGCCAAGTATCCTCACCGCTCCATGGCCGATATGACTGAACGGAGAGACTCCATCCGGAAATGTCTAAGGCTGGTTTCACATTTGCGTTTTTTTGCGCTGGAAAAAAACGCATACGTGCACATGCGCTTTTTCCCCCTATATTTAACATGGTCGCGCATACGTGCGCATTGGCATGCGCACGTATGCGTTTTTCGTGCGCTGCGTTTTTTTGTGGTGTGCGATTTTATTTTCCAGACGCTACATGTTGCAATTTTTGGTCCGCCCAACTCATGGAACGTGGTTTTAACCACGGAATGTATGTATCAAATGATTTGTAATGTTCTTTATTTTTTATCTTCTATTTTTCATCTTATCTGTATTTTTTTTTTTGTAACTTTTTATTCAATTTAAATTTTATTCTAATGAATGTGTTTTGTCTAGGGTCCACAACGGGATGAAGACGTCTACCTGGATAATGAGCAGCTCATCAGCCTGGTCCAGGAGCATGCCCCATTGTGGGACAGCCGTGACCGGCTGTACAAGGACAATGTGGAGACCCGGCGGCTATGGAATGAGGTGGCCGCAGCGTTGATGGATGGCTGGGACAGCGCCACTGCATCCTCCAAAAAGGCGTTTAGTAAGTATTTCCCTGCTCTGTATTGTGCCGCAGTGACTGTTGTCCTTGATGTCACTATTGGGTTTCGTGCTAGATATATTCTAGCAGGAAACCCAACAGTGTCATCGGGCTCTACAGTGACTGCTTTGAGTATTGTATTGCTGTATTGTGCCGCAGTGACTGTTGTCCTTGATGTCACTGTTGGGTTTCGTGCTAGATATATTCTAGCAGGAAACCCAACAGTGTCATCGGGCTCTACAGTGACTGCTTTGAGTATTGTATTGCTGCATTGTGCCACAGTGACTGTTGTCCTTGATGTCACTGTTGGGTTTTGTGCTAGATATATTCTAGCAGGAAACCCAACAGTGTCATCGGGCTCTACAGTGACTGCTTTGAGTATTGTATTGCTGTATTGTGCCGCAGTGACTGTTGTCCTTGATGTCACTGTTGGGTTTCCTGCTAGATGTATTCTAGCAGGAAACCCAACAGTGTCATCGGGTTCTACAGTGACTGCTTTGAGTATTGTATTGCTGTATTGTGCCGCAGTGACTGTTGTCCTTGATGCCACTGCTGGGTTTCGTGTTAGATATATTCTAGCAGGAAACCCAACAGTGTCATCGGGCTCTATAGTGACTGCTTTGAGTATTGTATTGCTGTATTGTGCCGCAGTGACTGTTGTCCTTGATGTCACTGTTGGGTTTCGTGCTAGATACAGTCATATGTTAAAGTTTGGGCACCCCTATTAATGTTAACCTTTTTTCTTTATAACAATTTTGGTTTTTTCAACAGGTATTTCAGTTTCATATATCTAATAACTGATGGACTCAGTTATATTTCTGGATTCAAATGAGGTTTATTGTACTAACAGAAAATGTGCAATCTGCATTTAAACAAAATTTGACCGGTGCAAAAGTATGGGCACCCTTATCATTTTCTTGATTTGAACACTCCTAACTACTTTTTACTGACTTCCTGAAGCACTAAATTGGTTTTGTAACCTCATTGAGCTTTGAACTTCATAGCCAGGTGTATCAAATCATGAGAAAAGGTATTTAAAGTGGCCACTTGCAAGTAGTTCTCCTATTTGATTCTCCTATGAAGAGTGGCATCATGGGCTCCTCAAAACAACTCTCAAATGATCTGAAAACAAAGATTATTCAACATAGCTTTTCAGGGGAAGGATACAAAAAGTTGTCTCAGAGATTTAACCAGTCAGTTTCCACTGTGAGGAACATAGTAAGGAAATGGAAGAACACAGGTACAGTTCTTGTTAAGCCCAGAAGTGGCAGGCCAAGAAAAATATCAGAAAGGCAGAGAAGAAGAATGGTGAGAACAGTCAAGGACAATCCACAGACCACCTCCAAAGATCTGCAGCATCATCTGGCTGCAGATGGTGTCACTGTGCATCGGTCAACAATACAGCGCACTTTGCACAAGGAGAAGCTGTATGGGAGAGTGATGTGAAAGAAGCCGTTTCTGCAAGCACGCCACAAACAGTCGCCTGAAGTATGCAAAAGCACATTTGGACAAGCCAGTTATATTTTGGAAGAAGGTCCTGTGGACTGATGAAACAAAGATTGAGTTGTTTGGTCATACAAAAAGGCGTTATGCATGCGCTGTATTGTTGACCGATGCACAGTGACACCATCTGCAGCAAGATGATGCTGCAGGTCTTTGGAGGTGGTCTGTGGATTGTCCTTGACTGTTCTCACCATTCTTCTTCTCTGCCTTTCTGATATTTTTCTTGGCCTGCCACTTCTGGGCTTAACAAGAACTGTACCTGTGTTCTTCCATTTCCTTACTATGTTCCTCACAGTGGAAACTGACTGGTTAAATCTCTGAGACAAATTTTTGTATCCTTCCCCTGAAAGCTATGTTGAATAATCTTTGTTTTCAGATCATTTGAGAGTTGTTTTGAGGAGCCCATGATGCCACTCTTCATAGGAGAATCAAATAGGAGAACTACTTGCAAGTGGCCACTTTAAATAATAATAATAATAAATTTTATTTTTATAGCGCCGACATATTCCGCAGCACTTTACATTTCAGAGGGGATTTTCTCATGATTTGATACATCTGGCTATGAAGTTCAAAGCTCAATGAGGTTACAAAACCAATTTAGTGCTTCAGGAAGTCAGTAAAAAGTAGTTAGGAGTGTTTAAATCAAGAAAATGATAAGGGTGCCGATACTTTTGCACCGGTCAAATTTTGTTTAAATGCAGATTGCACATTTTCTGTTAGTACAATAAACCTCATTTGAATCCAGAAATATAACTGAGTCCATCAGTTATTAGATATATGAAACTGAAATACCTGTTGCAAAAACCAAAATTGTTATAAAGAAAAAAGGTTAACATTAATAGGGGTGCCCAAACTTTTACATATGACTGTATATTCTAGCAGGAAACCCAACAGTGTCATCGGGCTCTACAGTGACTGCTTTGAGTATTGTATCGCTGTATTGTGCCGCAGTGACTATTGTCCTTGATGGCACTGTTAGGTTTAGTGATACCATATGTCGTGCATCAAAAACACAAGTGACATGTTGTTGTTTTTTTTTTCCAACAGTGGACAAAGTCCGAACACGTTGGCGCTCGATCAAGGACCGCTGTTCGTGCTGAGGGCCAGGTTCGCAGTGGATCTGCGTCAAGGACAAGAACTAGATACCGTCACTATCATGCGTTGCAGTTCCTAAGACCGGTCCTTGCCACCAGATCGTAATTATTATACATTTTGGGTTTTTATTTTTATTAATCTGTGTTTTTCTAATCCACAGCTGATGCTTCTTGTAAAGGCATGGTAGTAATGATTTTCCTTTCTTCCACAGCACCTGGAGCAGCACCCTGCAACCTGGCCCTGGAGCGGTCCTTCCTCGGACGTCCTCTGACCCGTCCCAGCCATCCGACAGCCAGGAAGCACCTTGCAGGTCAGCCACACAGACAGCTGGTGACCAGGAAGCTGGGCCATCAGGTGTTCCCCTGTCCCAGGTCTCTGCCACTGGTTATGTGGGCACTACCCGCCAGCGGCAGAGGGCCTTGGACAGGAATGTCTTGCCCGAGTTTATGCACTTGAGCGAGGCCTTTAATGCCAGCCTCAAGTCGCTGTCCGACAGAGTTGAAAGCGGTTTTGCACTCATGGAACGTGGTTTTAACCACTTTGAACACCGCTTCAATTCTGTCGAACAGCGCCTTGACCGTCTGGGGGCCGACCTCAACAGACCAGCGCACCATTTTTTTAGTAAGATTGAAAAGGGCATGGCGGAACACCTTAGTCCTGAGCAACAGCTGAATGTGCTGCAGGCCTGCAACAATGCTTTCTTGCAGGCTATGCAGCATAATCGGTACGGGCAGCAGTCAGTGGTGTCTTTTCCACCTGTGCCACCATTGACTCGCTTCACCTCACTACCGACTTGTGCTGTATACCACTGCATGGACACCTCTATTCAAAGCCAGGACACCCAATGTTACACCACCACAAGTGTGAGTGCAGCTGGTCACTTCACCAACACCACCATGGCAAGCGCTGCTCCTGTCTGGAGCACCACCGCC